>NC_135301.1:18652780-19277780 GCF_051311805.1 Agelaius phoeniceus
ACTTTAACCCAGAGGGGGTGGACACACAGGCGTATCCACGTTCCCAAGTAACCAATTTGTAAGGTCCCACCGTTTTCCAAGTCTCAGGGTCCTTTACTAAAACCGGAGGCTTTTCTTTCAACATCATATGACTGCTCCCCCCAAAATGGCGCAGGATGGGTGGGTTCAGGCTGTCAAAGGAACAATTCAGAAAATTTATTGTGAACAACGCCCTGGACAACCGGATGTGGGGGGGGTTCTACTTTCAGAACCTGTTGCTGCTGGTCTAGGACTCTTTTAATATTGCAGTGAGTCCTTTCTACAATGGCTTGACCTGTAGGGGAGTAGGGGATGCCAGTTTTATGCTCTACTCCCCATTGCTGCAGGAAGCTCCCAAACTCCTTGGATTTATAGGCAGGCCCATTATCAGTTTTCAATTCCCTGGGGATGCCCATGAAAGAAAAAGCCTGTAAGAGGTGCTTAATGGCATCATTAGATGACTCTCCTGTGTGGGCAGAGGCATAGACTGCTCCAGAAAAGGTATCTACACTAACATGAACATATTTCTGCCGTCCAAATGACTGTATGTGCGTAACATCTGTTTGCCACAGTTCACAACTGTTCAGCCCCCTAGGGTTTGCTCCCGTACTCACTGTAGGGAGTGCATGTTGTTGGCAATTTGGGCATGTGGCCACAATTGCTTTGGCCTGTTCTCGAGTGATGTGAAACTGACGAACAGGTGCATTTTGGTGGAAAAGCTGGTGGCTGATTTTTGCCTGTTCAAAAACATTTGGGAGAGTGGCCATCACTGCAGGTGCAGCAAGAGCATCTGCCCTTCTGTTGCCTTCAGCGATAAACCCTGGCAAGTCGGTGTGTGACCTGACGTGCATCACATAAAATGGTTGCTCCCAGCGAGTGACTAACTTTACAAGTTTTGAGAGCAATTCGAAAAGTGCGATGTTAGACACTTCTTGCAGTATTGCTTGATCTGCCCTGGACACTACTCCTGCCACATATGCAGAATCCGTTATCAGATTGAATGGTTCTGAGAACTTTTCAAAAGCCCTAACAACAGCAGCCAATTCAGCAACCTGAGGTGAACCTTCCACCTCAGCAATGTCCGTCTCCCACTGCTGGGTTTGAGGATCCTTCCAAGTCATAACGGACTTGTGGGACCTCCTGGACACATCTGTAAAGACAGTCAGAGCGTTTTTTAAAGGTCTCCTACTATGAGCACTTCTTAATTTCAGAATAAATTGAACATCTTGTTCGAACATTTTGTGGGCAGGCCGGTGGACAGAAATTTGCCCTGAGTAGGAATCCAGAGCAAACTGCAACACTTCATCTTCTTGAAGCAATTGTTCCAATATCTGAATAGAATTTTGACCCGATTTTAACTCAATTGGAATGTGAATGCACTCAAAGTCACATCCTGCTAACTCCCTGATCCGGGTCCTTGCTTTCCGGATCAGTTCTGCTACCAGCTCCTGAGGCTTTGTCATTCTCTTGGACCTTTTGTGACTGAGGAAAACCCATTCTATGATCAAGAGAGGGTCCCTCCTGTCCTGGCCCTTTTTAGGTGTGCCCTTTACCTTAGGAGTTTGTTTTTCCTCCCACTGGAAAATGATTCCATGGAGGTGTGGTGACTTACCTAAGATGATAAATTTGAATGGCAGGTCAGACCGGCATCGGTGGGCCTGTTTTGTGGACATTGCAATCTGAACCTTTACTAGAGCTTTCCGTGCTTCTGGGGTAATAGACCTAGGAGCACCTGGGTCCTCTCCCCCTTTCAATAAATTGAAAAGAGGGGCAAGGTCTTCATTAGTCAGACCGAGCCATGGTCTTACCCAATTCAAAGACTCACACAACTTGTGGACATCCGCAAGGGTCTTGATCCTTGGATTGATTTCTAGTTTTTGAGGAACAATGGTCCTATTTCCAATTTCTAGGCTGAAATATTTCCAAGGTGGCATCTTTTGAATTTTCTTTTCCTGGAGCTCGAACCCTGTAACAATCAATGCATGGATCGTTAGGTCAAGCCCATGTGTGAGTAAAACATCATTGGGGGCACACACAAGGATATCATCCATATAATGATAGATGATGGCCTTTTCTGCAGCTGCACGCACTGGGGAAAGCAGGGAAGAGACATACCACTGGCAGATAGCTGGGGAAACCTTAAGGCCCTGAGGGAGAACTGTCCAATGGTACCTTTTCATAGGGGCTTCCATGTTGATGGTGGGGACCGAGAATGCGAAATGCGGTGCATCGTCAGGGTGTAGGGGAATATGGAAAAAACAATCTTTTATATCAATAACAGCTAATTTCCAATCCTGGGGGAGCATTGTTGGGGATGGCATACCAGGTTGGGGAGAGCCCATATCTTCAATGACATTATTAATTTGTCGGAGGTCGTGCAGGAGCCGCCATCTCTTTTTGTCAGCTTTCTGAATGACAAACACTGGAGAGTTCCACGGGGACGTGGTCTCCACAATGTGACCCTTTTTCAGTTGCTCTTCCACTAGCTCCTCAAGCGCCCTTATTTTTTGTTTACTGAGCGGCCACTGTTTCACCTGAACTGGTTTGTCTGTTTTCCACTTTAGTTTTTGGGTGGGGCGCTGTTGTTCAATGACCGCTGTACAAAAATCCTGTGGGGAGTCTGGAATATCAATTGTGACACCCCACTGGTCCATTAAATCTCTCCCTAACAAAGGTTCCGAATAATCTAACACAAATGGACGGATATTTGCTAATTGTCCATTTGGTCCTTTGATTTGGATGATGCTTTTGGATTGTTTTGCTAATTGCAGGCCTCCTACACCTTTAACATGACCATCAACGTTTTGCAAAGGCCAATGTGCTGGCCAGTCTTGTACTGGGATTACTGTGCAGTCTGCACCCGTGTCTACAAGCATCTCAATGCGTTTTGACTCTCCACCCCCACTGACATTACACCATAATTTGGGTTTATCTCTTCCAATAACTTGGACCCGGGCGACTGTGGGCCCTTGTTTTTCGGTGCCTTCAGGCAAAAACGGCACAGGGATAGCTTGTGCAACAGTTTGACCTTTGGGAAGAAACAGGGGTGGGTGGAAACAGTGCAGCCCGAGAACGAATTGCTCAGGATCTGATGCTGTCATTCCTGGAGCAATTTCAATCTCATGTGGTGTGTGTTTGGTGTCCCCAATGACGATGTACTTACAACGAATACGGTGCCAAGTACCCTTCTGTTCTGGGTTGACAGAGACAAAATGCCAGTCAGTGTCTTTCAGGTGGAGTGATTCTGTCAGCTGCAACCTGTAAGGCTCATTGACAGAAGACGTGGTTAGCATAGGTTCACCTAAATCATAACAAAGGTTATTTTGTTGCATTTTAAACAGTGGACCAGCAGACGTGGTCTTTGAAGCATCTGCTTCACTTACAGAAATAGTAACATTACCGTGCACTAGGTTTGTTTTGTTTCCCTTATTCCCTTGGCCTGCTCTTTTTGTGTCTGCACGCCTAGCAGGCTGGTGCTCCCCATTCAGTTTTTTTGTTGTTGTTGAACCCCTGGGAGTGTTTGTAATTTCCCTCCTGTGCCATTTCTAAATTCATCAAATTGCTTTTTCAGGGGGCACTGGCTACTCCAATGCCCAAGGTTATTGCAAAGCAGGCATGGCTTTGTGGGGTCAACCATTGCTGGTCGTCGCTGCTGCCCAGGGTACTGCTGTGCTGAGGGAATGGGCGCAGGGCTGGCAACGGCGACACGCTGAGGTGGTCTTGGCGGCAGCCTTGGTCTGGTGTCTTCAGCAACACTCATCAGAGGCACTTTCCTGTTACAGACTAGAAGCATATCTTTTAGTGTAGGGGGAGGTTCTAGAGGAAGGCTCAAAATTGCCGCTCGACACTGTTCATTTGCATTTGTAAATGCCATTTCCTCTAAAACCTCTTCCCTTGCATTCTCTTTTTTAACTTGGATTTCAATGGCTCTAGTTAACCTTTCTACAAATTTCAGAAAAGGCTCTGATGGCAGCTGCTTGATCTTACTGTAGGGCTCAAAAGGCCCCTCAGGTTGGAGGGAAAAGAATGCTTTTTCAGCAGCTTCGTTTACCTTCTCGAGTGTTTGTACGGGTATTACAGTTGCTTGGATTGAGGGGGAAGACCACTGACCATCACCGAAGAGATGCTCAATGGTATTTGGCATGCCATTAGCATCTTTCGCTGTGTTTGGATCAGCCTGCAAGTCTGGGAGAGCCTCCTTTAACAGTTGTTTCCATGCTAATTCCCATAATTTGAATTCTGTAGAGGTCATGAGGCATGAGCAAAGCTGTTTTAAATCATGTGGGACCACTGCAGTCCTACTCAATTCAGAATTTAAAAGGCCACGGAAATATGGACTGTATGGACCATACTCCTTGTGAGATTTACAGATCGCTTTAATCAATTGACGTCCAAAAGAGCTCCAATTAGCAGTTTGGGCCGCTCCCCCTTAGGCTGCAGGCTGATACAAAACAGGGGCGAATGACAAAGTGGGACCCTGTATTGGGTCTACAGCTTCCTGCCCTGTATCCCTTGCATTGGAAGCATCGGGATCACAGAAGCAGGTTCGGGGACATGCAGTGGGCGTGCCCCCACCGAGGGAACCCGGGGAGGGGGCGGGGATGCAATGGGAACAGGGGGCGGGGACAGGGGAAAGGCAGGGGGCGGGGATACCTGGTGATATCACATCAGCAGATGCCCCCTGGGATGAGTAGAGGGGTGGAGCTGAGGGTACAGCAAGTAGGGGAGGGGGAGGGATGGTGTCACGAGGAACAGGAGGAGAGGGGGATGGGGAAGGAATTTTGGGATGCTTAAGGGAATCTTGGGAAGAAGGTGACCAGGTCTGGGAGGGTGCCAGGTGGCATCCTCCATCTTGGGTAGCCCCTAGGCACTGGGGGCCATTTTGGGGATCACTGCTCTCTGAAAAGCTAACATGTGCTCTGGGATTTAGAGCGGGGGAAACAGGGTTTTGGGGAGTTTTCCACGAGACCTGGCCAGGGCCTTGTGGACAAGGGGACTCAGGCATTTTAACCTGCACTGGGAGTCGACTTCCCAGCGCATGAGCAAGATTTGCTCTCTTTAAAACACCGAGTTTTGGGCTAAGAGTTTTAGGGTTGGAAGGAGGGGACACAGGGAGAACAGAGGTACATGGCTTAATATTTGGCTTTTTCTCCAATTCCCTTTGTTTGAGCAAAGCAGTCCAAATTTGTGAGCTCCAGAACACAAATTTAGCTGAGGATGTATTCCCAGACTGTCCCAAGGTTATCAATTCATGCCCTACTTTATCCCAAAATTGAATATTGTGGACTTCCTCAGGAGAAGTTAGTAGGAAGTGCAGAAAAAGCCACCTTATAAACTGTTTCAATTTTCCTTTAGAGAACTTTACATTTGCATTAGCTAAAATTCCAATAATATGATAATACACTCCTTTTTGTGCTGTGCTTAATTTCGAGCCCATGTTAGATGTAAATGGCACAGAACAAAGTCCCGCCGACGGAATACAAAACCAAAATCAGCTATCGATTTCTAAAAAAAAACCACGGTTAAAAGGCGATAAACAGACGAAAGCTTTCACAATGCAGCTGTACACACTGCTTTTAAAACTGCCGCAGCAGCAGGGAGTCGGGACCCACCCCGGCCGCGTGGAGAGACAAAGCCTCCCCTGCCCGGGAACGCAGCCCCCCCCGCGCCACGTGGCGAGCCGAAACCGGGGCCGCCCCACACCGTGTGGAGACAGACAAAGCCTCCCCCCCGCACCGAGAGCCAGGCACACCACGCTGCCGAGCCGGGGGGAGGGGCAGGCAGAGCTGTCCTGCTCCTCCGAGCCGGCGCCAATTCTAAAAGCGGCTAGAACATGCTGCAGAGTTAAAGCTTTACAGGGAACAACCTTATCTCCGCAGGGCTGCGCAGCCTAAAATGCAAAGAGCAAAAAAGAACACGTCTCACAGCAAAGACGGATTTTTGAGCTTCTACCCCCCAAGGAGCAGAAATACTCACTGAAATCGAAGCTGTTGCTGGCAAGGTCAGGCAGGCTAGTCTCTTCACTGAATAGGACCCCTTGGGCAGGAGGGGCTCCCATATTCTCCCCTGGAAAATTCGCTCACCAGAAAGGAGCTGCACTTTCCAGAGGCACAATGCGTTCCTCGAGGCTTCTTGTGGGTTTAGTCCCAAGTCTCTCTGGAGAGCTGTGCAACCACAGCTCTTTCCAGTGGAAGCAAAGCTGCTGTAACGCTTTTCCAAGGTTCTGAGATTCCTTCTGGGGCTGCAGGTCCGTGCAGCCCGACGTTGGGCGCCAATATATTAAATATTAGACCCCGAATGTTTCCGGGTGTGTCCTGCCTGGCTTCGTCTGGCCTCGCTGCTGGACCAAAGGCTGCAGCTGTGGTGTTTTCACCGCAGAGATACCTTTGGCCGGCTGGGTGCTGCAGCTGGGCGCTCAGAACAAATCCAGGCAAAGTAGGAACTCAGTTTACCTTTGGTGGAAAAGGTTCAGGTGACAGTGAAGAGAAAAGAAGCGGGTTCTGCCGTAGAGCTTAAATCCAGAGTTTTATTTCAGCATGGTAGACCTCTGAATGTGGTAACAGCTCCCAGACAGACACCTGGCCGCATGGTATCGTGTCCTTTTAAGCCCCGGGGACAGGGGGAGGGGAGGGACAGGTAAGGGCCAACCAGGTGTGAGCAGGGGAAGGGCCAAGGGATATACAGGCCAATGAGCCCGGACCTGGGGGCATCTTTTGAAATTCTGCCAACCACACGACGCCATGCTGGAATGTTAAGATTGATGGACAGCTCTTAGGCAGGAGGGCAAAAGGGGGAGGGGGAAAGGTTGGCACACCTGAGGGGGCTGGGACGGGTCAAACAGGAAACCGCACTGCAACAGTCCGTAATTTTTTGCTTTTTATTCTTTTATTGTCCTAACTTTGATTGTGCAAATTCTTCCTCTCCTAATTTTTATTATTATTTTTATAATTATTTTTATTACTATTAAACTTCTAAAATTTTAACACAAGTGAATGGCATTTTTCACAGTCCAGAACTGCATATGCTGTTTCTTAAAAGAAACTCCAAACAACACCCCCCTCAAACCAAAACAAAACTCATGGTGACTTTGCCAATATTTCACCATATTTGGTTTTGCCTATAGCAGCTCCCGTTTTAAATTGTACTAATGTATTTGGCCTTCTGAGAGCAAATGAACCAGAGATTTATTCAGTGCTGTGTGGCAATGACCCATTCCAGAAGGAAACTGAGATATGGAGGGGAGTTTTGTCAGGGAAGAAATCCCATCTGGATAAGTGACACTCCTCAACAGAGCATGGCTATTTATATGTGTGTTTGTACTGACATCAGATGAATGCTGTTCATTCATTTGATTGTCACTTCTCCCTTCTTCCAGTATTCCTCCAACTGTCCTTTTGGAAGGTCTAATCACCCAATGTAAGGCTTTTAAGAGGAATGTGCTGGTTTGACGGTAAACCAGCCCCACACAAATACCTTGAAGAGATTTTAAGTCAGATAATGCAAAGATTATGATAAATGCAACGATATAGAAAAACGGGTTTAAAACTACAAAGACTACAACCCAGCCCCTGTTGGTCGGGGTGGTGGTGACAATCCAATTAAGCAGTGATTGCAGTGCTGTTCAAATGATGGTTGTGATCTTCTTGAGAGCAGTAGTCCTGTGGAAATTTGGGTCCTCCTCTGGATGTCCAGTGGTGGTGGTGGTGTCCCAAGTCCCCAGACCTCGAGATTATATAAAGTGGTGTTCAGGTGGTATCTCCCCAGGGTGAGCAGTTTCACAGTGGAGTGATGTAATCCTAGGAGTCATAGGATATTTTGGAGAGTTCTTACTGGCCTGGGTCCTTACAGCTGCCCATTATGCTGCTGAGCCATTATGGCCCATTAACAGAGATGGCCCCCTCAGGGTGGGTGTAACTCTGTTGGTGCTACCCTGGAGGAAGTTGTCATTTGTGAAAATAAAGAGACACTACTTCACCCTTAACAGTTCATCAGAAGGTGATGTAGATGGTGGTAGAACACATACTTTGGTTATACCCCACATTGTAACCCAGGATGAGGAACAAGAGCACTTTTAAGATAAAGATGTTGGAAAATAACTTTTAAAAGTACACATATATTTGTGCATTTCATAAATGTGACTTGCATATATTTGCATGCGTGACAGAGGGCTAGGAAATAGCCGTATGCATTAACTTTGCATATTTAACCCCAAGAGGCCCTAAGAGAGATGTAAAATAAGACAAAGCTCACAGGACTCACTAATGAATGGCCAGTGATAGTCCAAGTTGGTGCAGTACAAGGAATGGACTTTTGCTGTGGCCAACCAAGGTAGTTGGTGGCATTCCCTCAATGGGACACTTCACTCTTGGTACAGGTTTCTTGTGGGAGGACTGTGAGGCAGGACTTTCCCCCTTACCACAGAAGAGCTTATCTGTGAATTGCGGAAAGCAAAAACCAACTCCACAACTTTGTGAAAGTTGTAAAGCCGGTATGTTTATTACAGCGCTGGACACACGTGGGGATCGCTCCCCTTCAAAGACATACATACCTCTGGGAACTCCAAATCCTTTTTTATTTCCCTTACTAATCCATATACATGGAATTTCACAATAGCTTCATACATATTCATTTTACTGATTTTGCCTTATACTTGTGTCTAGTTACCCTTGCAGCTAGTTTTTTATCAGAAAGTACAGAAAGAACTACTGGGTCACACTGCCCTGTTTCCCACAGTCTCTTCGTCTGTTTCAAAGTTCAAGGCCTCCCCTGATCTCTGTCCTTCGGCTGAAGCAGTTTCTTCGAGCATAGTTTTTTTTGCGAGAACAGGCAGTCAGACCAAACAGCTGTGTTTGCAAGCTACAGACTTAATTCAAAGATGTACATTTTACCCAAATCAAAATGGATTTCTACTCTGGATAATTTCCACTCTGTCTCATTACCCCCCCTTTCCTAAAGAAAATAAGTAAATGCTTTTACTTAATGCAAATCCTTAAGATAATAAGTGTCTCTTAATGCTTTACCATGTACATTTGATAAGGAGGTTAACACAGCCACTCGCTGCAGTATTCTCCAATTCCAAATTAGCAATAGAAAGGATAACCCTAAAACCCTAAAATTACTCCAACTAATATCAACAAAACTACAATGGAGTGACACAACTTATTAAAGATCCCATTTGCAGTTGGTGACCACTGAAATATTACATCCCACCAGTGATGATCTGCATTTTGTTTTATTTTTCTATCATGTTGGACAGTAATTAGGGTTTTCTCTCCGCTTTTTTGGATTTTCTTCAAGATCTCAAATAGGTAATTGTTTTACGAATGTGAGGTCCATTCCAATAGGAGTAGGTCTGTGATACATTGTGTAATTGGTTTTAATCAGCTGGTGGGATCTCACTGGGGCCAAATATGAAAAATCACACCCGATAATCTTAACAAAATTATAAATACAAAACCTAGAATGGTTTCTACCAGACAAAATAACATAGTTGTTGTCAATTTTTACAATAGCACAAGCAGTTCTCAAGTATATACAACCTTTACCAGCATATACAAGCATAGTTTTCTGATCAGTGACTGGATGAATCTCAAAGTGGCAAATACTCTGTTCAGTGTCTAGACACACATCTTGGGCATTAATAGTGTTGCTTTCACAAATGAATCCTAGTTGTTCTCTAGTAACACAAGATTCTAAATTTACTGTTTGCCACTTTTCATTCACCTTTCGTGCCCATACCCTATGTTCTGAAGGGTAGAGCACCGGTTTTTTTTATTATTTGCTCCTAGTGCAATGATGGGGTGGATAACATAAACAGTGGCATTTCGTATAGTAAGCACAAAGGCACTGGCCACATTAGAAGCAGGATCATAGGTGAAATTTACCATAGTCCACCAGGATTGAAACTTCCTTTCAAAATCAATTGCATTATCTCAGACAAATCTTTTGAATTTCAGCTGGAAAATCACCTTCACCACCTTCCCGTATGATCAAAGCTGCTGTTGCCTGCATCCATAACTGTGCTTGTATACAACTGAAAGCTAAAGACACATTATCTGGAACTGTACTAAGTGCTTCTACTATTAACTTGTGGTCTTGGTCCCCGGCCTTTTCCCACTTTGGCAGTACTTTTGAAATCTGCCACTGGCTAGTTCCTAATGCCAATAGAGATGACTGTAAGGGCTGTTTCAATTTTGCTAGACCACCTGCTGCAGTGGCCAGCTTGTTCATCAGTATTTCTGAATCATTTCCATTTAAAACTCCAAATCTTGTCCCTAATATCCCAGTTAGATCTTTTCTCATTCTGCTCCTGAGGTGTACTTGTCTTTGTAACCATGTTGTCGGGCCCTCAAAGGATGTCCTTAGGAAAAAGGAGCAGACTGGTTGGATTTTTGAGATATTAATTTGCATTAGCAATTCAACATGTTTGAGAGACCACTCTGGACTGAACAACAGTTGTTGTTGACCCATATTCCTCACTGCATATGGGCCTATTTCATTTACTTCACGTTCAAGTTTGGGTTGGGTCGGAACTGCTTGAGTACTGATGTGAGTTGTATAAGGTCTTGCCATTGTAAAAGGTATAGCACCTATTTTAAATTTAAATGAGAGCCCAATTGCATCACGAGCCCAAAGACAAGTCACTTCTACAGGCTGTATTAATGTGAAATTACACCAACAGTCTGATTTACTTGGGCTATCACTAACTTCCTGATGCCTGTATACAGGAGAGGCTGAGACACTAATTTCATCTGCTCTCTCATGAGTGGTCCCATTGACCACCTAGCATCCTACCTTGATTTTGTCTCTTCTGATCCCTTGAAGTGTCCACAGTTCCCGTTCCTGCCACTCCTGCTCCTCATATACCTGATTCCTGTGGATTACTACAGTGGATAGGTTTATATCTTTTATCTCAGAAGGTTCTCCCATGGATCCAGTATACTGATTAAAAGCCTGGGACCAAGGCCATTCAGCATCGCTTTGGATAGAGGTACTCTCTAATTCTAAGACTCCAGTTATAATTATACACAAAACAATTCTTTAAATGAAATTACAAACTACCCCCAGCTGCAATATACTCATTTTGCCTGAGTAAGTTTTAGTCTCAGTTCATTGTCTCCTGATGTCACTCTCCAAGGGGCTTCTGGGGCCTTCTTCACTCGAGAGTGCTGGATCCAGGCATTCTGCTCCTTGATCTTGATTGCGGTGAAGGTGGTGAGAAGCACCTGGAATGGTCCTTCCCACTGTGGTTCCAAAGTCTTTTCTGTAAGAGACTTAACATATACATAATCTCCAGGCTGTGTGTTATGTACTGGTCCATCTAGCTCCCTACTCCGAGTTCCAGCCACATGTTTCTCAATTTCTCTGAGCTGTTTGCTTAAAGCCACCATGTAGGTGGCCAATGTTACCTTCCATTGTGGGTGGACATTCCCTTTTGTATTCTATATGGTCTTCCATAAAGCATTTCAAAGGGACTCAGCCTTTCTTTAGTTCTAGGTTTAGTTCAAATTCACAATAGTGCCAGTGGAAGAGCTTGGGGCCAGGGTAGATTAACTTCCTGCCCCCAGTCTTACAATCTGCTGCTTAATCAAATGATTCATTTTCTCTACTAGGCTGCTTGATTGGGGGTGGTATGGAGTATGAAGTTCCCAATCTATGCCCTGGTGGCTACTAATCTGTTGCACTATTCTGGAAATGAAATGTGATCCTCTATCCTAGGATATTGTGGCTGGAACTTGGAAGCATGGTATTATTTCTTGTAATAATACCCTGGTCACCTCTAGAGCCTTAACAGTTCTGGTGGGGAACGCTTCTGGCCACCCTGAAAATGTATCTGTCAATACTAATAAATACCAATACCCCCCTTTCCTTGGAAGTTCTGAAAAGTCAATTTGCCACTGCTGTCCAGGCCCATGGCTCCTCCCAATCTGACTAAGGTTTTGGCCTGGGGGTATTTTTGGGGTTAGTCTGAAGGCAAAGATCACACTGTTAGGTCACTTCAGTAATAGTGGCATATAGATTCCTGGTAATGATTCTTTCAATCAAATATGTGTTCAGGGTATCTATTCCCCAGTGTGTTTTTTTGGTGCTCCTCCCTTACTAGTGACCGTAACAAATGGGAAGCGATTATCAGCTTGCCTTCAATGGTAGCCTACCCTTCTTGGTTGTATGTCCCTTTTTGACCTTTGATTAGTCTTCTTTCTTATTATATTCTGGCTTACTTTCAAGGGAAATTCGTCCATCTGGAATTAGAGCTCCTTCAATAGTTACCTCACCTTTTGCTGCTTCCTTTGCCTCTCTATCCACCAGCTCATTTCCCTCTTCCAATTCTGAGCTCAATCTCTGGTGTGCCTTAATATGCATAATTGCCACCTTTTCAGGCAGCTGAACTGCTTCCAGCAGCTGGATTATCTCTTGTGCATGTTTGATGTTCTTTCTTTGTGAGGTCAGCAGTCCCCTCTCTTTCCACATGGCTCCATGTGCATGCAAAAGTCCGAATGCATACCTTGAGTCTGTGTAGATGTTTATTCTCTTTCCTTTTGCCATTTCCAAGGCACGGGTCAGGGCAATTATCTTGGCCTTCTGCGCAGAGGTGCCTGCTGGTAAGGGTCCGGATTCTATTACCTCTCTGCAGGTGGTCACTGCGTATCCAGTATGTCGCTTTCCATTGGCAACGTAGCTACTCCCGTCAGTGAACCAGGTGTCTGCATCGTCCAAAGGTGTGTCCTTTAAGTCTGGGTGGCTGGAGTAAGTAGCTTCAATGGTCTGCAGGAAATCATGGTGTACTGCTTCTCCTTGATTTCCACTGAGAAAAGAAGCTGGGTTGACAATATTAGTTCTTGTTCCATCATGATGGCCTGGTACTCCAGGAACCTCTGTGGTGAAAGCCAGTGGCCGCCCTTTACTTCCAGTACTATGGATACTGTGTGAGACACTAGTACAGTCAGTTTTTGTCCCAGGGTAAATTTGTGTGCTTATTGAATATTCAGCATGACTACTGCTACAGCTCTGAGGCAACCTGGCCATCCTTTGGCCATTGCATCTAGTTGCTTGGAAAAGTAAGCAACTGCCCTCCGATATGGACCCAAATAGAAAGAATAGTTTACTTACATCTGGAAGTCCCAAAGCTGCAGCTGACACAAGGACACTCTTTAGCTGGTGCAAGGCCCATGTGGCTTCCTTTGTCCACTGGAGATCTCTATCTGACGAACAGTCCGTAATTATAAACCCACAGCTGGCACCACCCTGCCATGCCTAAGAAGGTTCGGAGTTCCTTTGTTGTCTGGGGTTTCGGGGTTTGGCATATGGCTTCCTTGTGAGCCTGCCCTAAAGTCCGTTGCCCAGCAGTAACCTTGTACCCCAGGTAGATTACCTTCTGTTTCACTAGCTGTGCCTTTTTCTTTAATATTCTGTATCTTTGGAGTCCTAGGAAATTTAAAAGGCTTTTTCCTTCTTCCTGTGGAGCTTCCCAGGACTCTGGATCTTTTGCAAGTTGTTCCCCAAACAGAGTGGGGGAATTTTGAAGCCTTGAAGCACACAATCCACGTGAGCTGGGTTTTGTGCCTGCTTTTAGGGCTTTCCCATTCAAATGCAAAAATTTTCTGGCTGGCTTCATGGGTAGGGAGGCAAATGAAGGCATCTTTCAGATGTAAAACAGTAAACTAGGTTAGCTCAGGTGCTAAACATGTTAGTAAGGTGTATGGGTTTGCCAGTACCAGGTGCAGATCAGGCTTTTACTGCCTGACCCTAGCTTCTTGTTTTCCTTAACTTGCACAGAAGGTGCATTCTCTGCCCTCCCTGGTATGTTAGAGGCCCATACCCCAGGAAACACTGGATCCATTATTTTCTTGTTAATTTCATCCTTATTTTCAATTTCAGTTGCACTAATTGTTACAATTAAGCCTAGTATGTCTACATATTGTTGATCCTTTACCTCCAAAATAATCTCCCCATCTTTAAATGTGATCTTGGCTTCCAGCTGCTCCAAGAAGTCCCTACCCAACAGGACCTTTGGAGAGTTGGGCATATAGAAAAACCTATGAATATTTTGATGGTTTGCAAAGTATGCTTTTCCATATTGGCCAGTTGCCCCCTTACCATAACATAATAATCTGTTATAGGCATCAAAGCTTTATTTAACACTGAGTATGTTGCTCCCGTGTCTACTAAAAACTCTATTTTCTTAGTTCCCATCTTTCTACCCCATCCCAACTCTTTGCCTTAATTCAAAGTCTTGGGGTATAAAATAGGCTGAGCACACTCAGCTTTAATTATTTCTGTTGGGTTTCTTAAATTACTTGAAACTTTATTTTCTAATAATTCAAATACCCTATTACTTTGCTTCTTGCGACTGGTTGCTACTAAAATCCTTATAGCTCTCTGAATAGCCTTTGTTTCCTTAGAATAACACAAATGACAAAATGCCTGTCTTGGTCTCCTCCACCTAAACTCTGTTTTACAAAATCTCAGTCTTTTCCAGTTCTCTTCTTGCACAATCTAATTAAAGCATTGTTTCCACTGACACTCACTTTGCTGCCTTGCAAAAGGCTGTGCCTGTTACAGCAAAAACTCTAATATGCCCATGGAGCAGTGGCCGGTGAAAAGTGAAACGCCC
The DNA here is from genome assembly GCF_051311805.1 of Agelaius phoeniceus. Taxonomy (NCBI): domain Eukaryota; kingdom Metazoa; phylum Chordata; class Aves; order Passeriformes; family Icteridae; genus Agelaius; species Agelaius phoeniceus. The sequence continues at coordinate 18,667,413 of NC_135301.1, forward strand.
AGGCTAGATAAGTGTCCAGCCAACCTCCAGCCAGTAAGGCACTTCCCCAACCCGGAGTCAGGGCCTTGTGCCTAAGGCGATGTCAAGCCTTGCGGACGTGTGGCCGCAGTAAAGAGCTCCGAAGTCGCAGGATGAAATGAAGAGGCGACCCTCAGTTTCTTCGGGGGGGTGGTTTTATTGGTAGGGAAACGTGGAGTTTTTTGGTGGAAGAAGCTGAGAGCCCCGAGGTAGGGAAAAGCCTCGGTTTTACAGAGGGTGGGAGGGGTGAAAGATAGCAAATCAGAGAGGGATACATTAAGGATTGGCATGATCGGAGAACCCATCAAACACAGTTGCGGGAGGGACCCTGGCCCCTAACCCAATCACTCGACACCCTGGCCCGAACTCTCTAGAAAAAGAGGCAGGGGTGTCGAGTGACAGGCAGGCTGCCAGGGGTGGGGAACAAGAAAGATACATTTGGTAACCAAGACAACTGGGGAGGGGTTTGGGGATTGACACAAACTGGTAACAGGGCAGGACTTTCTGAGAGAACAATGGAGGGAAAACTGAACAAGCATAAAACACACTACAACATGCCCACAAACACAGACCTCCCCCACCCCTCCCCATATCTCAAATCCTTGAGAGTCAGGGCTTAAGTTGCTGTGGGAGGGGAATTCCTGGAATTCCTTTAATTTGTTTTACCATAGTTAGACATAAATCACCATACTGCAGTTTTTCTGCGTAAAATGCTACACTTGTTGCAAACAAAATCCTAAAATCTCCACAAACACAACCCTACAATCCCAAGAATCAAATTACCACAATGCAGGGGAAGAACCACACAAACTCACCGGGAGAGGGGTATCTCTCAAAGTGCCCACTTTTCTCAACACAACACAGCATAAAGCACTTCAGCATCTACCCACATCAGTTTCCTCTGGTCCTCACACACTCTGCACACAATCAAAATAACAGCACACAGTAAAATTCCAGGGATCAAGTCCAAACTACTGGGGCAGAGGAACCCCCTGAGTTCGTCTAGCCACGGTTAAAATGTGCATAATCTACACAAATCACCACCTTTAAACACAATAAATGTCCTCACCCATGTTTCTCCACTTGTTCAACTTCTCTGCGGGGCACTCCCTGCCCCCATAGCCTGCCCCAGCCGGTGCCCCAGGCCTCACGTGGCTGCTTCAGACACGGGTAGAACTTCCCCCCCGCGCCGTGGGTACACTCGCTCGCTCGTTCACTCTCTTTTATACACCACGCACTCACACGATTACAAACACATTAACATTAACCACACAATGCATTAACCATACAATGTCCGGACACCACAAGCATACAAACTTCGGGTTCAGTTGACTCACCCCCAGAATCGCTAGCGGTTGCCCTATCGAACAATGAACTCGTCTCCAGCCACTCTATCGGCCAATAGCTGCCTACAGGCACAGGAACGAGGCTGCGCACTCAGACATCTCTGAGTGACTTACCCAGCAGTCCTATCTCTCTCTCTCTCTCCCCCAGGGCCCCTCGATACCGTTTATCCGCACACCAGCAGGTCATTGTGAGACAGAGTGGTGCCCCCTCCAGGGAACATCCCCAGGGCGCACCAAGAAGGTCCATTCTCCCCTCTGCCCCTGCGAGGACGGAAAATCTCCTGGCTGGCTCGCCATAATGAATTGCGAAAAAAGAAAACCAACTCCACAACTTTGTGAAAGTTGTAAAGCCGGTATGTTTATTACAGCGCTGGACACACGTGGGGATCGCTCCCCTTCAAAGACATACATACCTCTGGGAACTCCAAATCCTTTTTTATTTCCCTTACTAATCCATATACATGGAATTTCACAATAGCTTCATACATATTCATTTTACTGATTTTGCCTTATACTTGCGTCTAGTTACCCTTGCAGCTAGTTTTTTATCAGAAAGTACAGAAAGAACTCCTGGGTCACCCTGCCCTGTCTCCCACAGTCTCTTCGTCTGTTTCAAAGTTCAAGGCCCCCCCGATCTCTGTCCTTCGGCTGAAGCAGTTTCTTCGAGCATAGTTTTTTTTTTGCGAGAATAGGCAGTCAGACCAAACAGCTGTGTTTGCAAGCTACAGACTTAATTCAAAGATGTACATTCTACCTAAATCAAAATGGATTTCTACTCTGGATAATTTCCACTCTGTCTTATCTGTTCAGTCTATCAGCTGGTGTGATAGCTCTGGGCATTCTCCCCTTCACATGCATTGTTCAGGTAACCCAGGCTGGACATCTGTCATAGTGAGTTATCTATGGCGCCAGTGGGGTGCAATCCCCAGCTGACAATAAACATCTTGCCTTGAGAACAAGATGTACGGAGATAAGATGAAATTTCTGACTGACAGACACTTCACTTTACAAACTATAAAAGCTACACAAAACTTTCACAAAGCAGAAGTCTTTTGCACACACCATGAAAACGTGTAGGGCTTCTCATCAAGGTTTGGATGCATCTTTGTGGTTACTTTCCTGGGAATTGAGTGAAGAACCTCCATCATCAATTTGGTGGTAAGCTACATTGACTCCTAACCTATACTATTTATTCACTAGCTGTAATATAGGTACCTTTTATTGTGCACTGTATTTTTATCTACTAATAGTTCTTTTTGTTTATTCTGTGTAGTAAGTAAATAAGTCTGTTTAAAATCTTCTGTCTGGTAATCTTGTGTCTATTCAATAAATAATTCATTTTATAATAGACCAAATCAGCCATTCTTAAGAACTTGTGAGTGAGAACCATCTGGGGTGTAGGCCACCTCAAACAGAGCTACTGCCAGAAATCTGAGTCAAGGGCAGGACTTGTCTAAGCTGTCAGTCCATTTGTATCAGACTGCAACCAGCTCCTCCAGAAAGTAAGAGGAAAAACTCTTCCCTTGACATCTTGATATTTCTAGATTGTAAAATCATATATAGGCTTTAAGGCTATATGACAGGACTGTTTTCTACCATATGCATGACCACTATATAGCAGCAGAGAACACTGAACTTTTCAAAAATAGCTAAATGCTGTTACAACACAAATAAAAATTTTAAAATAGCAACAATTCAATGGCACCTGCACCAGAACACTACATTGAAACAAACTGCAATTCCTGAATGCCTAAGAGCACCTAATGGTTCTCTCAACCCTTGTATCACAGATATCTCCACTGAATGCAGGTGGGTTTGCTCCATATTTCATCTCCAGCAACATACAATGAAGTTACAAATGGTATTACTGAGCATACCAAAATGTCCACTCAGTAAAAATAATACTGAAATTGTGATATAAATCTATTTTCATCTTTCATCTAAATATTTAGGGTGTCTCCTCTTATCTCTGTTATATATAATTTTTATATTGTGAAAAATGACAAATACCAAATGAAAAGAGCAATTAAGCTATGGAAGTGGTTTCCTGGGACAGAGCTATATGATCTTATAGGACTTTTTTTCTTTTACCTTTTATTTTCTGATTAGTCAATCACTGTTTAGCCATCACAGGGAAATGTAAGGTGAATTAGCAGAAAGAAGGTGAAGATTATAATGGAAAAGTTTCATTCCCCCCTCAGTGAGAACTGGTCAGCAGTTATGGCTAGACTCAAGTGAGGACCTATGTTGGGAATTCCAGTGAAGGTCAAAGGCAGAGAGGATAAAAAGCTGCACTGAGATCTTAAACAGTGTCATGGTTTAAAAGATATTAAAAAAAGTTTTAAAAGTTTAAACAGCAAATCTGGCAGAGCTCCTATTGCAAGTTCTACCACACCATCTTATGTTTTTATCGGCGTGGACAATAAACTGAAGGAAAATAACATTAAATGGCCTTTTTTAACTAATTATATTTCCAAGCAAGCCTGGTGGGGATCATGCCTCTACTTTGGAAACTCTTTTGAGTTCAGCAGTATTGAGAATTTTGACAATTTGTTGCATCTAAGTGAAATATATTAAATTGGAAGTAAAGGTTTAGCAAACATCTGTTCAAAAAGCAAAAAGGCTACAAATCCAACTGTTATCAAACTGTGAAATCATAAACTTCCACTAAAAGACCAATAAATAGCCTTGTTAAAATTTTTCAAGACTTTTAACCCTTGTCTTCTAGGACACAACTTCCTTAATGCAATAGACACTGGAGCATTTGCTGGAGAATATTTTTGTTATTTGTCAGGTATGTAGTAACCCTGATACAACCAGTGACTGAATTCAGTCTCTTTTCCAATATGTTTCTGTGTCTCATTTCTGGGTGTCACAATTGGTCTGATATAATACAGTATCATGAATGGGAATGTTTTCATTGGGTAAGCTCTCATTTTAGACTGTTTTTCATTGCTATAGTCCAGATACTGGTCTCGGTGAAGGAAATGGAAATGTCTAGGTGGCTTAAGCCTGAGCAGTCTTTGGAACTCAGTTACAAGTCAAAAAAAACTTTGGAGCCTTTTTGGCAGGTTATACAAATTCTAGGCTGATTCTCTTTTAATTTTGAAGGCTATGAATTACGGGTTTTTTTGAAGCTCTTTTTTTAGCACATCACAATGTCATCCACCACTGGTTGGTTCAGTAAAGCTCACCCTTTTCTAGAACCTTGTGTGAAATCTGCTTTGTGATAAATACCTGACAGTGCAGGAGCTCTGGGCTTGCTTCCAAGCTAAATTCATTTATATTGCAGCAAAACACCTGCATCTGTGTCATCAAAAAAGCATCTCCCTTTAGTAAAGTACAATTCAGTCTCTCAGACAAGATTCAGATTCCTTTCTTTGCCCCTCTGCAGGAGATGAACAGATGTCCTTAGCATCTGAAAGGAGTTTCTTCCTTCTTCATCTACGCAGCTTATACATCCAAGTCATGAGACCTAAAACTCTTCAGAATCAGTTGGTGAGGGTTTATTGCTTCCATTAAACTAGTCCCTTCCCATAGCCACTCAGTGCTCAGGATAATTACTTTACATGACATCTGCCAACTGGAAGTGACAGATTTACACTGGTATTGTACCCAGGATCTCTATATATTCAGCACAACCATCACCATGATGAGTCCCTCTGGATCAGCAGTACACAACAGCAGTCATGGGACACAGACCCAGCTCGACAACTTCCCATGCATCTGGTCCTTCTCATCAACACATGGCTTTTGTATGCTTTGTGAGTCAGAGCAGAGATTCTTCCCTCTGTGCTGTGGCTGTTCTCCCAAAGGCTGGGCAACGACTACCACCCCGTGAGAGCTGACACCGATGAGGGATACCTACCTTGCCAACAGGTATTATAATTGATGCTGTTGCAGAATGTAATGGTGAGATTTTTTGAGGAAGCTCAGCAAACTATGAGAGATAGGTGAAGGCAGGACAAATATTCAAAAAAATGTTGTGCAACAACTCAAAGACTTTTAAAGGTTTTGGCTTAAGGCATGCACAACTTTCTTGTTGATCTCCCCAGAGTCTGGATGCAGACTGGCAGTCAATTACAAAAAGCCAGAGAAGTTATTGACCCATAAATATATTTGGTGTAGATGGCAAGTCCCTCTTTGGCATTAAAATTTAAATGCAGTAAGGTAAAATAGAATAAAGCAGAGTTTACCTGAAGAAGCTGAAGAATCATGAGTACTTCTGTTCTTCCTATTTATCCTGGAGGGCTGAATGTCCTTTCCCCTGAAAGTTCCAAACCCTTCAAAGCTTCTTTTATTCCCACTTGCATCCTTGTCCTGCTTTTCACTTGAGGAATTAATTTCATCAAACATGTCCAGGGACTCTGACCTTCCATTACTCTCAGTATTGCCAGAGTATCTCTTTGTGCAAGAGTCAATGGGATCATTGCTTGAGTTGCTATTATCTTTACTCTGTGTCCACTGCTGGGCATCAGAAAATGATAACACAGACAGTGTATCTGCTTCAAAGTTACTCTTTGAGGCTTTGTGTCTGGTTTCACAATGCTGGTGTTTCTGCTTCTCCTTGTGTTTTCTTTTCTCATTGAGCAAGGAGAAGTCTTTATCTGAGCTGCTTAGCCTTTCATTGATTGCATGGCTGAAGAAGCCAGTGGACTTGCTAGCAAAGAGACCACTCAGATCTTCAGGTGTCCCCAATATCTGCTCATCCTTATGCTTATGTTTGGGTTTCCTTTTGTGAAGTTGGCCACTTGAAAGGCTTGTTCCTCCAACTTTTGGAGGAGCCAAAGAGGACTGCATGTCTCCAAGACCCATTCCCATAGGGGCCTGTAGGTGCACTTCATGTTTTGCTTTATGTTTGGCAGTGGTGGACATCTTCATATGAGAGCTTGCATGGAATTGGGGTGGGGGCACAGTAGGTTTCATAAATGGGGAAGCCGCTCCAAGTGTGTGAGACAGGTACAGAGGAGCTGGATACTGACCATAGTAACCAAGATTCATCATAGGCATTGATGTGTAAGGCATTCCATAGGGTGCATAGTAACTCCCACTGGGAATAGGGTAACCAAACCCTTGTAAAAAAGGCACCTTTGTCATGGCATCATTGGTTTTGGCAGGTCTACCATGCTTCTTCTTAGACTTTATATCAGAGGTCTTGCGAAGATAGAGCAATGGGTCATACTGGATATATGGCACAGGGTAGTAGTGACCAAAATTAATCCTGAAGATGCTGGGATATGGATTTTCATGATAAAATGTATAACTTTTATGAGAAATCCTGAACATTTGAAACTTATTGATGAGTTCATCAAGGTCTGCCAGAAACTGGAGGTCATCTCTGTTCTGCTGGCTTTTCCTTTTCCTCTTATGCTTTGGCTTTTTAATACCCTCATGAAAGAGAAAGCTATCCACAATGAGATGTTTCTGCTGATGACCATGCCTGTTCTTTATGCTGGTGTCAGATGAGATAGCCTCAGGATTGTCCAGGGTGCAGAAATCAAAGGAGTATCTCCGGCGGGATTCTGAGCTTTTCTCGCCTTGGTCAGAGGTACTGTTGTTGTCTGTACCTACCCCACTGTCGCTCGGGATGGTTTCCTCACTGTGAGACTCGCTTGCTGGCGACAGCGTGACTTCTTTCAGAGAACCTATTTCACAGAGGTGAGAAGGTGAATTAGCCATTAACCAGGGTGGAGACAGCTTCCAAGTTTTACAGTGCATTCCTTTCTGGGTTTTTGGAGGAAGAGCACTGATAGGTTGAAGTTTTGGCATAGTTTTTAACTCTGAAAAATTAGTTTCAGTGCTTGCAGGGCTGAGGTTGTCATTAATCCTCACTAACTGTGTTGAAAGTGGATGAATAGCTGCTGGTGATGATGCCACAAGTGATTGCAGGTTGGAAGGCACTGCTGGGTTTTCTGGCTGGCTGAAAACAGGCCTTGAGTGCTTGATGGCTGTCTTAGGTTCTTCTGTCTGAGGGTGCAGCTCTGCCCTTGGCTTTCTGCCCCGTTTTTTACCAATGTAGATAGTCCCCCTCTTGCTGACATTGATCTGCTTCCCTAGTCTAGCATCAGTGATGGTTGGCCCAACACTAAACAGGGTCTGGACTTTTGCTTTCAGAGCTATGCAGCTGGAGCAGGAGGACAAGATCTGATTGAGAATGTTTTTCCTCTTGAGGGTTTTCATTTTATTAATGGTCTTGATGGTCTTCTTATCTAAAACCCCAAGCTTCACGATCCTTTTGTGAAACTTGAGTTCACTGATGGACTTGTCCTCTCCTGGAACTATCTGGGCCAACTTGGGCAGATTCCTTCTCCTCTTCCTTTTCTTTGTTCCTGGAAATTCATGACTGATTGGACTCACTGGGCTGGTGGAGGTTCCCTCATGAATGGTTTCAACAGTGAGCAAAGGCTGTTTCTTTGGTCGTCCTCTTTTTTTCTTGACAGGTGTGATCGCAGTAAGACTGTCTGTATTGGTATAAAGAGGGCTAGATGGTGTGATTGGATAGGCTAAAGGAGGCTCTACCATCAGCTTCTCAGATGTTGTCATGGAGGTCTCCTGAAGGATAGATTTAGGTTGGCTACAGGTCCATCGCCACTTAGCTGCACGTTTGGGGTGCTGGACTTCAGATAATTTGCTGGCTGTGGGAAGACCAGTGGGTATGAGAGTGGATGTCACAGATACAGATTTTCTGAGTCTGGTGGCACAGTTGGGGGAGGCTTTGTCAGTGAACACACCACTGTCAGTAGCTACTAAGGGGGACTCATTTTCAATCACTTTTCCTGTCTTTGTGGCTTGACGTTCTTTTTTACTCCCCTCTAGCTGAGAGCTAGTCCTGTTTGCTACTTCACTGGTCATAGCAAGTTCAGAAGGCAGGCTTTTCTCCTGGATAGTTTTCTCTATGAAAGATTTTGTGGACTGCCTTTTTTTCCTTTTGTGGCCAGAAGTATCTGTTGTCAGAGACTTTATTGGGATAGTAATTTGCATGCGACTGGTGTCACTTTCACAACTGCTAGCAGAAATGGGATTCTGATTTGAGGGTGATGTATCCAACACACCGTCCATTGAATAAGACTCCTTTTTTCCTTCCACGCTGTCATGGGATTTGCTGTCAAATGCTTTCTGAGCACTCTTTACCCATTCGATGTCTGTGGTTTGGATGGCTTGACTTAGAAAATTGTTTTTGCAGGACTTCTTCTTTGTACTCCTGGTGGGCTGATTGGGGGCTTCCAGCTGCACACCTCCCTCTTGATCTCCAAGAGGCAAAAGCCCATTGCACTCGGAGGCACTGCTCAGCTGGACAGCCCTGCTGATGCTGTTGGGTGATGGGACTGCACTGCAAATGGCAAGCTCTTTACTACTGGCTGACAGCTGCCCCCATGTGCTGCTGGCGCAGGACTTTTTTGCCTGGGATTTGCTGAAGGAAACTCCTGGCTCCATAATGGAGACCTTGGTGGCACTAACTGCTTCTCTACTGGGTTCTGTGTTAACAAAGCAACTTTGAGAAGTGAATCCAGTATCAGAGCTTGCTGACCAGTCAAGATGGTGCTGGTTGTTACTTTTCTGCTGGTGCTTTGATTTTAAGGTGTCACTGGTGAAATCTTGTTGGACACCTGGATCATAGTACAGAGCAGAATGTTTTTGTGGTCTGTCATAAACCTGAAAGGTAGCAGAAAATAAAAAGAAAAAAAAATTAGTTTATCAGTCCATTTATAACCCCTGGTTGCAGCTCTTTATTTTGTACAGTGAATGACAACTCTTCTTAACCAATGTTCTTGTAAGGGTTAGAAACCTTTATAGAGTCTTATATTTGAGCCAAATTTGCATTTAGATTCATGCATTGTAAAAAAGTTTTGTTTGGTTTTCCCACTCTAAAAAAAGGGAAATATTTCTATAAATGCAAAATTGCTAAGGAAACACATTCTACTGATTTTTAATTTAAAGAACAAGTAAAATCACAGAATCAATTAGGTTGGAAAAGGCCTCTGAGATCATTGAGTCCAACCTAAGACCAAACACCACCATCACAACTAGACCATGGCACTAAGTGCCACATCCAGTCAGTCCTTAAATACCTCCAGGGCTGGTGACTCTACCACCTCCCTGCACAGCCCATTCCAATATCTAATCACCCTTTCAGTAACAAAATTCTTCCTAATGTCCAACCTAAACCTCCCCTCATGCAGCTTGAGGCTATGTCCTTGTCTTAGGTTGGAAATGGGGGTATGTATTCTATTCCTATCTGTCAGAGGTGGGGCAGTTATCTTCTGTTAATTGGGCAGTTTTTCTTTATCTCTTCCATGACCAATCCTTCCTCTGCAGAGATAGTTTCTGTTAATGGGCCATTGAGTCTCACTGCATGACTGATAAAATTACATCATCCCATTGTGAGAAGCTCTGCCCAGAGGGAGGAGCCAAGTATTCCTACCTGGATATAATCAGAGATTTGGAAGACCACAGGCAGCCTTTTGCACTGGATTCCCAGAGGAAGACCAGGCCCATCTACACCACTACTGGATCTTCAGAGGAAGACTATACCCTTCTACAGGATCACTGCTTCAACAGAACCACATCTGTCACTCCAGGAGGACTGCAACCACCATTTCAATTGGACTGCTACCGAATTTAAGCTGCTGCCAAAAATCTGAAACTAGGGCAGGGCTTGTCAAACGCTTTCACTCAATTCATAACACTGTTGCAGAGCAAAAGAAAGTTTTGTGGTTTTTTTCTTGCTGGGCCTCCTTCAGCTGAAGAAATTGTTTTGCTACAGCTGTAACTTTTTGAGAAGTCTCTTAAAGCAGAAACAATTTTTTTCTTTTGCTTTCATTAACTGACTTTTTCTAGTAATTTGTTTTCTTCTGTTACATTTAGGAGCTTTTTTTGGTAAAGCTCTGGATCAAGTTGTACAGGTGATTTTGTACAGCTAGTACTGCAGACAACTGTCACAGACATATTTTATGAAAAATTCTTTTACTAGGATTTTTCTCCTGAGAATCTGAGAGGCCTCAGAAACAAAATGTAAACAACAATTGTCTGCTGCTGTGGAATGCAACAGGTGGATCTTTGATTGGTCTCATGTGGATGTTTCTAGTTAATGGCCAATCACAGTCCAACTGTCTCAGACTCTCTGGTCAGTCACAAGATTTTATTATAATTCCATTCCTTTCTATTGCTTGCTAGCCTTCTGATGAAATCTTTTCTTCTATTCTTTTAGTATAGTTTTAATATATAATTTTCTTTAAATATAATATATATAATAAAATAATAAATAGCCTTCTGAAACATGGAGTCAATATTCTCATCTCTTCTCTCATCCTGGGATCCCTGTGAACACCACCACAGACAACTGTTCTAAGCAAACTGTAATGACACAGTTCTGAATGCCAAATAAATGATGGGAGACTTAAATGTGTAACCAAGAAAAGAGTAGAAAACAACTGCTAAGTGTCTTGTATTTATGCATGTTATAGATACATATTATAATATTGGCTTTTCACAAATATTAAAATGGATTTTATATGTTATAAAGATATAGTTTTTATTTCTGTTGTTAATTAAGCTTAGACATAGTTCTGAAATAGCTATGCTTGTGTAAAATGCCTGCTTGGATGGGATAACATCCAATGAACATAGGATGAGGACACCTGCTACAGATATGCCAACTATCAGCACTCATTGTCTGAAGACAGTGTGGACCAAGGCCCAAACTGGAAGTGATAAAGAGAAGGAGCCAAAACCACAGCCAAGAAACACGCATGCTCTAAAAAGGCAGATCCCAAGGAGGGGCCATGTAAAATTGTTCCTGGAATATGTAAACTAGTTTATGGATATGCATAAGGGTTTATGAATATGCAATGGGCTGATGTAAGGGAAAAAGTATTTAAGGGGTATCCCTGAAGGTAACAGTGTGCTCTTGGCTGAGTGCCAAGATGCACCCGGCCGTAATAATCTTTGCTCTATGGTCCTTGTCTCCTATTGTCCTTTATTAAACTTTTCAAATTTTCACAGGAGAGTGGACATGTTTTTCACATGCAAACACTCTCTTACAATTAAGTTTCTACCAGTAGTGTTACATTATGTGAAAAGCGCCAATCACTTGTTTTTTAAAATTTTAAAAGTTTAATAGTAATAAAATGGTTATAAAAATAGTAATATAATTAGAGTAATAAAAATTTGGACAATTAGGATTAAGACAATACGGGACAATAAAAACAAAGAGTTACGGACGGTCCGGGTACCTTTTTCTGGGCAAAATAAGCCCGAAAAAGGACACCCGTTAACAGAGGATTAACCATTAAAAGCAATAGCCTGTTGCATATTCATACATCTCAGACATGATGCATAAATGCCATCCAAACAATGGATTCTGTCTGGCCAGTGTCAACTTCTTCCTCTTAATCCTGACAGCACCTTCAGGGATGAGCGAGGCAGGAAGGAGTTAGTTTCTTCTGATAAGGGAGCAATAAATTCTTTTTCTCTGAAAGATTTAGGTGTCCTGTGACTGCTATCTCAGTGTGAGTACCTCATTCCTCTTTAAAAAAATATCCCACATACATAGTTTCTATTTTAACTACAAAAGCTACATTTTAACTACAAAAGTACATTTACCATACTATTAAAATGTTAATACAGCACTACTAATCAATGCAACATAATACATATAGTAAATATCTGCGTAGAGCCATATAATATGTACTTTTCACAATTAGATCCCTTTTCAGGGTGTTTGCAACAGTTTTGGGGCAAGGAGGCTGTCAACATAAAATGATTTTGACCTGGGAAATTAGATGTCCCCAGTTCTGAGCAACTTCAGCAGGATTTGAAAAGGGCTAAACACTCTCAAGCCCATGGTGCATTATCTAGTGACCACTAAGCATACATGTTATTGGCAAATTGATGTTGAGATATCTTTCATGAGCATATAAAAATGGGCATATGACTTTTCTGGTTATTTGCAATAACAATGAAGGTGTTCTGGTCCATCATCTGTGGAGTAATCAGGGATTCTAAAGTCCTGTGGATAGTTCAGCTGCTATGCACATGGACCTGCCATGTTCAGGGAAAACAGATTTCTAGGAATTGTGGAATGAGAAAACGAAAACATGCAGCTGCAGTGAAGCTGCAGATGCTGCAGGCAAGTGACACGTGGTTTCTCCAGCCTGAGAAAAAAGCCAAATGCATAAACAGCCCTCAGGCAATGAATGACTTGTTCCTCCTCCTCCCAGCGATCCTGCGCAGCGACCTCCTGCCTGTGAGCCCCACAGCACATAGTGGCCATGATGCATGCCCTCTTTCAGAAAATGGAGCCCATCTGTGCCCATGTCCTTAGGATGAAGCATGGGAGGGTTCAAAAGGAAACCAGCAGCACTGGCACTGAAGTTTGATAGTGTGAAAAACACATTCACTCTCCTGTGAAAATTTAAAAAGTTTAATAAAGGACAATAGGAGACAAAGACAGTGAAGCAAAGATTACGGCACCAGATGTTTCTTGGCACTCAGCCAAGAGCACACCATGACCTTTGGGGATACCCCTTACATACCTTTTCCATTACATCAGCCCATTGCATATACATAGACCCTTGTGCATATCCATATTTTTCCACAAACTAGTTTACATACTCCAGGAACTATTTTACGTGGCCCCTCCTTGCATCATGTCAATGGGTCAAATGAGGTTTCGGCCTCATTATGCTGGGGGAGCTATTTTCTGGGTATGATGAGGGAATACACCTCCCTCTCCCTGCCCAAGATTGATGTGAATGCTTATTGTCAGAGACTGAAATGGTTCATGTCTTAAACATTGTTATGAAGGAGTTTTGCCCATTATAGCAAAATCCGTATAAAGAAGCTACAACCGCAGAAGCCCACCCCTCCTTGAAGATTCCTCGCTGTAATTTGGACTGTGAGTTAAGCCACCTAGATAAGATAAAGGGGACACTATTGTTCAATCATCTCAGGTCTAGGGAGAAGTAAATAAGGCTGAGGGAAAAGAATGCATCCACAAGAAAGCCAAAGGCATCAGAAAATCATCCCTGGCTGGGCTTGGGTTGGGAGAAACCACAGCCCACAAAGGCCAGGTTTGCACACACTCCCCCCCAAACTGAGGTGGGAGAAGGAGGTTTTGGGTGTGTGGTGCAACCTCTGGTCAGAGGCACTAAACACCCCTCCTCCCTTATACAAACCAGCACAGCTGTGAAACTCCCAACCCCATAGGCCACATCCACAGGACATTCACGTGGGAGGCAGCTGAGGGGGTGTTCTAATCCAGAAAAGACCCCCCAAAGTGCTCCCCAGATTCATTCCTGAGGCCTTGTACCACAGGACTGCATGTGATGCAAAGTGATGCAACAGACCCAGTCTGCTGTAAGTGACTGTCAAACTGCCCACCTCCCCTCGGAGGGAGGTACATGGGCATTCCCACCTGGCCTGAGTGTATATTAATCCATTGAATAATGCAGTCTCTCATGGTCTTAGCTCATCCTTATGTAAGCTGTTTAATTCTGTGTCTTGGGGTGACTGTATTATACTGTACCCCCTATTGTCTGCTTTATTCCCAGACATGGGTCCTGTAACTTTAAGCTGGGTCCAAGAGAAGGAGGGAGCTTGTGGAATTCTTTCTGAGGTCTGTGTTCAAGCATAGGTATTCCCCCGGCTCTTTATCAGGAGACACATGGAGAGTTGCATTCTTTGCTTTTAGCTAGCTTATTTTCTGTTAGCTGAGGCAAGAAGTTTTTTTCTGGGACTGTGGCTTCCTCTTCTGGAACTGTTCAGCTTTGCTCTGGTCCAAAACACCTGAACATCGCTGGGAGCCCCACGCTGCGGCCCGGCGGGGGAGGCTGCAGGGACACCGCATCCCGGCTCCAGACCTTGGGAGAAGCTGAGCAGGACTCTAAAATCCACCAGCTTTCTCTACAACAAGAAGGTTTTATTATCTAACATTATTCATTCTTTTTCCCGTGCCTGCGTGCAGTCTGTTTGTTAAATAAACAGGTTTTTTTCACTTTCCTCCAAGAAATTAATTTTGAATCAGTGGGGGGAGTGCCAAAACCTGCCTTTGCAGCAGAGAGGACGCCCTTTCCAGATGCTTCCTCCTAATTTGTCTCAAACTGAGACATACTGTTAATAATAATAGTTAATACTCTTGGCACACTATGGGGCTCATGGAATCTGGTGTCATCCTGGTATAAGAGAAAACAAACTTTCGGTGAGGAGATATTGAAATATGCCCTGAGGTGTCCAGTTCCTGGGTGGCAGGGACTTGGGCAAGTTCCTAGGGTGGTTATCACCTCCCATTACCTGGGACTTCATACCTGAACAGGCAAGCTGTCATTGTAAGGGGCCCCCGGCCGGGTAATAATTAGTATAAACTTCATGATTTACAGAAGGTTGATTAATAATAACCTTTATTAAGAAACCCATTGTTCTTTTATAGACAGTTGTAATACAGATGTACTTGAGTGGTCCTTTAATTAAAACACCATCACCATTGGCTAATTAGGAAACCACCCTTTGGTAAACAAATCTCCATAACACATTCCACATGTTCACAATACTAGGTGCAGCAAGTTAAGATAAGAATCGTTTCTCATTCTTTTCTCTGATCTTCTCACAGCCTTTCCCAGGACGATGCCTAGGAAAGTCATCTGTTGTTCTCTGTGACCAGAGAGCTGCTGCCACAGCAATCAACTCTGCCAAATTGATGTGTCATCTGATAGAAGGGTGCCTTGCCTACCCCAATGAAAACCAGCAGCTTCCCACCCTCTACTGAGGCCACTCTCTGTGAAAGGATGGGGGGATAGTTGTTAATGAAAATGTATATTTGGTATAGAGATGGTTTGAGGATGTAGTTTAAGTTGTATGTGTGGGTAAGAAGGGATTCCAGTAATGAGAAATAAATAAAATTTAACAATTAGAAAACACATAAAGCATGTGGTATCTGAGTATGACACAAATGGTATGGAATAAGGGGTGGAGATTGTATTGGGTCTGACTGAAATAGAGTTCATTTTTCCTTAGCAATCCTCATAGTGCTGTGCTTTGCATTGGTAGCAGGAAAGGTGTTGAAAACACACCAGTGTTTTGGCTACTGCTGAGCAGCGCTAGAACAGCATCAGTGCTCTCTCTCAACATTTTTTCCCCTCCATCAAAGGGCTGGGAGTGGGTCCCCTGGGAGGGGACACAACCAGGCCAGCTGACCCCAATTAAACAAAGGGATATTCCATTCCATATGACACCAGCTCATATATAAAAGCTAAGGGAAGGAGGAGGAAGGGGGGGAGCATTTGTTATTTACAGTGTTTGCCTTCTGGACCAACCACTCCATGTGCTGAAGCCCTGCTTCCTGGGAGGTGGTGAACATTGCTTGCTGATGTGGAGATTTTTTTTTCCCCCTTTGCCTATGTGCACGCAAACTTTTGATTTTGCTTACTTTAGTAAACAGACTTATCTCAACCTACCAGTTGTTTTCTATCTTATTTTTCTCTCCCCTTTCCCACTGGGAAAGGGAATGACAAAGTGGTTTGGTGGGCACCTGGCATCCAGCCAAGGTCAACCCACTACATAGTAGGATACAATTTGAATGCCAAACTCATGAGTTTCAGTCCTCAGCTTTGGCAACGGTTGGTAGACCCATGAGCAGGATACATCTCATACACTGGCAACTGAAGAGTAATGGCCAAAGAACAGATAAGTTGTTTACACTATCTAATTACACCTGCCTAGCCAGACCTCTGCAACCCCACACCTGCAGAGTTGCTTACTCCTCTTAACAGTTTTATTCTGGCATGCAGCCCTTGCAGCTGAGGAGATGGGACTGTATCAGTTCCATGATGAGCAGTACTCTACTCTGCAAATAGTACTCATCAGCAGAATCCATCCCTCAGGCACTCTTTTAATTTAACTACTGGATGTCTCATTCTGCCTCCCCTTTTGTTGGGAAGGATGAAAGTTAGACAAGAAAGTCTCACAGATATGTATGCTTGGCAGAAAGATTTTTGAATGTAGAATCTGAAGAAGGAATAGAAATGAAAGCAAGTTTTGATATAGAAGAAAAGAATTGCTGAGCCAGTCTTACTGGATAACTAAGAAGGCTAAAGGGTATGTTAGTTAGAAGGGGTTTTTATGGCTTAGAGCAAAGGATAAACCCACCTCAAACAGAAGATGTTTTTACCAAGCAAAAAGATTCCACAGGCAAACAAGTCTGCCCATGTTGCAAATAGAAAAAAGGTCTCAGAATTTTCCACTGCAAGAAAACTGAAAAACAACTTCTAGCTTAAACTGTAACATACTAACTTTTTGTGATTGGAGAATAGTAACACAAATATGGTAATGATAGTAGTTATGATAGGCTATAGGTAAAAGTAAAGGTATAGATTGGTTCCTCTGTATTAAGATGCTCAGCAAAGAAAAGTATATAATGCATTGTAACCAAAAGTAAAGGGTCTTCAGGTTTGTCTGCAGCTGGAGCTGACAGCTGTAGGCACAGGCTCTGTCACCCATGACCCTGGACTGCGGTAACATCTTGGATACAATAAAATGCATTTTGAAGAGCCGCCTGAAGTCCTGCATCTCCCGTTCAGGCTCTTACACCCTTTCCCTTGTCTGAGCTTCTGTCTATATCAACATGCTGTTTCCAATCCCAACCCAAAAAATGGAAGGACATGCCAGCAGCCAAATTAGGAGCTTAGGAAAATAATATAATAGTAATAGTAATACAATTAGAGAAACCTAACATCTGAAAAAAATCTGATTGCTTACAAGGGATGGCCCCCTTCTGCTCCAAATGCACCTTTTTGAAGAGATAACACACATACAGCTTTTCCAGAATCTGGATGGCAAATCAAAGTTAATACTACAATGCCCCCTCTAAATCATTTGCAGAACCATCTGTGTAATGGCTCCTCAAGTGCAATTCCTTATTAAGAGGCTTTATCTGGAGAGATAAGCAGCTGTTCCCACATCACTTATTGTTGCCTGCTGTGATTTTAAAACATCTGCACTATTTTGCTCTTCATTTTCATATTCTAATCACCCTGAAAGTTGAAAAAAAGTACATAATTGTTTCTGTGGATTAATTAGTACACAGTCTCCTTGTAGAGACAATTTAAAGGCAGACAGAACCTCAATCAGCAAGTTTGTTTTTAAAATTAATAGCATTGGGAGCATTTATGGGGTTGGTATCCACAGTAACACATCAGAGTGTGCTCTGGGGACATACCATCCTTTGTTATCTTTTTCATAGGAAAAAGAAAAGAAAAGAAAAGAAAAGAAAAGAAAAGAAAAGAAAAGAAAAGAAGCTTTCCTTAACTAATTATGTCACTTAGAGTCTTGGGAAGTGCTTGCTTTAACCTGAGGGCCACCCTGTGGTAGGCCAGGGACAGGCGTTCGGAAGATTTCGGGCTGTAACGGAAAATTACAGGAATCCTTCTACCCCCCTCCCCATAGATAAGGATCACCCTTGGAATGTAGCCAGACGTGTAGCCCCCCTAACCTATGCATGCCAGTAACTTTCCACTCCACACTAACCCTAGAAAGTATAGCCAAACCCCTGTCTGACGTAGAGAGACCCCTTAGTCCATAAATACCCTTGAGACCCCCCAATAAACGCCTTTAACCGTCCACCACATTGGTGTTAGCGTCCGTTATTGGCCACAAGGGATCCCACGGAGGAGATCGCAGTGCTGGACCCCGATACCAGGTCGCCGTGGCCTTCACAAGAAGGCAACACCACCCCTAACTCTCAAGCGAGATTAAATCTCATCAAAATACCAAGTAATACCTCTGTGTGGTCTAGGAACTTGTAAGCCATCTTTGGTAGCAATTTTGGCAACGAGGAACTATCATCTCATTGGAAATCCATGGGATGAATCTGTGACTGCTTGAACATATATGGGCATTTACTCTGCTTGCCACCTGTGTTGGCAAGATGCTGGGTCACCAGGTGTTGTGTCCAAGGCATGCAGAGGTTAGCTCAGGCACAGCACTCTGCTATAGTGTCCTAGGGTGAGGCTTGTATCCTCAATTGTGTGTTCTGTTTATGCTGGATATTATGTTCTGTGCCTTCAAGACTGGCTCTGAAGAGCGAAGTTTTGTTTCGTTTTGTTTTGTTATCAGCCTGTTCACTCCCCGAACAGTTGTCGGGACACAGAGACAGGGGCAGTACATAGGGCAGCTTTTGCTTTTTGCTCTTGCTTTCGCTTAGCTCTTGCTCCTGCTTTGCTCCTGCTTTGCTCTTGCTTTTGCTTCTGCTTGTTAGTTAGTTTAGCTAGGCAGTCTGAATTTTCCCTGGACTGTTTTTCTTTCTCTCTCTTGGAACCACTCGAGCCTGCTCTGGACTGGGACCTGGGAAACCAAGAGTTTGCACCTTGTGCCCTGCAGCAGCTATTCCCAGCGCCAGAGGGACTGATAACAGAGCGACCACTCCCAGGAGAGACTTTCTGAATTTGTCATCTTTTTCAGAGTGGTGAAAGAGTTTTGTCATCCAGTATTGTTCATTTTTTGTGCTGGGGGGGCGCTTTGCCTGTTAAATAAACAGGTTCTTTCCACTTGTCTCTGAGGAATCCTTCCAAAACTGGTTGGGGGGAGGGGCCGTGTGGGTTTGCTTTCTGGAGGGGCCCCCTTTGGAGGTTTTCTCCCAAATTTGCCCTAAACCAGGACATATAGCAATGATATTGCATGTTAAGTGGACCTTCCTTGTAACCACACAGGTCAGAGGAAGGGCAGGCCTGAATTCATATCTCCTTTAACTTAGGTTTATACTTGAAAGTACATCAGACAATGCTGATAACAGAACTTTGGTGCCTAGGAAAAGGTCAACCTGAGATTTTCAAAACTGAATTAATAAATCTGGCAGCACTGAGTGGAAAATGGAACAGGTACCTGCCTTCTGAAAAATCAGACTTTGTTTTGGTCCTTCACAAGGAGCTCCTAAAAACTCGCAAAGCTCCAGGTGATTTGTTTCTCTTGAAAAAGCTTTCTCTTCAGTTTCTGCTGCCTAGACATGCATGAACACATGTTACTGGGGAAGAAAACCCTTCAAAAGGAAGAAAAAAACTGAGATTCTGTCTTCAACACATGAATAAATAATCCTGGCCCAGCTCATATTCATTCTCAATGTCACAGTACAATAGGTTGGATTCATACCTATACAGGAGACCCTCAGCCAACCCTGTTCAAGCTTAGATGCAGGCACACCACTGGCTAGAGATCTAGGTGGAGAGAGATCCCATTCAATGAGCTGTCCAAGCCCAGGAAATCCAAACCCCCTATATAAAGAAGGTCTAAACAATAAAACAGGCTGTTTGTCTCATGATCTTCGGTGTATTGTGTTGTGTGTCTGTCTCCAACCCACGACCTCACATAACAGCTCAAAATTGAGCATTTCCTCTTGTGTTCCAGTGGGCAGCTGCAAACCTGTCATGGTTTGACACTGGTCAAACGCCAGGCACCCATGAAAGCCATTCGCTCACCCCTCTCTTGCTCTCAGTTGGGCAGAGGAGAGGGGAAAAAAAAATTAACAAAGGGCTCATGAGTTGAGATGAGGACCATAAGAAAACACTCCAAGGGCAAAACAGGTTCAAATTTAAAGGTTTAAAGTCAGAGGAGGATAATGAGAAGCAAAATAATCCCTTAAAACACCTTTTTTTTCCCCCAACCCCTCCCTCCTTCCCACCGACAGTACAGTGAGACAGGGTGTGGGGATTTTGGTCAGTTCATCAGTCAAGATCTTCTGTTTGCTCAGGGAGAGGAGTCCTTCCTTTGCTGTGGGGTCCTTCCTGTGAGAAATGACTGCTCACTTCTAAAAATTTTAAAAGGTTTATTAAAATCTTAAAAAAAATTACAGCAAAAGGACTAAATAAGGAAAAAATTACAGCACCAGGAGCCCTCCCCTCGTGGCTGGTAGCCACATGGCTGGCTCATCCACAAAATGGCTGTTCTACCTTTTACACCCTTCGTGTTGCAACAGGTAACCCTAGTTCTTCCCAAAGTCTGTCTGTTAACTCTTCATCACTGTCCATTGGTGTAGACTGCTTTCTTGTAACTTGATTGGAGGTCAGGTGTTTCTGTGCCATGACTCTTAATAATAAGCCTGCCCCTCCCCCAAATGCTCAGACTACCAAGACCATCCTGGGATAAAAATGCTGGGGGGGACACATTGCAGTAACATAACTATACATCTATAAAACTTCTCTTAACATACTTATAATGTTCACCCCTTAATTGTGAGAACCAACCATCTCATTATTCATCTATAACACTCCCATGGGAGACAGTTCTCTGTGAACTTCTCCAGTGTGCCTCTAATCTTGTGAGCAGCAGTCCTGCCAAAATTGCTGCAATGTGAGTCCCATCCATGGGCAAACAAGTCCTTCCAAAACTGCTGTGGCGTGGGTCACTCATCCACTGAGTGCAGTCTTCTAAGGATAGGCTGCTCTAGTTTGGAATCAAGGACCCTCTTTATCTCTGGAAGCAGGGGCCCTCTCTCTATTCAGGTCTCCCAGTGGATCATAGCTTCCTCTGGCATCCACCTGCTCTGTCATGTGTGATGGTGTTCACAGGGGTTTTCACGTGAGGGAAGAGATGAGAATGTTGACTCCATGTTCAGAAGGCTTGATTTATTATTTTATGATATATATTACATTAAAACTATACTAAAAAGAATAGAAGGAAAAGTTTCATCTCAGAAGGCTAGCTAAGCTAAGAATAGAAAGGAAAGAATGAAAACAAAGGTCTGTGGCTCAGACAGAGAGAGAGAGCCAGCTTTGCCGTGACTGGTCATTAATTCCAAACATCCACACGAGACCAATCACGGATCCACCTGTTGCATTCCACAGCAGCAGATAACCATTATTTACATTTTGTTTCTGAGGCCTCTCAGCTTCTCAGAAGGAAAAATCTTAAAGAAGGATTTTAATGAAAAGATGTCTGCGACAGGCGTGAGCACTTCTCCCACAGGCTGAGAGTGGATCTCTGCATCCCTGATGGACTTCATGGGCTGCAGGGGGACAGTGTGCTTTACCATGGTTCTCACCATGGCCTGCAGAGGAATCTCGGCTCTGACGCTTGGAGCACCTCTTCCCCCTCTTTTTCCACTGACCTTAGTGACACCGTGTTGTTCTACTTCACATGTCCTCACTTCCTCCTCTTCTCTGACTAGAAGAAAAACTGCTGCCCATAGGTACCATTGCCAACAAGTTCCACCAATTCAAAGATTATTGCAGGATCTCGCACTGCCAAGAGTTTGATCTCATCTAGGTGCTGCATTGGGGAGTCGCTTGCCATGTTTCTGCTGCTGGCCAGGCAGCCCCACTGCCAGTGCAGGCACCGGCACTGTTTAATGCCTCTCTTCATGCGGGGTGCCAGGAAGGAGAAGCCACTGCTGCTGCCCCTGCCCTTCTGCCCATGACATGGCTGGATAGGGGGGACCAAGCAGGCAAGGCTCTCTGCGGGCTGAACTGAAATGGTGCCTCGCCACCTCTGGAAAAACTGTGCATGCGCTGTTTTGATTTTCTTCTTAAATATGTCATCACAGAGGTGTTACCAGCCTCTCTAATTGGGCCAGCAGCATGTCTCTTTTCAGAGCCATCAGAGATTGGCTCTGTCGGACATGGTGGAAGCTTCTAGCAGTTTCTCATAGAAGCCACTTCTGTGGTCTTGCCCTGGTTCCAAAAAACATGCCATGCCAAATCAATACAAAACCACTCACTTGAAGACTCTAATCAGAAATCGAGGTTGGATGTAAGAGCTGTAAGGAGAGATGCGGGACTCCAGGTGGCTCTTCAAAATGCAGTTTATTGTATCGAAGATGTTACAGCAGTCCAGGGTCATGGGTGACTGTTTCTCTCTTTACCAACAACTAGAAAGTCTTGTCTTTTTTGTGAGGTTTTAGTAACTCCTGTTGAAATATAATCATAGCCATTATCTTTTAAAAAGGTTGTTGGTTTGGAGGTTGCCAAAGTGCACCAGGACCTGGGGGGTAATAGGTCTCGGTCGCTCCTTGGGATTCGGCTGGCAATGAAGCGCAGTGCTGCAGAGTCGGGGTATTCAAAAATCTTAGCCCGGGTGTGTTCTCGGGTATCTGTGGTGCCACTACGTAAGTCATCACACAGTGGCGCTGCGTGCTCATTTTTAAGTTTTTTTGAATCGGGTTTCGATCAACATCATATTTAAAGCGGCACTGTTTAACAAAATACCTCCCTTTTCTACATTGTGGACAAAGGTCTGATGTCTGTGCATCTCTTTTTGCCTCTGGACAATTTCTCATTATGTGGCCAGGTTTTTTACAGAAATAGCACAGCTCTGGGACCACAGAAGCTTGCATAACGGCCCCAGTATTGTTCTGTTGTTGAGAATTTAAATGAAGAGCAGCCAAAATTTCCCTAAGTATTTGGTCTCATGCTTCTATTTGTGCTGCCTGAGCTGTAAGAGCTCTTTCAATGTTTTCTCCTAGAGTCTTTTCAAGCTCATTTGCCTGGATAGCTGCCACCTGCTGAGGGCTCCCAATCTTATTACAGGCATCTATCATTTCAGGCACCGTGAATCTTTTCCGAGGGCTTTGATAGCTCATTTGCATTCTTCAGTGGCATTATTTTCAATAATATCATGTACCATAACTGGATGAGCAATATCATCACTGCATTGCCTCTCAGATGCCTGAAGCACTCGATCTACAAATGTGGTAAAAGGCTCAGATGGGACTTGGCTAATTAGATTATAAGCTTTTTCAAAATTCCCTGCAGGCTGTATTTGTAATAAGGCTCTGTGAGGCATTTTCTTACTGTCATCAAATACTACTCTGAGTAGAGTCAATTGATCTCCATTGCTTTCATCAGGGTGTTCCCTGGTGAGCTTGGATATAGTAAGGGTACGAAGATCTGCATCAGTGCTTTGCCCATAAGTTGACAATATTTCTGCAAGCATTCTTTTCCATTTGAGTTCCCAGAGCATATACTGTGAGTCTGTGAGAATCATGCTAGCAAAATTTTTACAGTCATTTGGTATAAGGGTATGCCCTTCCAGGGTGCTTTTCAGCAATTGTTTAAAGTATGGTGAGCATATCCCACTATCTCTCATGGCTCTTCTGATTTCTTTTATTTTGTGAGGGGGGATGGGAGCCTATGTTCTAGGACTGCCAGGCTGTTGTCCAAAAATCACAATCATAGCTAAAAGACCAAGATTCACATCTTTGCAGATCTGGCATTCTATCTCTTGCCAGTCTGTTAATTGAAAATGATCCACCCGCCTTGGGGAATTTTCCAAGCTAGGAAGCAGTGCTGGAGGATATCCGGGGCTTGGCTTTTCTTTCAGGGTTGAAAGATCTCCATTCCTAGGGCAGTCCCTGGGGTTATTTGGAAACATTTCTCATTGGTTTTTGGGGTTTCCTGGTTTTGGATTAAAGGAATTCTCCTCTCTCTCTGATGTATCGTTAGTTTCATCTGCCTCTTACTGCATTGGCAGTTGCTGTAATCTTCTCCCCCTCCCTCCCTTTCCTCACGGTGTGAGAGGCTGGCCGGGACTGCTCGGAGGGACGCGGCTGCGAGGGTTCAGGTGGAATGGGGGCAGGTGAGGGGCGCGGCGGCAGGGGATTCGCGGCAAAGATTTCCATAAGGAGTCAGCAAGTGGGGAGAAGTTCCACTGCTGTTTTGTCATGCCAAGAAATAACATTATACAATTTAATCCCTACAGAGTCCCAAAAGTCTCTGGTATAGACAGCTTTAGAGTCAGTATTTGGGACATGAGTTATAGTCCATTTTAAAAGCTCTTTGAGCTCTTGCTTAGGCAAGGTTTTTGGACTTGATTCATATAAAGATTTTAAATGCTGATACACATCCCTCTGATTTGCAGATATAATTCTGCCCCATGATTACCTGGTGCGCACTTGCTGTCCTCCTCCTCCGCAGCAGATGCTGAAGTTGAGCTTCAGTCCACGTACTGTCCAGCAGCAATGATGTCCTGGCCCCGGACACCTTTCTTTCAAAGTGCTGAATCTGCTTCCCTTTTAAGTTCACCGGGAGGTCTCTTACTGCCAAAAGTCTGAGTTTGCCAACTAAAATGTTGGGTGCCAATTGTCAGAGCCCTAATGAGGGACATGAGTGTGAAAAATGCATATTTTATGATCGGCTTTTCGCAAATGTTAAAATGAATATTATATGGGTTATGTTAGAAAGTTATGCTGTATTAATTTTTTTAAGTAGTGTGTTAAATATAGTTTTAGGTTATAACATAATGTTAAAATAGAAACTATGTATGTAGGATGTTTTTCTAAAGAAAGGAATAAGGTACTCACACCAGATAGCAGTCACAGGACACCTAAATCTTTCAGAGAAAAAGAATTTATTGCTCCCTTATCAGAAGAAACTGACTTCTTCCTGCCTTGCTCATCCCTGAAGACGACGTCAGGATTAAGAGGAAGAAGTTGACACTGACCAGACAGAATCCATTGTTTGGATGGAATTTATGCATCATGTCTGAGATGTATGAATATGCAACAGGCTATTGCTTTTAAGGGTTAATCCTCTGTTAACGGGTGTCCTTTTTCGGGCTTATTTTGCCCAGAAAAAGGTACCCGGACCGTCCGTAACTCTTTGTTTTTATTGTCTCGTATTGTCCTAATCCAAATTGTCCAAATTTTTATTACTCTAATTATATTACTATTTTTATAACCATTTTATTACTATTAAACTTTTAAAATTTTAAAAAACAAGTGATTGACGCTTTTCACATGAGACTCCAGGCGGCTCTTCAAAATGCATTTTATTGTATCCAAGATGTTACCGCAGTCCAGGGTCGTGGGTGACAGAGCCTGTGCCTACAGCTGTCAGCTCCAGCTGCAGACAAACCTGAAGACCCTTTACTTTTGGTTACAATGCATTATATACTTTTCTTTGCTGAGCATCTTAATACAGAGGAACCAATCTATACCTTTACTTTTACCTATAGCCTATCATAACTACTATCATTACCATATTTGTGTTACTATTCTCCAATCACAAAAAGTTAGTATGTTACAGTTTAAGCTAGAAGTTGTTTTTCAGTTTTCTTGCAGTGGAAAATTCTGAGACCTTTTTTCTATTTGCAACATGGGCAGACTTGTTTGCCTGTGGAATCTTTTTGCTTGGTAAAAACATCTTCTGTTTGAGGTGGGTTTATCCTTTGCTCTAAGCCATAAAAACCCCTTCTAACTAACATACCCTTTAGCCTTCTTAGTTATCCAGTAAGACTGGCTCAGCAATTCTTTTCTTCTATATCAAAACTTGCTTTCATTTCTATTCCTTCTTCAGATTCTACATTCAAAAATCTTTCTGCCAAGCATACATATCTGTGAGACTTTCTTGCCAAACTTTCATCCTTCCCAACAGTTGGAGACATTTCACATTTTTTGGTGAGTGCACTGAGCCTTCCTGGGCTAGAATTACACTGCAAATAAAAGATGGCAAGTGGAGGAAACACCAGGTTCAAGAGAACGTTACTCTGGCTTGATGACTTAAAGGCTGAACAGTCATTGACATGAGATGTGATCAGTTTATAGGAGGTGCCTGTGATGAAGTAAGGTTGGTTCATAATTGCAAGTGTCTGAAATGGTTTAGGAATTTTTTTTTTTTTTTTTCTTTTTTTGATGCAGCTTGAGACTGTCCTCTGGTTCTGGATGCAGCACCGTTCACCACCACTTTCTGGGCCCGGCCATCCAGCCAGTTCTTAGCCCAGCAAAGAGTGCTCCTGTCCAAGCCATGGGCTATCAGCTTTTCTCGGGGTATACTGTGGGAGACAGTGTCAAAGGCCTTGCTGAAGTCCAGGTACACAACATCAAGAGCCTTTCCTGCATCTACCAGGCGAGTCACTTGATCATAAAAGGAGATCAGGTTGATCAAACGTGACCTACCCCTCCTAAACCCATGCTGGCTGGGTCTAATACCTTGGCCATCCTGTAAGTTCTGTGTGATGGCACTCAATATAAACTGTTCCATGACCTTACCTGGTACAGAGGTCAGGCTACCCCCCCTATAATTGCCAGGATCCTCCTTCCCACCCTTTTTATGAATGGGCATCACATTGGCCAGCTTCCAGTTATCTGGAACCTCACCAGTGAGCCAGGACTGCTGGTAAATGATGGAGAGCGGCTTCACAAGCTCATCTGCCAGCTCCCTCATCACCCTGGGATGGATCTCATCTGGTCCCATGGATTTATGAATATCCAAGTGGCTCAGCAGTTCTCTGACTGCCTCCTCCTGGATAACAAGGGGACCATTCTGCTCCCTGATATCACCGAGCAACCCAAGAGGACAGTTATCCTGAGGGCAAGTCTTCTCACTAAAAACTGAGACAAGGAAGGCGTTAAGCACCTCTGCCTTCTCATCTGCAGTAACAAAGTTCCCTTCTGCATCTAATAAAGAACAAAGGTTAGTCTTGCCCTTCCTTTTTACCATAATTATATTTATAAAATCATTTTTTTTTATCCTTTACAGAAGTCGCTATTTTAAGTTCAAACTGAGCTTTAGCCTCCCTCATTTTTTTTCCT
This sequence comes from Agelaius phoeniceus, assembly GCF_051311805.1. Lineage (NCBI taxonomy): Eukaryota > Metazoa > Chordata > Aves > Passeriformes > Icteridae > Agelaius > Agelaius phoeniceus. Next base: position 18,694,284 of record NC_135301.1, read on the forward strand.
ACATACCCTAGCAGCCCTCTTAAATACTACCTGAAAAACCTGACCCTCCTTCCAAAGATGATACATCCTTTTTTTATTCCTGAGTTCCTCCAAAACCTCCTTGCCCATCCAGACTGGACATTTGCCTCTTCAACTTGTCTTTCAGCATGCAGGGACAGTCTGTTCCTTTGCCCTCAAGATCTCCATTTTGAGGCACGCCCACCCTCCCTGAACTCCTTTATTTTTAAGGATTACTTCCCAAGGAACTTTCTGAATAAGTCTCCAGAATAAGCCAAAGTCTGCCCTCCAAAAGACCAATGTAAAAGTCTTCTTAATGTTCCTCTTGACTTCACCAAATATTGAGAATTTTATAATTTCATGATCACTATGCCCCAAGCGGCCTCCAACCACCACATCTCCCACCAACCCATTTCTATTTGCAAATAACAGATCTAACATAGCTGCTCCCCTGGTGGGCTCACCCACCAGCTGTGACAAAAAGTTGTCCTCAACAAACTCTAAAAATTTCCACTTTTCAGCTATATTGAGTTCCCAACAAATGTCTGGCAGGTTGAGATGACCAACAAGAACAAGGGCTGATGATCCAGAAATATTCTCTAGCTGTTTATAGAATGAATTGTCCACCACTTCATCCTGGTTGGGTGGACAATAACAGACTCCCAGTAGGATGTCAGCCTTATTGGCCTTCCCCCTAATCCTTACCCAGAGGCATTCAACTTCGTCGTCATTAGTTTCAATACCTATGGTGTCCAAAGCCTCCCTAATATAAAGGGCCACCCCCCCACCTCTTCTCCCTTTCCTATCTCTCCTGAAGAGCTTGTAGCCATCCAGTGCAGCGCTCCAGCCATGTGAGTCATCCCACCACATTTCTGTGATAGCAATTACATCATAGCTCTGCTGCTGCACCATGGCCTCCAGCTCTTCTTGTTTGTTACCCATGCTGCATGCATTGGTATACATGCACCTCAGCTGGGCTGCTGATATCACTCCTAACACAGGCTTACCACATTTGGGCCTGCTTCCAGAGAGCCCAGCTACATCCCCTTCCCCCTTCAAACCTAGTTTAAAGCCCTTTCACCAAGTTCTGCCAGTTCACAAGCTAAAATCCTTCTGCCCTTAACAGAGAGATGGAGCCCATCTAGTTCCAATAGGCCAGGTGCTGTAAAATTTGCCCCGTGATCAAAGAATCCAAAATTCTGCTGATGGCACCAACCCTTGAGCCACTTATTGATAATGTGAGCTCTCCTATTCCTTTCACCATTTTTCTCAGACACCAAAGGGACTGAGGAAAAGACTACCTGTGCCCCTGTCCTATCAACGACTTGTCCCAGTGCTCTAAAGTCCCTTTTAATTGCCCTCGTGCTCTTCTTTTCAGTCTCATCACTGCCAGCCTGGAGTATCAGCAGTGGGTAATAATCAGAGGGCTGAATCAGCCCAGAAAGTCTCTCAATGATATCCCGTACCCGGGCCCCAGGGAGGCAGCAGACCTCTCTGTGGGGTGGATCTGGTCGACATATGGGGCCCTCTGTTCCCCTCAGAAGGGAGTCACCCACCTCAGACGACTCTAACCAGGAAGGAGGGATCATAAAACAGCACATGACACTTGCTGGATGTACAAACAACGGTAGTGTCTTCTGACAAGCCCCACTGAACCTAGTTAAAAACTGATGCAGGGGCTTTAATACCAAATAAAATACTAATGGAAAACAGGTCAGCAGGCACTAACATGAAATTCATCACTATCATCCCAAAATAGGGGATTTTCCAGAGCAGTTTGTCAAATTTATCACTCCTAGAGTTCACACCTTCTCCATCTCCCAGAATCTTCAGTAGTACAACTCCAACACTACCACACTCACAGGAGTGTGGATCATTCATTAGTCATTGAAAGAGAGGCAGGAATCAACACAAAACTGCAGGGAGACTACTTGAAAGCAAGACACAGCATGGGGTAGGAGTGGGTTAATTAAAAGCAAAGCATCACCTCTGTTCCCCTTCACCAAACACAAACATCGAAGACAGTGGTGCAAGTCTCATACAAATCAGGAGGATACTCACTCAAGCTGTTGGAGATCCTTCTAGATTTGCATTTTCACTGCTGGGTAACTCTGACTCCCCTAAGATGTTTGTGAGAGGTAATGCAGAGAAACTGAAGTTCAGGCTTTTGCCTTATAACTGTTTTGAGAACACCTATCTAAAGCACTTATCCTAAAGGAAAAGACAAAGCAATGAACAGAGATTACTGAAGCATCAATGATGCTCATATAGTTGAAAATAGTTATTTTTCATGCACTCCTGGTAAAGTGTTGTGATTTGTGAAATAATTCAGAAATTCTGAAAGCTATTCCAAATTAATTTTGCTACCAGCTTTAAACTGGATGATATTCACACTGTATCAATCTTCTGCTGGATTTCAGACACTTCTCTTTTCTACATACAGGGACTGAGTATTTTATTTAGGCAAATTGCAACAACATGTTGACTTTATAAAGGTAGGATTTGGCATTGCAGGCTGATCTGCTCCTTACTAGTGGGATAGACCCATTTCTGCACATATTTTCTTTATCCAATGTTTAAACAACCCTGCTCTTCTCAGGGTTTGTATTAAGCAGAGTCTGGGAAAACTCAAAGCAATGGGATTTTTCTGTTATCTCCAACAAAGAGCCCATCACCACTGACATAACAGTGCAGTTTAAATATTGTGTTTATCATAACACTTTTTGCCACCTGTTTAGGCAGCTGGAAGAGAACAATTGGGCACCAGCTAAGGTGGACTACAATGGCACTCAATTTTGCCTATTCATCTGCTAAGAAAACCCTGGTTTGGTCCTTGTTTGGCCTCAAGCCAGTGCAAAGGTTTTTATAGAATCATTTCAGAAATTATGTCTGGAGAAGCCAGGGCTCACAGAGCAAGAAGCCTTGGGTAAGCTGCATGCTTTTGCTTATTCAAAGGCCTTGCTAATGAACTTAACAGCAACAGTGATACTAAGACTTTATTATTCATATGGAAATCATACTTCCATCCCTTAAGAAGTGGTTTAGTTCCATGGAGTTTGACCTACTCTTCCCAGTGTGTAACCATCATATTGCATGTAGGAGAAGGGATTACAGGCAACCTCATCCCTGATGAGTCACAGCTGTGTTAATTACCCAAAAACAACCTCACCCCTGATGAGTCACAGCTCTATCCAGTAAGGATGAGTATGATAAAAGGGTGGGTTGGCTAGTCAGAGGAGGATTCTGAGGATGGAGGAATTGAAGGAGCGATTCAGAAGGACTGAAAGCTGGGCCAAACGGGAGGGAGAATTGCTGCTGTAAAGGATCTGCTGTGAGGTCAGTCTGGGTCTGCTGTTGGAGCCTGCAGTCAGAGTCTGCAAGGGAAGCCTACAGTGGGAGTTTGCTGTAGTCAGTTAGGATGGCTGAGTTGTGAAGAATAAACCAGGACCCTTTTTATGCTGATAAACAGGAGTGTGTGTCTCAGCTTATTTTTATCTCAAATGTGAGGTCTGCTGCAACAATTGCACATCTAGGCTTCTATCTCATCCTGCTCTTCCACTTTACTCTGTAATTTCAAGTTGTGGAGGGCAATGCATATCTGCACAGTGACTTGGCCCAAATCAAACAGCGGAAGAATCCAGAGATGTACTGGGACCTGCAGAAATACAAGCAGTAAGGAGTATTCATCTTTGAAAGGTATGTGGTGTTGTCCAGGATGTTAATGCTTCAGCATCTCTCAGACTACTAAATTGGAAATAAGGATATGAGCAGCTGTGCACCTTTAAGTTTCTCCTATATTTTTTAAAAGCCTGCAATACTTAATTTTCATAGAAAGATTGCTTTTATACTTCATCTATTATAGGAATTGGGGTGTTACCCTAAATACAGGGGCAGGCAAAATATAAATGGCTTTCCTATGGAGGCCAGTGATTGTTTCCACTACAGTTAAATAATTTCATTATAAATTGAGTTCTTAAATGTCAAGGAGATGCTGGATTCACCTGAAAACAGGCATTTAGAGAAGCAATAAAAGCTGTGAGCTGTGGTCAGTTAGCTCATCATTCTTTTAGCATGCACTTCATTCAGCAGTTAGTGACTGCCAGATTAATTATATCAAAGTATCCTGATTGCAGCTAAGGTCTAGCATGGAGTATTGCATGTGTAACAGCATTAGCAAAAAAGTCCAAATATTTGTCAGAACAGCTGGGTTAAAGCTCATGAAAATTTTCAGGACAAGTTAAATATAAAATATTAAGATCTGAGTCCTGTACCATGAATTCAGAGAGAGTGCTGCTTGTGCCTTCAGCAAATTCACCCTGAAAAAAATGAACTTCCGTGATCTTCAGTAAAATATGGGAGGTCTCTTCCCTTTGGAAAATCAGCCTAAAGAGGTCATACATGGTACGCTTCTGGCTCCAGTGGGTACATACTGAAAAGTCACTGTGCTCTATGCAAAAGCCAGCAAATGCTGTGGGGTGTACCATCCAAGGATGGGATGTGTTCTGGACTCTGTCAAAAAGCTGGTCTCAGATCAGACTACCAAGTGAGATTTCTCCTTTGTTTTCACCAGTAAAATAATTATCTTCTGATAGAAGGGAACAGGAGTACACTCATCTTCCCTTGCACTGCATACAGTCCTTTTAACTGTCCAAGCAGGCATGCAGTGAAACATGCCCCATCTGCAAAAGGATGCAGTGGAGTTTCAGAAGCTTTACCTTCACAGTTTGTCTATAACCTGTGCATTTTTTTTTTTGCCCCTGTTAGCAGATGAAAAGTGATCCCCCTCCCCTTTTCCCCAGAACTGGCAGCAACCCCAGGAGGTGATAACTGGGGAAATTTGCTGCACATTTTGAAGACATGGAAGATGTCTCTGTTTCTGGACAGAAGTTCATGCCCCTGTGACATGGTTGTTGATCATTTTAGCCTTCAAAAGGGTGATTTTAGTTTAACACTCTGACAGAGACTGAAATGTTGTAGTTCGTGGCTGAAACGCTGATGTGAAGAGCTGCACCACCGAAGTCCGCCTTGCATGGGCCCCCTGATTCAAACCTTGGACTGTGAGTTAAGCTGCCTAGGAGAACTTGAGATAAGATAAAGTGAGATACTTCTGTTCAGTCATCTCAGGTCTGGGAAGAAACGAATAAGGCTGGGAGAGCATCCATGGGAGGGCCAAGACCAGCAGCTGTCCTGAAAATCATCCCTCTCTGGCTTTGGGCTGGGGGAGGCCATATCCCTCAAGCTTATCTCCTGCTGCCGGATTTGCATAGACTCCACACCCACCCCAAGGGGGGAGGAGGAGGAGGGTCTTGGGTGTGTGGCACAACTTCTGGTCAGAGGCTGTCAACACCCATCCTTTGTTACACAAACTGGCTCAGCTATGAAACCCCACCCTGAGAAAGCTACATTTACAGGACATTCATGTGAAGGGCAGGTGAGGGGGTGTCACAATCCATCAAAGACCCTGAAGTGTTGCCGAGACTTATTTCTGAGGCCTTGCACCAGAGCACTGCATGTGATGCAAAATAATGTAACTGATCCAGAGTCTTGCAAGAGACAGTGGAAAACTTACCCCCCACCAGGGGAGGCACCTGGGCATTTCTACCTGGCCCAAACATTTATTAACCTATTGAATTCTATGCCTTTTGGTGAGGGCCCCTCACCAACAAGAAGACCAGATTGAGAGGATCAATGAGACATTGTTGGGACCCATGGAGGGGTGATATATTTATTTTTAATCTGTCTCTGTCACTCTTCCTGTCCCCCCCACCTCCTTTTTTATTTCTTTCTTTTTCTTCTTCTGTCTGTTACTGTTAAATAAAATATATCAATTTCTTGGTATCAACATTTAACCTCATTTGGTTTTAATCCTGTTTTGGGGAATATTTGAACCTGAAGTTTCTATCCATGATCCACAGATAGCTCACTTTCCTCCTCTATAATTAGTGGATGATTCCATTTAATTTACGTCACTGGACACGATTCCCTTAAAGCAAGTGTTGGTTCCAAAAATCTATGAATTGCTAATTTTTATGATCGTTTTGTGTTAACGAAACAAAGTAAGGTACCTTTCTGGCTTCTTGTTTAAGTAAAGTGCACGTTGTAACTTTGCTTTTTGATTAAATTAATGCAATGTAGCAGCCACAGGGCCTGCAAGGCCTCCCTGGTGGTCTGTTGCCTAAGATAAGAAATACCCAGTCATGATGACTGGACCAAAAGATCCCTCTTCTGCTTCGGACCCTTGTTATCTCTCTGTGTAAGACCATTGGTCATATACACCTTGACCCTTACTATTGGACTGTTTCCCAAAACCCACATACCCTATATAAACCCCTGCCTCTGCCCAGTTCGGCAGAAGAACTGTCCCTGACACCCTTTGCAGAGGTTGCCAATAAAGACACATCTGTGGAACCTCACACAGCTCGTCTCCTCTCTCATCCCTGCATCTGCCGAGGTACTTAGCAAGCAAAGAGCTGAATTCACCAAAGAGCTGATCTCACTAAAAGAACTAAGCTGCTGGCTAAGGTTGCCTGCCTGGGCCACCTGGACAGATTTGCTTAGCGGGACTTTGCTATCTGGGACACCTACAGCAGCTGGGATCAGACAGACCCGGAGAACCCAGACCGTAATAATGCAGGGTACCCCTCAAAAGTGAGGCATTTTACTATGGTTAGGTGTTTAAAATAAGGTGCTCCTGAGGCGTAAGGAGTGTGACATTGGAAAATAATTTAAACCAGATACCCCTTGGGAGAAGACCACTCTTACATGTGTGTTTCTGCAGTAACTTTATATAAAATTTAAGCAAGGTACCTTTCCAGGGTGAGGGAGTGAAATTTTGAAATTAGCTGTAACTTTCACAAGGAACCCTCTGGAAAAGAATCACACCAATTTTGTGATGTAACTTTGTGAAATAGTTTTCTGGGGAGGAAGGGGTGAAATTTAGAAATTAACTTACACAAGGTACCCTCTGGAAAAATCTGCCCCATTTTTGTGGTAACGTGAAACATAATGCACAAGCCTTGGTCAATTTCCTGGATGAATTTGGCACCAAGCCATCTTTTTAAGGAATGGTGAAAGAGAAATATATAGTATTTGGCTAAGAAACTTAATGATCTTGAGTTTTATAAGGAGCTGTATTGAAATTAATTAAGAAATTTGTTTCTGTGACTTTGCTATCTTAGTTTTTATAATCTTGTTGCTTTAGCTGCTCTTAGTTCTAGTTAATGGATAACTTTATTCTAATAAAATAAAATAGATGTTATGGGAAAGAACAGGGAATAACTCAGATTTAGACTCTGATGAATGTGTTACACCTGTGGTAAAGAAAGCAGCTATATCCCAGAAGTTTCAGTTAAAAGAGTATTGGTTTTGATGCCTTTGGATTTTAATTTTTCTATTTTTTAAATCCTGTACTACTTTAGTGTATAACTCTAAAACTCTATGTAGAATGTTAACTAATGTCTTCACATTTGGGTCAGACAAAACAATTCCTCTTGGCCTGAAGCTCAAGGACACCTTACTGTCTCAGGCCCCAAAAGTATAAGCAAAAGTGAGTTGGGGGAAGCAAATTGGGGGTATATGACTCCATTACCTGAAGCTGTAATTGGAGGATTAACCCCTGATATGTAAATGGATCAAACTTATATCTGTCTGAAAAACTTGGGACGATTGTCCATCTTGGGTGTAGCCTCTGGGAGGTTTCTGACTTCCCAAGGTGTACCTATTGAAGGCCTATAATAAATACCCACTTTTATTCTCTTAATCTTGTCTGGGCTCTTTTCTAGGTAGCCACTCCAAGGCATCATTTTAACTAGAGCAGCCTTGGAGTTATTTTATAACTAGAGAGTAATGAGATGTCTAAATAAGAAATTAGAACAATAAAATAATAGATGGGACATTACAAGAAGAAAAAGAGCAAGCATGAGGCTTGAAAGGTCATCTGGAGGATGGCATGATGAAGATGATGATGAAGTAAGATGAGATATCCCCCCAACCCCTCCTCAAAATTACCAGAAAAGAACGTTAGATAGCAATATTGCTTCACAGAAAAACAGCAAGAAGGAATATAATACACCTGTATGTGGATATGACAGTCTGGTCAGAGAAAGAGAAAGCTAGATAAGCTTTCCCATGAATTGGTCTGGGAAGCTTTAAGGAGCTGGAGAGAAAGAATGATAATCAAATGGTAACAATCTGCAGGTGGTGTTTATAACAAGTTGTTTTTCCTCATAAGTTGTTTACTGAAGGGTGTCTTCTTAATTAGCTAATCATGTGAAATGTGTTGATTAAATGACCAATCAGGTCCACCTGTAGTGAACCAAGATATCACCTAAGCCCTGTCACCCTTGTGATAGATTGTGGTAGTTTTTTCTTCCTTTTCATAATTGGTCTGTAGTTGGCCAAATTTTCACTTTTCTTTTATAGGAACCTGCCAACAGATGAGATGGAGCTGTGTGGAAACTAATGAAACTTTAAATTGCCACCATAATTGCTTGTATTGTCAGTTTGTTAATGTTTGTAATTTGTTTTTCTGTGACTTGTTGGGAGACCAAATATTAGTCAAAGCATTTTATGTATTGTTAAGCTTAATTTTTTTTTCCATCTTGTTTTATCTTTTTACAGAAAAAAAATGTTGTGGCAAAAGGTCTCATGGGTGTATAATTTGTCTCAACCAATTTTATCCTGGGAGTGAAATGAAGGTTTTGGGGGGTTTGCTTAAGTTAGCAATATGAATTAAGTGTTTAAATTTTAGCTTGTAGAATAATGTGTTGAATTTTAACCTTTTACTTAAGAAACCTCTGCCATGGTACAAAGGGCATAGGAAAATGCAAATTTCTGAAGCTTCTTGTGATAAAGGACAATACCAGGAGAAGACCAGGGAATGCAAGAAACCTAGATAAAGAAACTCCTGTCTCCAAGCTGATCAAAACCGACAGATGTACTCAGATAAGCACCAAGGGACCACAGCGCACGCGCAAAGGAGAAAAGTTCAAAAGTTCAGTCATGAGGAAGACCACAACCTTCGGCCTCAGAGACCACCAAAGACACCCCCCCCCCCCCCATGCGACCATCACAGAAGGGCGTGGATCTAATTACCATGCGAGGCGAGAACAGGCGGGGCCAGGGGTTGAATATGCATGAAAGGATTGTGTAATGTAATGCATATGGAACATCTTCATGAATAAAGATGTGGCCCAGACCGGAGCTCGGTGCACAAGCTTTCACAAGAACTATCTTGCTATTGCTGGACGCTGACAATACATACCCACTTCATAACTACATTAGGTTGTGGAGTCTATTTATTCCACATATCGCTTCAGGAGTTGGTACAAGAATTTATACGTATATGAAATAATACAAATATGTATTAACCTTCCCAGTTCTGCCTTGGAAGGCTCTAAAATTATTATAATTTGGCCAAATTTTTCACAGTTAATAATTAGTGAACTAAAGAATCCTAACAGAACACAAGAAAATATGACATGAAAAATGGTTGAGTCCCCCTTCCTAAACCAGGTGGGACAGCCATGAATTGCAAATAAAAGATGGATAAAACACAAAACAGCCTTCTATCAATTCTCAAACCAAATACATATTCCCGCCTGAACATCTCTGATGTGCTGTTGAATTTCCTGCCATATGACCTGGGAAAATATTTTAACTTTATGTCACTTCTTTTAATTATGTTAATTAGTGTGGTGACCCTAGCACATTCTGTACCAAACATGCTCCTTAGTCATGGGCGCAAAATGTTATGAAGACAATTTGCCTACTAAATTTTAAAAGAAACAAGTTTCTTGGGATAATACAACTAAATTTGAAAGGGAATTATTTTAATTTTAATCCCACCAATAATAAAGCCACAGTTTCTGTTTTGTGTCAATATCGAATGCAGGGCGCCCCTGATGCAGGGAATGATTAGCATCTGACTCCATTGATTCAGAAGGCTGAACAATTGCTTTATTAAAACTATATTATATTACATTATACTATATTATAACTATACTAAAGAGATACTATACTAAAGAATACTAAAAAGATACTAAAGAAAAACTCATGACAGTCTGAGACAGCCAGGACACAGCTTTTGCCCAATTGGCTAAGGAAACAAAACAATCCTCAGCAGAATCCAATTGACAAATCACTTCAGGTAAACAATCTTCTTAACACATTCCACATGTGCAAAAATAACAGGAGCAGCAAGTAGAGATAAGATCTGTTTTCTCTTCTTCTCTCTGTGCTTCTCCAGGAAAAATCTTGAGAGAGAAAATTATGTCTCTCACTGTTCAGAGAATGTGAATAGCACGTGTCAAGACTAAATTACAACAGTGCTATAATCTACTCCCTGGAAAATAGAACATAGCCCTAATATAAAGATGTGTTTGCATGAGAACCTTTTGTATTAAAATGTTTTTTTATGTACATTTTGTATGATAAAAATTAATCTTTCAGGATGTGTAGAATTATCCAGTGGAACAAGAATATTACCTATAAAATTCTTCCAACTAAATGTGGATGTGGTCAAGAGAAAAACCTATTTTAAAGGCTTTGAAGTATGTAAACACATATCCTCAACAAACTCATTCACATTTGTTCCAGTGTGCAAAGTTAATAAATTATACTATGGGAGCTGAGAATTCTCTTGAAATGCAATTGATTGATTGATTGATGTAGGAAAGACATTTTTGTGCTGGTCTTGTGAGCCAGCGAAGGCTTCCTGAAGATAAGGAAAGCCCCATATCTCTCTCAAGGAAGGTACCAAGGCTATCACCATGACAATGTGAAGAAAGAGAGAAAGTCAAAAGATATGGACTTTGGTTGACTCACAGAGTGATGTGGCTCCTTTTCACCTACTGAGAGTTTTGTTTCTTTTTCATGACCAATGGGCAGTGTATGTGTTTCTTAAGCAAATGTAAATATCCTGTAAAACTATAAAGGCAACATGTTGTTTTAATAAATAGCGTATACAGCCTTCTGAGCTGAGTCTTGGTGCTTGCACCATGTCGCGCTCTACAGCGACATCTGGTGGCCGCCCATGTGATTGTAACTGGACTGTAAAAAAGGAAAGAAAAAAAAAGAGAAAAAAGTTGGAGGGTACCCTAAAAATGAGTGAAGGCAGCAAGGACGCTGTGGACGTCCAGACCTAATTCAGACGTCTGATTCGAGGTGAGCGACAGGGAAAAATAATGGGAAATAATTTATCAAACAAGGAAAAGACTGTTTTGTCCACATGGAAAGCATTATTGAAAAGGAAAAATGTTCAAACTTCTGATTATGCTCTTCGTAGTTTACCGATATGGTGTAAATCACAAGACTTTGAAGCTGATGCCGACACTGCCTTCAGTGTCAGGGCATGGGAAAAGGTTGGGAAGAGACTATGGGAAGTGATATCTAAGGATATCTAAGGGGGATAAGACAGTTGTCGATTTGGCTACTACCTGGAGGCTGTTGTATGAGGCGTTGAAGGAATGGAAAGCAGAACAAGATAGAGAGGAGGAACTGGAGGAAGAGGAATTAGAGCAAGAAACTGAAGTAGAGGAACAGGAGGAAGATGAGGCTGAGCCTGTGGATGTATCTCCCCCTGAGGAGTCTGCTGCAGCTGCTGTGGAGGTTCCCCCAGGGTTTGCTATCATGAGAATCAAACAACAAGCTAAGACTGCTCCTCGGTGTTCATCTCCAAAAGACTATGTTAAACCTGTGTATACTTCGCCTGCTCAGCAGTTCGTTGAACTGAGTGCTAAACCAAAGTATCTTACGCCTGCACAGCAATTAGCAAAAATGAAGTTACAGAAGAAACAAAGTGAAAAACAAGCTGGGTCATTGGCCCTTCTGTCTCTCCCTGGGCCATTTGCTCCCCCCTCACCCTCCTCTGGGTCGGCTGCTCCTCCCCCACCCTCCCGTGCTTCGGTTGTTCCCCCCCCCCCCCCCCCCGCTTTCCCTTGAGCTGACCACCCCTTCCCTGCCCTCCTTTGAGTTGTCTGCCTCCTCTCCATGTTTCCTTGAGCCATCTGTCCATCCTCTGCCCCCCATTGAGCCGTCTGCCACCCCCCGAACTGGTTGAACAAATGCAGTCTTTAACATTGTGTCCTTCTTTGTCTTACATCTAAAAAGACCCAGGAATCTGTTTTTGTTAGACCTTGTAGCAGATCCAGGCCTGCTGTTTCTTGGACTCTGCCTCCCTGCCAGTTGGCTGTGACTCTTTGACACCCTTTGCAATTTTGGAAGCATGTGAGAATGTAAGCAGCTGAAGTAGGAGATTGGAATTTGTTAGAGAAAATAGGTCCATGTAAAAGGATGGAGATTGCTGCTGCTGCTGCTTCTGGTGGGCCTGTGGCTTTTCCTGTTTTCAAAGCTGCTCCTAATTTGGGACAACAAAATAGCCATCAGGTTTTTTCATGGAGGGTTGTGTAGGATCTCAGTCAAAAGTAGATCAGTATGGTGTTAACTCTTTGCAGGTGATGCAAGTGATTCGTGTTCTAAATGCTGATGTACTTGCACCTTACGATATTGTTCAGCTTGCTACGATTCTGTTTCAGCCAGTGCAGTATGGTGTGTTTCAAGCTACCTGGAAACAAATGGTTGAAAGAGTAGCATTGGACAATATGCAGTTACCTCAGCATGATCCACATCATGCTGTGGGAGTTGATGCCTTGCTGGGCAATGGACCATTCTCTAACCTGGATTTGCAGGCAAGATGGGACCCTCTGGTTCTGGCACAGGCCCAGCAGCTGGGTATGAGTGCCTTACTTAAAACAATGGAGATGGCAGCTCCTAAACCAAGGTATATTACCATCCAGCAAGGGGTGAAGGAACCTTTTCTGCAGTTTGTGGAGAGGGTTGCTGCAGCCCTTGAGAAGCAAGTAGAAGATGATAAGTTGAGGCAAATTTTATGCAGACAGCTAGCCTGGGAAAACACGAACGATGATTGCAGGAGAATTATTGATTCTTTACAGGAAGATCCCTCGCTGTCTGATCTTGTAGTTGCTTGTTCAAAGGTTGGTTCGGTTGAGCATAAAATGGCTGCTTTGGCAACAGTCATGAAGTCTTCAGCCAGATGTTCTGCTTGTGAAGAATCAGAGCATGTGAAGGCACAATGCCCTCAAACTGCTGGACAATGTGTACATTCTAGGGTAATTTGGACCAGTAAAGTGCCTTGTTATTGTTGTGGTAACTTTGGCCATATTGCTAAATTTTGTAAGTTAAGATCTTTTTCAGGTGGTCGACAAGTGCAGGGAAATTGGAAGAAGAATGCGAAGGGGCACGTGGAGACACAAATACCCCGACAACAATCACGAGCCCTGCCAGCACTGCAAAGCTCTCCATTTGTGACCGATACACAGGGGCCACAAGAGGCTCGGCAGGGATTGATATACCGATAGCTGACACTGACTATTTTGACAAGATGTATATGTAAAGTGCCTCTTGATGCCTATGGTCCGATAGGCCGAGGTTTGAGTAATTTTCTGATGGGAAGATCTAGTAGCACTATTCAAGGTATTAATGTCCATTTGGGTCTTATTGATTCTCATTACGTGGGACAAATTCAGGCTATGGTGTCTGTTAGGGAACCTCCTGTTGTTATTCAAAAAGGTACTTGTATTGCTCAACTTGTTCCTTTTATGAGTTGTGTTCCAACTCTGGTGGACCGGAGTCGTGGCACTGAAGGTTTTGGATCTACAGGACCACCTCAGGTTCTTTGGACTCAAAAGGTGACAGATGAGCGTCCGGAAATACAATGTTTGGTCATTGCTAAGAGATGTCACCCAGAAACTACAACAATATCAGGTTTACTTGACACAGGAGCAGATGTAACTATAATTTCAGTTTGTTTGGCCTCCAACATGGCCCCTCACTCCATCAACCTTTGGAGTTGTTGGGTTAGGTAGGTCAACTGCTGGTGCTTTATCTGCTGTTGCCATTACTGTAACATATCCGGAAGGCAAACAAGCTAACATCAGACCTTATGTTACTAATGCTCAACCTAACTTATGGGGATGTGATTGCTTAACCCAAAGGGGTGTTAAAATTACAATGAATTTTTAGTAGGGGTCACTGGGATGCAGGGCCTTAAACGTCCAGTTGCACCCTTGACATGGCTGACAGATAAGCCTGTCTGGATTGATCAGTGGCCCCTGCCTACTGAAAAGCTTCTTGCCCTGATTGTCATATGTCTCATGTTTTGCAATATTATGGTACTAATCCTCGAGGCTTACTCCCTTTGCAAGAATGGCAAACAGATGTTACAAAAATGCCTGAATTTGACCGTCTAAAGTGTGTTCACATTACAATTGACACCTTTTCTCATGCCATGGTTGCCCCAGCATTGCCAGGTGAAACAGCTTGGGATGTTATTCGTCACTTTTGCCACACCTTTTCCATCTTAGGCGTTCCATCACATGTAAAGATGGATAATGGCCCAGCGTATGTTTTAAAGAAATTGCAAGTGTTTTTTCGTGCTTGGGGTGTTGGTCATTCTACTGGTATCCCTCATGCTTTGACAGGCCAAGCAATTATTGAACGTGCTCATGTTGTGTTGAAGCACCAGGTACAAAATCAAAAAGGGGGAATGCAGAGTGAGTCGCCTCAAGTGAGATTAGACAAAGCTGTTTATGTGTTAAACTTTCTGTGTCCTTTACCTGACTTACAATTGTCTCCTATATTCTATCATTTTTCATCTTTGAATTCAAAACAGCCAAACTTTCAGAAAGGTATTATGGTATGGGTAAAAGATTTAATCATGGGAAAGTGGACTGGCCCAGTGGAATTAGGAACATGGGGAAGAGGATATGCATGTGTTTTAACAGAAAATGGCCCTCCTTGGGTCTCTGCCCATTGTGTTAAACCGTATTTGGAGCACACAGGAAAGGAAAGGAAAGGAAAGGAAAGGAAAGGAAAGGAAAGGAAAGGAAAGGAAAGGAAAGGAAAGGAAAGGAAAGGAAAGGAAAGGAAAGGAAAGGAAAGGAAAGGAAAGGAAAGGAAAGGAAAGGAAAGGAAAGGAAAGGAAAGGAAAGGAAAGGATGGGTGGTTCTACAATGGAAGCAAAATGAGTAGGTAATTGCATTGGTTATTAGGTAGATGGAAGCATGGACCCTCAAGGAATGTGTGGTAAAGATGGTAATTCAAGACAGAGTAAAGGTAGTTATAGGCTTACACTGAAATTCCAAAAGTTAAGTTAGTGGATGTTACTTTTGCTTCTTTTCCTTGAATTCTCTTATAGAGAGGTTGGTAGTACTGAGAAATGTGTCTTGTACCATTTCCTTTTGTAGGGCACAGACAGTCCCAAAATAGGGGAATTTGATGTACCTAAGGGAGAAGTTTGCCTTTGCATAGGGGTTGAATTAGTGGCTGAAGTCCACACTGAGCAACTACGTTGGTTGCCCATTATGATAGCAGCAACCAGTTGTAAAGTTAAGTGGATGCTACTTGGTTCTAAGTGGTGACTAGGCAGATGACTTGGTCTCTGACTCTGTGTGGGAGAAAGTTATTTGATTAGAGGTGAAGGTGTCATTCTGCTACAAATGTGTCATCTGGAAATTGTGAGGTCTGTAACGGTATTTGAAGATCTGGTTTTATGTGCCTTGTTTGTATATGAACGTTAAGATTGTGAGGGTGTGTGTTGTGGAGTTGGTAGAAGTTGGTTATCTGTAAGTGAATGAAGAAGGGATCCTCTGTCTGCTTGGATTTTTGCAAGGGCCCTGCAGAAGTCCTTAGCAGTTGTATTTGCGGGTCAAATACAAAAAGGGAGAATTTTAGGAAAGACATTTTGTGCTGTTCTTGTGAGCCAGCGAAGGCTTCCTGAAGATAAGGAAAGCCCCATATCTCTCTCAAGGAAGACACCAAGGCTATCACCATGACAACGTGATGAAAGAAAGTTAAAAGATATGGACTTAAGTTGGCTCACAGAATGACGTGGCTCCTTGTTCACCTATTGAGAACTTTCTTTCTTATGACCAATGGGCAGTGTATGTATCTGTTAAGTAAATGTAAATATCTTGAAAAACTATAAAGGCAACATGTTGCTATAATAAATCTCTCTTATACAGCCTTCTGATGGAGTCCTGGTGCTTTGCGCTGTGTCGCACTCTATAGCGACAGAAACTGGCACCTCTGATACTGAAAAGCAGCCACAGCCATCAACCTCCACTCTGCCCAAAGGAGGGAAAGGTATCCTCTCTTGCAGTTGTTAACAGCCTATATTGCTAACTGTGGCTCTAGCAGTGAGGAGGAGGGGGACCCCTTCAATCTGGGACCAGTAGATCCAGATGCTGAGCCTGACCCATTCCCTCCTGACCCTCATGATAACTACATGCAATTAAAGAAAAAGGCTCTTAAGGAGAAGAATTTTAATATCACAGTGAACACAGTCACTTCAGTCAGGCTTCGTGGCACCAGGGGAAACAACCTGCAGTGGGAACCCCTCCCTTATTTAGAAATTAGGGAACTATGCCACATGGCTACAGAACATGGGCTGGAATCTCCCTTTGTTGCTAATCTTTTATGGTCTGTGTTGTCAACTCATCCTATAACCCCTCATGATTTAAAGGAACTGGCAAACTTATTATTAACCCCAACTCAGTATTCCATTTTTGATGCTCAGTGGAAAAAGGGGTTAGAAACTTTGCTTGTAAGATTTGTAGGGCATGCAAACCAGAATATCTCAGCCCTCACGACTGACCACCTAACAGAAGAAGGGGCTCACTCAGACCCTATTGGGCAAGCCCACATTCATAGAGAAGCCCTTAAAGGTATTACTGAAGCTGCACATATCGCATTTTTAAAAGTTCCTGATGCTGCAACCCCCCAAAAAGTATTTACTAATATAAAGCAAGGACCAGCTGAGCCTTATGTGCAATTTATTGACCACTTAAAACAAGCTCTTGAAAGACAAATTGAGAATAACATTGCCAGAGAGGTGTTGCTTTTAAAATTAGCTGTTGAAAATGCTAATGAGGACTGTAAAAAAAACTACTTAAGTCCTTGCTTAAGGAGGAACCCACCCTGCTAAAAATGACTGAGGCATGTAATCACCTCGGCACACTTCAGCATAAGGCAACAGTTACTTATAAAGCTGTGGGGGCTGGTATAGTTAATGCTTTTGCAGCTTTGGAGATTACGCCCAGGGAACCCCCAAACGTGCTTTGGGTGCAGGAAATCTGGGCATTTGAAAAATGACTGTTTTGGAAAGGGGGAGTGTAGAAGAAGTTTTACAGCAACTTCTGTGAGCCAGAGAGAAGTTTAATAAGAGGATCCATGTTTACCCCTGAAAGAATTTTTTACCAAGGTCATTGACATAGAAACCAAGAAAGAAGGATAAATAAGAGAAACCTGCAACTGTCTATTCCAATAAGCACTTTGTCTTTCCTGACCAATGAGTAAAGTGTAAACTTATGAGTTTTGTAAGAATGTATAAAATCATGCATGCTATATTAAAACTGGGTTTGAAGCCTTCTGAAAATGGAGTGTTGCTTTGTATTGTAACCATCTCAACTACGACAGGGGAGGCCAGATCCAAAGCTCCCAGTATTTGCCCTCAGTGTTGTAAGGGAAGGCATTATGCAAATCAATGTCATTCCAAGTATGATTTTGAAGGACATCCGCTATTGGGAAACCGGAGTTGAAGTATGGGGCGGCACCGCGCACAGACACAAATGCCCCAGCTGATGCCTCAGAGTGGACAATTTCAAACCTCAGCCCAGCTGCCACAAGCAGCCTTTGCCAGACTATCAGCAATTTACAACCCTCCACACCAGGGAGGGCCAGACTAGACCTAGCAACCTCCATCACAGTAATGTTACATGATTCATCTGTTCATTTGCTTCCCACAGGAGCTTTTGGACCACCAGGGCAGCATATGCATGCATTGATTTTAGGTCGATCATCCACCTCTTTGATGGGGCTGTTTGTTCTCCCTGGGGTTATAGACTCTGACAATAAAATTATGATCATAGCATGGACACCTCAACCACCTTGCACTGTTCCCCAAGGAACTCGAATAGCTCAATTAATTTTACTTTTCTAAACTATGAGCATACCTTTCATAGATGTAATGTGAAAAGGGGGATTTGGCTCTACTGGAACACCCCAAATATGCTGGGTACAACCTATATTACCCTATGTACCCTGACATTAATAGGACAAAAGATAACACTTGCCGGTCTCATAGACACAAGGGCTGACATTACAGTTATCTCTCAAGCCAAATGGCCCTCACATTGGTCCCTTGCTGAAGTGCCTCAGGCACTTGAGGGAGCAGCCGAAGCTATCAAAGCTGACGCTTGATACAGATCAAAGGCCCTGAGGGGCTCCTTGCCTCAGTCAAACCCCTCCTATTACCAGTGCTGATGGCACTATGGGGGAGGGATGTTCTCTTCCAATGGGGTTTTAGAATTCAATCAGATTTTTGATGGGGGCCATTGAAGCATGCAACACTTTAAAACTAACCTGGAAAACAGAAAATCCAGTTTGGGTGGGTCAGTGGCCCCTACCATTGCAAAAACTGTGCGCATTAACAGAGTTAGTGCAACAGCAACTCCAGAAAGGGCATATTGTCCCTTCTACCAGTCCTTGGAATTTTTCTGTGTTTGTTATCAAAAAACAAACTGGCAAGTGGGGCTTACTCCATGATCTTTGAAAAATTAATGCAGCAATGGAGGACATGGGGGCATTACAGCTTGGTCTCCCATCTCCTACCATGATTCCCCGAAATTGGCACTTGACTATTATTGATTTAAAAGATTGGGTTTTTTTATATTCATTTACATCCTGATGATGCTCCTTGTCATGGGGGACTTCTCTCCCTAAGTGAACTGAAGAAAGACTATTTTAGAAATAGTAAACTGACTAAAATTTTAAGTTTTGTTTCTTTACATTGTCAATAGGAATAAAAGGTTATGGAGAGAAGAAAAGCATTCTAAAGGTTTCACCCTAATTTTCATTACTTTTTATTTTAGTTACTATTAATAAATTTTTCTTTATACCCTTTTAAAGTTTTAAGCCTACTTTACCTTTCTCCTAATTCTACCTCACAGCAAAAAGTAAGTACACTAATAATTAACCAACACTAAACCCACCACATTCATTAGTGTGTTAACCAAAAAATCTCAAAATTAACAAAATTTCAAATTAGCAAACCAAAACCACTACACTCCTAAATTTGCCTTTTCAGTTCTAAGCACAAACATGCAGGCACCCTTACAGCGATTTCACTGGGTTGTTTTAACTCAAGGTATGAAAAACTCCCCTACTATTTGCCAGTGCTATGTTGCTAAGGTCCTCAATACTGTTCGTCAACAAATGCCTGATGTTCTTTTGTACCTTTATATGGATGATACTTTTGTAGCAGCTGAACAACAGGAAGTCATGGAGAAAGCCTTAACCCTTGTAACCAAAGCTGTAAATCAGGCTGGGCTTTGCATAGCTCTTGAAAAGGTACAAAAACACCCCCTGTAGAGGTATTTGGGGTAGCACATTGGAGTCCATTCAATTTCTCCCCAAGCTCTGCAAATTAAGACAAATATTTACACCTTACATGATGTGCAAAAACTTTTGGGAACAATCAACTGGGTGCGCTCCTTGTTAGGGATTTCAAATGCAGAGCTAAGTCCTTTGTTTGAACTGCTAAAAGGTGTCTCAGACCTTTTATCACCTAGACAGCTTACTTTACAAGCTCAGCAAGTGCTGCAATGTGTAACTGATGCCTTAGTAAACCAACAAGCTGCCCGCTGGGCACCTGAGCTGCCTTTCTTTTTAATAATTTTGCATCCAGCAAAACAGCCCCACGCTTTGATTTATCAATGAGACTCCAAGGCACCAGACCCTTTGCTTATCATTAAATTGATTTTTTTACCACACCAAATGACCAAAACCATCAGTACCCAATATGAAATGATGGCCCAACTGGTTGTTAAAGCCCAACAGAGACTCACTTCTCTTGTGGGAGTAGAATTTCCCACTATTTTCCTACCTCTTACCTCCTTTTATTTGAATTAGATATTTCAGGAATCAGAGGCTGTTCAGATGGCCTTTGCCAAATTAAGCAGACAAATCTCAATACATTCTCCAAAACATAAGCTTTTAACACCTTTATTTCAATTGATTGAAAAACCAAAGATGAGTGAGGTTCCACTTCAAACCTTAACAATATTCACAGGTGGTTCTAGTTGCTCTCATAAATCAATGGTAGTATCGAAAGACCCCTCTTCTAGTGCCTAGAGAGCAGATGTATCCACAGTTGAGGGATCTTCCCAAATTGTTGAACTTGCTGCTGTTGTCAGAGCTTTTCAAAATTTTTCTGTTCCTTTTAATCTGGTTACAGATTCAGCTTATGTTGCAAGAATCGTGATGAGAGCCGAAACATCAGTTTTGAAAGAGATTGAAAATTCATAACTTTTTTATTGGTTGCAGGTCCTTGGTTTTTCCTTAGAAAATAAAACATCTCTTTACTTTGTTATGCATATTTTTAGCTGAAGAGGACAGGCAAGCTGACCTTTTAACAATGCCTGTACCGCAATCTGTTCTACCTAATAAGATAGAACAAGCTAAATTGAGCCATTCTTTTTTTCACCAAATGTCCTGGTTTAGGGCAAATTTGGGAGAAAACCTCCAAAAGGGGCCGCTCCAGAAAGCAAACCCACACGGCCCCTTCCCGCAACCAGTTCGGGAAGGATTTCGTCGGAGAGAAGTGGAAAAAAACTGCTTATTTAACAGGCAAAGCACTCCCTAGCACAAAAAATGAACAATACAAGATGACAAAACTCATTCACCGCTCTGAAGAGATGACAAATTCAGAAAGTCTCTCCAGTGGGTGGTTGCTCTGTTATCAGTCCCTCTGGTGCTGGGAAAGGCTGCAGAGTAGGCCCCGGCAGGCTACAAAGTGCGAGCTCTTGGTGTTTCCCCAGGTCCCAGACCAGAGCAGGTTTGAATGGTTCCAAGAAAAGGGAAAGCAAAAACAGTCCAGGGCAAACTCGGACTGCCTCAGCTAGCTAAACTAACTAAAAAGCAATAGGAGCACTGTGTTCTGCCCTGTCCATGCCCAGACAACAGCAGTGGAGTTCTGTGTTCTAGCAGACTGTGGAGGAGAGTTCAGCTGATAACGAAACTCTGTGCTCCTTCTTCTCCCTGCCTTCACTCTCAGACAGTCTTGAAGGCACAGAATATACCATCCAGCATAAACAGAACACCCAATTGGGGATACAAGCATCCTAACGTCACCCTAGGACACCAAAATATTGCCTCTTTGATTTGACTCTTTGGCATTACTAAAGCCCAGGCTTCAAGAATTATTGCTATTTTTCCTGATTGCCAAAAGTGTTCTTTTCCCTTTGTTGCAGGAGGTGTTAATCCCAGACGTCTTCAAAGCCTTCAAGTCTAGCAGTCAGACATTACCCATTTTTCTAAATTTAGCGGTTTAAAATGCATTCAGTCTTCTATTGATACCTTTTCTGGTGCTCTTTTTGCATCAACCCATTCAGAGGAGGCAGCTAAAGATGTCATAGACACTTCACTGCTGCTTTTGCAACTCTTAGTATACCATCTGAAGTAAAGACAGACAATAGCTCAGCTTATACTTCCCGTCGAGTTGCTACCTTTTTTTCCTTATGGGGAATTACGCACAAAACAGGTATTCCTCATTCCTCAACAGACCAATATATCATTGAATGGGCTCATGGCTCCCTCAAGAGTCTCTTAGTTCAACAGAAAGGGGGAGCCAGAGATGGCACCCCTGCTGAGAGACTGCAGAAAGCCCTTTATGTTTTCAACTTTTTGAATTGTTCTTTGATGGACCCCAACCCATCATTGTTCGATATTTTAATTGCAATTCACAATTACAACAAGAGGGAAAACCCCCTGTTTTAGTGAAAGATCCACAATCCGGTAAGATATTTGGGCCTCATCCTTTGGTCACCTGGGGTTTTGCTGGTGTCTCCTGAGAGAATGGTCCCAAGCGGATTCCAGCAAAGAATGTGAAGCCATTTCGAGAACCTTTGACTGCATCACCTGAATATTCACCTTTAACACCAACATCGGAGGAGAACCCTTGCAAACAGGACCTCGACACCACATCAGCACGCATTTGAATGCAAATGTGTTGAATGTAGGATACTGTGGTACTGTACATCTCATAAAAGGCGAGGTGCTTACTGTCAATGTGATTCAACGAGACGCAGCAGAAATAACGCACAAATTCAACAATTAGTGTGTGGGTATAAGTTTGATTTACCTGAACAATTGGAAATTACTCCGGAGCAGTGGCTTACTGCTACCAAGAATAAGGATAAACGATGACTTCCCGAGTACTTATGGTATTTACTGGGAATTGTTTCTAGTGCTCAGACATTGTTGGAACCCTGGATGCTGAGAATTATTAACTTTCTGTGCTGAAAGGCACAGACCCACAAGAGAACACTGCATTTGACCTGAGGCTGTGGAGAAGGCTTCCAAAATTGATTGATAGCACTGGGATTACAGGTATGTAGTTGGTTAGAAGTGTGTAATATCACAGGGTGGAAAACTTAGAGTTTGGGGTTGTAGAATATAGAAATAAATATGAAGCAAGATGGAGGGTTTAGGGCAGAGACAGGTTGTTCTTCTTTACCTTCTTCTTCTTCATGGGTTTGGGTGGTATTTTGCAATTGGACAGAAAAGTCAGCATTGTGGACTTTGAGTGATCAGTTATTGGGTTAAAGGGAAAATAATTTAGGTGTAATTTCTTAATTGGATAGTTTAGCCTTAAAAGACCTTGTAACAAGAGTTAGCCATTTTGTGCCTTGCTAATGAAAGACTGCAGAACTCGCTGCTGTGAGGCTGTAACATTGATAAGAAACAATAAACACCTGAGTCTGAACGTGAACTATCATCTCAAGTGCCTTCAATCCCGATCCTGATAGAGGTAGAAAAAGGAAGCAGAAAACCCACAAGACATGGCCTGTTAACCAACCTAAAACAAATGTTTGGGTAACCTTAGCAAATGTTACAGGACAGGATATGTTGTGTTTGGCCACTGCATCCCCTGATAATCCTTTTTCAATGTGCCTTGTTGCTCTGCCCTTAGACAATTAGCTTTGCCTTACTCAGGCGAATACAATGTTACAAAACAGCAATCATGTTGATGTCTGGGATCAATGGACCCCTTATCTCTCCCTAGCACCTCTTGAGCCTCAAGAGTTAGAAGTCCTGGGCTCGGTGAAAATGGATCTTTGTATAAGGTTTAATTATTCTGGGAAAAAATCAGTCGAAGGCTTGGGATGTTTCCCCTCATCACCCTGTATATAAAAATGCAAGTGCTTGGTGTAATTATACATTCTGGATTATTTCTCGCTCAACCAATGCTCCATTACTTTTACCTCCTGGGGTATTTTTAATTTGTGGGGATAGGGCTTGGCCTGCCATCCCATCGCATATTAAAGGGGGACCATGTAGCCTTGGGCAATTATCCCTTTTAACCCCAAACACATCCATGAGTTTTCAACATAAATATCCCTCTAGGATTAAGTGAACCTTACATGCTTTTGACAAAGATTGTGATGACCAGTTTGATTTTTGGTTTAAAAGACAGTGATAGGCAGCATTGTTTTTTACTCCTGGTGTAGCAGCAAGAAAAGCTTTAGGATTACTTAACAAATTAAGTTGTTGGCTGCAGGATATGGGGTTGTGTTTGTTAAAGGTGATAATGGTTCTGTTTACCAGAAAGCCCTGTGGGAGGGCACAGCAGTAGGCTGGGTGATTAGAAGTCAGTTGGGGGGGTGAGAGGCAGTGGGGGGAGAGATGCGTGGACAGCAGGTGAGCGGGAAGCTGATTGGGTGGTGAGACGCGTGGACAGCAGCACTGAAGCTGAGCAACCAATGGGTGCCCTTTTTCTGTTAAGTTTTGGTTATGTCCGGTGGAAACTAAAGGTATATAAAGGAGGTGTTTTCTACAATAAAGCGATTTCCTTCATATGCACAAGGGGGTCCGTGTGTCTTTGTTCCCCATTGCTACAGTTAGCTAGCTAAACAAACTAATGCTATGTCCTTAGCATTAACAAGACTTTTAACTGATGTTGATTCTATTGGAGATACTATTTGAAAAATAGGACAGCGATAGATTATTTGCTTTGAGCACTAGGACATTGATGTTGAGAATTCGATGGAATGTGTTGTATGAACCTGTCCAACCATTCCCAATCAATCCATGCAAGCATTCAAGCCCTGAAAGAGGGTGTAAACCAACTGCAAGTAGATGATGGATTTGATTAGTTAGGTCAACTTCTGGGGTGTGAAAAACACCAAACACTTGTTTTAAAATTTTAAAAGTTTAATAGTAATAAAATAGTTATTAAAATAGTAATAAAAATTAGAGCAATAAGAATTTGGACAATAAGATTTAGGACAATAAAGGACAATAAAAAGCAAAGAACTACAGATGTCTGGGTGTTCTGCTCTGTCTCAGAACATGTTTTGCTAACAAAGGATTAACCCTTAAAAGCAGTAGCCTGTTGCATATTCATATATCTCATACATGATGCAAATATTCTTTTCAAACTAGGGATTTTTCTGTTTATTGTCAACTTCCCCCCCTTCATCTTGTAAATCAATGTTTGGCTCCTTGGAGTCTGGAAGGAGGTAGAAGGAGTCTGGTTCTTCCCGATAAGGAGGCAATAATTCATCTCTTTGGGATTTTGGTGTCTTGTTGCTGTTATCTCTGTGCGAAGAATTTCTTGATTATCTTATCTATTCCTTGAGCTAGTTAGAAAAGTATCTTACATAGCATAATTTCTATTTTAATATTATGTTTAGACTAAAACTATATTTACCACACTACTTAAAAGGGATTAATACCGCATAACTTTCCAACATAACACATATAGTATTCATTTTAATATTTGCAAAGAACCAATCATATAATACACATTTTTCACATGGGGGATTGGGGACTTGTTGGATGGATAAGAAATTCAGTTAAAATAGGCT
This sequence comes from Agelaius phoeniceus, assembly GCF_051311805.1. Classification (NCBI taxonomy): domain Eukaryota; kingdom Metazoa; phylum Chordata; class Aves; order Passeriformes; family Icteridae; genus Agelaius; species Agelaius phoeniceus. Next base: position 18,719,225 of record NC_135301.1, read on the forward strand.
TGTATGTATTAGGCATTATATTATGTATTGTTATGGTTATCCCTTGTATTTTACGGTGTGTGCAAAAATTAATAGACAGGTCACTTAAGAGTGTATTTTTGAACAGAAAGGGGGAGGTATGGGGAATAAAACAGAGAGTACAATGGAAGTGATACAGGAGCTTGATATCTTAGGCCTGATTGAGCAGAAACTGTGGGAAAGACAAACACAGATAACTGCTCCCTGGGGAAGAAGTGACTAAGAAATATTTGGTGAAACTTTGTGATAAGATAATGTTACCAGGTGACAAGATGTCATGAAGAATGTGTAACCAATGGGAAATTGTTACCAAAAATAGAACCCTATATAAGTGCCATACAAGTAAAACCCTGTATAAACTATTTGTATTCTCAATAAAATCGGCTTCTGATCCAAGCTCAGATGTCCCTGTCTCTCCATTGCTGATAATGTCCTCTTTTGGAGAAAAGTCTCATTAGACCATTGTATGAGTCAACACAGGTAGGCAATTAGAACAACCACAAACCCACAGCTGAAATGCAAAGTGTAAATGAATTTACCGACCTCGCTAACCAGAAGATTCCAAAGCAACACCCAGGTGGAGGCACGCAAGCAGGAACACAGGCACCATTAGGCTCAGCCTGTGCTAGTGGGTGGCAGGGCTGCTTTTTGCACCCATCTATCAAGGGCCCCTGCATGCATAGTTCAGCACCCTGCTGTGATGTTCTCTGTGCTTTTTATGATCTCTGAGCTTTGATCTTCTCTCTCCCAAAACAGGGAGCTCAAGCATGTCTGGGAGAGTGACTCCAAGTCTCTCCAAACACCTACATTATCTCTACACAGAAATTCTACTTCTCAGACAGAGGATAAACAGCAGTAGGCATAATATATAGGGTTTCCCACACTGATATTCTCCAGGCCTTGGCATTCCCAATTAAAAGGTCTTTTGAGTGAATCTACCATCCTCCTTGCCATTCTGTTTTAAACCCTTTCCTCCCAACAAGCAGACAGGACCAACAGTTTCTATCCAGAATTGGTATGTACATAGTGCTGCCCTCACCTCAAGCTTGGAAAGTAGCTGGGCAAGTTTATTGAACAAAGCCCATTAAAATCCCCAGGTTTCCTAAGTTTGCAGAAAGGTGAGCAAAGTCACATGGAAGTTGTCACTTGCTACAGGTCATATGTCAATTCAGGGTTGGATCTAGTGACAGAATCTAGGAAAAGAGATGAAGGAACAGTTGTTTTGGTTTTTTTTACAATCTATATAAAATAGCCCAGGAAGTATATTTTCTCATATTCTGGGTGAAAAAAAAAGTCCAATTCTTTTTATCATCTCATTTATGTTTCCTCTCTTTCATCCTTCCTCCCCTCTCCATATGTCTCAATATAAAGTATGCCTTTCAAGAGAATAATTTAAAACATTTCCTTGGAAAACAGCACTTCTTGTTCTTTTCAGAGATCCTATCTCTATTTTTAGAGACAAAATTATTGGGTGAATTTAGTCCCAATGTATGAACCATTTATTTGATCAATGCCATACTTTTTGTCCACAACTTTTCTGATAAAAATAATTTTTAAAAAAGTAATCATCAGTCCTCACCAGGAAACCACATACTCATGCCTTTCTTGCACTCTTGCTGCCTTTGTCCTGAGACAGAGTAGAAATCCATTTTAATTTAAGTGAAATGTACATCTTTGAATTATGTCTGTAGCTTGCAAACATAACTGTTTGGTCTGACTGCCTGTTCTCGCAAAAAAAAACCCCAAACAAAACAAACAAAAAAACCTCCCTATGCTCTAAGAAACTGCTTCAGCTGAAAGACAGAGATAAGAGAGGGCCCCTTGAACTCTAAAAGAGACAAAGAGACTGCAAGAGACAAGGCAGAGTAACCCAAGAGTTCTTTCTGTACTTTCTGATAAAAAAAACTAGATGCAAAGTGTAACTCAAAATCAGTAAAATGAATATGTATGAACGTATTTCAAAATTCCATGCATATGGATTAGTAAGGGAGATAAAAAAAGATCTAAAGTTCCCAGAGGCATGCATGTCTTTTTAAGGAGAGCGATCCCCACATGGATCCCCACATGCCATGCGTCCAGCGCTGTAATAAACATACCAGCTTTACAACTTTTACAAAAGTTGTGAAGTTTGTTTTCTTTTTCTGCAATTCAGTCCTTGTAATAGTTGTATTATCACCTGTGACTCCAATGTTTACATGGCACTTCAAAGCCCTGTAAGCACTATTATCCCCTCTCAAAAAAAGTAGAAGAAAGTGAAATTCACTGCTACAAGGAACTGGTGAGCTTGTGATGGGACAAAATAAACACTCTAGAGACGGAGCCCTAGGAAGATGGCTCACCTCCAGCAGCACAGACCAAGGGCTTTTCTGTGGCAAGGGGAGTTTTTTTTTGCAAAGACCCATACCCAACAAAGATAACTTGGGAAGGTAATGTCACAGCAGCTGTAATCCTGACAGGATGAACTGGAGCCTTCAGTTTGTGTGTTTGTTGCCTCTGGAGGGTATTGGAAGAGGAGACATGAGAAGGGGCACAAATGTGTCCCCCTGGCATGGGTGTATTCAGAGCCAGTACTGTGCATGGGAGTGCAGGGGTAAAGAGGAAGGGGATGGCCCCTGCCACATCTCTGCTTTCTGCAGTGCACATAAAGGTGAATTAATAAGAAGAAAGGAGTCCAGCTACTGGAAATGCCTTTCTCTGTGCTTGCCATGGTTTTCATTATTGAAGGACTCCCTATTTATAAAATCACAGATATGCTAAACAATAATTATAAAACCTAACCATTCTTATAAACACATATTTCAAGGTTGTTTTTAATCTACAACAAAACCTGGAGACCTGTTCACCTTCAGCAATCCCTCCTCTCATTCCCAGCCTCCCCTCTCCATGAACAGCAGGACCACCATAAGCAAAGGAGCAGGACCAAAGCCCAAGGGTGTTGTCAGGGCACAGCACTCAGTGTGTCACTGAGATAATATGCTTAAGGGAGGAGGTCAGGACATATTTAAATATCCTGGCCTGTAGTCCTAGTAGAGCATCTGAAAGATCTGATGCTCCCCCCATAATAAACTGTGGTTCATTTATTATTACTTTGCATATGTATCTAGAAATTAATTAAGCCCCCAGCTGTGACTCACCCCATTCTCTATCACCAGAGATACCCAACCTCCTACACTCAGGTAATTGTTGCAATGATGACACCTACTTTTCACAGAATCAGAGAATATTTTCAGTTGGAAGGAACCTATCAGGATCATCAAATCCAATTCCTGGCCCTGCAGAGAAAACTGCAAGTAGCACACCATGTGCCTGAGAGCATTGTCCAAAGGCTTCCTGAACTCAGACAGGCTTGGTGCTGTAACAACTTCCCTGGGGAACCTGTTCCAGTGCTCAACCACCCACTGGGTGAAGAACCTTTTCCTGATATCTGACCTAAACCTCCCCTGACTCAGCTTCATGCTGTTCCCTCCAGTCTAATCATTGGTCACCTGAGAGAAGAAATCAGTGTCTTCCCCTCATGAGGAAGTTTTAGACTGCAGTGAGGTCTCCCCTCAGTGTCCTCCAGTCTGAATAGACCAAGTGACCTCAGCCGCTGCTTATACAGCTTCCCCTCAAGGCCCTTCACCATCTTTGTTGCCCTCCTTTGGACTCTCTCTAATATCTTTCCTATATTATGGTTGTCCTGGTTTAGGGCAAATTTTGGAGAAAACCTCCAAAAGGGGCCCCTCCAGAAAGCAAACCCACATGGCCCCTCCCCCCAACCGGTTCAGGAAGAATTTCCTCCGAGAGAAGTGGAAAAAACCTGTTTATTTAACAGGCACAGCACTCCCCAGCACAAGAAATGAACAATACCAGATGACAAAACTCATTCACCGCTCTGAAGAGATGACAAATTCAGAAAGTCTCCCCTGGGAGTGGTTGCTCTGTTATCAGTCACTCCAGTGCTGGAAAAGGCTGCTGCCCAGAGTAGGCTCCATCAGGTCACAAAGTGCGAACTCTCGGTGTTTCCCCAGGTCCCAGACCAGAGCAGGTTCACACGGTTCCAAGAAAAGGGAAAAACAGTCCAGGGCAAACTCGGACTGCCTCAGCTAGCTAAACTAACTAACTAGCAAAAAGAGCACTGTGTTCTGCCCCACCCGTGCCCAGACACCACAGTGTTCCAGCAGACTGTGGAAGAGTGAGTGAGGCTGATAACAAAACTCTGTGCTTCTTCTTCTCCCCGCCTTGCTCTCAGAGCCAGTCTTGAAGGCACAGAATATAATATCCAGCATAAACAGAACAGACGATTGGGGATTCAAGCATTATAATGTCACCCTAGGACAATGGTGCACAGAGCTACACACAATATTCAGGGTGAGGCCGCAGCAGTGCAGAGCAGAACAGGACAATCACCTCTCTCGCCCAGCTGGCAATGCTGTGCCTGATGCACCCCAGGATGCTGTTGGCACTCCTGGCTGCCAGGGCACACTGCTGATTCATATTCAACTAGCCATCCACCAGGACCCCCAAGTCCCTTTCCACAGCACTGCTTTCCAGTGTCTCCTTTACCAGTCTGTACATACATCCAGAGTTGCCTCATCCCAGGTGCAGGATCCAGCACTTGCTTTTGTTAAACTTCATATAGTTGGTGATTGCCCAGCACTCTCATTCGTCAAGGTCTCTCTGCAGGGCCTCCGTGTCTTCGAGGGGGCCTACAGCTCCTCCTAGTTTTGTACCATCTGTGAAATTGCTCAGGATCCCTTCCAGTCCTACATCCAAGCCATTTATGAAGATGTTGAAGAGCACAGGGCAGGAGATGGAGCCCTGCAGAACCCCACTAGGGACAGGTTGCTAGCCTAATGTCACCCTGGTCACTATAAGTCTTTCTGTGACGGTGTTCACAGGGGTTTTCAGGTGAGGGAAGAGATGAGAATGTTGACTCCATGTTCAGAAGGCTTGATTTATTATTTTATGATATATATTACATTAAAACTATACTAAAAAGAATAGAAGGAAAAGTTTCATCTCAGAAGGCTAGCTAAGCTAAGAATAGAAAAAGAAAGAATGAAAACAAAGGTCTGTGGCTCAGACAGACAGAGAGAGCCAGCTTTGCCGTGACTGGTCATTAATTCCAAACATCCACACGAGACCGATCACGGATCCACCTGTTGCATTCCACAGCAGCAGATAACCATTGTTTACATTTTGTTTCTGAGGCCTCTCAGCTTCTCAGAAGGGAAAATCCTAAAGAAGGATTTCAATGAAAAGATGTCTGCGACATCTTTCCACCCAACCTGTGAGCCAGTTGCTCACCTACCCCATAATGTGTTTATACAGCTGTGTGCTGGACATTTTCTCCAGAAGGATACTGTGAGAGATGGTATCAAAAGCTTTACTGAAATACAGAAAGATTACATCAACTGGCTTCCCTCAATCAGCTAGGTGGGTTACCTTGTCATAAGAGGAAATCAGGTTTGATAAGTTGGACTTTCCCCTCATAAAGCCATGCTGGCTATGACTGATGACTGTGTTGTCTTTTAAGGGTTTTTCAATACCTCCCAGAATAATCTTCTCCATAACTTTACCAGGCACTGAAGTGAGATTGACAGGCCTGTATTTTCTGGAGTCATCCTTCTTGCCCTTGTTGAAAATCAGGAAAATATTTGACAGCTTTCGGTCAGCTGGGACCTCTCTGGATTACCAAGATCACTCAAAAATCATTGAGAGAGGCTTCATGATGATGTCAGCCAGCTCTTTGAGGATTCTTGGATAAATCCCATCAGGCCCCATGGATTTGTAGGGATCCAGCTGGAGCAGCAGATCCCGCATAACTACAGGCTCAACTGGGAGTTGATCAGTCTTGCAGCCCATGGTCCTTCTGCTCAGGGCACTGAGACCCCCTTAGCCCATCAGCAGTGTTGAAGAGAGGCAAAGAATGCATTAAACACCTCTGCCTTGTCCATGTCCCTGTTTGTGTGGTGACCATCCTCATCCTGTAATGGGCTGATGTTATTTCTGTAATGCCTTTTGCTATTAACATATTGAAAGAAACTCTTTATTGTCTCCCCACAGCTCTGTCCAGACTCATCTCCAACTGAGCTCTGGCTACACAAATTTTCTCCCTACAGTGGCAAGCAGTATCTCTGTGTTCCTTTCACACCACCTCACCTTGCTTCCACTGGGCATACATCTTCCCTTTTTGTCTCATGTCCAAAAGATTCCTGGTCAGCTGAGCCAGTTTTGTGCATTGTCTGCTAGACTTCCAACATTTGGGAATTGTCTGTTCCTGTGGGTGGGAAAATGACTGGAGACCCTGTGGACAGGTAACTGGGGATCCAATTAGAGAAAACTGAAGAGTTATATTAACATCTTAACAGGAGTTATAACAGTAAGGAAATTATAGGGTAAATCACAGTTGCTGCTCCCTTGGATGGAATGTGGTTGGCATGACTTGAAACCTATTCCATGATGATTGCCCCCCCACACACAGCTGCTAAGGGGGATGGAATGAAGAGTGGAGCAGAGTGGAGAAACTGCAGCCAGGCTGTGTAGAAATCCCTTCAGGGAAGGGGAGACAATGGTACTTTGCAGCCAATAAACTGCATAGCACCTGTCAACTAGGTGAGAGAGGAGATGTCCTGCTGCTGAGCCAGCAACTGTGGCAAAATCCCTCTTCTTAGATGAACTTGCTTCATTAAAGCCTAATAATAATATTAACACACACCTCCATTCCAGAGTTACCTGTCTCCAAGGTATGACTGTGGCCACAGCTCTCTTCACAGAGAGCAGCAGGCACAACTTTCCCAAGGATTTTTCCTGGGGAAGGCAGAGAAAGCTCAGAGAAGAAGAGAAAACAATTCTTATCTCTATTCACTGCTCCTGTTGTTTGGCACATGTAGAATGTGTTATGGAGATTGTTTACCCAAAGTGATTTGTCAATTGGACACAGGTGAAGGTTCTTTTGATTCCTTGACCAATTGGATCCATGTGTGTTGTGACTGTCTCCAGACAGTCACGGGTTTTTCTTTAGTATTCTTTAGTATAGTATCTCTTTAGTATGTAATTTAGTATAGTAATAGTGTAATATAGTATAGCTTAAGAAAGCAATTGTTCAGCTTTCTGAAATCATTAGAGTCAATGCACATTATTCCCCGGCTGGGGGATCGCCTGTTTCTACTATATATGACCACTCCCCAATTGGGCATTTAGTCTATATTCTTTTGACTGTATCTTCAAAAGCAAAGTGAGAGAATTTTGAACCAATCAGTAATAAAGGTATGTATGACTAGAGTCACTCAAGCTCTACTTAAACACAAAGAAGTGGTATAAAAATAACTCGAGAATGGGGGAAAAGTTAAGGAAGACTCCATCGTAACTGCTAGGATCAGTTGATGGGCTGAACCTGTCTTCTCCTCCGTAGGGACACCTATTGGGTAAGAAGCATACTCTATGCATGCTGAACATTTTATTAGGGGTTAGAGCTTGTCTGTAGATTCCTTCAAATATATTTTTGCAGTCAGACCTTATCACCAACAACCTTCGAGCCTTAACCTGTCACAATTTTATATTAATAAAGAGTGTTATTCCATAAACTCTTAGTGTGTATCCTTTGCAGACACTGGTAGTCACTGGCAGCAGGTAATGCACTCTAATAAAGAGGAAGACCTGCTGAGGGGTCTCCCTTATGCTGTTGGTGTGTTTCCCTAAGTCAGTCAAACCACCCTCCAATCCAACAGGACTGCTCAGTGAAGGATCCCCCTAACAGGATGCTGACAGACTGGTCAGGCACAGGGGCCTCGACTTTCCTGTGACACTTACAGAAAAATTAAAGGGTCCAGCAAATTTCCCCACACTAAGGATCGAGGAAGCCTTCCCTTTTCACATGATACTGTGCCCTTAGGAGGTGGTACTTAAAAAGTAACCAGCACTGATGGACCCCAGCATCTTCAAAAGTATTTTCCCAGGGGACCTTATTTACTAATTCCTTGAGCATCCTGAAGTCTGCTCTCCTCATGTCCAGGGTTGAATTTTTGCTGGTACTTTTCCTGCTGTCAGCAGAGATTCTAAACTCAATTGCTTTGTGATGTCTGTGGCCAAGATGACCACGAATTACTGCTTCACTCTCTCTGTTAACAGGCAATAAATTAAGGAGGGAATCTTCCCAAGTCAGCTCCCTTAGTACCTGTATCATGAAGTTCACATCCAGGTGTTTTACGAATCTTCTGGACCTCTTTCTGCCATCTCTATGGTGTTCCCAGTTAATATCCAGCAAGTTGAAGTCTCCCATAAGGACAAGGTCAGTTGACTTGGAAGCTTCCCTTAGTTCGTAAAAGAATAATTTGCCAGTGTCATGGTCCTGGCTAGGAGGTCTATAGTAGACCTATTGGCATCCACATTATTTGTTTGTCCCTTGATTCTTACCCAGAGACTTTCAACTATGCCATTGCCAACTGTGAGCTCCATACATACCCTTCTATTACATACAGTGCCACCCATCCACCTCTTCTGCCCTCTCTATCCCTTCTGAATAGTCTGCAACTGTCCAACAGGGCACTCCAGTGACAGGACTCATCCCACCAGCTTTCACTTATGCCAATGATGTCAAATCTCTGGGACTGGACCAAAGCCTTGCACTCCGTTTGTTTGTTCTTTGTGCTGCATGCATTATTGTAGAAACATTTCAGGTGTGGTATATTGTATCCAACACCTCATGAAACAGATTGAGGGATCCCATTAGTGCTCATTTCCTCAGGTTTTAGCACACCATCCTATCGATCATTACTGGCAAGCCTGGTTTTGTCCCTTTTCCCCTTACAAACTATTTTAAAGCTCTACCAACAAGCTTTCAATGAGTTTTATCAACATCTAAGAAGGCACAAAACTAAACTAGCAGATTTTGTCACACTTTTTTTCCCTGTGGCAGCCACAAAGCCATGCATGGCAAAATCTTACAAAATTATTGCAAATTCATAAAAAAGGACAGCTGGCCTTTCAGAACACACTCTTCTATAATTTTTTTTTTCATATTATGAGGGAGTGTGGATTCTTTGATTCCTTTTTGCCAAGGTTGGCATTAAATGTGCGAGACAGTATTTCTTGTTCAGACTCAGATGTTTATTAGTTCTCATCCATATTACAGTCTCACAAATTGTGAGTTCTACAGCACTTCACACTAACAAACTAAAAATGGAGCCCTATCTCTCTCTCTACGAGGCCTTTTAATGATAAACTGTCCAATTAAGAAATGACACCTAAATTATTTTTACTGTTGACCCAATAACCAACCACCTGTGGCCCACAATGCGGACTTTTTTATCCAATTACACAGTACCACCCAAACCCATGAGGAAGAAGGTGAAGAAGAAGGACTAGCCTCCACCCTAAAACCTCCATCTTGCTTTATATATATTACTATATTCTAAAACCTTAAACTCTAAGTTTTCCACCATATGATATTATACACTTATATTCAAGCTACACACCTATAATCCCAGGTTTATCATTCAATTTTGAAGCCTTCTCCACAGCCTCAGGTCAAATGCAGTGTTCTCTTGGGGATCAGTGCCAGTCAGCACAGAAAGTCTAAAATTCTCAGTAACCAGGGTTCCAACATGGGAGGATGATTTGAGTTTCCAAACATCTTTTAGCAATTCAGCAGGATGAGGACCAGCCAGCTGGAAGTCATGCAGCCTGCTACTGGGCTCCTCTAAAGAGAGGAAAATCTTTCTTGGCTTGTGTGAGTCCAAACAGACAGAGACATTTTCTGTCTACTGATATATCAGAGATTTCATAACAGGGAGGTTAGAAAGCTCTTTAGGCTCATTTTCACTCTGAGAACCTGAGAGAAGAGGGTATGAATAAATTTAGGGTATAGACTGGAAGAAGTAGTGGGAACAACCAACCAAATGAAGGTTAAGACAGAACTTAATAGATTTGTGTTGAGAGGATTACAGGACACAGGGGATGCACTCACTGTGAGCTGGATATGACAACCTAAGAGGCCCCACCCAGCTTTACAATGACCTGATTCAACCTTTGTGCAAACATCATTCAGATAGTAGAGATGATAGCCATAGTGGTGGTTAGGATATCTAGTGGACATGGCTCTCTCCTGTGCCCAGAGCTCTGTTTCAGCTGTACAGGGAGCTTGGAAGTCCAGCTGGGACTAGATGTTCACATTCTTAAGACAGGTCATGGTAGGGTGATAACTGCACCCTTTGTCATCCCTGTTTTCTCCACTATATTTTCCCCTGTAGTTCTGAATTTGAATAGCTTTCCTCATCCATCAACATCAACTCTTTTTGCTTCTTTCAGAAGATGAAATTGCATTTGCTACTGATGTAAAGCATGATAGCTCCACTCCGTCTATGGAGTTACGTGAATGTAAAACTGTCAGGAGATCAGTCAGGCCTTCAGATATGGCAGACAGTAATGGCAGAAGTTCATTCAAATACTGTAGCTTCCATTTGTCTGGTAAATCAAAATGTGCATGGCTGCCTTATCCTTGATGCTCAAAGACCATGAGATAAAGAGAAAAACAATATAATGAAAGCATTGTCTTAGAGAGAAACCATCATTTTCTTCTAATAAAAAAATTCATTTTTTCTAGGAAGACGAATCAAGTCAGCCTCTTAGACTTTTTGTTGGTTTGGATTTTTTTGTTTGTTTGGGTTTTTTTTTGTTTTCCAACTAAAAAAAAGTAGTTACAAGGTAAATAAAATGGTAATTTTTAAGGGGCTGGAATTTGGGAAGGAGCAGACATTTTTCTCAACTCATTCTTTCACAGAGGTAGTGGCATGCACCTTTAATATTTGGATGCCAAACTGGCAGCAAGAAATTTCAACAGCACCTTTACGTCTCCTCTTTTCTATTTATACATTACACAAAACTATTTTTCCTGGGTTTAATTGCACATCAAAGGACCACCCCTCTAACCACACATTTCCTACTGAAGGAGACACCAGTAATAAGGCTCATTTCAGTCCTTCAGAGATGCAGTGACAGATCTTTGATAACATTCAGGTGTCTCAGAGTCCATGAACACATCCTTAAAAATGGAATGTAGCCTCCTATTCATTCAGGGATGTAAAAAAGGAATGCCTCAGTTAACTTAAAGGAAAAGATATTTACCTTGGCAAAAATGGATTTTGAAGGACTGTTCCAGGATTACAGGAACATAAAAATCACAACATTAAAATTAATTACATTGAACCCAGACTGAGTGCTCACTGACTTGGTAAGTAAATAGAAATGCCTACACCTCTATATTCCCATAGTAACAGAGGTGAGCACCGCAAATTACCTCAGCTGGCTTAAAACCATTTCCCCAGCACTGAGTCCATCTCCTCTAATCTTTATGCACAAGAAAGGTAAACAAGCACAGCTCCAGTCTAAGTTGCACAGCCTTTTTGGAAACACTGACTTGATTATTTTTATCTACTTGTCTGAGCTTTCAAACTCATACTGACATAGCTTCTCTCAGATGAAACTTCCAGCAAAATTTATGGTGTTTCACAATCCTTAAAACTCACTCCTTTGAAGACCCCAATGTTGGTTGTTGCTTATTTATGAAAGGAAAAAAAAGGCAAAACACACCAGCCCAGACTGAGGAAATCATGAATAGATAGAGTTCCACATTAATAAATAAAACAATATACTTCCTATAGCTCTTACATAATCTTAAACGGTTGTTTTGGTTTAAATCTAGCACCATTTTAGTAGGTCTTTAGAGGTGTTTGACAAGTGAATCTTCAGTAATCACAACTGCAGCTTTTATTGACTCTTTTGAAAATATTGAGCTAACTCAAAATTACTGAGCTCAACAGCACTTGTAAACATAAACTAAAACAAGATGTGACTGGTACACATTGCATGAAAATCTATTTAATGTTTAACACAAGAGGATAATGGCCAAACCTAGAGACACTTAAATGCTGTGGGTTGTCACAGCACAGCTACTCTGTGGCTGGGCAATTGTTATAGTTTAACATGGGAAGAATTTAGGGAAGTGATACAAAAGATTTTTGTGTAACTGATAGTTTGTTGAACCACTGAGAAGCTGGACACGCCTCTGTGAAACACACATGTTAAAGACTAAAGAAACCCAGGAACTTCCTCTTTCTTTCCCGGCCGGTAAGAAGGTAACATGCCCCGGGCCCGCCGAGTCCTATCCCGGCTGGGCCCGGGAAGCCCGCCGGGCCGGGTAGGCTCTGCCGCGACGGGCCGGGCCCCTCTCCGGGGGGGTCGGGGGACACCGAGCCCCGTTCAGACCGGGCTGGGCCCCAGAAGTTGCCAGGCAGGAAAGTAGAGGAGGGCTGCGGAGCCCTGACCGGAGCAGGGCTGGCCATGGCTGTTAAGATCTTACCATCAGGTCCCCTCCCCCCAGCGCGGCTGAAAACAGAGACAGCCCTGCAGCCGCGCAGAGTTGCCCTGCGGCTGGAATTGAACGCAGAGAAAACCAAAGACCAACCACGAAGACGATCCTGACACAACTCCCACTGCAGCTCCAGCCGCAAGTTACCGGCGGGTCAGGTGACTATTGGCAGGGCCCAGGCAACATGTTAACTCTTTCAGTGCTTCAATCCTCCCTAGAGTGAGAGAAAGGAACAAGATGCAAGCATGTAAAAGAAGACATTAAGACATCATGATCAGTGAGAAAGAAGTTAAGTCCCAGATAAAAGGGATGAGAAAATGCCTTGATTTTGGAGCTGAAATCCTCTTGTAAGCTATGGAGAATACTCTTTTTCCCCATAACGCATAAAACTATGAGGAGATGAAGGGTGCAAATTGATACCGAGCAACAGCCTCCATGTTAAGCAGATGTTAAAGTAGCTGTGATCCCATGAGAAGTTTGAACTGAGAAAGAAAGAAAGAAAGAAAGAAGGAAAGAAAGAAAGAAAGAAGGAAAGAAGGAAAGAAGGAAGGAAAGAAAGAAAGAAAGAAAGAAAGAAAGAAAGAAAGAAAGAAAGAAAGAAAGAAAGAAAGTTAGTTGTCCAGTGTCCCCAGGAGAAGAAGATCTCTGTTCCCAGGAATGAAGATGATTTTAGAGATAGGTAATGAAAACTTTTGCCTTTGAACAGCTCATCTTTTAAACAGTACCCCATAAGTCGACATAACCCATCAACAAGCTGTGGGAAGGCTTCTGAAAAATGGGAGAGACTTCACGATGGCAGAGTTCCCTGGGCAGCTGTTGTTGGTGAAGAAATTGAGAACCATAAGAGAACTGTTTTTTTCCTCTTGTGAAGTCTCCATAAGATTAACAAGAGAAACTTCTCTCCCTAACTGAAGAAAAACTATTTTAAAGGTGGTAAACTGACTGGAAATTTTAGTTTTTGTTTCTTTACATTATCAGTAGAAAAGAAAAGGTTGTGGGGGGAGGAGAAGTATTCTGAAGGGTTTATTTTGATTCCTACTAATTTTTTTTTCTTTTAGTTACTCTTAATAAAATTTTATTTATACCCTTTTAAAGTTTTGAGCCTACTTTGCCTTTCTCCTAATCCTATCTCACAGCTTGAAGTGAGTTCACTAGTGATTGACCAGCACCAAACCTACCACACTCATTGGTACATTAACCAGGAAATCTCAAAATTAATAAAAACTCAAATTGATGAACCAAAACCACTACAGCAATTACTCTGCCTATGGTCTCTGGGTGAACAATGATAGGATACATTCAAACTCAAACAGGGACTTGACCCAATCATGTTCCATCCAAAGCTGCAGACATCTCACTGGTCAAAGAGATGGGCAGTGTTAAGACCGGACCCATCAACTGTTTAAACCCAGGAGTTTCAAACCCCCTATATAAGGAAGCTTCCATAATAAACTCTTGCTGTTTGTCTCATGATCAAGATGACTTGAGTTGTGATTTCTGTCTCCAACCTATGACCACACATAACTGTTGGAAAATCTTTTCCCTCCCTGGAATGAACATAATACACCTCTGGCCTTGATTCCACTGCACGCACACAAGTATTATTTACCATAGTGATATATAATGGTGCATAAATTTGTAATAGAGCTGGTTTCCTTAAGTTGTTTCTGTTCATTTGAAGAAAAGTGATTTTTTGAAGAGTACAGCCATACAAGGACATGGGCATGGGTTTGGGGTGAGGTAGAAGAGTTGGAAGAGAGTTCAGCCTTGATTGGCAGTGCTTCCTTATGCCACACAGCTCTGCATGGACCAGTCCCATGAGGAATGCCTCCAAAGAGCTTGAGAAAACATACCTGTTTGCAGATACAGCAAACTAATTAAATGGAGCCAAACCTCAAGGGAAATAATAAGAATGAAAATGTTCCAAACAGTACTCATCTGGGAATCTCAATTAGCTTCACAAAGAGTAATTAATTTAGCTTCTTCGGTTTCTGCAAGATAAAGAATTACTAATCTTCCCATTTGATGAATGGGGATATACACATGCAGAAATGTCAATGAGACACTAGCTGGATTCAGACTGTCTTTTCATGGCCTGTTCTCTACCTTGTGCTGTCTCCCATCACATCAGCTGGTGTTGTCCCTTTCTTTTTATACAAAACTATATTCTGCTGGGTTTGGGCCAAAGAAGAAATGTCTCCTAAGTCTCCTAGGTTTTAACATAATCAAAGTCTTCAGTACTTGATGCAAGGGTTACATTAAATACCTTTGCTTGGTCTCTCCATGCTGTCATAGAAAATGTGTCCAGACAGGAACCCACTAGATTTGACTTAGCAAGCCAACAGTGAAGTTTCTCTAATGAGGCTGATGACTGTCTTTCTTTAAATGTGAGGCTGTCTTGCAGGTAAGACTGGAGATAGGACGTGTTCTCATCTATTTTTAACTTGGTCACAAAGTAGGTTTGTGACTTGGAAAAATTGTTTTTCATTTTGTCTCAGTTTCCAACAAAGGAAACAAGACTTGCAGCTGGTGTCCAGGGCAGCTGCGCTGCAGTGAATATGAAGTGGATGAAAAATATTGTTACTGGAGTGTGTAAGGGGAGATTTGAGATCCACCCACATTTTTTAGCAATTTGGAGAACTGCATGAACTGCCAGGTAATGGAGAATGAGATTCATCACAGTGACACTGCTAGAAAAAGAAACTGCATCCCATTTGTCAGAGACTGGAAAGACTGATGTTGTGAGACATTTTGGAATGTCTGTGTGTGTGTGGTAGGAGGCGGGTCAGGACTTGCTTTTTGGAAAGACAGTGCTCTGCTCCCCTTACCCTCCAGCCCCACAGTGTCTGTCAATCATAGCTTACTAGAGGCAGCACCCCCCAGTCTTGCTTAACCCAGCCCCTGAGTCACTGAGCAACCAGAAGTCCCACCTGGGAGGAACGCTCACAAAGGGCCAAGGGTTTAAGAGGGCTGACCACAAGGCAAGCATGTCATTATTTAACCCTACCTTCATCTTGGAGTTTTCTGTCTGTTACATGGGTGGAACCTAGGAGTTGGTAGCTAAATGTCTGTTTTTCTATATCTTCTCTGTCTTTCTGTATTTCTCCCTTCTGCTAACTCTTTGCATGGAATGAAACATTGAATGGGTTTAAAGGTTGCTAAGTTAAATGGGCTAAGTCAATGCTGTGAAAAGTGTTTTATGTTGTACCAAGTCTTTTACCAAAGTTCCTTGATTTTTTTGTATTTTGCCAGTAAACTTTTGTTTAATTTCTACTTCTTGATAATATTTGTTTATTATCTTTCCCTTGCGCCTACCCAGAGTAAAGGAGCCTCAATTTACTCCCTTACACTAAAGTGTCCGGGGTGTTACACCATTGTGTTCATGTCCTAAAGCCAAAGTCTGTTTTAATTTTCCAAATTTATTATTACTAAACAGATGGCCTGCAAATTCCCTTTGCCACATTTCTCTGACATGAACCAGCAGATTGTCTACTTTATGCCTTTTTACAATAGACCACAATATAAAAAAGATATTAAGCTATTGGAGCATGTCCAAAGGAGGGTCACAAGGATGGTGAAGGGTCTGGAGGGGAAGTCTTGTGAGGAGTGGCTGAAGTCACTTGGTCTGTTCAACCTGGAGAAAGGGAGACTGAGAGAAGACTTCATTACTGTCTTCAACATCCTCACGAGGGGAAGTGGAGGGGCAGGTACCGATCTCTTCACTCTCATGACCAATGAACGGACACAAGGAAACAGCATGAAGCTCAGTCAGGAGAGGTTTAGGTTAGATATTCGGAAAAAGTTCTTCACCCAGAGGGTAGTTGAGCACTGGAACAGGCTCCCCAGGGAAGTGGTCACAGCACCAAGCCTGACAGAGTTCAAGAAGTATTTGGACAATACTCTCTGGCACATAGTGGGATTCTTGGGGATGGTTCTGTGCAGGGCCAGGAGTTGGACTCAATGATCCTTGTGGGTCCCTTCCAGCTCAGCATATTTTGTGATTCTCTGATTCTATTTGTGGCTGATATGAATTGTGAAGGCTGAAAACACATCCAGAGGATCTTTTACAGTTCCTAGTGATGAGGAGGGGTGTGAGCAGCAGTGTGTCACATATATTTGTCAGCCACAAAGTTGAAACTGATAGGGTATGAATAGAGCTGATAGGCTTATCTCTAGCTGATGCTTCATGTGGCAAATCTTGTTCCTGAGGACTCCTTTGCCTGCTCCAGGGATGTCTAGAAATAAGTCCTGCTGCACTCTGGTGAGGATGTGCTCAGGTTGCTCAGGACAGGTTTAAATTGGCTATTAGGAAAAACTTCTTCACTGAAAGGGTGGTCAAATGTTGGAAAAGGCTGCTCAGGGAAGTGGTGGGATCACCATCACTGGAAGTGTTATAAAAATGTGTAGATGTGGTGCTTAGGGACATGGTTTAGTGGCAGACTTGGCAGTGCTGGGTTAATGGTTGGATTTGACAATCTTAGAGGTCTTTTCCAACCTTTATGATTCTATGTTATCTCACCAGCTGCTTGGGACCAAAAGGCCAAGGTAAATCAGGTACACAAGAAAGCCTTGCATGAACTATCTACCTGCTGTTCATCAGTTCTTAAATACTCACAGTCCTTTGTTGGTTAGGATGGTGCTATTATGGCTTTGCTATTGCGCCTTGCTTGCAGTGCCCTCCAGGCACCTGTGCTCAGGAGCTGACCATGAAGATAAGCTGGGAGGCAAAGCTGAGCGCAGGCCACAAAACCCATGAAGCTGATGGGAAAAAGGCTGGCATATGCATAATGCATCATCACTGGAGCTCTAGAGATGGTAATCACTGCTACTGGAGGGTGAAATGGAAGACATTGCACACCTTGGAGATGAAGCCACCTGTCGTGGTTTAGGGCAAATTTGGAGGAGAATTTCCAAATTAGAGCCCCTCCAGTAAGCAAACCCACACAGCCCCTCCCCCCAACCGGTTTGGGAAGGATTCCTCGGAGAGGAGTGGAAAGAACCTGTTTATTTAACAAGCACAGCACCCCCCAGCACACAGAATGAACAATACCGGATGACACCGCTCTGAAAAAAGATGACAAATTCAGAAAGTCTCTCTTGGGGGGTGGTCGCTCTGTTCTCAGTCCCTCCGGCACTGGGGCAGCTGCTGCAGGCCACAAGGTGCAGAATCTTGGTGTTTCCCAGGTCCCAGTCCGGAGCAGGTTCGAAATGGTCAGAAAAAGGAAAGGAGAAACAGTCCAGGAAGAAATTGGACAGTTTAGCTAAACTAGCTAATGAGCAAAAGCAAGCAGAAGTGAAGCAAGCAAGAGCGAGAGAGCAAAGCAAAGCAAAAGCAGAAAAAGCAAAAGCTGCAGTCTCTGTGTCCCACCAGGCTGATAAGAAAACCAAAACAAAACTTTCCCTCTTCAGAGCCGGTCTTAAAGGTACAGAACATAATATCCAACATTAACAGAACACATGAATGGGGATACAAGCATCATAACGTCACCCTAGGACATTCCACCCCTTATCCCCATATCATCAACATACTACCACACATCATGCATTTATTCACACAAAATTTCCATCTGCTCCCCCAAAATTTACAAGCAATACCCATCATGCCCTCATCACATCCCCACACTGGACCACTGAATCCATGCCCTATACTACAGAGCAGCAGGATTTCACCCCTTTCACCTTACTCACTCAAAGCTACATCTATCACTTGCTCAGACCTTCAACACTTGCACATCTCCTTCTCCATCTCCCACTTGCCCAGACCTTCAACACTTACACATTTCCTTCTATCTCATGTCTGTATGGTTTAATGTACAGACAATGGCAGTTACATCCAACGAACAGTGATATGGCATATCATTCTCACCCCACAATCAGATCTCCCTGTGGTACACATCGTGTTGTTCCATCTCTTTGCATTATCCACCATGTGCAACCTGGTCCCTGAGCAAAGACAACCCCACTAATGGGTTTTTCTGTACTCGAGGCAGAATTGATCCACACAGTCTTCCCTAACAAACCTCTGACACGTAACACTGGGACTTTATCTCCATCTATTACATTCAGGGACTCAGACTGGGGAGGACCTGCTCGGTTGGTGGAACCTCGGGTGTTAACTAACCAGGTGGCCTTTGCTAAATGCTGCTCCCAATTTTTGAAAGATCCCCCACCCAAAGCTTTCAACTGGGTTTTTAGTAGTCCATTGTACCTCTCCACTTTGCCTGCAGCTGGTGCATGGTAGGGGATATGGTACACCCACTCAATGCCATGTTCCCTAGCCCAGGTGTTGATAAGGCTGTTCTTGAAATGAGTCCCATTGTCTGACTCAATCCTCTCAGGGGTACCATGTCTCCACAGGATTTGCTTTTCCAGGCCCAGGATGGTGTTCTGGGCAGTAGCATGAGACACAGGGTAGGTTTCCAACCATCCAGTGGTGGCTTCCACCATGGTCAGCACGTAGCGCTTGCCTTGGCCTGTCTGGGGCAGTGTGATGTAGTCAATCTGCCAGGCATCCCCATACTTGTACTTGGACCATCGCCCACCATACCATAGGGGCTTCACTCGCTTGGCCTGCTTGATGGCAGCACACGTCTCAAAGTCATGGATAACCTGTGAAATACTGTCCATGGTTAAATCCACCCCTCGGTCTCTTGCCCACTTATAGGTGGCATCTCTGCCCTGATGGCCTGAGGCATCATGGGCCCATCGAGCTAGGAATAACTCTCCCTTGTGTTCCCAATCTAGGTCTATCTTGGACACCCCTATCTTTGCTGCCTGGTCTACCTGCTCATTGTTTTGGTGCTCCTCATTGGCTCTACTCTTGGGGACATGGGCATCTACATGGCGGACTTTCAGAGGTAGCCTCCCTACCCTGGTAGCAATATCTTTCCACTCATCAGCAGCCCAAATTGGTTTTCCTCTACGCTGCCAGTTAGCCTTTTTCCACCTCTCCAGCCATCCCCACAGAGCATTGGCTACCATCCACGAATCAGTGTAGAGGTAGAGCTTTGGCCATTTCTCTCTTTCTGCAATGTCCAGGGCCAGTTGAACGGCTTTGAGTTCTGCAAGTTGACTTGATCCACCTTCTCCTTCGGTAGCTTGTGCAACCTGTCATGTGGGGCTCCATACGGCTGCTTTCCACTTCCGGTTCATCCCTAAGATGCGACAGGAACCGTCAGTGAAAAGAGCATAGCGTGTTTCCTCTGGGGGCAGTTGGTTATATGGAGGAGCCTCTTCAGCCCGTGTCACTGGTTCTTGTTCTTCATCTGTGACACCAAAATTCTCACCTTCAGGCCAATTTGTAATTACCTCCAAAATCCCAGGGCGATTCAGTTTACCTATACGGGCATGCTGAGTCATAAGAGCAATCCATTTGCTCCATGTGGCACTGGTGGCATGGTGAGTGGAAGGAACCTTGCCTTTGAACATCGAACCCAGCATTGGTAGTTGGGGTGCCAGGACGAGTTGCGCTTCTGTACCAATCACCTCTGAGGCGGCTTGGACTCCTTCATAGGCAGCCAAGATTTCCTTCTCTGTGGGAGTGTAGTTGGCCTCAGAGCCTCTGTAGCTTCGACTCCAAAATCCCAGTGGTCGACCCCGAGTCTCCCCAGGCACCTTCTGCCAAAGGCTCCAGGACAAGCCATGGTTCCCGGCAGCAGAATAGAGCATGTTCTTCACATCTGGTCCCGTCCTGACCAGGCCAAGAGCGACTGCATGAGCGATCTCCTGCTTGATCTGGACAAAGGCCTGTTGCTGCTCAGGGCCCCAGTGGAAAGTGTTCTTCTTGCGGGTGACCAGGTAAAGAGGGCTCACGATCTGACTATACTCAGGAATGTGCATCCTCCAAAAGCCTATGGCACCTAGGAAAGCCTGTGTCTCTTTCTTATTGGTGGGTGGAGACATTGCTGTGATCTTGTTGATGACGTCTGTAGGAATCTAACGCTGTCCATCTTGCCACTTCACTCCCAGGAACTGAATCTCACGAGCTGGTCCCTTTACTTTGCTCTTTTTAATGGTGAAACCAGCTCCCAGGAGGATTTAGATGATTTCCTTTCCTTTCTCAAACACTTCCGCAGCTGTGTTCCCCCACACAATGATGTCATCAATATATTGCAGATGTTCTGGAGCCTCACCCCTTTCTAGTGCAGTCTGGATCAGTCCATGGCAGATGGTAGGACTGTGCTTCCATCCCTGGGGCAGTCGGTTCCAGGTATACTGCACTCCCCTCCACGTGAAAGCAAACTGAGGCCTGCATTCTGCTGCCAGAGGAATGGAGAAAAATGCATTGGCAATGTCTATAGTGGCATACCACTTCGCTGCCTTGGACTCAAGCTCGTACTGGAGCTCTAATATGTCTGGCATGGCAGCACTCAGTGGTGGAGTCACCTCATTCAATGCACGGTAGTCCACAGTCAATCTCCATTCTCCTTCAGATTTTCGCACAGGCCACATGGGGCTGTTGAAGGGTGAGTGGCCCTTGCTGACCAGCCCTTGGCTCTCCTGCTCTCGGATCATCTTATGGATGGGGATCACAGCATCTCGAGTGGTTCTATACTGTCGTCGATGCACTATGGAAGTGGCAATTGGCACTCGTTGCTCTTCTCCCGTCAGACATCCTACTGCAGATGGATTCTCAGACAGCCCAGGCAAGGTGTTCAATTGCTGGATGCCCTCTGTCTCTACAGCTGCTATCCCAAATGCCCACTTGAGTCCTTTTGGGTCTTTGAAATACCCACTTTGAAGGTAGTCTATGCCCAAAATACATGGGGCCTCTGGGCCAGTCACAATAGGATGTTTCTTCCACTCATTCCCCGTCAGGCTCACATCAGCTTCCACCAAAGTGAAATCCTGTGATCCTCCTGTCAAACCAGCAATAGAAACAGACTCTGTCCCCACATGTCTCAACGGAATTAATGTACATTGAGCACCAGTATCAACCAAAGCTTTATACTCTTGTGGTTCTGATGTGCCAGGCCAACGAATCCACACAGACCAGAAAACACGATTTTCCCTAGCCTCTACCTGGCTAGAGGCAGGGCCCCTCTAAGCCTGGTTATCCTTCTTTCCCTGGGCATATGTCTTGGATGTTCCTTCAAAGGGATCAGACATGGCATCATCAGCATCATACCTGGTGGTTTGGCTACGGGCAACTGGAGCTGCTTTCTTTCTGGTGGCTTCCTTCAATTCACGCACCCGTCGTGCCAGAACAGCAGTAGGTTTTCCATCCCACCTCCTCATGTTTTCTCCACAGTCACGCAGGTAGAACCACAGCTCAGTTTGTGGGGTGTACCTTCTCTCGCCATCTGGGAAACGTCTGCCTTGGATACCAGAACCTCTGATCTGTACTGCCAAGATTTGGAGAAGGTCTTCTTTAATCTCCTCTCTGAGCTTCTTATGATTCTCCTCTATCTTATCCTCTAAGTTCTGCAGATGTGTTTCTACCGCTGCAATTCTGGCATGTGTTGGGCCATGCACAGCATCTGCATATGCTCGGAGCTTCCTTGCAATATCCAGCACAGTCTCATCCCTCTCATCCCTCTTCATTATGGCTAAAGCAGAAGCATATTCACGTGGCCCAAGTCGCACAAGTTTCCGCCACATCACAGACGTGCATGGCACCAAGTCTGGGTTCCTAGTTGTTACATCATCTGAGAAGATAATCTCTGCCACTGCCATCTCTCTCAGGCGTTGGATCCCTTGCTCTATGGTCTTCCACTGTGTTTGTTGCATATAAAGATCTTCTGCACACAGGTATCTTTGTGCAACACTTTCCAAGACCCGTGCCCAGAGGCTCTGAGGGTTTGCCCCCCTCATCATTCCTTGGTCAATGACAGGATCATGTGACAGGGATCCCAAATGCCTCCCTTCTGTGCCATCCAGAATTGTAGCCTCGCCTGCAGCATCCCAGAGACGGACTAACCAACTAATTATGGATTCATCGTGTCGTCGGGTGTAATCCTTCCGTAAGCCACGAAGGTCCTTCAGGGAAAAGGACTCAATATTTGCATCTGGTCTTGCACCTGCTGCTTTGACTCCTGATTTTATGTCAGGAGGCATTGAGGTTCCTTCTGCTGCATCATCATCATCATCATCATCCACTGGTCGATTGGTCTTGTCCGTGCATTTCCCACTTCTAGTACTGGTAGCAACAGCCATTGGTTTAGCTGCTGGCTTAGGCTCACTATCTGGTTTGGCTGCTGGCTTTGAGCCTGTGGTGTTGGCTGCAGCCGGAGTGACTGGGATAGCTGATTTATCTCCCTGCCCCCCTGCCTCTGTCTGCTGTCCTACAGTCTCCAACAGAGTGCGATAAGCATATGCCAGGGCCCAACTCACTGCAATGACCTTTCTCTCCTTAGGCTCATCCTGGTATTTCTCTTTCAGATATTTCCCCACCTCAGCTGGGTTCTGAATTTGTTTATGGGGAAAATCCCAGACTATAGGGTCAGAGAATTCCTTCAGGATTTGGCCCATTTCCTCCCATTTCCCACACCACTCAGGATGTTTCACGCCTGGGTCTACTCCTGAATCAGGGGTCTCATCAGCCCGTCTAGAAATCTCAGCCTTCATTCTGGAGAAGCAGCAGACTGTATAGAAGAAGGTTACCAGATTGAATACCAGAAAGATGGTTTCTTTAACATTCAGGGGAAACAGAACATCCTTCACTACTGATGCAACCGATTCATAGGAGAAGAAGGAAAGCAAAGGCTGAAAAGCCTCATTCCCTGCTGCTCCTCCTCTAACAAACTGGACGAATAACCATAGCCAAGAACCATTCATACCTGGAGCAGACCCCAACATGTTTATAAACTTCTTGCAAATCATTGCCATCAAGCTCAGCAGGATAGCTATTCTGGTCATTGCCCCTCTACTGTAAAAACTACGTATGAGGGACAATACTAGAACTATTTCAGGATAGGAAAATAAACCTAGGGACCACAGAGGTATTAAAATCTCGAAAAACCCTAGGGACCAGAAGCACATGCAAGCCTTCACCCCAACACTCATCATGAATTCAAAAAGCATGACTATTAACTGCTTCAAACAAACAGAGAGTAATGGCAACCAAAATACACTCAAAACAGGGTTTTTCCACTCTCTCTCTCTTGAGCCCAGCGTTGGGCGCCAGGATTTTGTCGTGGTTTAGGGCAAATTTGGAGGAGAATTTCCAAATTAGAGCCCCTCCAGTAAGCAAACCCACACAGCCCCTCCCCCCAACCGGTTTGGGAAGGATTCCTCGGAGAGGAGTGGAAAGAACCTGTTTATTTAACAAGCACAGCACCCCCCAGCACACAGAATGAACAATACCGGATGACACCGCTCTGAAAAAAGATGACAAATTCAGAAAGTCTCTCTTGGGGGGTGGTCACTCTGTTCTCAGTCCCTCTGGCGCTGGGGCAGCTGCTGCAGGCCACAAGGTGCAGAATCTTGGTGTTTCCCAGGTCCCAGTCCGGAGCAGGTTCGAAATGGTCAGAAAAAGGAAAGGAGAAACAGTCCAGGAAGAAATTGGACAGTTTAGCTAAACTAGCTAATGAGCAAAAGCAAGCAGAAGTGAAGCAAGCAAGAGCGAGAGAGCAAAGCAAAGCAAAAGCAGAAAAAGCAAAAGCTGCAGTCTCTGTGTCCCACCAGGCTGATAAGAAAACCAAAACAAAACTTTCCCTCTTCAGAGCCGGTCTTTTAAAGGTACAGAACATAATATCCAACATTAACAGAACACATGAATGGGGATACAAGCATCATAACGTCACCCTAGGACACTACCCTTTGGCACCTCATGTAGGAGGACAGAGGAAAGGTCATCCCATCCTCCCCAGCCTGGATTTGTACAGTAAGGGAATTCAACCAACTTTTAAAATCCCCAGAAGATATCATGGTTTGCATTCAAGTTGTCAGTCAGGCAGATGCTCTCCTTAAACACCCATGATTAGCCCTCTTCCCCAATTAGCAGGAGAAGAATCAAGGTTCTTGTGCAAAATTGTAGGAATGTGCCCCCTGTTGACGTAGTGACCAAATTATCCTTTGTCTCCTAAAAAAGGAAAGAAGCCCAGAAGTTTCTCTCCTCAATTAGGTAAAAGGACACCTCATAGGACCTTGGGGACTTCACCTCAAACTTAAGGATAGCCAATTGGACAGAAGCCAAAAAGTCCCACCTAAGGAATTTACTAGAAAAAGAAGAGAACAAAGAAACTAATCATTTTTGTGAGGTGTTTTACCAGGAGCAAGAACCTCTTGTTCTGGTTTGGTTTTTCTCTGTAAAGACCTTTGTTCTTTTGCTTTTTATTTTATTAAAACTTTTGTGTTTCCAACACTGCCACAGAAGCCATCCTGCTGATTTTATGCCATCTGAGGTGGCTGAGCTATCTCAGGTGTGATATAGATCTCCAAGAGCTTATAAGACCTGGCTCGAGGAGACCCCTATATCACAAAAGGAGGAACCTATTCAATTTCCATGGACTTGAATGTAAACAGTAATAAAATCTCCCACTAACTTTCCAGGAAGACTCGCTTCGAGTGCACATCCTTATGTGCCTTTGCCATCTAGAGACATACAAGGTCCCTCTTTCTCTCCCTGAGACAAAAGTGATCAGATTCAGAGCCACTATCCCCAGCAGATCCCAACTGCCTGCTCCTTGAGAAGCTGCTTGTCTTATTGGAAGGATTCTTTTTCTTAAACTCAGTGGCAGAAAGGGAAGGGGAGGATCAATTTTGCATCCAGAGTAGTTGGGAACAAGAGCAGCATCTCTTGCTCCCAAGAAACTCATCATCCTTTGGTGATACCCTGCCCTGGATGGAAGCATTTAAAGAGAGAGGAGGACTATTCTGGGCTCTGAGCCGGGCCCAGGGAAAAGAGAAAGCATGAGGAAAAATAGAGAGAGAAGCTCTGCAAATGAACAGTCAGCATAAACAAAGCCTATAAGCCCAGGCAAGAGGTCAAAGCACGACTGCACTAAACAAATCATGGTGGAATCCGCAACTGGCAAAGTAATTAGCATTATTAAAGCTTATGGAAAGTTACTGATGATGCCCATGTTTTCTATTGAAACACTACTCAGACATTTAATTGGCTTGGTTCTCATAGAGCTGATTGCTCTTCTTTTCCTTCTGGAGTTTATCAGGCCTCTATGTACAAACTGAAGCTTTCAGATGTGCTTCCCTGGCTCTGCCCATCAGACATGAGATAGGAGATGAAGCTTTGCACAAACTAAGCAATGCAGGAGAAACAAGAGAAACAGGGCTGACTTGGGAAGTTGAATAATTTCCATCTCTGTGTTCCTTCAGTTCTTTGTGAGTTCAGCTCTAGCACTACCAAACAGCCATATGCTTGCAGCACCTAAAATACCACAAATTATTCAGAGGGATGAAAATTGCATCTGATGATGTCAGCAAAGGGTGGTTTTGGTTCTTTAGTCACCATACAGGTGCCTTCACTCACACACAAATGCTCACGTGAACATCCTCTGGCATATTTCTAGCATTATTTGATAAAAAGTTAATGATGACTGAGTGTTTGTGCTCATGAAACTCTTTTCTTTCAACTTACTAGACTCTTTGGCCAAAGCATTCTCATCCTCTGATTTGAGCCCTCTTCTAGAAAGCCAACTGTCCCTCATAGGTCAGGCCTGCATGGACAGAGAAATTTCAACCAGAGGCTTCTAAGTCTTTCCACAATGTTTTATAAAAGCCTCACAAAAAACAATCTCTAGGGTTCTTGAGATATATGAGATTGGGGAATGGTGCTTTTTTAAGCTTTCACTAGAAAAAACAACTTGATGCTGAGACACAGGTTCAGCTCTGGTTTTACCTCCACTCTACTCCCTAGGTCTAGTCTTGTTTGGTTGATGTGCCCTTTAGAGGACAACCAGGTCTAGGAGCAAAGAGCTCTTTTCTTGACCAGAGGATATGTCTGTAGGGCAGACAAGGCTGTGGAAGAAGAATGTTCTAGTCCACCGAGAGCTGTATGACCACAGGCTGCCTTAATGGGAAATGCCATGGTCACAGTAGCTCTTCAGCTGTGTGGAGGGATGTCTCCTCAATTATCAGGGAGATGTTTTTGAGTATGCCTTCTCCCTAAAAGCAGTGGGAAGATTTCTGAACCTGCCTGATTGATTCATCCATCATCTGATTTTACTGGGATACAATCCATTTAGATTTACAGCTCATTTCCAAGGCGGCGGGAGACCAGAGACGCTCATCCATCATATTCTCCATCATTGCAAATCAAAGGCAGCTCCATATTGGGAGACTCAAAATATCAAAGGGAAAAGACGTTTTGCACCATGGCTCCCAGAGATTTCTGGAGTTGCCTGACATCAATCCCCTTGCTTTTCTTGAAAAGCAACACCCCTCACTGCAAAATGATGGCAAAGGAAAAGCTGGAGGATTTGAAGGGATGTGCTGGCCTTTCAAGAGTCAGCTTTGCGTGGCTGGACCAAAGGATGGCCTCTCAAATTCTGCAGTAAGGCTGTTCAGTATGGCCACCTGTAACACACCAAAGCAATTTGGGAACACCACAGGTTTCCAACTCAAAGCCCAGAAGGATGGCTTCAGGATTAAACCCTTGCTCCAGGGCTTTCAGGACTATCCCCAAGAAGCACAGGGTTGGGGAACTGGATAATTTTTAAAAAGCAGGCACCTTTCCACCCAAAACAACTAACTAATTATGGATTCCCCAGGGCCACG
Organism: Agelaius phoeniceus; assembly: GCF_051311805.1. Classification (NCBI taxonomy): domain Eukaryota; kingdom Metazoa; phylum Chordata; class Aves; order Passeriformes; family Icteridae; genus Agelaius; species Agelaius phoeniceus. The sequence continues at coordinate 18,746,268 of NC_135301.1, forward strand.
GTTAGCTGTTGCAGGGAAGTACAATATTGCTCTCATGCCTCTTTGCCTCCTGAGTTGCTGCTGCTGCTGTTAGGCACCAGCACAGGACCTGGTGAGTCCTACAGAGCTTCAGAAGAAGACTGAACCCAAATTGCCTTCAAAACAAATTTGAGACCAGAAGACAACAAGCAGGCAAGTTCAAAATGGGGGAGGTTAGCTCTTTCTCTGTGTCAAACAGGACTCAGAGAAAATCCCACTAGAAAGAACAAACAGGTGATGGCCAGTGATAACAAGGGAAGGAAAACACAGGCAGCCTCATACTATTTATCTACCAAGCTGAATAGTTTCCCTTACTGCTACCACTTCTGAGTTCTTGACTGTCGGAGAAGAGCAATCCAGTACCCCAAGAAGCCAACAGGGAGAAATCCACTCTCTTCATCCCAGTTTGGTGCAAGCCTTTTATTCACACTCCATAAAAGCATGTCTACAAAGCTTCCTCTTGAAGATGCAGTGGACTCCTGGGATAAAATTTAAGGAGACCGAGGTTTGCTCCCAACAGTGCTGCTCTGTGGCCACAACCAAATCACCTCCCTTAGAGTTTTTTTCTGTTGTCTGAAATGGGCATAGCATCTTGCCCTGCTTTGTGAGACGCTTAAGTTAGGTGTGAAAAGCATGGCATAAAAACAAAGTATTGTCACATAAAGCCAGATGAAGCTTTAAAAAGAAGCCAGGGTAATGTGGGTGCCATTAAAATCCTGGAAATGAGTGTTAGAAGTGGCTTGAATTTGCTCCGGTACTCCTGCTGTTCACTTTTATTAACCATGGGGAAATATTGCCTTGCAGATAAACATTGTGATGTGGTAATTGTCCAAAATTTAATTAAGTCCATTACAATCAATAAAAATGTAGCTTTCATTAGTTTGTGAATGTCTTATTAATTTTTTTTTTGTAAATCTAGAAAGAATGTTTTTCTTAAACAAGTGCCAAGTAAGAGAGTAAATCACTTCTGTTCATACACTTTCATCTCTTCTCCAAGGCTCTCCCTGCAAGGGAAAGGCTCTTGTTACACACTTATCATTCTTGTCCACAGTACTCTCGCAAACCTCTCCAAGTACAATGGATCCACCCCCAGTAACTGCTGACTGACCACACCTGCGTGTGCAGACAGACACTGTGAAGTCTTCCCATTCCTGTCTGCCTGCTTCTGCCAACCCTTAAACTCCCATCTTCATCTTTTAATGTCATTTAGTCTTTGGGCCAAGAACATTAATATATTTGCTTTATAATGCTCTGACCACAACAGAGGTTTTTTTTATGGACAATATCATCTTCTTAACTGTGACCATGCTTCTGATTAAAGGGGCCACATTGGCAGCAAGGGAATCTGTAATGTCTTTATTTGTTCACAGGAAGAATACACCAAGAGTTCAAGTTTCTCTCTCCAGCTTTGGTCTCTTGGTATTTTGATCCTGACCACCTCTGAGAATAAAAGGGGAATTTAGCTCTTAAATGTGATCAGTCACTGGTGTCTCAGTTAACACCATCCATAAAAGGATAGGTTTCTTTGTTACACAGGACAAAGGCTGACACCCCAGAGTTGAAATAGGAGTAGCACAAAAAAAAGTATCTTTTTTAGATAAAGAGGGCCAATAATTGGCCATGCTAATAAAGGAGTGATTATTAAGTTTTAGTAACACACTCTATTATATTGCTCATTCATGAAGAGAGATGAGAAGAAAATTTTTTGAGGCTTCAAAAAGATTTTTTTTTTAATTGCTGAATTGCACATCATGGTATTTCAGCATTATAACCACCTGATGATAGTATGATTGCAAAACAGGACATTCTTGAGTCTGTAAGAAAATGGGCACAAAAAAAGAGGCTGCTGTTATCAAGTAAAATATCTGAAGACTGTGGTCGACTGTGTTTTTTTCTCTGACTTCTAAAAGCATCATATCCTCAAATTCAAACAAGCAGATGGCTACCAGAAACACTCTGAAACCAACAAGCTGTTTGCCTTGGACATATAATTTTGGTATCTTTACCTCTTTACTCTCACACTGATTTTTATTTCATTTGGGTTTTATCCAAGGCAATTGGAGAGGATTTTAAAGTCGCTAATGACCTCTGAACTTCAATGATGGCATTTTGGGGCATTTTATCTAACAGGAGATAAGGGCAGAAATGGCCATTCACTCACCATCCAATGGAAGAAAAAAATATGACATCATTAGTGGTTTCAGTTGAAGCAGCTGAAGTAAGCTGCTGAGGCTGCGCAAAGAAGAGGTGACACTGCTGGAGGGAGAAATGTCTTGAAGAACATGCAACCATGGCATCACCTCCTTTTGTTGATAGTATACATCCACAACCGATGACAACTTCAGCTCTACCTCCATGTTCTTGCAAAGCAGCAACTCTGATCAACCCTAAATCATACCTGCTCCTTCTATGAGTGTCTGAATTTTTGTTTCTTCCCTCTGAAAGAGTGTAGAAATTTAATTTTTTATATGAAGTTGGGTCTTAGGAAATGTCAGTAGATAAAGGGCCTTGCACTGCATTTTCCCTGCAACTCTGACTGCTCTGAGCACTTTAAACATGACCTTGATTCCTCCCAGAAAGAGAAAATACCATCTTGTTCCTCACATAGACTTCCTATGACATTGTTTTGAGCTTTATCTCTCTGGTGCAAAATGGTTTGCCATGCAGAAGATAAGCTAAAGCTCTTAGATGAAGGATAAGGCTGATAAATTTGCTCCTTGGGAGCAAGGGGACCTCTGACAATGTGGGTAAAGGTCACCTAGAAGATAGAACTAAGTTGGTAGCACAGAGGGTCATGACAACACTGAGTTAGAGATGAGACCACCTTCCCGAGGAGGGGAGTGAGGCACTATAGAGGGTACCATTTCTCCTGATTCACTCTTCCTAAGACATGTAAGGAAAAATTTTTCCCTCTCTCACCTTGTCAGGAGCTCTCATGAACTCCTCCCAGCCATCTGAAGCTCCTGCTTTTAAGCTTCCATCACTGTCCTGCACCTTTTTCCAGCCATGGTGGCATGGTGCAGCCATTCCTCTTCCCCCCGCCCTCCTTCCCAAATGCCTACATCTCCCACTTATCCTCACCAAAGTTATGCTCTGCACAGGTCAAGGTTACTTTCTCCCCAGCACTCATTATTGAAGCAGAGCCACTGTACTGGTTTTGCATGGGAGACATTTATGAAAGTGATGCAAAGCTTTTAGCTACTAGAAAGTTGTATACACCTCTGTGAAAAAACACATGTTAAAGACGAAAGACACCCATGTTATAAATTATCAATCGAAAGTTAAATTATCAAAAATGCGAAAAGATTTATTTATCTTTTTCCGCAACCAAAATACGGTCCTCAGAACCACCACAGCCAAAGAGACAGCGTCGAGCCTTGGATCGGCGCTGTGTGAACCTAGATCTGACCTCTATTGCATCGGACCCTTCCCCGTTCACAAGAGCCGCTTCTTGCAAGGTTGTTTTATACAGTTTATTATGCCCGAGGCGAAGGAGTCCCAGTTTCTTTTGTAAGCCTGCATATTCATAGTTGGTTCTTTCACTGTGCAGAGCTGGACAATCGCCATTTCCTGGTTGATAGCTGTGGTGGTTTGACAGGAAATGTGTTTTTGGGATGCTGTGTTTTGAGCCAATGGATATTCAGGCTTTAATATTGGCATTTAACCTGGCCATTAGGACATGGACACACCTCTGAGAACACGGGGTTAAAAGCAGAGCTCTCCCCTGGGAGGGTCCTCTTGGGTTTCTGGCAGGAAAGAGTTCGGGTCTCTCCCCCAGCCCAGCTGCTGGCTGGGCAGGGGGAGGGGAAAAGCCATGAGGCCGGGAGAGGTAGGCCTGAGCCCGGGGGTGGAAGGGTGGAAGAGAGAGAGAGAGAGACACCGGGAGCCATCGGGCAGCCCCTCCCCCCCCCCCCCCCCCCCCCGAGAGACACAGAGAGAGAGAGAAAGAGAGCCGCTGCCTGGGACTGTAACCTTGAAACTGGATAAACATGGGCCTGTGCCGGCAGCACGGCTGGGATGGAGAAGAAGGGGGGGGTTCAGCCGGCCGCTTGTAGGAGCTTTTAACCCCTTTTTGGAGAATGAGAACTTTACAGATCATTGACCTTTCCTAGAAGATAGAGTGGAAGATGAGGAAGGAAATGTGCAAGTGTGAGAGAGGTCTGGGTGAGTGAGAGATAGTAGAAGAGTAGAGAAGAATCCTAGTGGGAAGAGATGGTGGAGTGGCTTTTGCTGGACTCTTTTTGTATAGCCATGGACAGAACCATGTTCCTTGTGATACAGAGACTGCATTCTAGGGGGAGGCAATGGCCACAGAACCAAGAGGGTTCAGTGTTGGTGCCCCTCGGCCCCAAGGGGTGAAAAAATATGGGGGGGACAGGTGTCCCAAAGGAGAGACTGTGCCTTTTTTGGATCGGGACAGTGCATCCTTAAAAAGACAACCCTAGAAGCAGCTCTGGTCCGTGTTCAGTGGTGAGAGCACTGGACATGAAAGGAAGAGGTCACGATGGCAGATGTACTCCGGGCGGTGCCACGAGTGACACGGAAACACACGAGGCTTCAGCCGTGTTTCCAGGGGAAACCATGGTACAAGAAGGACTCCTCTCCTCTTGATGAACTGAGGATTGATTGTTTGAAGGGTGGGTCTGGACTAAGAGTTGGTGATTTGAGGAATAGATGTATTGTGTTGGAAATTTGGTGGGGGGAGGAGGAAATGTATTTGTAAGGTTTTCATTTTCCCTGTGTGTGTGTTCCTTTTTATCTGTAGTTGTAGTGTAGTTAATAAAGTTTTGTTTTCTTTCTTCCCTAAGTAGGAGCCTGCTTTGCTTATTCCTGGTCACATCTCACAGCAGAAATCAGGGAGAAGGTATCTTCATGGGGGCCCTGGCATTGTGCCAGCGTCAAACCATGACAATAGCCAGCGTTGATCAAATGAGGGAAGTCACGTATTCACATGTATCTTTCTGGCGACTTCGGCTATCTTGATCGATATTATCAACAGGGCAATGATTGCTCTTAGGCATCTTCCGATGACTCGGGATAACGGTGATCATCGTGCTGGGTTCGTCTATTCATAAGCTAAAGGAATTTCAGAATTCAAATAGACGTCTGCTTCTTGGGCTGCTTGTGGTCAGAGACTTGTTTGGATTTTATAATCTTTATAAAATACATTCTTTTATAGCATGAATTATTTCTTAACATATATTACACTTGGGAACTTCCTCTTTCTCTTCCGGCCAGCAAAGAGGTAACATGCCCCGGCCCCCTGTCTCAGCCAGGCTGGGACAGGAAGCCCCTGCCATGGGGCTGGGCCCCTTCCCCCAGGGCGCCCACCGTCCCCCCATCGGCTGCCAGGCATTGGAGGGAGTGCTGCAGGCGAGGCTGGGCCATGGCTGAGATTTCTAACATCTTGCAGCTAGCCCGGGGCCGAGCCGAGTCTGGAGCAGGAGCAGCCCCGGGCTGAGCTGGCTTGTCCGAGATTCTACCACCGCAACCACCAGGAAGGGGGAAGGAGAAGCCACACACCCCACACCCCCCCTCCCTGGCATGCTGCTGCTGAGTTCTGGCCTAGCTGATTAAATCCTAGCTGGCCCCCTGTCACCATCATATTTTCTGAAAAATCTCTTTGCCCAGAATTTCTCTCCTGGGAAGCTGAGAAGCCTCAGAGAAAAAGGAAAACAAAATTATCTCATTTGCTTCTCCTGTGTTTTCCTGCTTTGGAATGTGGTTGGAGATTGTTTATCCAACATGTGAATTGTTTTTACTTATTGGCCGATCAGGGGCCAAGTTGTGTCGAGGCTCTGGAAAGAGTCACAAGTTTTTCATTAGTATCTTCTAGGCTTCTGTCTGTATCCTTTATCTATTCTTTAGTATAGTTTAGTATATCATTCTTTAATATAATAACATAAAATAATAAATTAGCCTTCTAAGAACATGGATTCAGATTCATAATTTCCTCCCTATGACAGGGGTCTCAGAAAATACCACACCCCTCAGCCACAGTTCCACCCAGCAGTCTGTAGCACCCAGCACAACCGGGATCAGATTGACCATATGCAGGCCCCAGGTGAGATATTAACTCTTTCAGTGCTTCAATTCTTCCTCCAGTGAGAGAAAGGAACAAGATACAAGCATGTAAAGGAACAACATGAAGACATCAAGGTCACTGAAGAAGAAGTCAAGTCCCAGATGGGAGGGATGAGGAGACATCCTAATCTTGGGGCTGAAATCCTCTTGTAAAGCTATGGAGAAAGACTCTTTTCCCCTATAATGCATGAAGGTATGGGGAGATGAAAGTGTTCAAATTGTAGATATAGAGTAAAGGCCTCCATGCTAAAGCAGATGTTAAAGTAGCTGTGATCCTATGAGAAGTTTGAACAGAGAAGGAGAGAAGGGTGATGAAAATCCTGTGCCCCAAGGAAGAGAAGATCTCTGTTCCCAGGGATGAAGATGATTTTAGAGATAGATAATGAGAACTTTTGCCTTTGAACAGCTCATCTTTAAAACAGTACCCCATAAGTTGTCATGGCCCATAAACAAGCTGTGGGAAAAGCTTGTGAAAAATGGGAGGAACTTCACTATTGCAGATTTCCCCTGGCAGCTGCTATTTGTGAGAGAGCCACAAGAGAACTTGTTTTTTCCTTGTGGAGAAGTCTCCATAACATTAACAAGAGGGACTTCTCTCCCTAAGTGAACTGAAGAAAGACTATTCTAGAGGCAGTAAACTGACTGAAATTTTAGGTTTTGTTTCTTTACATTATCAGTGGGAAGAAAAGGTTGTAGGGGGGAGGAGAAGTGTTCTGAAGGTTTTGTTCTGATTTTTATTACTCTTTCTTTTAGTTACTGTTAATAAAATTTTCTTTATACCCTTTTAAAGTTTTGAGCCTACTTTGCCTTTCTCCTAATCCTACCTCACAGCAGGAATTGAGTGCACTGGTGATTGGCCAGCACTGAGACCCACCATATTCATTGCTGCACCACCCAGAAAATCTCAAAATAGGCGAAATCTGAAATTGGAGAACCAAAACCACTACAGCCACTTATTAAAGAAACAGTAGCATCATATAGTGCAGCTGCTGCTCAAACACAAGACACCAGAACTATAGTATTCCTATACGAAGATATCTGTGCCAACTAATTTTTGTGGCACATAGATAAAATGATGATTAAATTTATCTGGATCTAGTAAAATCTGAAAAGACATTATAGGAATCATCACCTTAATGAAATTCTGGGCTGTTTCTGGGAAGACTGAGAATTGTAAAACCAATCTGCCAAACTTTCATTCACAGCTTCATTGCAAAGCCATTACAGATACAGTAAAGACCATCAAACTCACAGAGGTGTATGTGAATGCACATGTAGGAATGGGGAACACCACATTTTCTTACTCACAAGGCAACCTGGCAGCCTGGATGGGACAGAAGAGCAAAGAACAGATACTTCTGATGCTACCAGCACACTTCAGTGTTTCAGAACTTATTTTTCCCAACCTATAACTTGAGTCTGAAATCACCTCTGAAAGCAAACTACATGAGCCTTCACTAACCATGTTGGTCACGATGCTTGCAGAACACTGCCAGAGGTCTCAAGCTATCCATCCACAGCCCATCTCACTCTTCCCATAGCATCATAGAATAGTTTGGATTGGAAAAGACCTTTACAGATCATGTAAGTCAAATCTCCCTGCCATGGACAGGGACATCTTTCTTTAGACCAGGTTGTTCAAACCCCCATCCAACCTGACCCTGATCACTTCCAGGGATGGTGGCCTCCCACCTTCACAGTAAAGAATTTCTTCCTAATATCTAATCTAAACCTGCCCTCTGTCAGTTTGAAACCATTCCTCCTTGTCCTATCACTACACATCCTTGTCAAAAGTCCCTCTCCAACTCTCTTATAGCTCCTTTAGGTACTGAAAGGCTGCAATAAAATCTTCCCAGAGCCTTGTCTTCTCCAGACTGAAGAATCCTATCTCAGCCTTTATTCATAGGAGAGGTGCTCTAGCCCTCTGAGTATCTTCATGGTATGCTGGGACACTGATTACTTTGTCCAGCCAGTCTACTGTGCTGTGCCCTTAGAGGCAGATACTGAAACTGATGCATATTGATTTTACCAGTGCTCTTTGCAGCTGGTTTGCTGCATCCAGAAACCACAGAAAGCTGAAATGAAACTATATGCACCATATCTCCAAGTCATCTGGGCCCTGACATCCTTGTGTTTATGTTCACACTCATTATGATACATGGAAAGACAGTGTGCAAAAAAATTGGTCCCTGGGGAATAGTGATTTTCAAGCCAGTTAGTCTGTAAGTAAAAGGCAGAGTGCTAGCAAGTAGTGTCCGCAAAGTTGGATGCCTTGATTTCTGCTGTGTGGGTCAATATTAACAGTAATATTGTATTTCCAGGGCACACTCTACAGCAGAATTATTGATTATTTGGTATGTAGCAGTGTGTTGACACTTGATAGAAAACTGAGACATCAAAATAATAAATGTGCAGTTGTTAACAAGCAACAGAGGGCATTGAATTTCAGTGACACAACTGGAATATTGCTTCTTTTGTCTAAAATGGAATATCTTTAACATGTCAAAAATATAATTTACTTATCTGACTTAATGAAATACCTGGAGAAAATACCTTCTTCCCTGAAACCTGCAGATTAAGGTCATGTTTCCAAATATGTGCCAAATTCAACTAGTAATTTCATCCCCACTGTGACCAAACACTTGAGGTATTCTTGAAGGGAAAATGTTTTTTTTTTAATATATGATTAAACAAGTCTTAGATCAAATTGTGCATTAACAGATTTCAATGAAAGGAAAGATAGTGAAACATTACATTTTGGTTGCAGCAGTTGAGACAAAGTTATTTTTTTTTCACCGAGGTTTTTGATTTAGTGGGGAAAAATAAACTATATTTGCATAGGAGGGACTCAAAACTTTCTTTATCAAACAGAGGGTTTACTTATATTTGAAAGACATAATGCTGAATCCTTCCATGAGCTGTTTTATTATGTATAAGACTACAGTTGTCTCCGAAGGACACATTTAACTATCAACCGTCAAATCGTTAAAAGAAAATTATATAGAACACCATGGCTGGAACCTATTGAAAAAGGAACCTCCCTATGGTGAGAGAGAAAGAAATACTTTCTGTGAAGAAAAATAACGGATGGCACTCACTGTTGCAGCAAAGAACACCTCAATGACTTCATAGTTTTTTTATCTGAGCTTGGAGAGGCAGGGGAGGTGGCTAGTAAATATGCAGGAAATGGGCCTGTACTATACATCCCATTTTTCAGGGATAATGCAGCTTTTTCTCTGCTATCAACCTGTTGAACCCTGTTGGCTTAGCTTCCTTAGCAACCATCTACATATGGAGAAGTCAGGACCAAGGGAGGTTGAATCAGCTTCTGATAATGTCTCCCCTTTCACACTGCTGACAAATGGAGTTTAGAATTATGAAGTCCAGTTTCTCAGTTGGACCTAAGCCTATTCATCCACTAGTAAATTAAATGTGCCCAGAAATATTCCCAGGCATTAAGGCCAGCTAGCACAGAACAGTTTGTATATCTTAACTTCCATAATGCAGCAGTTAAATGCAAACAGCTCACTAGGATGAACCCTGATCCATACTTAGGAATTACTTAGGATCTTGCTAGCTGTCGTCTGTCATGGATCAAAAATGTGTCAAGGACTGGTCTAGTAGGTTGAGTATACCCATTCACGCTCCCATAAACATTCCCAGACACTGCTTAACTTGCTCAAGACAGATGCAACCTAAGACATTGGTATGACATATGTCACTCTTCCTCTTATCCTGACTAAGATTCACTCTTTCCATCCAGGAGAAGGGAAGTGCATTGCTTTAAATTTGGTTATAATGATAATCTTTTGCTGGTTTGTGAGATCACTCTTACTGGAGATTACTGCCATCTGCATCTCAGAATAATTGTAAAGAACCAGATGTCATGTGTTTAAAATGACAGAGATGTTGCATTTGAACAGCTTAACTTCAAAAACAAACCACTGTTCTCCTTTTCCCATACCACACCACTGTCATCTGACTGATACTACATCTTCAATGTTTGCAACTTTAAATTACACACCCCCAAAAAAGCATCCCACCCCAAGTACTTGCCATTTGGTCTAACCATGCTACATTGGAGGATCATAAGAAGTGCCATAGGAACTTCTGTGCTGAGCTACCCAAGGCAAAGCAAGTTTGTTTTCATGGGCCCCTCTGAGCTACAAGAAGCTGAACACAAGCTCTTTACTTTGGGAAGAATTTACTATATCAGGACAGAGACTATCTGGCAAAAGGCAAGCAGGATTAATGCAATCCCACCCTGTGGGGTGTAGGAAAAAAGCACTATACAAGGGAGGGAGGCAGAGGAAACATTTTGTACCTGAACACTCTTTACCACACACATCAAAAAGTCTTCTCAGTGGAAAGGTTTCAAAGCTGCCATCAGAAACTCTTACTCTCAGATGGGAACTGTTCAGAGGAACCCATAGTTTTGAATTGTTTCACTTGTGATACTTCTAATACTTAGCCATGGGCATCACCCATGCAGCAACTGACTTGTGGTTAGCAGATTGAGGGAGCTCCTTATCATGGTGAGCTGTCTGTATTTCAGCAATGTCACTTTCTTCATGAACAGACAGCACCAAAGCTGCTATCCACACTTTGCAGTGCCTGCTTTTCACAAAGAAAAGATGGTGGAGACTTGTGTCAGGTGCTTCCTCCCAGTTCCTATTTGGACACCTCTGTGGTCCTGGAAGCTGCAGCTAAAAACACCATGTGGGCTCACAGCCTCAACATTTCACAGGAGCTCCCTGACTCAGGAAGCTATAATGTCAGGAGGATGGTGGATGACTTGATGTCAGCAAAATCTAATACCTTATGATCCTATGATTGAGTGCAAAAGGCAGGAGGAATGGAAAGTCCAGCAGGCACCTGATTGAAGAGGCTGGGGAGATAAGAGGAGACAGTGTCCTGCTGTCCATTTCTTCCACCTATGTATCCTACTTATTTTCAAAGAGTCTCCATAGGACTGTAGTAACTTGTTCTCCAGACCTGGTGCATCAGCATTCCCACTACACTGGCAGCAGTTTGGGATTCATACACTGCCAGCCCTTGTCCTTCTTCCTGTCAGGAAAATGAGCAGCTTGTTTGTCTTCAAGAAGAAACAAAACATGTACAATTTGGGTACCTCCATGTTAACTGTGTACAGAGCTATGCTACATACTCCATAACCATCATGAGTTGCCTGGGCATGTGCTCACGCTTGTATAGACCCAAATACATTTACACCAGACTTCATTGAGACTGAGTCTGCTTTACATCAGACTGCACTCTGAGTGCACCTTCAGTAAGTTCGCAGATGATACTAAACTGTGTGTGAGTGTTGATCTGCTGGAGGGTAGGAAGGCTCTGCAGAGGAATCAGGACAAGTTGGATAGTAGTGCTGGGGCCAATTGCATGAGGTTCAACAAGGCCAAGTGCCAGGTCCTCTGCTTAGGTCACAACAACCCCATGCAGTGCTACAGGCTGGGGGCAGAGTGGCTGGAAAGCTGCCAGCAGAGAAGAACCTGGGGGTGCTGGTTGACAGCCTGCTGAACATGAACCAGCAGTGTGCCCTGGTGGCCAAGAAGGCCAGTGGCAACCTGACCTGTATCAAAAATAGTGTGGCCAGCAGGACCTGGGAAGTGATTCTTCCCTTGTACTTGGTACTGGTGACGCTGCACCTCAAATTCTATGTTCAGTTCTGGGCCACTCATTAAAAGAAAGACATTGAGGTGAAGGGAGACACTGCTCTCTACAACTCCCTGAAATGAGCTTGTAGCAAGGTGGGAATCAACCTCTTCTCCCAGGCAACTAGTGACAAGACAAGATGAAATGGCCTCAAGCTATGGCAAGGGAGGTTCAGGCTGGACATCAGGAAAAATTTTGTTACTGAAAGGGTTGCCAAGCATTTGAACAGGCTGCCCAGGCAGCCCTGGAAGTGTTCAAGTGTTCATGTCCTGCTAGTCATTCAGATGAGCAAGAGATGGTCACAGGGCCATTTGAGAGTAATTTAAACAGCTCTGGGAAGTGAGGAAACAGGGGCATGGAACAGCAGTAAGGACATGGCACATCAGTTTGCGCAGGCAGGTTGAGCAGGAAGGGCACAGTCACCTTCCCAGCTCCTGGTGGTGGGTTGGGTGTTAGATGGGTGTGTTTTGGTTGGTTTGGTTGGAGGTTTTTTTTGAGAGGGGTGTTGTTCTTTCCTCCTGTGGATGTGACAGCCTGGTCAGAGAGTGAGAAAACTAGATAAGTTTTCTCAGGGTCAGCTTTTGAGACTTTAGGAAGTTGCAGAGAAAACAATGATAGCTTGTTATTATAAACAACCTGCAGGTGGTGTTTTCCTACTCTCTATTTTCCTGTTTTTCTCAAAGATTGTTTATAAGAAAGGTGTCTTTGTTAATTAGCCAATCAGGTGAAATATATTGATTAATTGACCAATCTGGTCTGTCTGTATCGGAACAGTCTATAAAGAGAGAGATTTTCGAAGAGAGATGCTATGCAAACCAACCTTCTGGGGAGTCTGTGTCGTTTCTTACTCAACAGCGACATCTGGTGACCATGCCGTTTTTCACATCGATTGGCCCCTCTTGGATTGCGGGACGGACAGAGACGCTTCGGACCCCACCGGAGCTCCACCGGGACACTGCAGCACCTGCGTGGTCCACCTGCGTCCAGACACCTTCTGCTCCCCCAGAGAAGTAACGGCCTTTCCCAGCATCCTACTGGAAGGGACTGGGATCGCGGTTTTGCCCTGATAGCTTAGAAGAGAGGGCAGGGACAAATTCCCTAGCGCAGCGGACAGTCCGTGCTTTTGCTGGGGGTTGGGTGCCGGTGTTTCCATGATGAGAAGTCACACTTCTAAAGAAGAAGACACGATTGTTACTGTGTGGAGGAACATGATTTCCTTCATGGGAGTCCCTGTGTCGGATGATTCGCTCTGCGCTCTGTTAACATGGGCCAAGTCTCATGACTTTCTGGTGGATGCGGATGCTGCTTTTAGTCCGCACTGGTGGGAGGCATTGGGCCATCGGCTCATGGGAGAGTTTTCTAAAGGGGATTCTGCCATTCCTTGACTTATGCTTGTATGGGGATGCCTGTTCTGTGCCTTCCAAGCCCACACCCAGGGGGACAGCAAGTTGAAAATGGGGATCTCGGAGGTCAAAGATGTTGCCTCTGGGGGTGCCGACACCCTGGGGGGAAGATTGCTGGACCAGGCGGCTGCTGGCTTTTCTTTGGCCACAGGGAGCAACAGGCACAACTTTCCCAGGCATTGTCCTGGGGAAGGCTGTGAGAAGATCAGAGAAAAGAATGATAAACAATTCTTATCTTGGCCTGCGGCACCTGTTGTTGTGAACACGTGGAATGTGTTATGGAGATTTGTTTACCAAAGGGTGGTTTCTTGATTGGCCAATGGTGATGGTGTTTGGGTTGAAGGACCAATTGGGTTCACCTGTATTGTGACTGTCTGTAAGGGCAATGGGTTTCTTAATAAGTATATTATAATAAAATGATTGATCAGCCTTCTGTGAATCATGGAGTCAATGCTAATTATTACCTGGCTGGGGGCCTGCAACAACAGATCTCAAAGGTCTTTTCCAACCTAATGATTCTGTGAAGCAATTGGATATGGCACTTAGTGCTATGGTTTAGTTCACAAGGTGGGGATCAGTCAAATGTTGGACTCAGTGATCTTGGAGGCCTTTTCCAACCACAGTGATTTTGTGATTCAGAAATATGTGTCTGTCCTGTCTTTCCTTCCTTCCTTCCTACAACCAGATCAGACTTTGGCACAACCATTACCAATGTGCAGAGTCAGAAATGAATGAGTGTTCCTTTATGCTCACTTAGCAAGGAGGCTAAAGAATCATACTGGCCATTAAGATCACAAGAAAGCTCATTCAAACATACAGCTAAGTTTAAGGAGCAATCCTGCTCAGGCAGGTAGATAAGATCAATGTAAAAGTTGCTCTTGTTTCTGTTTGGTTCTGTAAAAAGAGTAAAAAAAAATCAGTGCATTTTTATAAAACGTGCAAATTTTTTTCCTAAAAAAGGTTGAAATGGGTTTAAGAATTACTGTTATTATCTGTAAAATGACAGAGACATTTCCATGTGAATGTTTCCCTTTGCAGTCAGATATCCATATTCACCATTTGTGTACCTTCAATTCAGGAACTGCAGCTCCTCTGTGAGCCAAGGACTCAGGGTCCATTTTGTGTTGATCTTTATTAGTGAAAGGAAATATTGCAAGGTCACCCACAGCCTTTATAGAAACAAGAGGGTAGGAGAAAAGTAGGGAGAAACTGTAAGCTGTAATAGCCAGCTGCAGTTGGCAAACCTGAGCATATTTAGATTTCCTGTACCAGCATTTCACTCCCCTGTTTTCAAATTATGTCTTGGCCCTAGTGGTTACCACCTGAATATACCCAAGAAGGATATACACGGGAAGGATCTCATGATAAAAAGTCTATTTCTAGTCTTCTTTCCATCACATCATAATCTGTCCATTAATATGGTTTGAGATGTCAGTTGATCAAAAGGTCAGAAGATGCTACCACTCTGTCTCAGTTCAGCTGAAGGCATTTCTATGCAATTCAGCAGGCAGAGGAATTCAATAGCAAAGCCTTCAAATCTGTTTATATAATAGATGAAGTCTTTGCTATATGGCATTTATCTTCCTTCCGGGAGTGACACCCGAAAAATAAATCTCTAGTGGCCTGCAAATTTAAATAAAACAAAGGCAAATCATATCTTTGCACACTATAAATATATAACTGCAGAGAACATAAGAGTTACCATTCTCCCACTATTTCCTTTGGTACAAAAGCTGTAAAGTGCTGACCACCCTCAAATTCTATCAAAATCAAGGGAGCCTAAACCTCTGAGTACATTACAAAGACTATGGTGATAACACAGGAGGAACTAAAAGGTACATCACTCATTTAAGCTAATGAAATGGTAAAAATTACTTCTTTTTTTTAAGTTAGCGAACCCCAAAAACCTAACAAAGGGGTGTTATTAGCATATCACTAGGAATAATGAAGTGAAAACGGGGGAAATCTCATAAATGGGGCAATGTGTTTCCTAGGGAATAATACTGGGGGGACAATTTTCTAACATCCTGGGATGAATAAAATACTGAAGCACATCCTACCCAACACCACCACATTGGACAGTTGATCACCACTGTACTGCAGTCGCAGTGGGTCCATCAGTCCTACACTATGCCCATCCCTGGATGCTGGCCATTGCCTGAAGCACCAACCACAGAACTCTGTCCTGTTCTGCTTCAAAGCCATTCAACATGGACAGAGATTGCTGCCCAAAACAGAAGGGAGAGAGGGTACCACTGCCAACAGCCACCTGCCACCTGAGGTCCTCATCTAGTGGGTCTGCAGAAGTAGTTTCTGTGAGCATTGCCATTGGAAAAAGCACTGTTTTGTGTCTCCTGCACACCTGAAGAATTGTCATAACCAAATAAAACCTCTCAGCATTTTCCAGACTATCTGCCCACTCCCTGACTCTGCAGAGCTCTACACCAGGACCAACAGACAGTTTCTATAACTACAACTGGCAGTCATTTTACTCCTTTCCATGCTTTCAAAGCTGAGATCCATCAAAGATTAGCAGAAAAAAATCACGACTCTTTTTCCCTAAGAAGCAGCACTGGTTATAGGCTTCAGAAAAAATCTTCCTAAATGCAAATTATAAGCATAGACTCTGGGAAGGCTCAGGTCTGATTACAATTATCACAGCAAGGGAACCAGCACTAACCTCCCTTCTGGAAGACATGCATAAGTCTATGGGACCTGATGAGATGCATCCCAGATTCCTGAGGGAATTGGCTGATGTAATTGCCAAGTCACTCTCCATCATATTTGAAAAGTCATGGCAGTCAGGTGAAGTCCCAGGTGACTGGAAAAAGGGAAATATTGTACTCATCTTTAAAAAGGGTAGAAAGGAAAACCCTGGGAACTACCAACCTGTCAGCCTGATCTCTGTGCCTGGCAAGATCATGGAATAGATGTCCTAGAACCTATGCTAAGGCCCATGGAGGACAGGGAAATGATTCAGGACAGCCAGCATGGCTTCACCAAAGGTAAATCCTGCCTGACCAATCTAGTGGCCTTCTATGATGGAGTGACTACATCAGTGGACAAGGGAAGGGCTACAGATGTCATTTATCTGGACTTCAGTAAAGCCTTTGACATGATCCCTCACAACATTCAGAGATGGATTAAATGAGTGGACTGTTAGGTGGATAAAAAATTGGTTGGACAGTCACATCCAGAGGGTGGTGGTCAATGGCTCAAAGTCCCAATGGACATTGGTGACAAGTGGTGCCCCTCAGGGGTCCGTACTGGGACCAGTGTTATTTAGTATCTTCATTAATGACATAAAAAAAGGGAGTGAGGGCACCCCCAGTAAATTTGAGATGACACCAAGCTGAGTGGTGCTGTTGACATACCCGAAAGACAGGATTCCATCCAGAGGGACCTAGACAAGCTCAATAAGTGGCCCATGGGAATCTCATGAGGTTTGACAAGACCAAGTACAAGGTGCTGCACCTGGGTTGGGGCAACCCCCAGTATCAGTCCAGGCTGGGGGATGAACAGATCCAGAGCAGCCCTGCCAAGAAGGACTTGGGGGGTTGGTAGATGAGAGGCTGGACATGAGTCAGCAATATACACTTGCAGCCCAGAAAGTAATTTGTATCCTGGGCTGCATCAAAAGCAGTGTGGGTGTGTCCCCTCTATTCCACTCTGGTGAGGCCCCACCTGGAATGCTGCATTCAGCTCTGGGGTCTCCAACACAGGAATGACATCAACCTATTGGAGCGAGTCCAAAGAAAGGCCACCGAGATGATTAGAGGGATGGAGTACCTCTCCTATGAGAAAAGGCTGAGACAGTTAGGATTGTTCAGCCTGGAAAAGAGAAGGCTTTAGGGTGACCTAATTGCAGCCATCCAGTGCTTGAAGGGAGCCTACAAGAAAGATGGAGATGGACTTTTTACAAGAGCATGTAGTGACAGGACAAGGGGGAATGGCTTCAAACTGAGAGTAAGTTTAGATTAGATGTTAGGAAAAAATTCTTTCCTGTGAGGGTGGTGAGGCACTGGAACAGGTTGCCCAGAGAAGCTGTGGATGCCCCATCCCTGGGAGTGTTCAAGGCCAGGTTGGATGGGGGTCCAAGCAACCTGGTCTAGTGAAAGGTGTCCCTGCCCACAGCAGGGGGGTTGGAACCAGATGATCTTTGACATCCCTTTCAAACCAGGCCATTCTATGATTCTATTATTCTATGAATTGTCATCTACTAGAAAACTAAATAAGACCCTGTAGTGGTTTTAGTTCGCCAATTTGTGATTTCACCAATTTTGAGATTTCCTGACCAATGCACCAATGAGTGTGGTGGGTTCGGTGCTGGCCAATCACCAGTGCACTCACTTCCTGCTGTGATATAGGATTAGGAGAAAGGCAAAGCAGGCTCAAAATTTTTAAAGGGTATTGTCCTGGTTTGAAAAGGAAGTGAGTTTTTTGGGAGTTTGGTGATCAAACCAATTGGTGCTCAGATTTAAATACTGGCACCTGGTATGGCCACTGAGGACATGGATATGCCTCTGAGAACACAAGGGGTTAAAAGCAGAGAACTCCCAGGAGGAAGCTCTCTTGGTTCCAGTAGGTGAAAGACCTCCCCTGCCCAGCTGCGGGCTTGGCAGGGAAGGGGAAGCCATGCGGTTGGGTGAAGTAGGCCAGGGCCTTGGACAGAGAAAAGAGGTGAAGGCCCCTGCAGGATAGAAGGGTGGAGGAACACTGAGAGGCGTTGGGCAGCCCCCCTGGGAGAGAGAGAGAGAGAGCGCGAGAGCCTGTGCCTGTGCTTGTGCCACCTTGAAATTCGATGTCATGTGCTGGCAGCATGGCCGAAGGAGAGGAGGGGATGCGGCGAGGGTGCAGTGAGAAGGTGCCTGGCAAGGCAGCGTGAGAGTTCTGGACAGGCAGAGCCTGAGATTTTTAACCCTTTCCTTGGATGATGGAAACCTTACAAATGCTGATCCTCCTGGAGCTGAATGAGAAGAGAGATAGAGATGAAATAAGAGGAAATGGGCCAGTGTGATGCAAGTTTGTGCAAGTGAAAGATGTCAAAGAAGTTGAGAAGAATCCTAAGTGAGAGGAGATGATGGAGTGGCCTTTGGCAAGACTTTTCTTGTATAGCCATAGACAGAACCATTTTTTTTTCCTGTGACACAGAGACTGCATTTAAAGAAGCAATGGCTTGGAGCCAAGAGAGTGCAGTGATGTTATGTAAAGGAGTGAGTGAACAGAGACTATGGGTGAGGAGGGTGGTGGTGCCCTCAATCTTCAGAGAAGATCTCTGTTCTTGAGACCCCTC
Source organism: Agelaius phoeniceus (assembly GCF_051311805.1). Lineage (NCBI taxonomy): Eukaryota > Metazoa > Chordata > Aves > Passeriformes > Icteridae > Agelaius > Agelaius phoeniceus. The sequence goes on from NC_135301.1 coordinate 18,764,739, forward strand.
GGCCCCAGGGGGTGAATTGGGGGGGACTGGTGTCCCAAAAGTGAGAGACTGTGCTTTTTTTTGGAACTGGGCAAAGCATCCTTAAAAGGGGAACCCTAGAAGCAGCTCTGGTCCATGTGGAGTGGTGAGAGCACTGGACATGGAAGGAAGAGGTCACGGTAGCAAATGTTCTCCAGGCGGTGCCACATGTAACATAGAAAAATAAGACGTTTCAACTGTGTTTCCAGGGGAAGCATATGGCACAAGAGAGACTCCTTTCTTCTTGATGAACTGAGAATTGATTATTTGAAGGGTAGTGATGGACGGAGAGTTGGTGATCTGAGGAGTAGTAACTGAATTGAGAATCCAAAGTTTTGTCCTACTGTGATGTATTAGAAATTTGGTGGGAAGAAGAGGAATGTTTTTGGAAGGTTTTCATTCTGAGTTCTGTGTGTGTTTCTTTTTACATATAGTTGTAGGTTAATAAAGTTTGGTTTTTTTTTTTTTTTATTCCTAAATTGGAGCCTGCTTTGCTCTATCCTGGTCACATCTCACAGCAGACACTAAAGAAAATATATTTTCATAGAAGCACTGGCATTGTGCCAGTGTCAAACCATGACAGGTATAAAGAAAATTTTATTAACAGTAACTAAAAGGGAAAAAAAAAGTAATAAGAATCAAAGCAAACCCTTCAGAATACTTCTCCACAACCTTTTCTTTTTCACTGACATTGTAGAGACAAAACCTAAAATTTTCAGTCAGTTTACCACCTCTAAAATAGTCTTTCTTCAGTTTACTTAGGGAGAGAAGTCCCTCTTGTTAATGTTATGGAGACTTCTCCACAAGAGGAAAAAACAGTTCTCACGTGGCTCTCAATTTCCACGACTAGCAGGGTTCTTGTGGTAACAGTGTCCCTGTCTTCTGTTTGTTATAAATGGGTAATATGATGATTGGCTCTCACAATTAAGGGCTTAATATTGTGTGTATGTTAAGACAATTTTTGTTCATGCATGGTTATGTTATTGTAGTTTGTTGTTTGGACACCCTCTGTTCTCCCCATAGTCCCCTTCCCGCCTCTGTAATTGTTGCCACCAGACAGCCTTGATTGTGAGGGTAGTCAGGGACATGTGGAGGTAGGGCGTGTACATGTGCCCCTTGCATGGGGCAGTTGGGAAAAGGGAAAGCTTGTTACTAGGAGGCATGGCATGACAACACCTCTGACCTCCAATCAAGTTGCAAGAAAGTAGTCTCCACCAATGGACAGTGAAGAAGAGTTGACTGGCAGGCAGTGGAAGGGGCCAACAACAGGGGTATAGAAGGCAAAGCAGCCATTTTGTGGACAAGTGTCACCCTGGTTTTTTAAGATTTTCTAAGCCTTCTGATGTTGACATTCTTGTAGTGAACTTTCTCACACACTTTCTGTAAATAGCACATTGTTTTGCATTCCTTTATGGAGGAGGAGAGAGTTGATGGACTGTTGGTTTGACCAGTATCATTGGAGAGGTGGCATTGTCACCCTCCAATCCACTGTCACTTTTGGAAAACTATAAATGTTGGAGTCAGAAAATAAACTTCCCTTTTTTCTTCACCTTGAGAACAGCGGTGTGAGCTTGTGTTCTTTTTTGTCCTATAGTGACGGACGAGCTTGTGGCAGTCGGTCACAAACTCCCAGCGCTGCCCTTTTTTCCTTATTCAGTCCTTTGCTGTATTTGTTAAGGTTTAATAAACCTTTAAATTTTTAAACTGAGCAGTCGTTTCTCACAAATGGGGACTCGTCCAGGATGAAAACCTCGTCTCTGTGGCCCTAGGAGATTTCAGATGAGAGGCGTGCCCCGCCTATTTCGGTGGCTCAATCAGCTTCTCCTGGGGTCATCAGTGACTTGCAGGTCAACACCCTGGGAACAACAAAGGACTAAATAAAGAAAAAGAAGAGGGGAACAAAGGGAAAAAGCCCCCTGAAAAAAACTGCAGACTAAAAGATCTGGAGGATTGTGAGCATTGTGCCTGTGGGAAAGGGAGTCCAGGAGTTTGCTTGGGGTGTGAGTGAGACTTGGGAGAATTGATTTGAAAAGGCACCATCCTCATAATTGGTCTGACCAGGTTGCCCGTAATCCGAGTGCACGAACCCCAGCTTCAGGTAGTACTGCACAGGATCCGTACTGGGGTCCGTTGAAGCATAAGGAAATAGGACAGTTGAGCGGGACCCGGGAGCAGAGAGAACTGTGAGGGGGGAGAGGCGGAACTCAAGAGAACCTGGAAATGCTGGGTTGAGAGTTAACGGATTTAGGAGGTGTTAGATCGCCAGGAACTGGTAGTGGCAGGGGCCGGGGACTGTGGGCAAGAGCAGGTCCATGTGGACGGTGGTGAACATGCGGCAGAGCTGGCCCAGTTATACAGGGAACTGGAAGGCACCAGGGGGTGGGGCCGTGGTGGCTCCCCTGTGTTACCTGCCGACACAAAGGAAGCCAGGGACCGTGGGAGTCCACGTGGGCGGTGGTGACTCAGGGGCACCTGGCGCGGTAACTTCCGGCACTGCCAACCCAGCTGAAGGGGCAGCGATTCAGACATGCTAGGCATGGTTATGGAGACCAGCCAGTTATACGGGTGTCTCCGGACTGCAGGGTGGTTGTTTGTTTTTGTTTCCCTGGAGGGAGGCAAGGTTCTTTTTCCTTTTTCTTTCTTTTCCTTTTCTTTGTCTTCTCGTTGTTGGAGAGGCGGGCTCTTTTGTTGGGAGGACCTGTAATTGGCTGTTGGGAAGGCAGGCTTTTGTGGCAAGAACCTGTGTTTGACTGTTCAAAAGGTGGGCTTTTGTTGCAAAGGGCTGCTAGAAAGATGGGACTAAAAGTAAGTAAAGAATCCCCAAAGAGAGGGAGAGATGAAAGGATGCCCCTAGATAGCCCCCGGAGAAGAGGACTTGTCTGGTTTAGATGTGACCCTATCACCAAGGGTGAAGATAAGGTTATGCAGTATTGTGTAATACAGTGGACTGAGAAGGAGATCGGGTCCAACCATGTGTACTGGCCGTGGTATGAGTCGAATGAGAAGTGGATGTGTCGGGTTCTGAGAAACGGCTACTCACTTTTCATAATTTTAGAAAGGTTTATTAAACCTTATAAAAAATATAACAGAAGACTGAATAGAGAAAATGTTATGGCACCGGGAGTAAAGTATTTTCCCCACCATGTGCTCACCCACACAGTGGAGGTTTCACCTTTTAACCCTTTAACCCCTCCCAAAGTTCTGTCCATCGACCCCTTCTTCACTGTCCAGTGGTGAAGCTCACTTCCTCAAATCCTGATTGGAGGTCAGCTGTTGCCATAGTGACAAGCTGACCCTCCCAAACGTCCCAACCCCGGTTGTCTCTTGATAACAATGCAAGGGGGTAAAACAAAACTATAAATCTATAAAACTTTTCTTAACGTGTATACATGATATTTGTCTGTTAAGTGTGAGAGTCAATTATCGCATTACTCATCTATCACAGGGTTTTAAACATCCATATAAAACAAATAAAGAACAACCCCAGTACAGATCAGGAAGAAGGGATTTTTCACTGAACAACCCTTCTAGCTCTGGCCTCTCAGTCATGAATCTCAAAAGAAAGCTACTCTGTTGCAGACATCTTTTATGAAAAAGCCTTTCCTTAGGATTTTTCCTCCTGAGAAGCTGAGAGGCCTCAGGAACAAAATGTAAACATTGATTATCTGCTGCTGTGGAATGCAACAGGTGGATCTTTGATTGGCCCATGTTGGATGTTGGTAATTAATGGCCAATCACAGCCCAGCTGGCTCGGACAGAGAGCTGAGCCACAAACCTTTGTTATCATTCCTTTCTATTCTATTCTTAGCTAGCCTTCTGATGAAATCCTTTCTTCTATTCTTTTAGTATAGTTTTAATGTAATATATATCACAAAATAATAAATCAAGCCTTCTGAAACATGGAGTCAGATCCCCGTCTCTTCCCTCATCCAAGAACCCCTGTGAACACCGTCACACTACTCTGTACCCCACTCCATCCAAACAGAAAATCCTGGATTCAAGAAAAACACTGGCTTGGGGTGTGCTTTGTTTTCCTCCTTCCTTTTGCCACTTCCTACCTTTTTCTCTTTCTCTGTGAACACTAATTTTGATCAAGTGTAACACAGAACAGTTGTACTCCACTCAAATTTAACGCTATTTTTTTTTAATGCATATACAGTGATTTCAAAATAAATTACCTTTCCCTCTTTCAGTCTGAGATGAAATCTTGATGAACTCTGTTTCAAGGTCACTGTCACCCCTGCAGAGAGGCCTGGAACTTTCCTTACCATGTGTGCCTGATCCTCAGGGTACTATGAGCTGCCCTCCACAGTAATAGAGACCACAGGTACCCTCCCTCCCTTCAGTTAAGGGGTAAGAAGTGCCTGTTGACAAAACACAACAGTTTAGCTACTGCCACCTGCACTTCCCCTTCCCATCCTCTCCTGAACTACTGAACAGCCCCACTGGGATAGCAAGAGCTGGGCCTGGGAACTGCTGCCTTTGGAGTTGCATCTCCTCCTCCTGTAGCCGGTGCTCGAAAGCCCAGAGGAGGTGCTCTGTGAACTTTAAGTTCTGCCAGCTAGGCTAGAGCCTACATGAGAGGAGGAGAGGTTCATCAGAGCCCTTTTGTGGCCGTGCTCACTCCAGGGCAAGGACTGAAATAGAAACTAGCCAAGGCATAAACCCTATCTGCTCTTCCAGTTCCTGTATAATGTGACTCTCTAAGAAGGCCAGAACTCCATAGAAATTTTGGCTTCTGGAGCAGTGGGATAGGGCTGTTGTTAGTTCCTACCCCAGCATCTCATGATGATCTAAGGGGTGAGGAGTACCATATGTGCTATGCACTGGCAGTGATCCTCAATAAATCCTACTAATCCTCTCCTTCATGCTGGTCAAGCTCCTAAGGAAGGCAAGACAGCAAAAAGGTGCTCAGTTTTGTGCCCTCCTGCCCTTGTAGAGTAAAAGGCAGGAGGTAAGAATCCAGCATGGTCTCTCTTTGACCTTTCCTTTAGGACAGCACTGTCTGTTTCCACCCCAAAGGCAAAGAGGGTGCTCTTTGCCCCACCGGTAGATAATAGCCCTGCTGGCCTCCACTGGGAGTGCTGGAACATAGGTCTGTGAAACTAAACAGTTAATAATGCCTAAAAGGGGGTAGCAGGCAGTAGATGTGCTACTATTCTCTTTCCAAGACCCCACTAGGAGTGCTAGAATATAAGTCTGTATGGCTGAACAGTTAAATATTGCCCAAAGGGTAACAGGCAGTGAATGTGACTCATATCAAGACCAGCCTGTCCCTTCTTGTTTGTACAGAGAATGAACTCACTGTCCACTGAAAATATTGTCTTTGCAGATTCTCTATGTGTTATTTGCACTAAGAAGGAGATTTCTAAGTTGCCTTTTGTTTCTTCATTAAAGGCAAATGATAGTAAGCAGAACTCTGCGGAGGGTAAGATGAAGAAAGGAACACAATTGGTTACCACTGAGACCATCAAAGGAAAAGAATCATCCTGTTTCCCTCCCCTCTGAACCTCACCAAAGGGAAATAACCAATAAATTGTCCCCAAAGACAAGGTTCTGCATGGCCTTGTGTCGTCTGCAAGGATACCAGACCTATCTTAGGGTATGTGGAGAAGAGAGTTAGAAAAGTGAGTACAACTTATAGTGGCATGTTTTAACTAATTGTGAGCATGATTAACTAATTAGGTGGTATAAAGAAAACTGTACCACAATGTCCCACCTATACTCCCCTCTCCTGTCCCCATCCCTACCGAGTCATGATCCCACGGGAAGGGACCCACGGGGGGTCGGGGCCAGGAGGGCTCTGGAGAAGTGCTGTGCATGTGTGTGCCAGTGTGTATGAGTCTGCCCAGCTCTGGGTGCACACACAGGTGCTGAGGTGCACATGTGTCAGTGTGCATGGCTGTGTGCACGTGTGTCTTCTGGTGTGCCCAGATGTGAATGTACACATCCTGCTTTGCACAGTGTACATGTGTGCTGGTGTGCACAGCACTGTGCACATAGATGTGTTGATGCTTACATGTGTTGAGTGCACTGCTGTCGCAGACATCTTTCATGAAAAATCCTTTCTTAGGATTTTTCCTTGTGAGAAGCTGCAGTTTCAGCAACCAAAAGTAAACAATGGTTATCTGCTGCTGTAGAATGCAACAGGTAGACCCGTGATTGGTCTCCTGTGGATGTTTGGATTTACTGACCACTCATGGCAGAGCTGGCTCTTGCTCTCTGTCTGAGACACAGATCTTTGTTATTCATTCTTTTCTATTCTTAGCTTAGCTAGCTTCTGAAGAAACCTTTTCCTTTCTATTTCTTTTTAGTATAGTCTTAATGTAACATATATCATAAAATAATAAATCAAGCCTTCTGATCATAGAGTCAACATTCTCGTCTCTTCTTCATCCTGAAAACCCTTGTGACCACAGTCACACACTGCTGTGTGCATGTGTGTTGAATTGCACACTCTCAAGTGTGAGTAGGTCTGTGCACAGCTCTGTGCTTGTGGATGTGCACAGGCTCTGCAAGTGTGAGCATGGCTCTGTGTGGGATGTGTGTGTTGATGTGTATGACACTGCACACATTGGTGTGGACAGCTCTGTATGCACATGTTAGTGTGCACAGGCTCTACATGCAAGCAGGTCTGTGCTTGTGGGCACGTGTGCATTAGTAGAGACTGTACATAGGTGAGTGTCTATGTGGCACACGTGTGCTGGTATGCACAGGTTGGGTGTGCACAGCTCTGTGTGCGTGTGCAAGTGTGTGTTGCTGGCAGGTACTGCTGTGCACAGGGGCCCTGTGCAGGTGAGCAGGTACCTGTGTATATGTACTAGCTCTGCACATGTCCCTGGGTGCACACACGGGCTAGGCACGCCCAGAGACATGGCTCTGGATACACAGCTCTGTGCATCTGGCTGCTGTCCCACCTGCAAAAACAGACGTGTGTGTGTGTGTGTGTGTGTGTCACTACTGAGCTCTGCTAGCTGGAGTAGCCCCTTCCTCTCTGTGTACACTCTGTTCTCATAGAGAAAAGAATTTACCTCTGCATTTAAGATTGCCAAAAAGGTTTGTGTGGAGTTGTGTGCAGTGATTTCCATCAAGTTTAGTGGTGTTTGAGTTTCCATTAAATCCCTATATAGGCAGGGGTGTCTCCAATCGCTGCAACTGTTTTTCACGCTCGAAGCTTAAATACCAGAAAGTTGCATAAAAGAATGATCCCTCAAAACTACTACCCTAGATTTCAAATGGAAAGGCACAAGTTGGTTAGAGATTATACAATAGTAGTAGTTTTAGGACCACCTGAGTGTGAACTAACCCTGATAATAGTTTTAATTTCTTGATAATGCTGTTTCAAGAATCAGATTTTCTGGGTTTAGTTTGCTTTTCTTGTTGCTTAATCCTCTGCTGTAGTTTGTTTCATCACTTGCAGCAGTGTAAATTGCCTGGGAAGACACAGCTCTTTATGAGTTTGCTGTAATTCTAGGCTGTGTGCTCAAATTGCTGTAATTTGTATCTAATAGATTACATAGATTGAAAGCCCTTTTATAACTGTTAGAGCAAGGAGGGACTGCCTGCCCTGGAAAGAAGGGGAGGCATCCTGGTCATGGCCAGTCCCTTTGTCCTTTTTCTCTGGGAGAACAGTCCTTTTTCATGATCCCAGGGGCTGGACAGCCTAGCACAGCTGAAGACCCAGTTGGGTACAGGATGAGCAGGCGGCTGTGGCAAAGAAGCTTTTGCTAAACCCAGAAGGTTTTGAGAGATGCTGATGGCAAGTCCTGATGTGGTGTTGCCTTCCTCTAGTCACTGTCCCTGTGCTGTTGGGTGGGTAACTGCTGAGGATGTTCTTCCTCCCTAGACCTGCTCTGCCTTGACCAAAAGGAGACCCTTTTGCCTTTTACAGTAGTTGCCAGTCCTGTTTGTCACCTTTCTCACAAAGTCACCCTCTTCCATCCTATGTGCAGCCCATGGTATGAATGTGGCAGTGTCCCCTATCAGTGACAGCAGTAACCAGATCAGTAACAGCTGCGGCTTGTGCCTTTCACTTGCCAGCACAAAACCACAGCATTTTCTCTTGTCCCTGAAGAAGCCCATGCCACTGGCACATCTCCACAGCCTAGAGTGGCAGACACCTAGGTCTTGCCAGCGCAGACAAGCCTGGAGCATCCTGGAGACCCTAAGAACCAAAGATTGAGTGGTGTGTGTAAGCTGGTGGTCATTGCTGCTGCAAGAAATGGGAGCCTGGATAAATCCATCTGTTTATTGGAGAAAAACTACTTGTGCTTTTAGTTTTTTTTAATGCTGACGGCTTTCTTTTTTCCATGTAAGCTCAACTGGGATAACTGCGGTGTCTCTGCCAGATGCAATGGCCAGGGGACACCTGCCTGCAATGGTTCCTAAGACAGCATTGCAGTTCTGGACAGGCTGGCAGGAAGATTGCCTGACCTCTGCTGCTTCTCTTCCTCATAATGTTCTCTAGGACAGAATTAAGAGCCCAGTGGAAGAATCTAAAGAATGAACCATAACATCTAGACCAGGTGATGCAGAACTGACTCTTAAACAAGGACTGAGACATAATGAACTAAGATCACAGACAACTGAGAAATAAGGCCAAGTGTATATCAACAGTTTCAAGTAGTCTAGACAAGTTCTAAGAAACCTCCAATATCACTCTGGAGGAGACATATTTCTGCCCCAAGCAGAAAGACCAGGACTGTATTGGTCGGGGGTCTGTCACGGTTTGACGCTGGCACAATGCCAGTGCCCCCATGAAAATATATGCTCCCTGGTGTCTGCTGTGAGATGTGACCAGGAATAGAGCAAAGCAGGCTCCAACTTAGGAATAAAGAAGAAAAAAACTTTATTAACCTACAACTATATATAAAGAGAAACACACACAGAACTCGGGATGAAAACCTTGCAAACATTCCTCCTCCCCCCACCAAATTTCCAATACATCCACCCCTCTGATCACCAACTCTCACTCCATCACCACCCTTTAGATAATCAATTCTCAGTTCATCAAGGAGAGAGGAGTCCCTCTTGTACCATAGGCTTCCCCTGGAAACACAGTTGAAACGTCTTATTTTTCTATGTTACATGTGGCTCCGCCTGGAGATCATTTGCCATCATGACATCTTCCTTCCATGTCCAGTGCTCTCACCACTCCACATGGACCAGAGCTGCTTCTAGGGTTCCCCTTTTAAGGATGCTTTGCCCAGTTCCAAAAAAAAAGCACAGTCTCTCACTTTTGGGACACCAGTCCCCCCCAAATTCACCCCCTGGGGCCGAGGGGTCTCAAGAACAGAGGTCATCTTCTTCCCTGAAGACAGAGGGCACCAACCACCCTCCTCACCCATCGTCTCTGTTCACTCACTTCTTCACATAACATCACTGCACTCTCTTGGCTCCAAGCCATTGCTTCTCCTTAAATGCAGTCTCTGTGTCACAGGAAAAAAAATGGTTCCGTCTATGGCTATACAAGAAAAGTCCAGCCAAAGGCCACTCCATCATCTCCTCCCACCCACCCAAGATTCTTCTCAACTTCTCTCATGGCCCATTTCCTCTTATCTCATCTTTATCTCTCTTCTCATTCAACTCCAGGAGGATCAGCATTTGTAAGGTTTCCATCATCCAAGAAAAGGGTTAAAAATCTCAGGCTTTGCCTGTCCAGAATTCCCACAGCTGCCCTGCTGGGCACCTTCTCGCCACACCCCCCCCTTCTCCTTCTCGGCCCCGCCGTGCTATCAAATTTCAAGGTGGCACAAGCACCAGCACCAGCGCTCTCTCTCCTGGGGGGGGTAGCCCGATGTCTCTCAGGGTTCCTCCACCCTTCCATCCTGCAGAGGCTTTCACCTCCTTTCTCTGTCCCGGGCCCTGGCTCACCTCACCTGGCCGCATGGCTTCCCCTGCCCTGCCCAGCCCGCAGCCGGGCTGGGGAGCTCTGAACTCTTCACTGACTGGAACCTAAGAGAAAGTTTTCCTGGGAGTTCTCTGCTTTTAACCCCCTGTGTTCTCAGAGGCGTAACCATGTCCTCAGTGGCCACACCAGGTGCCAATATTCAAATCTGAGCACCTATTTGTTTGACCACAGCATCCCAAAAAACTCATTTCCTCTCAAACCAGGACAGGGTCCTAATGTACTAACATTAGCATGTGATTTGTATCTTTGTAGATAACTACTAGTGTCTGCTAAATGGAAAGGGCCTGAGAGACAGTGAAAAAGCCATAATAAAAGACTAAATTGAAAAATAGCAAAAGAGAAAGTGACAAAAAGTAAGAGGGCCTCTGTACTCGCCACCATGAAGATCATATACACCTGCTATGGGTAGCAACCCCATAGGCATGGTAGGTGGGAGTAAAAGCCATACCAAACCTCTAAACCTCTGTTACTTCCTTTTGTCTGCTATTTGTCTCTTCATTTTGAGAAGTCGAATCAATTAATGTCACAAACACCACTAATCATTTTGCTTAAAACCCAAGGGTTTTTTTCCTTTTTTCACTGTCTTCACCCACATCAACAGATGCTATTATGACTCATCCAAAAATCAAATTTGACTCACAAGAAGCATGTATAGGTCACCAAAATTGCAAATTAGGATTAATTGCTCCAGCCAAATAACTTATAGAAAAGGAAAAAAGGTTTTTTTTATAGGTGGATAATGTGATGATTGGCTCTTGCAATTAAAGGGTGGATATTATGTGTATGTTAAGAGAAGTTTTATTGATGTTATTGTAGCTTGTTGTTTGGACACCCTCTGTTCTCCCCATAGTCCCCTTCCCCCCCTCTGTATTGTTGCCACTGGAGAACTTTAGTTGTTGGAGACATGTAGAGGGAGGGTGTGTACATGTACCCCTTGCATGGGGCAGTTGGGAATAGGGAAGGCTTGTTGCTAGGGAGGTGCAGCATGGCAACACCTGACCTCCAATCAAGTTGCAAGAAAGTAGTCTCCACCAATGGACAGCGAAGAAGAGTTGACTGACAACCTTTGGGAGGGTCCAGGGTTGGCTGATGTATCACCAAAGGTATAAAAGGCGGAGCAGCCATTTTGTGGATGAGCTTGTGGCAGATGGTCACAAACTCCCAGCACTGCTCTTTTTCCTTATTCAGTCCTTTGTTGTATTTGTTAAGGTGTAATATCCTCCATCCCCAGCCCTCCCACCTCTTCCTCTCACAATGGCAAAAAGAATGGCTGATGGCTCTGAAGATGGACATGCTGCTGGCCAAAGCTGGACCAATGAGAGAGGTTGGTAATGCCTCTGTGATGACATATTTAAGAAGAAAATCAAAGAATTGTGTCATGGTTGCCAATGACATCTCTTCAGAGTGGAGAACCACTGCACCCACAACATGCCTGGCAGGTCCATTCCAACTCACGGCTGCCCAAGCACAGGCAAGCTGCAGTGCTCACAGGTGCACACAGGTGTGCACACACATCATGGGGAAGGACATACTCTGTTTGCATCCCTTGGCATTGCTGTAAATTCAAACTTCCTGCAGACTTGTGTTTGGCAACTGAATCTCTCCTCCTGCTTGTGGGACCAGGAGAAAAACAGAGGTGGAATAAGGAGGGAAGGAGGGTGTATTTTTAAGCAACACAAACATGGCACTGAGCACTTCCAGCAGCAACTTCTAAGCCTGCTGTGCTGGCAATCAGCTGCTGGTTCTAGCCTGGCACCAGCTTTGATTTGTTTTTTTCTCCTCTTAAACACCCTCCTCCCAAATATTTATTACTTTTTTTTCTCTTAATTTTTATCTTCACCTTTTTCCCTCTTAGCTTTTCCATAGACAAGACATGTCCATAGGCTTGTCACCTTCTCTCTGGTGACCAATGATAGGACCCAAGGGAACAGCATGAAGTTGTGTCAGGGGAGGTTTAAGTTAGATATTTGGAAAAAATTTTCCACCTATAGGGTGGTTGGGCACTGGAACAGGGTACCCAGGGAAGTGGTTACAGGACCAGCCTATCAGAGTTCAAGAAGCATTTAGACAATGCTCTCGGGCACATGGTGTGACTCTTGGGGATGGTCGTGTTATAGATGGATGAGATGATTGGCTCTTACAATTAAGGGATGAATACTGTGTGAATATTAAGAGAAACTTTTTTGATGTATAATTATGTTATTGTAGTCTGTTGTTTAGATGTCTTCTGTTCTCCCCATAGTCCCTTCCCCCCCCCCTTGTGTTGTTACCATCAGATAGCCTGAGTCATCTAGGACAGGTAGAAAGAAGGCGTGTACAAAAGCTTGTTAAAAGCTTGTTGCTGGGGGGGATGCGGCATAACAACACCTGACCCTCCAATGTTGCAAGAAAGCAGACTCCACCAATAAACAGCAAAGAAGAGTTAACTGACAGACTTTGGGGGGAGGGGACAGGGTTGGCTGATGCCCATCCCCCACCCCCCCCGGGGTATAAAAGGCAAAGCATCCATCTTGAAGATGAGCCAGCCATGTGGTAGGCAGCCACGAGGGAAGCTCCCAGGCCTGTTTTTCCTTATTTAGTCATTTTGTTGTATTTTTGTTAAGGTTTAAGAAACCTTTTAAAATTTTTAAAGTGAGCAGTCATTTCTCACAGTCCTGTGCAGGGCCAGGAGTTGGACTTGATGATCCTAATGGATCCCTTCCAACTCAGGATATTCTATGATTCTAGAGGGACTCCCTCCTACTCCCACACATGTGGCATTCACATTCTCTGAAAAAATTCCTTCGCCCAGGATTTTTCTCCTGGGAAGCTGAGAAGCTTCAGAGAAAAGGAAAACAATTCTTATCTCATTTGCTTCTCCTGTGTTTTGTTCCTTTGGAATGTGTTTGGAGATTGTTTACCCACAGGTGATTGTTTCATTGGATTCTGGTGTGAGTTGTTTTGACTCTTTGGCCAATCAGGGCCAAGCTGTGTCAAGACTCTGGAAAGAGTCACGAGTTTTCATTATTAGCTTTTTAGCATTGAGTAAGTATCCTTTCTGTATTCTTTAGTATAGTATAGTATTCTTTAATATAATATAGTATTATAAAGTAATAAATTAGCCTTCTGAGAACATGGAGTCAGATTCATCATTCCTGCCTTCATCGGGACATTCCCAGCAAATACAATACACACACAAATCTAGAGCAGCATGTATGGAAGGAGCACCAAAGGGAGTGACACATGATGTAAACCTCAATGGACTGAGAAGGGGGGGGAAAAACCCAGCCCACTCCTCGAAGGAGGGAGAAGGCAGTTTTGGTTGGAAGATGGAGAAAGATTGAGGCAAAATGGATGTTCGTCATGGAAAGCACCCAAGGGAGCAAACTTCTAGCCAGCAATGTGACTCAAATTAACCCAGAGCTTGAAACACTGACATGTGTATGATGGAGACAAAGTGGTGTAAAATGAACCTCATCTGGTGCCTAGAGGAAAGAGATTTGAAGAAAAAATATAGTAATGCGGATGCTGGGGATGGCTTGGAAGAGACACGGAGGGAAGAAAGAAGATGCATTGAGTATTTTCTCATGGTGGAATGAGTGTATTAAGCTTCAAGCCGGGCTGAAGACCCAGGGCAAAGTACAGCCCCATAAGCAAGAAGTGTGGGTTGGATGTGTGGACAGTGATGCGGATTGGAACTGGCTGAACAGCAGATTCCAGAGGATTGTAATCAGTGGCACAGGGTCTAGTTGGAGGCCTGTCACTAGTGGTGTCCCTCAAGGGTCAATACTGGGCCCATTATTGTTTAACTTGTTCACCAATGACTTGGATGAAGGGGTAGATGCCTCCTCAGCAAGTTCACTGATGACACAAAGCTGACAAGAGTGGCCGATACCCCAGAGTGTTGTGCAGCCCTTCAGAAGGACCTCGACAGGTTGGAGAGATGGGCAGAGAAGAACCTTCTGAAATTCAACAAAGCCAAATTCAGGGTCCTGCACCTGGGGAAGAATAACCCCAGGCACCAGCACAGGCTGGGGTCTGACTTGCTGGAAAGCAGCTCTGCAGAGAAGGACCTGGGGGTCCTGGCAGACAACAAGCTGTCCATGAGCCAGCAGCGTGCCCTTGTGGCCAAGAAGGTAAATGGTATCATGGGGTGCATTAGGAAGAGCATTGCCAGCAGGTCAAGGGAGGTGGTCCTGACCCTCTACTCTGCCCTGGTGAGGCCACATCTAGAGTGATGTGTCCAGTTTGGGGCTCCTCAGTGCAAGAGACACATGGAGCTCCTGGAGTGAATCCATTGGAGGGTAACAAGGATAATTAAGGGACTGGAGCATCTCTCTTACAAGGAAAGGTTGAGGGAGCTGGGCCTGTTCAGCCCTGAGAAGAGATGGCTGAGAGGGGACCTCATCAATGTGTATAAATATCTGAAAGGAGGGTGCCAAGAAGATGGAGTCAGGCTTTTCTTGGTGGGGCCAAGCAATAGGACACAAGGCAACAGGCAGAAACTGCTGCACAGGAAGTTCCACCTGAATATGAGGAAGAACTTCTTTACTGTGCAGGTGACTGAGCTCTGGAACAGTGTGGGCTGATGCTGGCTGGCTGGTGGGCACCCACAAAAGCTGCTCTCTCACTCCCCTTCTCAGCTGGACAGGGGAGAGAAAATATAACAAAGGGTTCATGAGTTGAGATAAGGACCAGGAGACATCACTCACCAAATACCGTCATGGGCAAAACAGGCTCAAATTTGAGATAATTAATTGAATTTATTACTAACAAAATCAGAGCAGGATAATGAGAAGCAAAATAAATCTTAAACCACCTTCCCCCCACCCCTCCATCCTTCCCAGCTCTACCTCCTCCCCCTCCAGCAATGAAGGGAGACAGGGAATGGAGGTTACCATGAGTTCATCACATATTCCTGATGCTGCTCAGGGAGAAGAGTCTTTCCTCTGTTCCAGTGTAGGGACCCTCCCACAGGAGACAGCTCTCCACGAACTTATCCAACATGAGTCCATCTAACTAGCAAAAGTTCTCCACAAACTGCTGCAATGTGGGTCACTTTCACAGGGTGCAGTCCTGAAAGAACAGGCTGCTCCACCATGGGTCCTCCACAGGCTCACAAGTCCTACCAGAAAACCTGCTCCAGCGTGGGCTCCTTTCTCCATGGGTCTGCCAGGAGCCTGCTCCAGCAAAGGATTCCCACAGTTCACAGCCTTCTTTTGGGCATCCACCTGCTCTGGCATGGATCTCCACCATGGGTTGCGGGTGGATCTCTGTATCCCAATGGTCCTCCATGGGCTGCAAGGGCACAGCTGCTTCACCATGGTCTTCACCACGGACTGCGGGGGGACCTCAGCTCCTGTGCCTGGAGCACCTTCTCCACCTTCTTCCCCACTGACCTTGGTGTCTGCAGAGCTGTTCCTTTCACATATTCTCACTCTGCTCTCCTCTGGCCACAATTGCATCTGCGCAATAACTGTGGGGTTTTTTTCCCCTTCTCAAATATGTTATTACAGAAGTGTTATCACCATTTCTAATTGGCCCAGCCTTGGTCAGTGAAATGTCCATCTTGGAGCTAGCTGGCATTGGCTCTGCTGGACATAGAGGAAGCTTCTAGTAGCTTCTCACAGAAGCCACCTCTGTAGCCTCCCTGTTACCAACACCTGGCCACACAAACCCAATACAGATTACCTAGAGAGGTTGTGGAGTCCCCCTCACTGGAGATGTTCAAGAACCATCTGGGCACAATCCTGTACCATGTGCTCTGGGACAACCCTGCTTAAGCAGGGAGGTTGGACCAGATGATCCACTGTGCTCTTTTCCAACCTGACCATTTCTGTGATTTCTGTGAAGCAGCTGCTGATATCCGGGAGTTTTTTATGAGCCTGGTTCAACTGCTTTGTCAACTGAAACACATCAGGACTCCCTGAAAGCCACAGGAATTAGAGGGCCCTGAACCAGATGAGCACTCACTCCCTGAGATGAGTCCCTCAGGAAGCCTAGCAAAAGTGTCAGAAAAAGGCTGGTTCTTGCTGTACACACTCTGGCTACCTTGGGGAATATCAGAGCAACTGGCTCAAGAGCAGAGTTGCAGAGACAAACCAGTAGACAGACAGCATGCTCAGGGGGGTACAGACAAAACAGCAATGTCCTGAGCAACTGCCTAAAATGTATCTTGGCAAAACCTTGCCTGACTGTGGATGAAGCAGAAATTGCAGGCTGGAATCATAAACCCATCAGTTGGTCTGACTTTTGCTTCCCTGGCCTGCATGGATAATGCAGGAGGAGAGCGGAGTTATGGATGACATCCTCTAGCTGGTGAAAGCCACATGGAGGACCTGGTCTTTTGGCTGCCACCAGCTGCTGCATGAGGAGCAGCTGATGGGCAAGTGATGAAGTGGACTTAAATTAAGCAGATGCCCTGTTGTGACTATGCTCATTAAGGGATGAGTGAGTTTGCATACTTAAACCAAGCCTCAAGTCTGTGCCCTTAGGAGCATCTCTGCAACTGTGATGTGTTGCCTGTGCAGGTTCCACACTAGAGTTTCTCCAGGCAACCACAACACAGCTGGATCTGTCTGGGTTGGATGGAGCAATATCCAGGTAGGACCACCAAATCCTCTCTTTAGAGTTGTGATTTCATTGTCCTGGGCTCTTTGCATAAAGGTGTCACCCAGCATTGGCCATGATTCCTCCCAATGTCTGCTTCCAAAGTCAGCTGGTATCCATCCAAATCCTCTCTCCTATGCAGTTTATGTGTTTGTTTTCTCTTTTGCTATTCCTCAGGCTTAGGGTGGGTTTCTACCCTTCCTTCCAGGCTTCAGTACCAAGTACTGTCATTTGGCAAGGTAGACTGTGTCCCCTACTTATGTCTATGGCAAAGCAGACCCTGAAACCTCAGTTGGAGGCTCCTGAAGAGAAGCATTCCTGCCTGGAGGCATCATTGAAGTAACTCCCAGACAGAGGCACTTTCAGATCCTTTGAGTCAAAAGGTGCTATAAAATAAAAGATATTGCTCACTAACAAGTTCTCAGTTGCAAACTGGAGTGGGAAAGAATATTTTCACATCCTCTTTCTAAGCACATTAACTCTTGGCAGACATCATCATTCAGGTCTTCAGAGTTGAAAGCTTCACACAGTATGCAGCATGTTGAGTCCACATGCTTCATCTCCAGTTTCAACATCTCTAAAATCTACACTGCCTCTACACTATATCCCCCTAGTGTAGCGAACATCCAAATATTGTGTTGTTTTGGGGGTTGCAACAATAAATATACATTTCGCTGTGATCTTCCCCTGGAGGAAAAACAGCCTTCACTGCTGCAAGCTCACAATAGACAGTGCCTAAAGATTTTTATCAACTGTCTTCTGATGCTTCCCTTACCATGGTGGGCAATCACTTTGTATGAATCTGGCTTGCTCTAGTGCAGTGATGCAGAGTTATGTTCCACTGCTGAAAGTTCGGGTCCCAATTGCGGGGCTAAACTCCTGCTGACAGTGTGCTGATTTTTCTCTCTGTGTCCCCCATGCTGCCAGGGAGGGGGAGGAGATGTTTTTTTTACAGGTTGGAAAAGAAAGAAAAAATTAATGCAAAATGCAGAGAAGATGAGGCAAAGGAGAAGGGGAAAGAAAGCTATCCTGACAGGTGAGGTGAGGCTGAGGAGAGGAAATCCTTTGAGCAGCACAGGGTACTGTGATCACAGTCTTTTTCTTCACTGAGGAGAAAATCTTGCTCAAGAGGCAACTAAAATGCTACAGGCAAGGAAAAGCTTTTACAGTGCCTCAAAGAACTTGTGTGCCTGGGCAAGTGCACTGGGAATTAGTGACAGGCAAACTACCAAAAGTTGGGTGGTTTGTTTTAGATAAAGATCCACACCTGCAGATGCTTATCTAAAGCCCTCAGTCTGGTCTGCAAATGTCTTAAGAACAGACTCTTCTTGCATGATTTCCATTTCTGAAAGCAGTCACTCCTCGTGCCAAAAATTACAATGAAAACAGCTTTTATTCTTTTTTTTTGCTGTGTTTTGGCTCTTCTGCCTCTGGTTCCAAGCAAAACCTCAAACCGCAGTCTTTTATTTAAAAGTTGGACTTTGCTCATTTAATTTTAAGCCATTCTGGTTCTCATTGCTGCACACATATGAGGGGGAAAGGTGCCATGTTTCTATAGAAAACGTTAAAAGAAAAGAAGACTCCCTGAAAACTGTCAGAAAAAGAAGCTACTTTCCCTAAGAGGACTACAAGCCTCAATTTCTCCCACCTTAAGCAGACTACTTATCTGTAAGCAGACTATTCTTCCTTTAGATAACATGTGAGATCACAACATTCCCAGTTCAAATGAGCCTGTTAGTCTTGGGTGATTATTAGTCAGTTAATGTAGTAAACCCCATAGATTTAGGAAAAGCACCATGGAGAATCTGAATAATAGGAATTCTGAGGCAGCAAAGAAGTTCCTGTCTCCATGGGCATCCGCCCTTAACCTATCTCTGTAACCCTATAAGGCAATGTCATGTTAACCCCTTACCACTGGTCAAGCTTGGATCCTTTCCAACCCTATAAAAGAAGCATACTGTACCCCATTAGTTAGAAGAAGGAGAGCTGAGACCCTTCACAGACCTCCCCAAATAAAGCCATCGCCGTGGAACAGCCTGCGCCTTCTCCTTCTCCTCTCTCTCCATCTGCTGCAGCCTCAAGCCCGGGGCACCACTACCTAGCAAGCAAAGCTGAAATCCTGAGAGCTTGCTAATCACTATAGAGCTGGCAATCACCATGCTTGCTGGATGGTAGCCCTGCGGCAATTCGGCCTGAACTAAGCCTGGCTCTCGGGCACCCTGTCCCCCTGGGGAATGAGCTCCTGGGCTATATTGCTCTGCTTTATAATAAGGCCAAATCAGAGGCTTTATTAAGTTAATACTATTGAATCAAAGAAAATAAAGACTTTGAAGTGAGTTTTATTTCCCCATGCAATCTTGAAACTCACCAGATGTATAGTAGCTCTGATTTGACAGAGAAGGAAGAAAATGGTTTGAACAAGATCTGGTGCCCTCCAGTTTTCTTAAATCAGAGTGTAATTGAAGTAAAATAGCCCTGGGGATGGTGCTGCTGGGATGACTACATTATGTTTTGCTTAAGTACTCTGGACAAACAGGGCTGTTGCAGGGTTGGTTTTGATCTCTGGATAGATTTACATGAGGATGTCTCAAGTATTGTTGCTTAGTGCATAAGGCAGATCAGAATTAGGCCAGTGTACTTTTAAGGATGTTGCCAGATATCCTATGTCCATGGACCATTCACCTTGAGAAGCTTAAAAGCACATGCATTCACTCAATGCGTAGCAAAGAATTAATGTTTTGCTGTTAAAGACCAGATTATGTTCTTTCTAAATGACTTCTTGCTGCCTTTTTCCTACCTTTCCTATTATTTATTAATTACACAAGTGATGATCTTCAGCTCATCCAAGTGGTTTGGAGACCAAGACTCAGGTCTTTAGTTGGTACAAATCAGGATAACTAAATCCACGTTAACAGAATTGATGGACAAAGTAAGTGGAAAAGGTGTGACCACGAGTTTATACTACACAGGCTTCCAAAACAAGGGCACTACCTTCTAGATAGAACAATACATATAGTCTAAGTATTTTTTCACTGAAGCTGATGGCACATCTTGTGGGTGACCAAGACAAGTGTAGGAGGCCCAAGTCCTCCTTCATGTCAACATACATGAATGGGGAGCAGCTCCATTACCCATGACATGCTGTAATCTTTGCAAAATCTGTTCATTGTGTCCTGTTAAATGCTGCAGGATGCCTATAATTTTTGTGGAAACTTGGCTCTTGTGCAGCTTCTTAGTTTAGATGGTGGGAGGGATGGGTTTAACTTTTTGTTTGAAAGAAGGAAAATAAAAAAACTGGACCCTTTTCAAGAGTGCTGAACAGTTGAGAAATCTGTCCCAGAGCTTTTTAGAAAAAGTGACCCAAATCAATCTAGTTACTAGACCTTTCTCTTGCCTGTGACTAACACATGGATTGATATTTGCTTGCAAGAAATATTGGTGAGACATGGGGGTTCCCATTCACTTGTGCTGTTTACTGCTCCCCCCAAGATCACAGACTGCAACAATGATGGAGCAGATGCTTCACAGGTGCATGGTTTATATACCAAAATGGGTTGTAAATCAGAGTGGAGGAAGAAAGGGCTGGAACAATGCTGGTTTGTAGAAGCGACCATTGGAAAGGGATGGTGACCGTGTTCATTTTACAGGTTTCCTCTCCTAAGTCTATGTGTGCTCACACTGCACCAGAGGGATCGGGTCCCAGGTCAGAAATCCAAGGAGCACACCAATAATTTGCCAGAGATTATACAGGGAGTAAATTTTCCCCAATCTCTATTATTGGTTCAAAACCAGGAATTCTCATAGACTTTCAGACAGATGGCTGGTCCTATTACTTCTTATGTTAGATTTTCCATTAAGGCTGAAAGCAAATCCACATCCAAGCTGGAAGTAAACAACCATCAAATTCAAAATGCATTAATTCAAACTGCCAAAGCATTTGCTGTGTATGCTGCAGATGTCAAATACATCATTTCCCACAGCCCTGAGCCTAGACACATAACTAAGCTATACAGCAAAAGCTTCTACCCAGTCCAAAAATCCATCCTATGCAAAATTTTCTCTCCTCTCTGGTGTTTTAAGGGCTGGGTCCTCAGCTGGAATGAATTAATGTAGCTGCTTTGATTTGAATAGAGCTACACCAATTTATACCAGATGAGAATTTCACCCTTTGGCAACCAAGTGGGAAATGGCTATCCACTACTTTTTTAACACTGCGGTTTCAGAAAAAATAAAAAGTAGTGTATTTTTAAGAGTGAAAGAGCACTAAGGAAGTTTCTTTCAATTTATATGATTAATTTTTGAAGTAATCCATTAGAGAGTTTGGTCCAAAAGAATCATGCTTTACAGAAAAATGCATATAACATAACTTATAAATACAAACAACACAAGTTACTCAACTTATACTGATTCCTGATACCTTTCAAAATGCCAACACAAAATTAACTAGGAATCCAAGCATGACATTGCTGTGGTATTGCAGGAAATTCACAAAGCAGAAAGGACTGAATAAACCAGTCTGCTTTTTCCTGACAGAGCTGAATGAAGAGAACAAAACCCATGAAACTAAATCATACAAACAAAAAACCCCACCCATATGCTTTGAGATGGTGTGAACATTAGTACCATGGTGTGCTCCTCAGCCATAAAGATGTTCAAGATAGTTTTTCTAATATACTTTTTTGTAAATCAAATGGCACTGCTGAATTAATGTCCTGGTTCAGGGCAAATTTGGGAGAGAACTCCCAAAGGGGCTCCTCTAGGAAAGCAGATTCAATTGGGCCCTCCCCCCAACTGGTCCAGGAGAAAATACCTCCTTGGAGAAAAGTGGAAAAAATCTGTTTATTAAACAATATAACCTAAAAAATATTAAACAATAAAACCCCTTGCCACTCCAAAAGAGATGACAAACTGAGAAAGTCCCCTCCCCGGGTTGCAGCTCAGCTCACTCAGTCTCTTATCAGTCCCTCCGGTGCTGGAAATGCCCCAGCCCAGGCCCAGCCCGTTGGGCCACAGGTGTGAGCTGCTGGTGCTCTTCTGGGTGTTCAGTCCAGAGCAGGTTTAAACAGGTCCAAAGAAAAAGGAAAAAAACCACAGTCCAGGGAACTTCTTTGCCTCAGCTAGCTAAAACTAACTAAAAGCAAAGGAGAGCTCTGTCCCGCTGTCTGTCCCTCCGCAGACAATGCAGTCCAGGAGCAGGAATGCGGAGGAGTGAGTGCAGTGTTTGAAAACAAACTGCACACTTCTTCTTTTCCCCCTTCACTCTCTGGAACAAGTCTTAAAGGTGCAAAACTTATTATTCAGCATAAACAGAACAAGACGATTGAGGGTAAAAGCATCATATAGTCAACCTAGGACAATTAATAATTTGTAAATCACGATTTATTCAATTTAAACCAATGTAACCTCATCAAATATATTTGTGAATTATTATCTGAATTAAGCTTATGATTTAATCTTTAGCATGGGAGGCCCCACTTGCAGACTTGGATGTGCCTTGATTTTCCTCAAAGTAAACTGGAGGTCAAATATTATACCAATAGAAATGAACGGAGATTTTTAAGATAATCACAATGGGAAATCAAACTTTAAGCTATTTAACTTGAAGCCACTAAACTGATGCAGTTCATCAGAAAATCTACCACCTCATTTTTTAGCCATCTTTATTTTCATTTTACAATTCAGTGTAAGCTGGCAATTAGTAATGCTTTGTCTGTTTTTAGAGCCTTCCATCTGAGAATATAAAACCACTTTGTAAACACTAATTAATTAAGCTTCTTAACACCTGTGAGACAGCTACTACAATCTCATTTGCACAGCTCAGAGAAGACCAGGTTTGCTGAGGGTCTGAGCTAGCCAGCATGGGAGCTGGGAAACCACTCTAGACACTGAACCTAAGCTTCTGCTCAATAGCACAAGGTTTTCAATGGATGGGGGGATGTGCCTGGTAACTTCAGAAGCTTATAATTATCTCTTGGAAATGCTAGTGTGCCCTGATGTCTGGCGGACTGAAAACACACAGGGTTGAACTTCTACACACAGATGCAACTCAAGTCCCACTTATCGTAGAATCATTAAGGTTGAAAAGGACTTCTAAGCTCATCAAGTCCAGCCATCAATTGAGCATCACCACCATGCTCACCACTAAACCATGTTCTCAAGTGCCATATCCACATGTTTTTTGAACACTTCCAGGGATGGTGACCTGGAGTAATAGTTTTCATTTGACTAGACACAGCTGTCCACTGCATGTAATTACCTTTAGCTCCATCCTTGGTGAAATTAAATTCTCTCTATGTCTGATTTAGTCCACAGGGACTTCAGTAGGGGAGCTGCCAGAATAATCAGTGCATTGCTTAATGACAGGCACTCCAACAAGCAACATGGTTGTGCATTGTCAGAAACAGAGCCCACAGCTCCAGAGAAGGGGAAAGGGGAAGACAGTCTCCTTGTTATTCAAGAGGAAATAAAGTGGTTGTATTGGAGCAAATGTGGATGCATGCAGTTGCTTTTTCTTGACAAGTATCACCAATGTGCTCGGCATCTTGTGTATATATGTAAACATGGAGTTTTCTCATGTGTTTGTCAGCAAATATGCATTTTTATTAGATTTTCCTCTCAAAAATGGCTGTGATTCTGCTGCTGGTATGCATAGTGCTAATGCAAAACATAATTTCTATTTATAAGTCTAAACATACATGCATCCCATACAGTGATGCTTACATGGCCATTCAGATATACCATCTAACATGTATACATATGTATAGATATACACACTTTCAGTGTGTTTATTACATTGGCCACTGCAGTAAGAAAGATGTTTAGATGCAAGCATTAAAAAAATAGGAATTTCTCACTTTATAGCTATTTGTAGAAATTTATTTCTGTTTGAGTGGGTATATGTCCAGCAGCATGATTGAAGCACTCTTACATGTGATAGTAAAGGCATGTCACCAAGGGATGAATACATATGTTCTCCAGCCCACATCATGGGTGGATACACAGGGATAAACCAAACACCCTAATTTTTAACTGGTTGATTCAGCAGCCTGAAAACAGAAACTAAGTTGGGTCTGAAACTGGACCCATCTTTACCTTCATCAAGGATCATTGGAGGTATGCACTGCTTTGGTTAGTAAGACTTGTTACAACCACTGCTAATGAGATATTGCAAGGGGTGATACCAGCTCCACCTGCCCTATAAGTCCTCAGGGATTCTCTAATTTCTGTTTTTGCTTTGACAGCACCATGGACCTGGGTCTGCAGAAGATGTATGTTCAATTATTTTTTCTGACCTACTACCAACATTTTCCTGAGAAACACAAGGAGGAAATGGGGAACACTGATCTTGCACAGCTCATAACTCAGCCAGAATAGAGGGGAGTCTCATGGGAGAAAGGCATGTCTTCAGCTGCAGGGCTTTTGTCCCCGCCAAAATTCAAAGGTTCTTTTTCAAACAATAGAGATATTAACGCTTCTTTTAAAAAAACCCACAAAAATAAAGAGGCCAGGAGAACCTTTGATAAATGGAAAATCTTAGGAACACAAAAATGCTGGTCTTCATAGAGGAGAAAACATGATGGTGTCCAAAATGATGAAATCATATTACAGTGAAGCATGTTAAATAACCCAAATATAGGAGCCAATACTTCTGTCCTGTCACACATACACTACTAACTTCTCCTGCTATTTATTCAGAAAGGACAGAAATTACACAGACCCTAAATGTTTCTCCTCAAGTAAGTCCACCCAGCAGCTTTGTGCAGACATAGCTGTACACAGTTTGGATTAGTTCTCACAGTGTGGTTTCTCCTCCTCATCTCTGGATCCTCCCTGGTTCTCTTCTTCACCTTCCCTGTCATCTTCCCCATTACATGACACTTTTTCACCAGCCCCTTCAGTGGCCCTTAATAGTCAGGTCCTCTCTTACATTTGCCTTAGGCTAACAGGTTCATTGCCTTCCTTGCTGAGAATCATGCTGTCCCTTCTTGCTTTTCCTCCACTTCTCTCTCTGTTTGTCACTTTTTCACAATTTTAATTTTTTTAAACTTTTTACACTTTTGATGGGTCCAAATACCTACAGAAACATGCACAGTTTGCATGTTTTTTTATTCTCTTCCTTCTCTCCAAAGGCCTGAATAATTCAGAAGCCAGTATTTTAGGATGGCTGCATAGTAGCTATAGTAGAATAGTATCACCTCTTCAGCTAGCTCAGAAGAATACAGCACCTTGCTGGGAACTAGTATGAAGAATCACAAGAGTGTGTCCTGCAAAGGAAACCTTGGTATGGCTGTTCCAGATGCTTGGCATAGATGTTATTCCATTTCTTGAGCATGTACTGCTTTTTATTAAATTAAAACCAGATGGTTTTGGTTCAAAGTCTGTGGTATTCACATATTCTCTGAACAGAGAGAGACTTAATTCTCTCCCAGGATTTTCCTGAGAAGCTGTGAGAAAGCTCGGAGAAAACAATTTTTATCTCCACTTGCTGCATCTGTTGTTGTGTACATGTGAAATGTGTTATGGAGATTGTTTACCAAAAGGTAGTTTCCTAATTGGACTCTGGTGATGGTGTTTTGATTAATTGACCAATTGGATCCACGTATGTGTATCGTACTGTCTGGAAAGGGCGATGGGTTTTTCTTAGTAGTATAGTTTTTCATATAGTATAGTGTAGAAGTATAGTGTAATATAGTATAGCTTAATAAAGCAATTGATCAGCCTTTTGCAATCATGGAGTCAGTGCACATTATTCCCCGCATGGGGACACCTTACTACAATAAAAGTTTCCAGTTAGTAATGCAGAAATGAGGCAAACAGAGATATCCATAAGATATCCACCCTGGTTTCCAGTGAGCAGATGGCATGCACACAACTGAAAATGTTTTCTTTCATATATATGCAAAATTTTAGTTTCCTCATTCAATAACCACTTTTTGTTCTCTTTTAAACTAAACCCAAATAGGCAAAGCAGAAAATAGACACAAGTTGTAAAATAACTGTCAAAGGTACATAAATCAAACTCTTCATGACCAATCTTTTTTTTCTTTGCTATCAAATCCATTTACAAATCTTGAAATAGTGTATTTCTGTAGGTCCTACTAAAACAACACATTATAGAACAATTAGAAAGTCCCTCATCAATGCAAGAAAAATATATTTTACATCCCTGAGAATTGGAATATTAAACCCATCCTTAGATAAATAAGTCCTTCCTAGAATAGGTCATTGGAACAAGCTATAAAATACTAAAACTGGAAGGTATTTAGCATCAGACTGAGATGTTGTGGTGGTTTAACACCAGCAGGAAGTTAAACTCCAAATAAGCCACTCCCTTTCCCCTACCTCTTCTGGTAAGACAGGGACAAAAGAAGAGACTGTGGGTTGAGATAACAATTTGCTGAAAGCAAAAAGCAATGGAATAAGATGATGCACAATAAAAACAGCAGTATTACTAGCAAAGGCATACAAAAAGAGAAGGTGTTTTACCCACAAAAAAGGTGTTCACCACCTCAGTGTAGTTCCAAGTGGCCATTGGGACCAAAAAAAAGATGGTGGATGCTCTCTGTAGATCACATCCATGTGGGTTCCCCAGACAAAGACCAGATGGCAACCATTCCTGCACGCTGTGCAACATAACCACGAAGAACAAATGCAAGATGGCAGGGGAGCTCCCACAGCTAGTGTTTCCCACCTGCCAGCCCGAAACAACCAAAGACAATGACAAACAAACCCCCTGAAACCCAGGTCTGCCTGTGCCACTGCTTCTACTGCTTCACTGTGCTGGGGGATTGGTCCCACAGGTCACTGCCACTTTCCTACTGCTCTGCTGTGCTCCTTTTGGCTCAGCTCAGCTGGGCTCAGGTAGGCTTGTATGGGCTCCTTTGGTGCAGCTCGACTGGGGATCACCTCCACCACTACGTTCCCTGTGGCAGCCTCCCCACCGGTGCTGCTGTTCAGCACTATATCGATTTCACATTTCGCCACTTTCCTTTCAGCACCATGTCCAGTAGCTGCATCCCGAAGAAAAGGGAAAGGGTGGATGGTGGCAGGAGAGGACAGAGTCTGCAGGGCTGATGCCGACAGCCTTTCCGTTGCAGAGACTGAGGCAAAACAGTGTAGTTCCAGTGGTGTGCTCAGCTTTTGTTCCCAAAACCATGTCCCTCAGTGATGATACAGAATAGCAACTTGGCCATGCCCACACAGTGCTAAGCTCTGCCCCTTCTTTGAAACCAGGACAGATGTATAGGTATTTCCCAAGTCTGCTGCCAATCTCAGTGGCCTAGAACCCTTCCTGAAAAGTCCACAATGTGCAACCATACAAAGTGCCATGCATTCATACCAGAAAAATGCTACTGAAAATGTAATACATCTGGGACTCCAGAAAGTGGGTAAAGTAGGCAGGTGTTGCTGCCCCCATCACTACTGAAGAGGTAGCAGGAAGGGAAAATAATACTAGTTATCTAAAGAGATAGATATATAGATAGATAACAGGGAAAGGATGAAATACTGTCACAGTAAGAGCTGAGAAAGAACATGATGAAATGACAATGTCATCTATGCTGTTCTCCAGCCAATCTCTTTAACAGAGGCATCTCCATCATCTTCCACTTCATAGAATCATAATAATAGAATCCATAAGGTTGGAAAAGACCTCTAAGATCATCAAGTCCAACCATCAACCTATCACCACCACCATGTTCACCATTAAACCATGTCCTCAAGTGCCATATCCACACATTTTTTGAACACTTCCAGAGATAGTGACTCCACCATTTCCCTGGGTAGCCTGTTCCAATGCTTTAAAACCCTTTCTGAGAAAAAAAATACTATTCTCCAATCTAAATGTCTCCTGACTCAACTTGAGGCCATTTCCTATTGTCCTGTCACTTGTTACCTGGGAGAGGAGTCATTCACCTCACTGCAACTTCCTTTCAGGTTGTTTTAGAGACCAATAAGGTCTCCCCTGAACCTCCTTTTTCCAGGCTAAACAAGTCCAGCTACCTCAGCCACTCCTCATCAGACTTGTGCTCCAGACCCTTCACCAGCTTCTCTGCCCTTCTTTGGACAAGCTCCAGCACCTCAATGTTTTTCTTGTAGCAAGGGACCCAAACCTGAAAATAGAATATTCATTAAAATGTGACTCACACTCAGCAATTATAGAAAGGATTTGAGGCCACAGTGACAATCATGCTCCCTGAGGGGGAAGCAGGGATCAGAGGGAAGCCACTCCACTTTCCAATTCTTCAAGTTTGCGAAAAGCCCACACCTCCAGCTACCATCTTTCAGAAATGCCTTTCCCACCCTTGAGAACTGGAAATGTGCACTCATTTACTTGCAAACAGGGAATTCTGTCAACAGCCTCAAAACCTGCAGATTTTGATTGCATTAAATTGTTCCAAATCAGATTTTCCTTTTGAGCCTGGAATACAAGACAATTAATTAAGACACACACACACACACTGCCCACTGGATTAACTGTGTCCAGTTCTGGGCTGTAGCAGCCACAGGGCCTGCAAGGCCTCCCTAACAGTCAGTTGCCTAAGATAAGAAATGCCTAGTCATGATGACTGGACCAAAGAAGCCCCTTTTCTGTCTTCGGACCCTTGTTATCACTCTTTAAGACAATAGGTCATATTTGCCTTGACCCTTACTATTGGACCGTTGCCCAAAACCCCTATACCCTATATAAACCCCTACTCCTGTGCTGTTCAGCAGAAGAACTCTCACTGTCACCCTTTGCAGAAGCTGCCAATAAAGACACCTCTGTGGAACCTCATGCAGCCCTCTCCTCTCTCTCCCCGCGTCTGCTGAGGCACTTAGCAAGCAAAGAGCTGAAATCACTTGTCACAGACATCTTTTATGAAAAATCCTTTCTTTAGGATTTTTCCTCCTGAGAGGCTGAGAGGCCTCAGGAACAAAATGTAAAAATGGTTATCTGCTGCTGTGGAATGCAACAGGTGGGTCTGTGATTGGTCTCAGAGTTGATTTAATTAATGGCCAATCACAGTCATCTGGCTTGGACTCTGTCTGAGCCACAAGCCTTTGTTATCATTCTTTCTTTTTCTATTCTTAGCTAGCCTTCTGATGAAATCCTTTCTTCTATTATTTTAGTATAGTTTTAATATAATATATCATAAAATAATAAATCAAGCCTTCTGAAACATGACTCAGATCCTCGTCTCTTCCCTCATCCTCAGACCCTTGTGAACACGGTCACAATCACTAAAGAGCTGAATTCACCAAAGACCTGATCTCAGAGAGCTGAGCTGCCTGCTAAGATTGCCTGCGGCTGGGAGCCTGCCTGAGGGACCTGGACAGGTTGTGCTTAGCGGGACTTCACTATCCGGACACCTATGGTAGCCGCAGTTGGACAGTCCCCGAAAACCCCCTGCCGTAATACTGGGCCACTCAGTTTCAGAATGACATTGAGATGTTTGAGCATGTCCAGAGGAGGGCAACAAGGCTGGTGAGGGGTTTGGAACACAAGCCCTATGAGGAATGACTGAGGAAGCTGGGGTTGTTTAGCCTGGAGAAAAGGAGACTCAGGGGTGACCTTATTGCTCTCTACAACTTCCTAAAAGGTGGTTGTAGTCAGGTGGGGATTGGTCTCTTTCTCCAAGCAGCAACTAACAGAACGAGAGGACACAGTCTCAAGCTGCATCAAGAGAAATATAGGTTGGATATTAGGAAGACGTTTTTCACTGAAAGAGTGATGAAGTACTTGAATCGCCTGCCCGGGGAGGTGGTGGAGTCACCTGTTGCAACTCTGGATGCTGAGAATTTTAGACTTTCTTTGCTGACAGACTCTGACCCCCAGGAGAGCACTGCATTTGACCTGAGGCCGTGGAGAAGGCTTTCAAAACTGAATGATAGAACTGGGATTATGGGTGTGTAGTTTGATTAGAAGTGTGTAATATCATGTGGTGGAAAACTTAGAGTTTAAGGTTGTAGAATATAGAAATATATATGGGGCAAGATGGAGGTTTTAGGGCAGTTCTTCACCTTCTTCTTCATGGGTTTAGGTAGTATTTTGGAATTAGACAGGAAAGTCCGCATTGAGGGACACAAGTGGTTAAGTTATTGGGTTAAAAGTAAAAATAATTTGTGTCATTTATTAATTGGATAGTTTAGCCTTAGAAGACCTTGTAGAGAAAGATAGTTAGTCATTTTGTACCTTGTTAGTGAAATACTGCAGAACTCATGGCTTGTGAGACTGTGATATAGATAAGAAATAATAAACACTTGAGTCTGAACACGAAATATCGTCTCAAGCGCCTTCAATCCCAACCTTGACAGAGGCAGAAAAGAAGCTGAGAACCGGCATATAGTGGTGTGCCAATGCGAGGAAACCTGTTGAGATCGGGACCTCCCTGAAGAAACAGAGATAAAAAGCAGCTGGAAGCTGGAAAAATCCCTGGGGAAAGAAAAAAGGAGAAAAGAAACTCAGAAATCCCTAGAGGTTGGTGAAACGGTTAGAAACCAGGAACATGGTTGCGGGATGATCACAGAACAAGGCACTGAGGAGGAGAAACAGACGGAAGAAGTCAGGTACACTTTATACTTCAGGGTTAATCACATAGAAACATAATGGGAAATGTAATGTCCAGATCGCAGAAATGCCTTAGATGTCCGAGACTCAATGGTCAGGGAAC
The DNA here is from genome assembly GCF_051311805.1 of Agelaius phoeniceus. Classification (NCBI taxonomy): domain Eukaryota; kingdom Metazoa; phylum Chordata; class Aves; order Passeriformes; family Icteridae; genus Agelaius; species Agelaius phoeniceus. Next base: position 18,794,907 of record NC_135301.1, read on the forward strand.
AGCCCATTACTGTCCCAAGGGACCAACTAAAAGATCTATTACGCTGGATGCAGGAACAGTTTCTGAGTGCAGATGCAGGGGCTCTTTTCAATTCCTTTCTTTGGGACTCTGTGAATCTAAGACTATACAACACTGCTACACTTAAAAACACAGCGGCAGCAAAACTTCTTCCAGCATGCGGTCATTTATGAGGTGATAGTGAGACAGAGTGGAAATTTTCCAGGGTAGAAATCCATTTTGATTTAGGTGGAATGTAGATCTTTGAGTTAAGTCTGTAGCTTGCTGTTTAGTCTGACTGCCTGTTCTCTTGAAGGGCCTGCTTCAGCTGAAGGACAAGAGATAAGGGGGGAGGAGGAGGGAAGACAGAGCGGGGCAACCTGACCCAGGAGTTCCTTCTGAAGAATTAGTGGCAAGTGGAAATCAGTGGAATGAATATGTATGAACCTATTGTGAAATTGCATGCATATGTATTTGAGAGGGAGATAAAAGGGGATCTGATCTGGGGTTCCCAGAGGTATGCATGTCATTTTAGGGGAACAATTCCCACATGCTCCAGCGCTGTAATAAACATACCGGCTTTACAACTTTCACAAAAGTTGTGGAGTTTTGTTTATCTCCACAAAACAATAGCCAGTAGATGCAATGCACAAAAGCATGCAGAAGATGCGAGCGAGATAATCACTACAAAGCGCACAGCTTCAGCCCATGCACCTAAAAGTGGCGGAAGGGGTAGCCCCCCCCCCCCCCCGTTCCTGCTCCAGCAGCATCAGCAGAGCCTGAGACATTGCTCACCACAGCTCACCCAGGGGACGGGACATTCTAACCCTGCGGAAGCGCTCCCCACAGACAGGGGCCCCCCTGAATTACACAGGATCAGCCCAGGAGCAGGGGGACCCATCTCTTGTGCGCGGCAGTCAGAAACTGCAAAAAGTACGCAGGATACTAATCTCTAACTAATCTCTAACTAAATAATCTCTGGTGGGTCAAGGTAAGTGCCATTATCCTGTTTTAATGGCTAATGAAGCAGAAACAGAGTAAGTAGTTGTCATGGTTTGACACTGGCACAATGCCAGTGCCCCCATGAAGATACCTTCTCTCTGGTTTCTGCTGTGAGATGTGACCAGGAATAAGCAAAGCAGGCTCCTACTTAGGAAAGAAAGAAAACAGAACTTTATTAACTACACTACAACTACAGATAAAAAGGAACACACACACAGGGAAAATGAAAACCTTACAAATACATTTCCTCCTCCCCCCACCAAATTTCCAACACAATACATCTATTCCCCAAATCACCAACTCTTAGTCCAGTACCACCCTTCAAACAATCAATCCTCAGTTCATCAAGAGGAGAGGAGTCCTTCTTGTACCATGGTTTCCCCTGGAAACACGGCTGAAGCCTTGTGTGTTTCCGTGTCACTCGTGGCACCGCCCGGAGTACATCTGCCGTCGTGACCTCTTCCTTTCATGTCCAGTGCTCTCACCACTGAACACGGACCAGAGCTGCTTCTAGGGTTGTCTTTTTAAGGATGCACTGTCCCGATCCAAAAAAGGCACAGTCTCTCCTTTGGGACACCTGTCCCCCCCATATTTTTTCACCCCTTGGGGCCGAGGGGCACCAACACTGAACCCTCTTGGTTCTGTGGCCATTGCCTCCCCCTAGAATGCAGTCTCTGTATCACAAGGAACATGGTTCTGTCCATGGCTATACAAAAAGAGTCCAGCAAAAGCCACTCCATCATCTCTTCCCACTAGGATTCTTCTCTACTCTTCTACTATCTCTCACTCACCCAGACCTCTCTCACACTTGCACATTTCCTTCCTCATCTTCCACTCTATCTTCTAGGAAAGGTCAATGATCTGTAAAGTTCTCATTCTCCGAAAAGGGGTTAAAAGCTCCTACAAGCGGCCAGCTGCACCCCCCCTTTCTCTCCGTCCCAGCCGTGCTGCTGGCACAGGCCCATGTTTATCCAGTTTCAAGGTTACAGTCCCAGGCAGCGGCTCTCTTTCTCTCTCTCTGTGTCTCTCAGGGGGGACTGCCCGATGGCTCCCAGTGTCTCCCTCTCTGTCTCTCTTCCACCCTTCCACCCCCGGGGTCAGGCCTACCTCTCCCGGCCACATGGCTTTTCCCCTCCCCCTGCCCAGCCAGCAGCTGGGCCAGGGGAGAGACCCAAACTCTTTCCTGCCGGAAACCCAAGAGGACCCTCCCAGGGGAGAGCTCTGCTTTTAACCCTGTGTTCTCAGAGGCGTCTCCATGTCCTAATGGCCAGGTTAAATGCCAATATTAAAGCCTGAATATCCATTGGCCAAAACCACAGCATCCCAAAAAACACATTTCCTGTCAAACCACCACAGTAGTTAACTAGTTGTCTCATCTTTGTGACCCCATAATGCATGTTTTATGGGTCCTGAGTGCAGTGAAATTTCCCATCAATGCTGCCATTGATTACAGTGTACAATCTTTGGGGCAGGGTTTGATATTTTCTTTTCATTTGCTTAATGAAAAGCACACTGCCTTTTAATTCTTCTGGATTCAGTTGCCTAGGTATTAGGTAGGAGACTGGATGTGAACACAGCAGGGTGACAGCCATGTAGCTATGTAACATGACGTGCATGAAGCAGCTAAAGCTAATGCATAAGATGCAGGCTGCAGCTTCTGAGCCTGTCTATTGAACCTCCCCTTTAAATCTGTGCCTGGGTAGTGCTGGTACACCACTATGTACAATGCTATTCTGAAAACTCTAAGTATATATAAAGCCTAAGCAGGTTGTGATATGAATGATTTTTAGTAATAAAATGGTTTCAAGAAAGCATTGGGTTTGCCACTGCAAACATCAGACTTTAACAACAGTGCAATCTATAAACACTATCCAACCCAGAGAACAATAATAATAATGGCAACCTGGTTAATTGATTAGTTTAGGTATACAATTAAATAAATGGGTACAATGTTCTAATGATATATTGCACCATAGAAATGATGCTAAAGGCAGGCAAGATTTATTTTGCCTTTGTGATACCTTTATCCTGTTAGATATCCAAAATTTTAAAATTATGCTCAATAAAATCATAAAATTTATAAAGACCACTGCAAAAAGCTAAAAATAGTTCTTAAAAACTGAAAAGCTTAAATCTTTTTATGTATTTCAAATGTACAGGTGTGAGAAACAACCCTCACTTTTATAAATTTAAAAGCTTTATTAAACTTTATCAAAAATACAACAAAAGACTGAATAAGGAAAAATCACAGCGCTGAGAGTCCCTGTACCTATCAGCCACATGCTCATCTACAAAAAGGATGCTCTGCCTTTTATACCCTTAGCCCCTCCCAAAGTTTTGTCAGTCAACTCCTTCTCTGCCATCCATTGGTGGAGATTACTTTCTTACATCTTGGTTGGAGGTCAGGTGTTGTTACGCTGCACCTCTTGGTAATAAGCCAGCCCTCTCCAAATGCCTTGACTACTGAGGCTATTACAAGGGGGAGGGGAAAGAGGACTATGGGAGGACATATTGTAATAACATCACTATACATTTTTAACATCCACATTATATCTGTCTCTTAATTGTGAGAGCCAACTATTACATTACTCATCTAGAACACAGGTATATGCTAAAATACATTTGCTGTACAGATTTCAGAGGGAATTTTCACAAGTAACATTGTTTGAGCTTTTAAATAAAAATCTAAAGCTTTTACACATGCAAAATTAAAAAAAAAAACAAAACAACAAAACAAACCTATATTAGTGCTATAGGCAGATACTGTTAAAGAGTTGTTTTTTAGTTAAATTTGGTAGCCCTCAGCCCTAAACATCGTGTCCATGAACAGGATAACTTTCCACACAAAACTAAGTATTGTGGTATGTTACCGAATAGCATATATGAGCTTGCTACCAAGCCTCAGGATTAACTGACAGGGGCTTCTCCCAATCAGGTCTCTTATGAAGCTGCAAGCATTTCAATGTTTAGATCCCAATAGGGCGTGGAGTTCAGACCAATGAGAATATCCAGACTGGGTCTTTCAAATGTTCTATATAAAGGGTAGCCTGGAAAATAAACTTCCTCTGTGCCACACGAACATTGGGGGTGAGTTGTTTTCTGTCTCCTTGCCCCTCATCCCCCCAAGTGTGAATTAACACATGGTGAACCCCAAAGTGATAAGAACTCAGCAACACAGAGCAAAGGAGACACATGGTGTTATAGCTGGGTTTTGGTCTAGAACCAGATTAACAAATGGCCTAGAGCTGGAAATCAGGGTGGGACCTGGATTACAAGGCGTCAGAGCCTGGATCGGTGCTTGGAAATGGAAAAATACAGCTGGGGACAGCGTAAAAGCTGGAACAGTGTAAAAACCGGACTTTCAGTGTAAAACCGGGACTCACTGGTTCGACAGTGGCATAAAAACCCCTTGGCAGACAGCAGAAAGTGCTCCGAGGGTTGAAAAACCTGTTTTGTGGACTGAAATCACCTAGGAGACCATGGGAGCTTGGATCTCAGCACCAGAAAACTCTGTCTCAAAGGTATTGTGAAAAGTGCATGGTACATGATTGGCTCTTTGCAGGAATATTATATGTGTTATGTTGTATTAATTAGTATTACTGTATTAATCTTTTTTAAGTAGTATGGTAAATATAGTTTTAGGTTATAACATAATATACTTTTTTAACTAGCTATGAGATAATTAAGAAATTCTTCGCACAGAGATAACAGCAACAAGACATCTAAACCCGCAAAGAGAAGAAATATTGCCTCATTATTAGAGAAGACCAACATTCCTTCAACTCCTTCCCATCTTTATGGAGCCACCAGGATTAAGGGGGGGAAGTTGACAATAACCAGAGAACACCCTTTGTTTGAAAAGAATTTATGCATCATGTATGAAATATATGAATATGCAACAGGCTATTGCTTTTAAGAGTTCATCCTTTGTTAGTGTGTGTGCTTTTCAGGGCATATTTGCCCTAGGAAAGGCACCTGCACTGCCCATATTTCTTTGGGTTTTTATTGTCCTAACTCTGATTGTCCAAATTCTTATTACTTTATTTTTATAACCATTTTATTACTATTAAACTTTTAAAATTTTAAAACAAGTGATTGGCGTATTTCACAATTTTGGTGCCATGACTCAGATTTAACCCCTTGCTGCTGGCCCCCCAGGGGATTCCGAGTGGAGAAGGTGCACCCTGCCCAGTCTGTTTCTCCTCGGTGGCCGGCAGACGTAGGTTGCAACCGGTGGACAAAAAGAGAAAATAAAACAAAGAAAAGGGAAAAGATTCCCTAAAAACGCGGTAATTGGCCCTTTAGACTAAAGTGTACATGAGGATTAAGGAAGGGATGAATATGTGTGAATGAGAGGCGGGCTGCTTATCCCAGACCTGCTACGTGAGTGCGGGGTCTCCCATGCTGCATTTCCATCGTTTCACGAGAAAAGCAGCCAGTAAAGAGACAAAGCGAGTGACAAAAAGAGTGAGAGAATCCCCCCCAGGGAAACTGGGACTGGGTCTCAGGGAAGGGGTGGGACCCCTTGGAGAGAGGGAGCCGAGGGTTTTTCTGGCATAATCCACTGGGAAAGCAGAATAAAATAAAGTAAAAAGTGGAGAAGGGCCCCCTAAAAAAAACCTGCTGGGTTGAGGGATTGATATTCCCAAGAACATCCGGGGTTGAGCAAATTCTGCCAGATTGAGGATAGTCCCAAGAGCATCCGGAGTTGGACAACACAGCTGGATTGAGGGATAAAAATGCCCAAGAGTATCTGGGGTTTGACAACACAGCTGGATTGAGGGATATTCAATAGTACCAGGGCTGGCCAGTAACCCCTGAAATTGTAACAGGTGATTTGACAGTAAAAGGTACCTTTTTGTTGTCTTGTTGTGTGTGAAAGTGAGTCACACAAAATCAGCCTCAACTTCCCAGGCGGGTGGGAAGGGGAGGGCTGTGGAAAAAGGTGCATGTGACCCGCAAAAAGCCAATGTTCTCCTGGACAGGTGGGGAGCTGTGGCTAAAGAGTGAGTGACACGCAGACAGCCTCACAGGTGAACTGGCACCAGAGGCAACCAGAGTCAGGGCCCTTCCCAGAGGCCCGGCAATACTGAAACCCTGAGGCCAACCCCAAGGTGGGGGGGGGGGCACACAGACCAGCGATTCTCTGGCAATAGGGGTCCACTTTGTGTCCTGAGGGTGTGAAAGAATGTGTGGAAGTGAATGAGAAATAAAAGTGAGTGTAGACAAATGAAAGTGTATGTAATGTAGATTGTGTATTTTAAGCTTTACTATATCCCCTTGGAGGGAGATGTATTCAGTAGTAGTGTGAGAAAAAGGTTTTTTATTTTGTGTATGTGGTCGGAAGAAGGTGGTATTTAGGTTGCTAGAGAAAGTGAAAAACAGAGGCAGGAGATGAATAGGTAAGAACTTGAAAAAAAAAATGGGACAGAAATCCAGTAAGGTGGATACAGGAAAGAAAAAAGGGAGTAAAAAATTACCAACGGAAATACCCCAAGATAGCCCTCTGGGAGTTATGGTAGCCAACTGGGGAAAAAACCCTTGTACAAGAAAAAAGGACAAGGTAAAGGTGATACAATTCTGTATGCTCAAATGGCCAACAAAAGAAATAAGATCTGACCACGTTTATTGGCCTAGATACGGCTCTTTTGAAAATTGGATTTGTCACCCTCTAAATGTATTTGCAAATTCAAAAGAACTGATTAATCCAGAAGAAAGAGAATATGCCACATGCTGGATGGGAGATTTTAGGACAATAAAAATCTTTAAAGTATTAGAAACCCCCAAGACAAAACAAGAAAATAAAAAGGGGAAAGAAAAGGGCAGGGAACGAGGGAAAAAAGGAAAAAGAGTGGGATCCTTTGCAAATTTTGCCTCCTCCATTCCCGCTCCCACCCCCTCTGCCCGTGACGGCCCCACGGGTCCCAGTCCCCATCCCAGGTCCAGGATCGCTGCTCACAGCAGCCTTGCCAGTCCCCTCCCACACCCCAGCTCCGGCCCCACTGATGAATTTGTCTGCCCGGGTCCTGGCCGCCTGGCCCATGTCCACCCTGCTGGCTGGGACAGGGATCCCTCCGGCCATGTGGTCTATGACCACCACACCGACCGCGCCAGGGGTCCCATCAGTCCCAGCCATCCCATCCCCGACCGCTTCCCCCACTGCCCAATCCCCGGCTGCCCTGCTCATGTTGGCTGCGCTGGGAGCCTGCTTTGTCTCTGCTGGGAGCAGCCAACTCAGCCGCCATTAGCCATGTGTGGGCTATCCACACTCTGGTCTGGTTTCCACCCAAAGTACCCCCACATCTGGCAGTTCCAGCAGCAGACCATGCCTACATCCTGCCCTTGGAGGACCAAGCCTTGGTGAGATATCCTCCCATCATCCCCTGTCCTGCCCGGAGTTATGTTCCCTTGGTAACCACAGATCCGGCTGTTCAGGGAAACTCTCTAGAGGAAGTACCTTATCGAAACACTAGGAGCTCAGTTAAAAGACAGCCCTCTCCAGATTCTTTCTCAAAACATGGGGAAAAGGCTATAGAAGATAAAAAAGAAAAAGAATTAGATGAAGAAATTGGTCTATTTCCGCTAAGAGAGGTTCCCATGGGAGGGAGTGGAACGGGGTTTGTAAATGCCCCTTTGACTTCTTCTGAGGTCAGGTGTCAGAACCCAGGACATCCCTCTGGCTGTCCTGAGCAGCCAAGACCCCTGCCAGGGGGCTCAGAGACCCTGGCACAGAGCCCAAGATGCCTGTGGTTTTGATTATGACCTGTGGAGCAAGTTACCAACCTTAGATGAAGATCTGCAAGCCATGACAGTTTAAGTAGAATGATAGTGAATTTATCACGGAGTGGAAAAGTAGATTTTGGGGTTTTTAAAATGGGGGTTCAGAAGACAAGATGGAGGAATCTGGGCATGTCCAGCCTTTCTCCTTCTTCTTCTTAGCCTCCATCTTCTGCTGCGATGTTGGCACTTTTAGATTAGTTTAGAGTAGAAGCTCACTGTCTAACATAGGTGATAGGTATTGGAAAACAATTGTAAACATTGATACATAGTTTTTAGTATAAAGACATAACACTGCCCCAGGGGCAGGCAGAGTGCCCTAGACTGTCTTACTGAACAGACCTCAGCTAGACAAGAGAAAATATTTTATAGATAAAGAACAATAAACGACCTTGAGACTGAGAACTGAAGAGCTCTGACTCCTTCTTCAAGCACCAGGCTAAGAAAAGAGACTTTCCAGCTTTTCTCGAAGTCACTCTGACCAGCAAGAGATCCTGAGACAGTCAGGAATTTTAAAAAGGAAATCAAATGGATTTAGGAAAATCCCATAGGCACAGCTGAACGATTAGACCGGTTTTTAGGTCCGAACATTTATACTTGGGAAGAAATGCAGTCTATAATGAAAATAATTTTTTCTCAAGAAGAAAGGCAATTAATCAGAGCAGCCAGAATAAAAGTTTGGGAAAAAGAAAACCCTCAGGGCCCTCCAGGAGAAGACAAAATGCCAACAGCACCTCCTGAGTGGGGTCAAAATAATGAAGAGGGGAGGAAACGAATTAATATCGTAATTTAATAATCAAGGGAATAAAATAAGAGGCACTTCAAGGGCAAAATGCTAAAAAGGCTTTTGAAGGACAGCAGGGGAAAGAAGAAACTCTAACTGAATGGTTAGACAGACTTAGGAGAAATATAAAACAATATTCCAGGACAGACCCTGAAACTGATGTGGGAATAGCTTTATTAAGGATTAATTTTGTCACTAATGCTTGGCCAGATATTAGAAGAAAATTAGAAAAAATTTGATGATTGTCATAATAAATCCGTAGATGATTTATTAAAGGAGGCTTAGAAAGTTTATGTACGGAGAGATGAAGAAAAGGCTAAAGTGAAAGCAAAAATTATGGCAGCCAACATGCAAGAAAACAATTTCCAGAGAAATCAAAAACCCCCAGGCACTACTCCTAGATATGAAGGTCATAGAGACGGGGGAAAGGAAAAGAATAGAACCCCAATGCAAACCAAATCTCAGGAGCATTCACGGAATATCTGTTTTTACTGTGGGGTCGAAGGACATTATAGGAGAAATTGTCCTAAGCATGTAAAAGATGTAAAAATCTTGCGAGAGATGGGCCCAGAGGAGGAATGGGAGGGTCATAGGCTCTATTTTGGGGGGACAAATACCATCTGGAGCCTGTGATAACTTTAAAAGTGGGTCCCCAAGAAGAAAAATTAGAATTTGTGGTAGATACCGGGGCAGAAAGAACCTGCCTGTTAAATATTCAAAAAGGTTATAGTATAAGCAAAGACACTGTAAAAGTAACAAGAGCAAAAGGAGAGAGTTTTACAGTTCCTGTCATTAAAGATGTGGTAATTTAGGAAGAAACTAGAATTTGGATGGGGAATGTCTTATTGGGCCCTGGGGCAGGCAGAAACTTATTAGGAAGAGACTTACAGGTGAAATTAGGAATAGGAGTTATACCAGAAGAAGGGAAAATGACAGCTAGGGTTTTAAAACTTGGCCAAGAGGATGAAGACAAAATTAACAAGGAAGTTTGGGCTGGGGAAGGAAATAGGGGAGGATTAAATATTGACCCCATAAAGGTTACAACTGAGAGAAAAGATTGCTCCATACGTGTACCTCAGTATCCTCTCTCATTAGAAGGATGGGAAGGTTTGAAGCCAGTAATAGAAGGACTAATAAAGGATGGGACATTAGAACCTTGTATGTCTCCTCATAATACCCCTGTTCTCCCAGTAAAGAAGCCTGATGGGAACTATAGATTGGTGCAAGATTTACGGGAGGTTAACAAAAGAACTCGGACTCATTACCCAGTGGTGCCAAATCCCTACACTCTTCTAAGTAAAGTCCCACACCAGCATCAGTGGTTTAGTGTAGTGGATCATAAAGATGTTTTTTGGGCTTGTCCACTAGCCGAGGAGAGCCGAAATATCTTCGCATTTGAATGGGAGGATCCAAAAACTGGGAGAAAGCAGCAATTAAGATGGACAAAATTACCACAGGGGTTCACTGAATCTCCAAACTTATTTGGGCAAGCTTTAGCAACAATACTACAAGCTTTCCCCACTCCTTCTGGAATACAAATTATCCAATATGTGGATGATCTTTTATCTGGGAAAGCTGAAGTTGGAGAGGCTACTATAAAACTTTTGAATTTTCTCAGGGAAAAAGGATTAAGGGTATCAAAAGGGAAGCTGCAATTTGTAGAATCAGAGGTAAAATATCTTGGACACTTAATAAGTAAGGGTAGCCGGAAGCTCAACCCCGAGAGAATTGCAGGAATTCTGTCTCTTCCCCCTCCCTCTTCAAAGAGGGAAATCAGAAAACTACTTGGATTATTGGGATATTGTAGATTATGGATTGATGGGTACACACAGGCGGTAAAATTTTTGTATGGAAAATTGACAGAGGGAGATGATATAAAGTGGACCAAAGAGGATGATATTAAATTAGAAGAACTGAAGCTAAAACTGGCCTCAGTACCAGCTTTAAGTTTACCCTCGCTAGAAAAACCCTTCCATCAGTATGTGAATGTGGAAAATGGGGTAGCTCATGGAGTTCTGGTTCAGGAGTGGGGAGGAGTAAAGAGACCAGTAGCTTATTTATCAAAGATGTTGGACCCAGTGAGCCATGGCTGGCCAGTATGTATTCACGCTATAGCAGCTACTGCAATCCTGGTAGAAGAGAGTCGTAAGCTTACTTTTCGAAGTAAACTAATTGTGTGTACACCTCATGCAGTTCAAAATGTGTTAAACCAGAAGGCTGAAAATGGTTGACAGACTCTAAAATGTTAAAATATGAAGCAATCTTGATAGACAGTGATGACCTGACACTAGAAGTAAACAGAAGTTTAAATCCAGCTCAATTCTTATATAGAGAACCAGCAGATAATACATAATTGTTTAGAAATTATACAATACCAAACAAAAGTTTGAGAAGATCTTGAAGAACAAGCTCTTTCAGAAGGGGAAATAATCTACGTGGATGGATCCTCCAGATGTCTACAAGGAAAGAGAATGTCAGGGTATGCAGTAGCTGATGGAAAAGACATGCAACTATTGAAAAAGGAAAATTACCTTCAAACTGGTCAGCTCAAGTCTGTGAATTATATGCTCTAAAAAGAGCACTGGAATATTTAGCACACAAGAAAGGAACTATATTTACTGATTCAAGGTATGCCTTTGGAGTAGTACATACCTTTGGAAAAATTTGGGAAGAAAGAGGATTACTTAATTCAAGAGGAAAGGGATTAGTACATGAGGGACTCATTTTAGAAGTTTTAGAGGCATTAAAATTACCTGAAGAGATAGCTATAGTACATATTAAGGGACACCAAAAGGGAATGACCTCAGAAATAAGAGGAAATAATCTGGCAGATCAGGAAGCTAAAGATGCAGCAGAAAATGGGGCTGAAAGAGTCATGTTCATATAAACTCCAAATGAGGAAAAACTGGAAATTGCAAAGGTTAGTGAAGCAGAGAAAAAAAGAATTAAGCAAGATAGGAGGAGAGTAAGATGAATCTGGGAAATGGAAACTTCCTGATGGGAGACAATTACTTTGTCGCAGACATCTTTTGTGAAAATCCTTTTCTTTAGGATTTTTTCCCTTCTGAGAAGCTGAGGCCTCAGAAACAAAATGTAAACAATGGTTATCTGCTGCTGTGGAATGCAACAGGTCCATCTGTGATTGGCCTATCTTGGATGTTTATAGTTAATGGCCAATCAAGGCCGAGCTGTCTTGGACAGAGTCCGAGAGAGCTGCCTTTTGTTATCATTCTTTTCTATTCTATTCTTAGCTAGCCTTCTGAGGAAACCTTTCCTTCTATTCTTTTAGTATAGTTATAATGTATTATATATATATATATATATATATATATAATAAAATAATAAATCAAGCCTTCTGAACATGGAGTCAACATTCTCGTCTCTTGCCTCATCCAAGAACCCCTGTGAACACTGTCACATTACTTAATAAAACGCTTACTAAGAAAATATTAGAAGACATGTATCAGAAAACCCATTGGGGTACCCAGGCTTTGTGTGATCATTTTTAAGGAACTATGAGTGCATTGGGATTTTTGGAGTAGCAAAGCAAGTAACTGAAAGATGTATAACTTGCCAAAGGATAAATAAAAAGGTAATGAGAAAAACAACATAAGGAGGTCGTGAGTTAGCTCTTCGACCATTTCAAAGTATCCAAGTAGATTTTACTGAACTTCCTCAAGTATAAAGATGGAAGTATTTACTAGTAATGACAGACCATTTAACTCATTGGGTGGAAGCAGTTCCCACTGTCAAGGCCACAGCCAACATGGTAAGTAAAACCCTTTTGGAACAGATAATTCCCAGATATGGAATGGTTAATAGGATAGACTTGGACAGAGGAACACATTTTATGTCAAAAGTGTTACAACAAATAACTCAAACCTTGGGGATAAAATGGGAGTTACACACCCCATGGCATCCACAGAGTTCGGGCCGGGTAGAGAGGATGAACCAGACTTTAAAGAGAACTTTGATTAAATTAATAGTTGAAACCCAAATGTCATGGGTACAATGCCTACCTTTAGCCTTACTGAGAATCCAAACCCAACCCAGGTCAGACCTGGGAGTGTCACCTTATGAAATGAGGTTTGGGTTACCTTTTCTAACCATCCAACATGAAAATGCTTCGTAGGAAGTAGGAGAAATGAGTGTTAATGGATATGTCAACACCATTGCAAAAACCCTTGAAAACTTGCAGTTAAAAGGGATAATCCCTCAAACCATACCTTTAGACTTTAAAATCCATAATATTCATCCAAGGGAGTGGGTACTAGTAAAAACTTGGAAAGAACAATCTTTAACTCCACAATGGGAAGGTCCTTTTCAGGTATTGCTGTGGACCGAGGCTGCAATCCAGACCAGGGAACGAGGGTGGATCCACACCAGCAGAATCAAAGGACCTGTAGAAGAACCCAAGGAGTGGACGAAAACATCTAACCTGGGTGATAGCAAATTGACTCTTAAATGGGGAATGGGTGGTAATGAACTGGGAAGACCCAAATGACCTAGGAAACGTACACAGGATCACGCCTAATTGGGAAATAAGACTGAGCTTATATCAGTGGTTTCAAGTACCGCCTGAAGATGCTCTGAGATGCCTCCGATACCCTCCTTGGGGAGGAATGCTTCCACTCCAAACAGGAGGATCAGGACTGTTTCGGACAGAGAACTCTTGTATTCTGGCCTTAGCCTGTGATTTATACAAAGAGGAGGAGGAGTTGCAACTTCCATCAGTGCCATATCAAATACCCTGTTTGATTCACCCAAATACCGGGCATGCTAGCTGGGTTAAATGTAAATGTTTAAATTGTGGGAAAAATTGGTATTGTAGTTCACACAATCGACACCCTTGTTGCAGGAAGTGTCGAGTGCCAAATCTATCCTCTATCCAGGTAGAACTCAAAGCAACTGAAATAATAACTTTGTTTTGTGGATGGGAATTATTAGTGCCTGTTGAATGGGAGATACCTGAGGAATGGTGGGAAACCACAGTTAAGGATTGTCAAAAAAATGATTGGCCTAGAAATTAGTAAAAAGGTGGTGACAGGGGAAAAGAGGGAAAGACTGGATTGGCCTCTGTATTCGCCACCAAGAAGATCATATGCACCTGCTGTGAGTTGCAACCCCATAGGCATGGGAAGTGGGAGTATAAGCCATACTGGACCTCTGTTATTCCTTTTTCTGTCACTCATATTTTGTCTTTTCCCTTTTGGGATATCGACAAAGCCATGCCACAGGTGTTACCAAAAGCTGTATATGGAAAGACACCGAGGTTCCTTTCTTATTTCTCACACTCATATCAACAGTCACTGTTATAACCCATCCAAATTAGGCAATTGCATGCACAATGGGAAAAAGTACTGGACTGCAGAGAACTTAGGAACAAGTGGCAACAGAATGGGAAGTCAATGCCCAAAAGGGGAGAGATGGATTTATTTCACATACGATGTTGGGAACAAAGCACAAGATTTGGTAAAAGATAAATTGATAAACAAAAAGGCTAAGCCAGCACAACCACCTAAACCTTTGCCAATCTCACTTGACAATTTGTATACAAAACTTGTACAGTAATTAGAAAAAGAAATAGATATCTCAAGGATGGGTAAAAACCAGTTTGTGGAATGGGGGGAAATAATAAGTAGGGAACTTAACCAATTGTTTGGTCTGTGGAGGGGCTTTGATGTCAGAAGAATGGCCATGGAAAGGCAGCAGCTTAGGCCCAATTGAGATCCTTAAGTGGAACCAAACAAGTATAAGTGGAGAAAACCAAACAGAAGGGTGGATTTTAAGTTCAATAGTGAGAGGGGAAAAATGTCTTTGGTGCACTGGGAAAAAGTTCCTTCATGAAGTAGGAAAAACTCCCTGTAAAAGATATAAGGTTAGTAATGGAACTTCTGTATGTTGGATCCCAGAAGAACCAACCATGTACTGGACCCAGGGAAAAACAAAAAAAGGAAATTGTAAGTATGATAATAAAATCAGATTTTTTCAATTTAATGATACAGGCAAGAATCCTTACTCTGGCATCCCAGAACTTTCCAAATTTTGGGAGAATATAGATCAACAAAAATTTGACTATTGGAAAGCTCCAGATGGCTTATTTTGGATATGTGGAAAAAGAGCATACCCAAAACTTCCCTCTCAGTGGAAAGGGAGCTGTACTCTGGGAATCATACAGCCAGGATTTTTTCTTTTACCAGGACCTGATGGGGATCAATTAGGGATACCAGTTTATGAGGACCTAAAGAAAAACAAAAGAGATTTGATTGAAGGATTCCAAAAATGGGGAGATGAGGAATGGCCCCCTGAATGCATATTGGAAACGTATGGGCCAGCCACTTGGGCGCAAGATGGGAATTGGGGATATCGGACCCCAATTTAAATGCTAAATTGTATTATAAGACTCCAAGCCGCTGTAGAGATAATAACGAACAAAACTGGTCGGGCAATGGAATAAATATCAAGGCAACAAACCCAAAGAAGAGCAGTCATGTATCAAAATAGGTTGGCTTTGGACTATCTATTAGCTGAAGAAGGGTGTGTTTGTGGAAAATTAAATACATCAGATTGTTGTTTAAAAATAGATTACAATGGGGCTGCTGTCCTAGATATAGTCAATGATATCAGAAAAATCACCCATGTGCCAGTTCAAAAGTGGGAATCAGTGCTAAATACTAGCTGGTGGGATAATGTATTGGGAATAGGATGGTGGAAAAAGTTAGGCTTCTTCCTTTTATGCGCTACAGCTGGTCTGATATTTCTTCCTTGTTTAATCCCCTGTTTCATTCGGCTCATCACCAGTGAGGTGAGGTGCAGGTTGGTAGGGAGGAAAAAGGGTGCTCATCATATTGCTGGAGTCAGGTAGTCAGCTGAAGCACTGCTTGTTCTTCTTTCATTGACATTAATGCTAATGAGCTGGCGAACAATGATGACACGCTCCGTACAAACTTCTGTCACATGGATTGTGTACACTGGACCTCATCTGGATCTACAGGGGACTGCTCGGTATTTGAATCCCTATAGATTACCTCCAGCATACCTAATTTTCTCAGGTACTGGATACCTTTCTCCATGGCATTCCACCTGCTTGGGTGCACTACTAGATCATCCTTGAGATAATACCTTTCCCTCACACTTGACAGGAGTGTTGGGGGTTAGGTTTCTTTCCTTTTGTTCGTTTTTACTTATAGAATTTTTTCCCATAAGTTGCTAGGAAACACTAACGACTAGGTACTTAAGAAAAACAAAAGAAGTGGCCAAGCTCAGGGGAGGAGGGCATCTGGTTGCACTTCTCTTATCTGGGAGTTTCTCTCCTAGGGGTTAGAGCTGCTGAGAGAATTGGGCTGATAAAAGATGGGGCTGGGGCAGCTGCTGGCTCTCTTTCTCTCTTGGATTCAGAGGAGAAAAGTCAGAGCTGCTGCTTGGGGAAGGGAATTTGCTGCTGCCACCGGAGCCCAGCCCAGAGCTGCTTTTTCTGCCATGGGGTGAGCCTTTGCTCATAAGAGCAGCCACTGAATTGGGACCTTATTAACACCTACCCCACAAAAAGAAAGGGACCCTGCTTGGGTGCCTGGGATCCTGAGATCACCTCTCCCTGCCCTGCTGGGAGCTGGGCCACTGCTGCCCCACCCCCGCCGTTTCTTCAGGACTGCTCTGAGTTTTTGCTGTACTGTAGCCCCGCATCTCCTGCCCGCCGAGACATCCTGCTGTTCTAGCTTGCTGCTTCTGAGAGTCCTGCTGGGGCACTGGGATCAGCTACCCCAGGGGGTTTGTGAAGAAAGCCTATCTTCCATCCCTTCCCATCTTGGTTGAGCCGCCATTGCCACATGCTCCCAGAGCTCATGCCACAGCACCCCCTGCAGCTGTGGGGGAATCATCACACCTGTCCTGCCCACCAGGAGCCACCAGTGCCCTTGCTGGCTGTGACCATCACTACACCAAAGGGTGAAGTGCCTGCAGCCAAGAAAGCTGTTATTGGGTTTGTGGTTCTTTTTGTTCTTAATGCTGTAGTTGTTCTTGTTTGTCATGGTTTGACGCTGGCGCAATGCCAGTGCCCCCATGAAAATACATTCTCCCTGGTGTCTACTGTGAGATGTGACCAGGAATAGAGCAGAGCAGGCTCCAACTTAGGAATAGAAGGAAAAAAAAAACTTTATTAACTTACAATATATAGAAGAAACACACAGAACTCAGGATGAAAACCCTCCAAACATTCCTCCTCCCCCCACCAAATTCCCAATACATCACAGTAAGACAAAACCTTGGATTCTCAATTCAGTTACCATCCCTCAGATCACTAACTCTCAGTCCATCACCACCCTTCAGATAATCAAATCTCAGTTCATCAAGAAGAGAAGAGTCTCTCTTGTGCCATAGGCTTCCCCTGGAAACACAGTTGAAACCTCTTGTGTTTCCATGTCACATGTGGCACTGCCCGGAGAACATTTGCCATCGTGATGTCTTCCTTCCATGTCCAGTGCTCTCACCACTCCACATGGACCAGAGCTGCTTCTAGGGTTTTCCTTTTAAGGGTGCTTTGCCCAGTTCCAAAAAGAGCACAGTCTCTCACTTTCGGGACACCTGTTCCCCCCCAAATTTCACCCCCTGGGGCCGAGGGGTCTCAAGAACAGAGATCTTCTTCTTCACTGAAGATGGAGGGCACCACCACCCTCCTCACCCGTCGTCTCTGTTCACGCACTCCTTCACATAACAACACTGAACTGTCTTGGCTCCGAGCCATTGCCGCCTCCTAAATGCAGTCTCTGTGTCACAGGAAAAATGGTTCTGTACATGGCTATACAAGAAAAGTCCAGCCAAAGGCCACTCCATCATCTCCTGTCACCTGGAATTCTTCTCAACTTCTCTCGGACATCTTTCACTTGCACAAACTTGCATCACACTGGCCCATTTCCTGCTATTCATTCCTATCTCTCTTCTCATTCAGCTCCAGGAGGTCAACATTTGTAAGGTCTCCATCATCCAAGAAAAGGGTTAAAATCTCAGGCTCTGCCTGTCCAGAACTCCCATGCGGCCCTACTGGGCACCGTCTCGCTGCCCCTCCCTTCTCCTTCCTGGCCGGCTGTGCTGCCTGCACATGATATCGAATTTCAAGGTGGCACAAGCACAGGCACAGGCTCGCTCTCTCTCTCTCTCTGGTGGGGGGCTGCCCGATGAGTCTCCAATGTTCCTCCACCCTTCTATCCTGCAAGGGCCTTCACCTCCCCTCTCTGTCCAAGGCCTGGCCTACCTCACCCAGCCACATGGCTTCCCCTGCCCTGCCCAGCCTGCAGCCAGGCAGGGGAGGTCTGACCTCTTTCACCGACGGAACCCAAGAGAGCTTCCCCCTGGGAGTTCTCTGCTTTTAACCTCTTGTGTTCTCAGAGGCGTATCCATGTCCTCAGTGGCCACACCAGGTGCCAATATTCAAATCTGAGCACCTATTGGTTTGACCACAGCATCCAAAAAAACTCACTTCCTCTCAAACCAGGACTCTTTATTATACATACTAGTAAAGAACTGTTATTCCTATCCTCATATCTTCGCCTGAGAGGCCCTTAATTTCAAAATTATAATAATTCGGGGGGGAAGATGATTACATTTTCCATTCCTAAGGAGGCTCCTGCCTTCCTTAGTAGACACCTGTCTTTCAAACCAAGACAAGGAATCACCTCCAAAGGCTGAGAGTTTTTGTCCACTTCCCAATCTCCTTGTCAGTGCCTACATTCCAGAATAGAGATCCCAGTTGTTAGGCTTTACCACCATCTAGTTTCATATTGTTGGCTTTGATATCCCAGAATTGAAGCAGCCAGGTCACCAGGGGCTCATTCAACTGGCAGCTGAAATCTTTTTGCATATCTTGCAGCTCACCTGGGGATAGGGATTGGGTGATTATCTCTGTCCCTGCCTCTTCTCTTCTGAGGGCCCTGCTTCCTCTTCATCCCTCACTAAGTGAACTGATTTGATCTTGGATTTGGATTTCTTGTTCTGTGTAGGGGTGACTGCTACTGGCCCAGGTTGTTCCTCTGGTTCAGCTGCAGTTTGAGTGGACATGGTGCCTGTTGGTCTGCACTCCCTCCTCCTCCCCCTGAGGATGCTGTCTAGTAACAAGCAGTGTGTGAGAACTAGTAGCCAGGTCCCAGTATGTTGCATAATTTAGTGCCTATCTGGAGTTGCCACTGCAGGTTTTTTTCACATATTTTATCACTTTAACAGTGCCCTGTCATTGTTCAGGAGTGAAATTCCAAAGCATTGGAGGAAAGAAGTCCTCCAAATACTAGCCCATGTCCTCCCACATTTCATGCCACTCATTGCTATCTACCTTTGGGGCAGATCTCTGACTGACCATGCTAGAAATCTCTGTTCTGACACTATAACATGGTGTGGATCTTACTGAGGAGACCTGGCAGATTTAGCAAGAAGAACATGCTTTCCTTAACATTCAAAGAAAATTCAAAATTCTTAAGAGCTGTTGTACCAGGCCTGAAGGAGAAAAAGGGCATGAAAAGCTGGGGAAAATCATCCTCCCCTGTTCTTCTCAGAGGCTGGGTGCAATTATTATTAGAGTCTCAGAGGTAGCCCCTGGCAACGACATGAGATGGTATAAAATAACGTCCAAGTCCTAGCCATATCCCCTCCTGGCTACTGCAAAAAATAACCCCATCCTGGTCAGAACCAGGACACATGTTAATGTCTAGATTCTTATTAGATGTTCACATTCACTTTATAATTTACATTTCAGGCATGATCCTCAATGAAACTGATGTTCAGGCTTTGTTCTTTCAGCACTGCATACAGTACATGTATAGTATACATGTACGATATACATTTACTACATGTAACAAACTCCCAGTAAAGTAGTGACTTAAAACTTGATGATGATGAATGCAAGTAAGACCTCATGGTCTGTAACTTTATCAGGGCATTATTGCACTAGGCAGCACATGCAGAACCAGAGAAGCCCTGAGGGGGTTCCAGAAAGATGAGTAAAAAGGAAAGATTTTTACACCAATTTAACACAGACAATCTAGAAAAGGACCAGACTATAAAGAGAAGGATTTATTTTATTTAGCTTAGACATGCAAGTGTCTACTGATTCCAGACTCCATCTATAGCTAATAGAACCGCATTTCAAGAGAGTTCTCTAAGAAAGACCCTGAGTCACTGTCTCAGATATGACATGACTTTAGGATATGCAAAGTTATGTCCTTTTAAATCCAACCAATACCACCCATAAACTCTCTGGCAGAGCTGAGACTTCTGTTCATGTATCTCATTCCCTAGTCCACTGCTTTAGCAAAGAGAGAGAAACAAAAATATCGATTTTTCTTAGCAATACTATCTTCTCAGTAACAGAAAAATATTTTATTAAACAACATACTGAGATTTAAGGCTTGCCCTGGAAATGAAAAGTAGGTTTCCCTTACATGATAATTCAAAGTAAAATAAACAAGTCACTGGTGTTTAAAAGAATCATAGAATCATTAAGGTTGAAAAAAACCTGCAAGATCAACTCAAAGCTTTGACCTAATACCATCATGCCCACTAAATCATACCACAAACATCATGTCCACTTGTTTTTTGAATACCTCCAGGGATGGTGACTCTACCATCTCCCTGGGCAGCCTGTTCCAATGCTTAACCACTCTTTGAGTGAATAAATTTTTCCTAATATCCAACCTGAACCTTCCCTGATGCAACTTGAGGCCATTTCCTCCTTGTCTTATCTCTGGTTACCTGGGGGAAGAGGTCGACCTACACCTCACTACAACCTCCTTCAGGTAGTTGTAGATGGAAATAAGGTCACCCCGAGCCTCCTTTGCTCCAGACTGAAAAACCCTAGTACCCTCAGCCACTTCTCATAGAACATACTCTCTAGACCCTTCACCAGCTCTGTTGCCCTTCTCTGGACACACTCCAACACCTCAATGTCTTTCCTGGAGTGAGTGGCTTGTACTAGCAATAGTGTGGCCCAGAACTGAACACAGTACTCAAGGTGTGGCCTCACCACTGCCAAGTATAGAGGGACAATCACTCCCCCGGTCCTGCTGGCCACACTATTACTAATACAAGCCAGGATGCCATTGGCCTTCTTGGCCACCTGGACACACTGCTGGTTCATGTTCAGCTGCTGTCAACCAGCACTCCCAGTTCCTTTTCCTCTGGGCAGCTTTCCAGCCATTCTTTCCCAGGCCGGAAGCACTACAGGGGGTTGTTGTGACCCAAGTGCATAACTTGGCACTTGGCCTTGTTGAACCTCATGCAATTGGCCTAAGCCCATAGATCTAGTCTGTCCAGATCCTCCTCCAGAGTTTCCTACCCTCCAGCAGATCAACACTCACACCCAACTTGGTGTTGTCTACAAATTTACTGAGGGTGCACTTGATCCCCTCACTCAGATCATTGTTAAAGATATTAAACAGGACTTGCCCCAAAACAACCCTGGTGATCACCACTTGTGACTGGCCACCAAATGGATTTAACAGCATTTACCACCACCCTCTGGGCTGGACCATTCAGTCATATATAAACCTTCATAAGATTAAAGCAAAACATAATAATCAGCAATCTGATTTTTTTCTCTAATTTTAAATTGATGTAAAAGACCATCATGTCAGTAACACCTGGGAAAACTCTGCGTTGAATATTTATTCCTTTTTTGCTCATAAACTCTCAATGGTCTTGTAGCAAATGGTCTCCCTCTCTTGGGCCTCGGGAATACTTGTCATTTATGCATAGGTAGAAATCTACCTGCTTCAAGCTGCTGACTACCTCAACAGGATCTAGGGAAGAAAAGTCCTCATTTATTTATCTGTAAGAACTATAAAGTGCTATTAGGAGATTTCAGATGTATTTCCTTGTCAGGTGTGTCCTCTCTGAAGGTCTTCCAATGCAAATCTGGCAATTACCAGAGGGGAAATACCCAACACAAATATTCAACCTACCAACCCAGCACTCACCTGGTGTCCTAGGGAGACGTTATGATGCTTGTATCCCCATTCATGTGTTCTGTTTATGCTGGATATTATGTTCTGTGCCTTCAAGACTGGCTCTGAAGAGTGAAAGTTTTGTTTGGGTTTTCTTATCAGCTGCTCCCCCATGGCTGGCAGGACACTTAGACAGGGCAGTACGTAGTGCTTTTTTTGCTTTTTGCTTTGCTTTTCGCTTTGCTCTTGCTCTTGCTTCTGCTTTGCTCCTGCTTTGCTCTTGCTCTTGCTTCTGCTCATTAGTTAGTTCAGCTAAGCAGTCCGAATTTTTCCCTGGACTGTTTTTCCTTTCCCTTTTTTGGAACTACTCAAACCTGCTTCAGACTGGGACCTGGGAACACCAAGAGTTTGCACCCTGTGGCCTGCAGCAGCTACCCTCAGCGCTGGAGGGACTGATAACAGAGCAACCACCCCCAAGAGAGACTTTCTGAATTTGTCATCATTTTCAGAGCGGTGAAAGAGTGATGTCATTCGGTATTGTTCATTTTGTGTGCTGGGGCATGTTTTTCCTGTTAAATGAACAGGTTCTTTCCACTTGTCTCTGAGGAATCTTTCCCGAACCAGTTGGGGGGAGGGGCCGTGTGGGTTTGCTTTCTGGAGGGGCCCCCTTTTGGAAGTTTTCTCCCAAATTTGCCTTACACCAGGACAAAATTTGGTGCCCAACGCATGGGGCTTGAGAGAAAGTTGAAAAAAATCCTGTTTTGAGTGCATTTTGGTTGCCATTACTCTGTGTTGGTATAAAGCAGTTAATAGCCATGTTTTTTGAATTCATAATGTCTCTTGGGGTGAAGGCTTGCATACATTTCTGATCCCTAGGTTTTCTTGAAATCTTAATAAGATCTTAACACCTATATGGTCCCTAGGTTTATTTTCTTATCCAGAAATAGCTCTACTATTGTCCCTAATATGTAGTTCTTACAGCAGAGGGGCAGTGACCAGAATAGCTATCCTGCTGGGCTTGGTGGCAATGATTTGTAAGAAGTTTATAAAGGTGCTGGGGTCTGTTCCAGGTATGAATGGTTCATGGCTATGGTTATGCACCCAGCTTGTTAGAGGAGGAGCAGGGGATAAGGCTTTTCAGCCTTTGCCTTCCTTCTTCTCCTCTGAATCTGTTACATCACTATTGGAGAATGTTCAGTTTCCCCTGAATGTTAAAGAGACAATCTTTCTGATATTTAATCTGGTAAGCTTCCTCTATATGGTCTGCAGCTTCTCTAGAATGAGGGCTGAGATTTCTAGACAGGCTGATGAGACCCCTGGCCCAGGAGTAGACCCAGGCGTGGAAAATCTTGAGTGGTGTGGGACATGGGAGGATATGGGCCAAATCCTTAAGGAATTCTCTGACCCTATAGTCTGGGACTTTCCACATGAACAAATTCAGAACCCAGCCGAGGTGGGGAAATGCCTGAAAGAGAAGTACCATGATGACCCTAAGGAGAAAAAGATCATTGCAGTGAGCTGGGCCCTGGCATATGCTTATTGCACACTGCTAGATACTCTAGGGCAGCAGACACAGGAAGGGGGGCAGGGAGATAAATCAGCAGCTACCCCAGTCACTCAAGCTACAGCCAACACCCCAGGCTCAAAGCCAGCAGCCAAACCAGATAGTGAGCCTAAGCCAGCAGCTAAACCAGACAATAAGCCTCAACCAATGGCTGTTGCTACTAGCACTAGAAGTGGAAAGTGCACAGACAAGACCGATCGACCAGTGGATGATGATGATGATGATGCAGGAGAAGGACCCTCAACGCTTCCTGACATAAAATCTGGAGTCAAAGCAGCAGGTGCAAGATCAGAAGCCAATACTGAGTCCTTTTCCCTGAAGGACCTTCATGGCCTAAGGAAGGATTACACTCGACGATCTGATGAATCTATAATTAGTTGGTTAGTCCGTCTCTTGGATTCTGCAGGCGAGGCTACAATTCTGTATGGCACTGAAGCGAGGCATTTGGGATCCCTGTCACATGATCCTGTCATCGACCAAGGAATGATGAGGGGGGCTAACCCTCAGAGCCTCTGGGCACGGGTCTTGGAAAGTGTTGCACAAAGATACCTGTGTGCTGATGATCTTTATATGCAGCAAACCCAGTGGAAGACCATAGAACAAGGGATTCAACACCTGAGAGAAATGGCAGTGGCAGGGATTATCTTCTCAGATGACATAACAACTAGGAATACAGACCTGGTACCATGCACGTTTGTGATGTGCAAAAACTTGTACAACTTGGGCCACACGAATATGCTTCTGCTTTAGCCATAATGAAGCGGGATGAGAGGGATGAGACCATGCTTGATATGGCAAAGAAGCTCCGAGCATATGCAGATGCTGTGCATGGCCCAAAACATGCCAGAATCGCAGCGGTGGAAACACGTCTGCAGAAATTAGAGGACAAGATAGAGGAGAATCACAAGAAGCTCAGAGAGGAGATTAAAGAAGACCTTCTCCAAATCTCAGCAGTACAGATCAGAGGTTCTGGTACACAGTGCAGACGTTCCCCAGATGGAGAGAGAAGGTACACCTCACGAGCTGAGCTGTGGTTCTTCCTGCGTGATTGCGGAGAAAACATGAGGAGATGGGATGGAAAACGTACTGCTACTCTGGAGCAATGGGTGCATGAATTGAAGGAAGACAGGGCTCAGAGAGGAAGTTCCACCAGAAGGAAAGCAACTCCAGTTGCCCGTAGCCGAACTGCCAGGTATGATGATGATGATGACATGTCTGATCCCCTTGAAGGGATCTCCAAGACATATGTCCAAGGAAAGAAGGATAACCAGGCTTAGAGGGGCCCTGCCTCTAGCCAGGTAGAGGCTAGGGAAAACTATGTTTTCTGGTCTGTGTGGATTCATTGGCCTGGCACATCCGAACCACAAGAATATAAAGCTTTGGTTGATACTGGTGCACAGTGCACATTAATCCCATCAAGATATGTGGGGACAGAGTCTGTTTCTATTGCTGGTGTGACAGGGGGATCACAGGATTTCACTTTGGTGGAAGCTGATGTGAGCCTGACTGGAAATGAGTGGAAGAAACACCCTATTGTGACTGGCCCAGAGGCCCCATGTATTTTGGGCATAGATTACCTCTGAAGTGGGTATTTCAAAGACCCAAATGGACTCAGGTGGGCATTTGGGATAGCGGCTGTAGAGACAGAGGGCATCCAGCAATTGAACACCTTGCCTGGACTGTCAAAAAATCCATCTACAGTAGGACTTCTGAAGGGGGAAGACCAACAGGTACCAATTGCCACTTTGATGGTCCATCGCTGACAGTATAGAACTACTTGAGATGCTGTGATTCCCATCCATAAGATGATCCGAGAGCTGGAGAGCCAAGGGCTGGTCAGCAAGGGCCACTCACTCTTCAACAGCCCCATGTGGCCTGTGTGTAAATCTGAAGGAGAATGGAGATTGACTGTGGACTACAATGCATTGAATGAAGTGAGTCCACCACTGAGCACTGCCGTGCCAGACATGTTAGATGTCCAGTATGAGCTGGAGTCCAAAGCAGCGAAGTGGTATGCCACTATAGACATTGCCAATGCATTTTTATCCGTTCCTCTGGCAGCAGAATGCAGGCCTCAGTTTGCCTTCACGTGGAGGGGAGTGCAGTATACCTGGAACCAACTGCCCCAGGGGTGGAAACACAGTCCTACCCTCTGCCTTGAACTGATCCAGGCTGCACTAGAAAAGGGTGAGGCTCCAGAACAGCTACAGTATATTGATGACATCATTGTGTGGGGGAACACAGCTGCGGAAGTGTTTGAGAAAGGAGAGAAAATTATCCAAATCCTCCTGGGAGCTGGTTTCACCATTAAAAAGAGCAAAGTAAAGGGACCAGCTCATGAGATTCAGTTCCTAGGAGTAAAGTGGCAAGATGGACAGCGTTAGATTCCTACAGATGTCATCAACAAGATCACAGCAATGTCTCCACCAACCAATAAGAAGGAGACACGAGCTGTCCTAGGTGCCATAGGCTTTTGGAGAATGCATATTCCTGAGTACAGCCAGATTGTGAGCCCTCTTTACCTGGTCACCCGCAAGAAGAACACTTTCCACTGGGGCCCTGAGCAGCAACAAGCTTTTGCCCAAATTAAGCAGGAGATCGCTCATGCGGTGGCCCTTGGCCCAGTCAGGACAGGACCAGAGGTGAAAAACATGCTCTACTCTGCAGCCGGGAACCATGGCTTGTCCTGGAGCCTTTGGCAGAAGGTGCCTGGGGAGACTCGGGGTTGACCACTGGGATTTTGGAGTCGAAGCTACAGAGGCTCTGAAGCCAACTACACTCCAACAGAGAAAGAAATCTTGGCTGCCTAGGAAGGAGTCCAAGCCACCTCAGAGGTGATTGGTACAGAAGCACAACTCCTCCTGGCACCCCGACTACCGGTGCTGGGGTGGATGTTCAAAAGCAAGGTTCCCTCCACTCACCATGCCACCAGTGCCACATGGAGCAAGTGGATTGCTCTTATGACTCAGCATGCCCGTATAGGTAAATTGAATAGCCCTGGGATAATGGAGGTAATTACAAATTGGCCCGAAGGTGAGAATTTTTGTGTCACAGATGAAGAACAAGAACCAGTTACACGGACTGAAGAGGCTCCTCCATATAACCAACTACCACCAAAGGAAACGCACTACACTCTTTTCACTGATGGTTCCTGTCGCATTGTAGGGATGAACCGGAAGCGGAAAGCAGCCATATGGAGCCCCACACGACAGGTCGCAGAGGCCACTGAAGGAGAAGGTGGATCAAGTCAACTTGCAGAACTCAAAGCCGTTCAACTGGCCCTAAACATTGCAGAAAGAGAGAAATGGCCAAAGCTCTAACTCTACACTGATTCATGGATTGTAGCCAATGCTCTGTGGGGATGGCTGGAAAAGTGGAAAGAGGCTAACTGGCAGCGTAGAGGAAAACCAATTTGGGCTGCTGATGAGTGGAAAGACAGTGCTACAAGGGTAGGGAGGCTACCTGTGAAAGTCCGCCATGTAGATGACCATGTCCCCAAGAGTAGAACTAATGAGGAGCACCAAAACAGTGAGCAGGTAAACCAGGCTGCAAAGATAGGGGTGTCCAAGATAGACCTAGATTGGGAACACAAGGGAGAGTTATTCCTAGCTCGATGGGCCCATGATGCCTCAGGCCATCAGGGCAGGGATGCAACCTATAAGTGGGCATGAGACCGAGGGGTGGATTTAACCATGGACAGTATTTCACAGGTTATCCATGACTTTGAGACGTGTGCTGCCATCAAACAGGCCAAGCAAGTGAAGCCCCTATGGTATGGTGGGCGGTGGTCCAAATACAAGTATGGGGAGGCCTGGCAGATTGACTACATCACACTGCCCCAGACATGCCAAGGCAAGCGCTACGTGCTGACCATGGTGGAAGCCACCACTGGATGGTTGGAAACCTACCCTGTGTCTCATGCTACTGCCCATAACACCATCCTGGGCCTTGAAAAGCAGGTCCTTTGGAGGCATGGTACCCCTGAGAAGATTGAGTCAGACAATGGGACTCATTTCAAGAACAGCCTTATCAACACCTGGGCTAGGGAACATGGCATTGAGTGGGTGTACCATATCCCCTACCATGCACCAGCTGCAGGAAAAGTAGAGAGGTACAATGGACTACTAAAAACCCAGTTGAAAGCTTTGGGTGGGGGATCTTGCAAAAAATGGGAGCAGCATTTAGCAAAGGCCACCTGGTTAGTTAACACCCAAGGTTTCACCAACCAAGCAGGTCCTGCCCAGTCTGAGTCCCTGAATATAATAGATGAAGTCCCAGTGGTAAATGTCAGAGGTTTGTTAGGGAAGACTGTGTGGATCAATTCTGCCTCGAGTACAGACAAACCCATTCGTGGGGTTGTCTTTGCTCAGGGACCAGGTTGCACATGGTGGATAATGCAAAGAGATGGAACAACACGATGTGTACCACAGGGAGATCTGATTGTGGGGTGAAAATGATATGCAAATATCACTGTTCGTTGGATGTAACTGCCATTGTCTGTACATTAAACCATACAGACATGAGATAGAAGGAAATGTGTAAGTGTTGAAGGTCTGAGCAAGTGGAAGATGGAGCTTTGAGTGAGTAAAGTGAAAGGGGGGAATCCTGCAGCTCTGTAGTATGGGGCCTGGATTCAGTGGTCCAGTGTGGGGATGTGATGAGGGCATGATGGGTATTGCTTGTAATTTTTGGGGCAACAGAGGGAAGTTTTATGTGAATAAATGCATGATGTGTGGTAGTATGTTGCCGATATGGGGATAAGGGGTGGAATGTCCTAGGGTGATGTTATGATGCTTGTATCCCCATTCATGTGTTCTGTTTATGCTGGATATTCTGTTCTGTGCCTGCAAGACTGGCTCTGAAGAGTGAAAGTTTTGTTTGGGTTTTCTTATCAGCTGCTCCCCCATGGCTGGCGGGACACTTAGACAGGGCAGTACCTAGTGCTTTTTTTGCTTTTTTACTTTTGCTTTTCGCTTTGTTCTCTTGCTCTTGCTTCTGCTTTGCTTCTGCTTGCTCTTGCTTCTGCTCATTAGCTACTTTAGCTAAACAGTCCAAATTTCTTCCTGGACTGTTTCTCCTTTCCTTTTTTTGGAACTACTCAAACCTGCTTCGGACTGGGACCTGGAAACACCGAGAGTTTGCACCCTGTGGCCTGCAGCAGCTGCCCCAGTGCCAGAGGGATTGATAACAGAGCGACCACCCCCAAGAGAGACTTTCTGAATTTGTCATCTTTTTTCAGAGCGGTGAAAGAGTGGTGTCATTTGGTATTGTTTATTTTGTGTGCTGGGGGTGTGCTGTGCCTGGTTCTTTCCAGGTTCTTTCCAGGTTCTTTCCACTTCTCTCTGAGGAATTCTTCCCAAACTGGTTGAGGGGAGGGGCCATGTGGGTTAGCTATCTGGAGGGGCCCCCTTTGGAGATTCTCTCCCAAATTTGCCCTAAACCAGGACACACGTGGATGGATGCACATGTGAAAAAGTGCAGCCACGGAGAGCAGTCTGGACTTTGGTTGTGGGAGGTAAAATAATGGGGAGAAATACAGCATAAATCCCCACTGAGAATAAGGTTATAGTGCATGCATAAGTCAGTATGCTGGGAAAAGGAGGGAAAAAACACATTTGGTATAACAAAAGATTCATTTCCTTCCCCCCCCTCCCGGCAGACAGGTTCCCATCACGGGTGTTTGGGAGGATGGCAACTGAACACAAACTAACCAAGCGTAATAGCAGTGGCAGCAGTGCGGGGAAGGTTGGGCTCCCCCGCTCCCCTGACACCCTGGAGCAAGTTTGATCCCTCCCCAGCGTGCTGTCGGTTTTCCTGCGGCCAGGAAGCCCCCCCCACCCTGGTGTCCTCCCCCCTTCCTTGCAAGCGGCTCAGCCCCCCACTCTGTCCCCCCTTTCCTGTGGGTGGCTCTGACCTCCACTCTCTCCCCGCCTTCCCAGGGTGGCTCCAATTGCCCCATGGTGGCCGGAGCCCGCCGATTGGCAGGAATTAAAAAAAAAAAAAAAAAAAATAGTTGATCTTTGCAGTTTTCACTGGAGGAGTTCAAAGCTTCAAAGCTGTTTGTGTGCACCACAACACAGTTGTAATGCTATTGGCTTTTACTATAATTATTAGAAATTTATATATCCAAGATTATTTGCAGCTAATTGAAACTTAAGCTTTTACCTATGCTCAAATCTACATCACAAAAAATTGCAACTGCTTTACCACACTGTCTTTGTAATTTCTTCAGCAAAATCATTCTGTTTTTATTTTAAGCATGTATTGTTCAAATTCTCAGTTATTATTACAGAAGTATTCCAGCAGTTTGCTGTGTTCGAAGAATCTCTATCCTAAAGGAAACTTCATAGGGATTCAATTATTAGATGGTTTGATTAGTTTTTAACCCCAAGGTTTTTACTCATAACTTCTATTCTTAAGAGCCTTGTTTTAAAAATGTGTTGAGTGACATCCACCAATTAGAGTTTGGGCTTTAGCCAAGCTTCTACAAAAAGTATTCAAGTCACTTTGGCTTGGCAATTTGACCCTTTATATATATGACAGCTGAACCTACTTTTAAAGTGAGCTTGGAAAGCCATTGTCCAGACATGATTTTCCAATTCTCTACTGATTTGAGGTTTATCAGCTGTTGCAGACTCTGAGATGACAGTTCAGTGTTTTAATACTTGATCATTATCTAATTTCATATGTGTTATTGATTATGTATATTATCTGATTAACTCCTAATTACTATCAATTTCTTTTTCATTATATGTATCATTTTGCTCTGATCTTTCTTCATGAACATAACCAAGACACAGTTGTGTCTGGAACTGTATAGAAGTAATTTGCCAACAAAAGCCTTATGTCATCATCATGGTATAATGTCCCTACTAACATTCTTCAGCTATTACCTGTTCCAGGACCAAGAAGGACATTCAGTGATGTTGAAGATCAACATTTCCAGCTAATGGAGTTTCTCCTGAGATTCAACTAGTCAGACTTTAAAACAGTGATCATTTATTTTATTTCCCTAAGAGACATCAGACATTATTATTTTGTTTTCTCATACTGTGAAACCCCATATCAATGACATGATAGAAATGGGTAAGTTTTGTTGATTGTAATCTGTTTTTATGTGTTTTACCCCATATCTAATAGATAACCAGTGATAACTTTAATGAAATAATACCCTCACAAGAACCAACTGCTTTCATATAAGAATGCATGGGCTTGGTTCTTCAGAAGTTATGCAAGTTATCAGGGTTTTAAACACTGACCTGCTTGCTCCATTGGATATTTGGATATTAAACATATGGGTCAAGTGATGTTCCAACCTGTGCAATTTAGAGATTTTGAGGACAACTGGAGGCAGATGGCTGGGAAGGCTGCAGCAGATAACATGGGATTGCCTCTGAAAAAGAAAAAAAAATAAAAAAAAATAAAGGGGGACCCCCCCCCCTCCCATTTAACATTAAGAGGACCAATTCACGGATTCTATTAAGACTCTGAATGATGCCCAGAAATTGCTGGGTGCCATCAGTTGGTTACATCCTTATTTGGGGCTAATCATGACACAATTGTTCCTGCTGTTTAACATTTTAATGGGAGACCCTGATCTGAATTCACCTCAGAAATGGACTCCTGAGGCGCGACGAGCACTGGAGGAAGTTCAACAAGCTATTTCTGCTTGTCAAGTTTATCAAGTAGATCCCTCCATTGATATCACTGTTTTCATTACCGATCCAGATTTTCAACCTACAGGTATCATTGGCCAATGGAGTGAAAAATGGTTTGATCCTTTGCACATTTTGGAATGGGTCTTCTTGTCCTATCAACCAAAAAAGATAGCACCCACTTGGCCCCTCACAGAGGTTCTCCAAGCCCTCACTGGGATTCGGGGGAACAGTCGCAGTTACCAAAGTCACCATCTAATTCAGGTGACGGGACCTGAAGGTCATATAGCCTCTGTAAAGCCGTTTGTTCTGCCTGTGCCCATGGTATTATGGGGATGAGATGTACTTTCTCAGTGTGGTCTCAAAATTCAGTCTGATTTTTAATAGGGGCCATTGTGGCATGTGACACCCTGAAATTAACCTGGAAAACTGAAACACCTCTCTGAGTGTGACAATGGCCCCTCCCACTACCTAAATTGTGTGCACTCACTGACCTTGTCCAAGAACAATTTCAGAAGGGGCATATAGTCCCTGGATTTTGCCTGTGTTTCTAGTTAAAAAACTAACTGGCAAGTGGTGCTTGCTCCAAGACATCTGCAAAATCAATGCTGCTATGGAGGACATGGAAGCACTACAGTTTTATCTGCCATCCCCCACCATGATTCCTCAATATAGATGGCACTTGACAGTCATTGACTTAAAATACTGCTTTATGTCATTCCTTTGCATCCTGATGATGCTTCTAAATTTTCCTTTTCTGTCCCAAGCACTAACATGCAAGCACCCCTGCAAAGCTATCACTGGGTGGTCCTTCCCCAGGGCATGAGAACCAGTCCCACTATTTGCCAGTGGCTTGTTAGGAGGGTCCTCAGCCTCATTTGCCAAAAAATGCCTTCTGCCTTATTGTATCATTACATGGATGACATTCTTATTGCAACAGAAAAACAGGAAGTCGAGGAAGCCTTAGCCCTTGTTGTTGCTGCTGTAACCCAAGCAGGGTTTTGTGTTGCCTCTGAAAAAATCCAGCGCAAACCCCCTTGGAAATACTTTGGCTGGCACATTAGGACCGAGAGTATTTCTCAGCATTTACAGATTCAAACAAACATTCACACTTTGCATGATGCTCAAAAACTTTTGAGTTCCATTAATTTGGTTTGTTCCTTGTTAGGAATTTCAAATGCCGACCTGAGCCCTTTGTTTAATCTGTTAAAAGGGGAACCAGATCTCCTGTCACCTCGGCAGCTCACACCAGAAGCCTGCCAGGCACTGCAACTTGTAGCCAATGCTATTTCGAATTTGCAAACGGCCTGATGGGCCCCTGAGTTGCCCTTTTCTTTAATACTTCTGAATCCAGCTAAGCAACCCTATGCTTTGATTTTTCAGTTGGACCCTAAAGCGCCTGACCCCTTGCTGATCATAGAGTGGATTTTCCTGGCACACCAAATGTCTAAAACTGTAAGCACACAACATGAGATGTTTGCTTTGCTCATTTTAAAAGCTAGACAGAGACTTACCACACTTGTGATGCCTCAGGTTTTAGCTTTTATATTTTTCAGCTTCTATTCTGCTTTAGTGTGTAAGTCTAGGCTTCATATTAGGGGATAGTAAGCTCTCTCCATAGAATAGGTAGACAAAACAATTCCTTCTCTAGCTGGGGACCCAAGGAAAGCCAATCCAGATCTCAGGCCCAAGAGCATAAACAATGGTGGACCAAAGAGGGAAAACAAGAAGGATGGGACTTCATGGGCTAAGGCTGTAATTGGACAATTAGCTCCAATATGCTAATGGACCAAAACTTAGAAAAGTGTGAGACCCCATGACCTGTTGTCCATTTTGTGGCCATTTTGGGTTGTGCTGCCCAAGGTGGATCTATTTGAGGCCTCTTAATAAATACCTACTTTATTCTTTAGCTCTGTCTAGTCTCTGTTCTAGGTCAGCCTTCACAAGGCATCACTTGCAGGTGTGGATTTTTGTTTGATCTGTTAGCCTATTACTACTGTCTATTTACAGTGGCTGTTGCAGCAATCTGAAGTTTTTCAAATGGCCATCACTGGCTTCTCTGGACAGCTTTCTACACATACCTCAAATCACAAGCTTGTGGCAACCAGCTTTAATCTCCTAATGCAACCCAAGAGAAGTGAGGTCCCATTACAAGCTTTGACTGTCTTTACAGATGGATCTGGCTGCACCCACGAGTCAGAACTGCTTTGGTGGAACACTGATTTCAATTGATGGGATTCAGATGTCTCTACTGTTTCAGGTTCCCCCCCAGACTGCTGAATTGGCAGCTGTTGTCTGAGTCTTTCAGCGATTTGTCATGCCTTTTAACTTAATAACAGATTCTGCTTATGTTGCAGGACTTGAGGAGAGAGCTGAAGCTGCTGTACTAAAGGATGTGCCCAACAAGGAATCATTTCACTGGTTACAACAACTTGTTTTCCTTTTAGATACAAGACAGCACCCTTACTTTGTTATGCACGTCAGGTCTTGCACAACTTTACCTGGTTTCATTACAGAGGGGAACTGGCAAGCAGATTTACTTGCCTTGCCTGTTCAACTGCCGAACCGCTTTTCCCAGGCAAAACTCACTCGTTTTTTCACCAGAATGCTGCTGCGCTCACCTGTGCCTTTGACTCGACCACATGCCAAGCTGCTGGTATCATGGCTGTGTGGCCAGAGTGCCAAAGACATTCCTTCCCCTCCATTGCAGGAGGTGTTAACCCTAGAGGACTCAAAAGCCTTCAAATTTGGCAGATGTTACTCATTTTCCTGAGTTTGGCAGACTTAAGTACACTCGTTCCTCTATTGACACCTTTTCAGGTGCTTTGTTTGCATCCTGTCATACAGGGGAATCAGCAAAAGATGTTTGCAGTCACTTTACGAGTTCCTTTGCGGTCCTGGGAATCCCCTCACAAGTCAAAACTGATAATGGCCCAGCATATATTTCCCAGAGGATTGTAAATTTCCTTGCCCTCTGAAGAGTGACACATAAAACAGGGATTCTTCATTCCTCAAGGGGCCAAGCTATAACTGAGAGAGCCCATGCTTTGCTCAAGTGTCTTTTGTTACAACAGAAAGGGAGAATGAGGAATGTTACCCTGGCAGAGCAATTACAGATGTTTTTAAACTTTTTTAATTGCTCCCTAATGGATCCTAACCCTCCAATTGTAAGACATTTTGGCAATAACTCTCAGTTAGAAGTTAAACAGAAAGCCCCTGTTCTTATTAAGGACCCAGAAAGAAGACGTACAATTATGGGACCTTATCCCCTTGTCACATGGAGAAGAGGTTTTGCTTGTGTCTCTACAGAAAACAGCCTAAGGTTGATCCCGGCCAAAAACGTGAGACCTTTCAGAGAATCCTTGAACACCTCTCTTGAGGATTCTGATCACCCTGGCACTCCCTCCCTGGTTTTGCCTGCTTCACCCTCAGCTCTGCCTTCTCAGACCGCTGAGTCCGGATCCACTGAGAGCCTGCAGCCACCCAAACCAGCTTCTACCTCACCCGAAGGGACTCATCGATCTCTCACCACTTCACAACCTGCACAGTCAACTCATTCCAGAGATAGTAGAAGCTCCAATTGCAGAACAAGTCTCTCTCTGAGAAAAACGGCAGAGATGGAGTGAAAGGACGCTTGGACTTACATTTGAAAATAACCCTATCCCTTGTTTTATTTGCAGAGACTATTCCCACCAAGTGTGGACTTTGTGTTTAAGTGCCAGAGAAAGTGGTATTGAGAATCATAGCACCAGCATCGGGATTGCCCACAGTGTGATCCTTTACGCTATTCGTTTGTCGATTGTATAATTTTAAAATTGGTGTGTGTGCAAGAGTATGGCTTGCTTCCACATCAGTATTTTTGGGAGCCAGATCCGCTTTCTCAGGCTGGTCCTTCTAGTAGGATTCCTTCTCAACAAAGGAGAGGTGGTCACAATGCCACACCTTCCAAAACTTAATGTGTGGCTTACGCTAGCTCAAGCTTTAAATTAATCCACATCGTGCCTATCCATGACCTCCCCCAGTGATTCTTTCCAGACTTGCCTAGTAGCCATGCCTTTATAGAAAAGTGAATAGGATGCCTTATACAACATGACAATGCACAGGGATTGTGCCACCCCAGGTCAAATTGAGTCAGTGTGGTGGTGCAATGATAAGTATCATAAAAAGAAAAGTAGACCAGCTGGATGGTATTTTGCTAACAAAAGAGGGTTAGGAGTAAATAAAGTTTCCGACTTTTTTACTCTTTCCCTATAGCCTCAAGAATTGGACATTTTTGGATCCACGCAGTCCTTTAAATGTTTCTTTCTAAGTTATACTAGTGGACCCTTTACTGATAAAAGATTCTGCCTTGATGTATTGGGCACAGGAATTTATGCCAATGCTTCTGCCTGGTGTAATCATACCCTGCCTCAACCATTTTTACCTGGGAGTGCTTCTATTGGATAAATAGACAATATATTTTTGAAATGTGGAAATAGAGCCTGGAAAGGAATACCAGGAAGGGCTATGGGAGGCCCTTGCACTTTTGGGTGACTAACCATGTTTCACTCCTTCAGGAAAAGCTTACCGTCTTTACACAGATTGATGCGAGCAAAGCCTAGCACACACACATATAGTCCAGATTGCGATGATAACATCAAATCCTGGAGCATTGGAGCCTGAGTGTTTGCCTCAATTATTCCATCTATAGGCACAGCACACACATTAAAACTTTAAATAACCTTGGCTGCTGGCTTGCAAAACAAATGAATGCTATTAGCTCTGCTTTAACAGGCTTATTAACAGATGTTGAGGCATGCTACACTGCAGAATAGAGCTGCAATCGATTTTTTGCTTTTGGCACATGGACATGGTTGTGAAGATTTTGAAGGCTTATGCTGCATGAACCTTTCGGACAACTCTTTGTCTATTCATGCTAACATACAGGGCCTTTGAGACAGTGTAACCAAATTAAGAGTAGTAGAGGATAGTGACTGGCTTGGACACATATTTGGAGGATGGGGGCTTACTGGCTGGCTTAAACATTTAGCTAAAACAGGAATTTTTATTTTAGCCATATTATTGCTTATGATGATTTGCTTGCCAAGTGTTTTGCAATGTGTTCAGAGACTGATTGATAAATCCACAAAGAAAATTTTACTGGTGGAAAAGAAAGGGGGAGATGTAGAAATACAGCTAGAAATTTGAGCTGGGAGCACTGTTCAACTCATGACAGAAGTGGATATGTTAGCATTAGTAGGCCACAAGGCTTGGCAACAGAAAGCAGAACCCTGAAGAAGGAACGCAGAAGTTAACGGTGTGCTTGGTACCATGTGCTTGGTAAGCAGAAATTATGTAAGACCGTACATACATGCACTAGTCTGTACAAGGCTTTGAATTAAGCAATGTTACCTATTTACATAAACGTTATAGTTGTGCTATTTTTAGTTACAGCTGAAAAGGTATATAAACTCAGCTTTGTGTATCAATAAATGGCTTCATGTGTGCAAACCATGGAGACCGCATCTTTATCAATCACTGTCATGACTCAATTGTCTTGGGGATGCCATGCCTCCAAAGGACTTGTTTTTCAAGGCCCAGGATGGTGTTACAGACAGTAGTGTGAGGCACAGGGTAGGTCTCCAGCCATCCCGAGGTGGTTTCTAATGTTGTGAGCATGTAGCGCTTGCCTTGGCTGGTTCAAGGCAGTGTGATGTAATCAATTTGCCAGACTTCTCCATACTTATATTTGGACCACTGCCCACCATACCATAGGGGCTTCACCCACTTGGCCTGCTTGATCACAGTGCACGTCTCACAGTCATGGATAACCTGGGAGATACTGTCCATGGTTAGATCTACCCCTCGGTCTCGTGCCCACTTATAGGTGGCATCTCTGCCCTGATGGCCTGAGGCATCATGGGCCCATTGAGCTAGGAATAATTCTCTTTGTGTTGCCAATCCAAGCCTATCTGGGTGTGCTGGTTTAGCAATAATTGATTTATGGTGAACATAGAAAAAGTTCATTTTAGTTCTCATTATCATCTTTTAATTCTGTTAATATTTTTTTTTCATTTATACCTTTTAAATTTTTGAGGCTGTTTTGCCCTTAAAATCTTTTCTCCTAATCATTATCTCACCCCATGAGTTTTCTTTTCCCCTCCTCTGCATAATTATAGCAGAGGAGAATGAAAAAATGATTTTCATCAGTACACTGGCGTTTGGCCAGCATCAACCCATCACACTGGGGCACCTCTATCTTTGCAGCCTGATCTACCTGCTCATTGTTTTGATGCTCCTTGTTAGCCTGACACTTGGGGACATGGGCATCCACATGGCAGACCTTCACAGGTAGCTTTTCTACCCGGGCAGTGATGTCTTTCCCCTGTTCAGCAGCCCAGACTGGTTTCCCCCTACACTGCCAATTAGCCTTTTTTCCACTTTTCTAGCCAACCGCACAAAGCATTGGCTACCATCCATGAATCAGTGTAGAGGTAGAGCTTTGGCCACTTCTCTCTTTGAGCAATGTCCAGGGCCAGCTGAACGGCTTTGAGTTCAGCAAATTGGCTCAATCCACCTTCTCCTTCAGTAGCTTCTGCAACCTGTTGTGTGGGGCTTCATACAGCTGCTTTCCACTTTTAGTTCTTCCCTATGATGCAACAGGAACTGTCAGTGAAAAGACCATAGTGTGTTTCTTCTGCTGGCTGTTGGTTGCACTGTGGAGCTTCCTCAGCCTGTGTCATTTGTTCTTGCTCCTCTTCATCAGTGCGACCAAAGTTTTCACCTTCCAGACAATTTGTAATTATTTCCAACATCCCAGGGCAATTCCAATTTCCAACATGGGTGGATTATTTGATGAGGGCAATCCATTTGCTTTATGTGGCATCGGTGGCATGGTGGATAGAGGGAAACTTTTCTTTGAACATCCACACCAGCACCAGTAGTCGGGGTTCCAGGAGGAGTTGTGCTTCAGTGCCAATTACCTCTGAGGGAGTTCGGACTCCTTCAAAAGCTGCCAGGATTTCCGTCGCTGTGGGAGTGTAGTTGACTTTGGACCCTCTGTAACTTCGGCTTCAGATATCCCAGTGGTCAACCCCGAGTCTCCCCAGGCACCTTCTGCCAAAGGCTCCAGGACAAGCCATTGTTCCCGGCTGCAGAATAGACCACATTCTTCACTTCTGATCCTGTCCTGACTGGGCCAAGGGCTACCGCATGAGCAATTTCCTGCTTGATCTGGGCAAAGGCTTGTTGCTGTTCGTGGTCCCAGTGGACATCATTCTTTTTGTGGGTAACCAGGTAAAGAGGACTCACAATCTGGCTGCACTCGGGAATGTGCATTTTCCAAAAGCCTATGACACCTAGGAAAGCTTGCATTTTTTTGTTGATCGGTGGAGACATTGCTGTGATCTTGTTGATAACCTTGGTGGGAATCTGATAATGTCCATCTTGCCACTTCACTCCCAGGAACTGGATCTCTCAAGAAGGTCCTTTGACTTTGCTCTTTTTGATGGCAAAGCTGGCTTCCAGAAGAATCTGAATGATTTTCTCTCCTTTCTCAAACACTTCTGTGGCTGTGTTCCCCCACACGATGTCATCAATATACTGCAGATTTTCTGGAGCCTCACCCTTTTCCAGTGCAGTCTGGATCAGTCCATGGCAGATGGTAGGACTGTGCTTCCACTCCTCAGGCAGCCTGTTCCAGGTGTACTGCACGCCCCTCCAGGTGAAGGCAAACTGAGGCCTGCATTCTGCTGCCAGAGGAATGAAGAAAAATTAATTGGCAATGTCAACAGTGGAGTACCACTTCGCTGCCTTGGACTCCAGCTTGTACTGGAACTCCAGCATGTACAGCACAGAAGTGCTCAGCAGTGGAGTCACTTCATTCAAGCCACAATAGTCCACAGTCAATCTCCATTCCCCTTCAGATTTGCGCACAGGCCAAATGGGGCTGTTGAAGGGTGAGTGGGTCTTGCTGACCAACCCTTGGCTCTCCAGCTCACGGATCATCTTATGGATGGGAATCACAGCATCTCAATTTGTCCAGTACTGCCAGCAGTGCACTGTCAAGGTGGCAATTGGTACTCACTGCTCTTCCCCCTTCAGAAGTCCTACTGCAGAAGGGTTTTCTGATAGTCCAGACAAGGTGTTCAATTGCTTAATGCCCTCTGTCTTTACAGCAGCTATCCCAAATGCCCACCTGAGTCCCTTTGGGTCTTTGAAATATCTGCTCTGGAGGAAGTCTATGCCCAAAATACATGGGGCTTCTGGGCCAGTCACAATAGGATGTTTCTTCCACTCTTTTCTAGTCAGGCTCACCTCAGCTTCCAACAGGGTCAACTCCTGCCATCCACTTGTCATGGCAGCAATAGAAACAGGTTCTGCTTCCATGTCTCGATGGGATTAGTGTGCACTGCACACCAGTGTTGACCAAGGCCTCATATTTTTGTGGTTCAGATGTGCCAGGCCAACGAATCCACACAGTCCAAAAGATGTGGTTTTCCCTGGCCTCTACCTGGCTAGAGGCAAGGCCCCTCTAGTCCTGGTTATCATTTCCTCCCTGGGCATACGTTCTAAAGGTTCTTTCAAGGGGATTGGACATGTCATCTTCTCTTCCTTTATGCCTGGCAGCTCAGCTACAGGCAACTGGAGCTACTTGCCTTCTGGTGGAACTTCCTCTCTGAGTATTGCCCTCCTTCAATTCATGCAGCTGTGCTGCCAGGGCAGCGGTGGGTTTTCCATCCCACTTCCTCATGTCTTCCCCATGGTCACACAGGAAGAACCACAGCTCAGCTCATGGGGTGTACCCTCTCTCCCTAACTGGGGGATGCCCACTTCTGGTAACAGGGCCTCTGTTCTATACCTACAAGATTTGGAGGAGGTTCTCTTCAATTTCCTTCATGAGTTTCTGGTGAGTCTCCTCAATCCTATCTTCTGTTTTCTCTATGTGCTCTGACAGCCTTTTTTCCATAGCTGAGATTATTGCATGCACGGTATCTGCATATGCTCAGAGCTTCTTCAGCATAGCAAGCATGATCTCATCCCCCTCATTCCACTTCATCATTGTTAAAGCAGAGGCATATTCTTGTGGCCCAAGTCGTACAAGTTTTAGTCACATCAGTGGTGTACATTTTACCATGTCTGGACTCTTAATTGTTTGGTCAGCTGAGAAAACCATCTCTACCACCACCAGTTCTCTCAAGGATTGAGTCCCTTGTTCTATGGTCTTCCATGAAGTTTGCTGCACCTGGAGATCTTCTGGACACAGGTATCTTTCCTTCACACTTCTTAAGAGCCGTGTCCAGAGACTGAGAGCTTCAGGCCCCCTTGCCATCCCTTGGTCGATACCCGCATCATGTGACAGAGTTCCCAAATGCCTTGCTTTAGTACCATGCAGAATTGCATTATCACCTGCAGCGTTCCAGATGTTGACCAACCAACTTAATTTAGATTCATCAGACCATTGGATGTAGTCCTTTCTTAGGCCATGAAGGTTTTCTATGGACAGAGACTCAATAATGATTTCTGGTTCTGAGTCCTCTGCTGGCTGTAAGGATGCTGGCTCCCCATCATCATCCACTGGGCAAATGAATTTGGCTTTGTGTTTCTTTCTCTGGACAGGGGCAACTGCTATTGGCTTAGGCTCCCTGTCTGGTTTAGCTGCAGCCTGAGTGACTGCTGATTCATCCTCTGGCCCCTCTGGCTATATCTGCTGCCCTACAGTATCTAGCAGTGTGCAATAAGCATTCGCCAGGGCTGAGCATATTGCAATGAGCTTTTTCTTCTCATTGTACAGCTCTTTCAGATATTTCCCTACCTCAGCTGGGTTCTGAATTTGTTCAGGGGGAAAGTTCCAAGCTATCAGCGCAGAGAATTCCTTCAGGGTTTGACCTATGTCCTCCCATACCCCACACCACTCAGGATTTTCCACGCCTGGAGCAGGTGTCTGGACAGCCCCTCTGGAAACCTCATTCTAGAGAAGCTGCAGACTGTATAGAGGGAACCTACCAGATAAAACACCAGGAAGGTGGTATCTTTAACATCCAGGGGAAACCAAACATTCTCAAAAGATAACATAGCAGATTTGAAGGGGAAGAAGGAGATGAAGGGCTGGGAAACATCATCCCCTGCTTTCCCCCTAACAGACTGGGTGTAATTACAAATAAACCCCCAAAGCTGGCTACCAAGACTAGGATGGAGAAACAACAGAGCATACACATTTTCAGCAGCTCCCAGTACCTCTGTTAACCTTCTATAAATCATTACTACCAGGCACATCAATATGGCAATCCTGATTCGTATCCCTGCTCTGTAAAAGTTATATGTCAGGGACAAAATTGCCTCTATCTGTGGATAGGCAAACATGCCTAGGGACCAGAGACACATTATTACATCAAACAGCATGGTGACTACTGTACCCCAATACAAAGTGTTTAAAACCAGAATGTAATTATTACTGTTTTTTTCACTTTCTCAGGCCCCTTTAAGTTGGGCGCCAAATTTTGTCTTGGTTTGGAGACAATTTTAGGTGAAAAACACTCTGGAATGAATGTTTTCTCTAAAGAAAACAGATTTTGGCACTCCCCTCCCACCTATAAGAAAGGAATTTCTAGGATGAAGGTGAAAAAAGCTGTTTATTTAACAAAGTGCCTGCAGGGCACAGGGAGAAAAAAAACCTGTTAAATATTGAACTTCCTTGCTGCAGAGAAAGCTGGTGGATTTAGAATTCTCCCGAGGTCTGGAGATGGGATGCTATGTCCTGCAGCACCCCGCTGGTCCACAGCATCCAGCTCCCACCGATGGTCTGGTTCTCGGACCAAAGCTAAGATGAACAGTTCCAGAAGCCACAGAAGTCACCGGAGGATTGCTATTGCAGTCCAGGGAAAACTTCTTGCCTCAGCTAACAAGAACCAAGCTAGTTAAAAGCAAAAATGTAGCTTCTTCCCCGCCGCAGAGCTGAGCACCTGGGGGAGTCAGTGCCTGAACACAACACTGCGCAAGAATTCTCCCGGCTCCCATCTCTCCCCCCAGACCAAACTTAAAGCTACAGGATCCATTTCTGGGCATAAAGCAGATTATAGGGGAATACAGTATTATCATAAAATCACCCCAAGACATTGGTGCATTCAGAGAGACTGGGGTTTAACTGAAAATTTTCCTTAACCATGCAACCCAGAACATAATCAAACACCTCTGGTCACACAAAGACATATGGTGAAGTGACACCCAAAAGAGAACCCTGACACTCACATGTACCCCCTGCAGCCATGCATGACACCACAGTGTTGTGATGACAAAGGTCACATTTAGTTTTGAATGCCACTGATGAACCACAGAAATAGTCTCATGTCTAATGACCCAGACCTCAGCAGTGGCATTGGCTGGGGGAGTAGCACCCTTTGGAAGTCAGGCTAAAGACAACCACTACCTGAACATCACAAATCAGAGAATAATATCATAGAATCCTAGAATCGTTTGGGTTGTAAGGGATGTCAAAGACCATCTTGTTCCAACCTCCCTGCCATGGGCAGGGACACCTTGCACTAGACCAGTCTGCTCAAAGCCCTGTCCACCTGGTTTTGAACACTCCCATGGATGTAGCATCCACAACTTCTCTGGATAACTTGTTCCAGTGCCTAACCATCCTCACAGCAAAGAGTTTTTCCTTATACCCAATCTAAACCTACCCTCCTTCAGCTTAAAGGCCATTACCCCTTAACCTATCACTATATGCCCTTGTAAAAAGTCCCTTTCTGTCTTTCTTGTAGGACTCCTTTAGGTACTTGTCCTGGATTGGCTATATGATGCTTGTATCCTCAACCGTCTGTTCTGTTTATGCTGGATAATAAATTCTGCACCTTTAGGACTGATTCCGAAAACAAAGTGGGGAAGAGAAGAAGTATGGAGTTTG
Organism: Agelaius phoeniceus; assembly: GCF_051311805.1. Classification (NCBI taxonomy): domain Eukaryota; kingdom Metazoa; phylum Chordata; class Aves; order Passeriformes; family Icteridae; genus Agelaius; species Agelaius phoeniceus. The sequence continues at coordinate 18,837,496 of NC_135301.1, forward strand.
TTTTCAGAAACTGCCATCACTCCTACTCATTCCAACTTCTGGACTGTGTTGTTTGTGGATGGACAGATGGCAGAACAGAGCTCTCCTTTGCTTTTAGCTAGTTTTTAGCTAACTAAAGCAGAGAAGTTCCCTAGACTGTGATTTTTCTTTTTCTTTAGACCTATTTAAACCTACTCTAGACTGAACACCCAGAAGAGCACTGGCAGCTCACACCTGTGACCCACCAGACCGGGCCTGGGTTGCAGCATTTCCAGCACCAGAGGGACTGATAACAGACTGAATTAGCCAAACTTAACCCACAAAGGGGACTTTCTGAGTTTGTCAACTCTTTTGGAGCAACAAGAAGTTTTATTGTTTAATATTGTTAAATTTTTTGTGCTGGTAAATATTTTACCTATTAAATTAACAGGTTTTTTCAACTTTTCTCCAAGGAAATAATTTTCCTGAACCAATTGGGGAAGGGGGCACTTGAATTTACTTTCTAAAGGAAACCCCTTTAGAGGTTTTCTCCCAAATTTACCCTAAACCAGAACAAATACAATTTTTGGCACCTAGCGTGAGGCTCAGAAAGTGGAAAAAAACCTGTACTGATTGCATTTTGGTTGTGCTTACTGGGATAAAGCAGTCAGTAACCATGTTACTTGAATTCATAATGTCTCTCAGAGTAGAGGCCTTAATGTGTTTCTGGTTCCTAGGCTTTTTTGAGGTTTTAATACCTTTCTGGTCCGTAGGTTTATTTTCTTATCCAGAAATAGCTCCGATATTATCCATAACATGTAGTTTTTACAGTAGAGGAGCACGGATTAGAATAGCTATTGTGCTGGGCTCGGTGATCATGATTTATAGGGAGTTTACAAAGGAACTGGAATCTGTTCAAGATAAATATAGTTTATGGTTTCTTTGCCCTACCCTACATCCTAGTTCCAATAGCATATTTTGGGAGTTTATTAGTAATTGCACCCAGCTTGTTAGAGGAGAAGCAGGGGATGAAGATTTTCAACCTTTCCTTTCCTTCTCCTTTGAATCTGCTAAGTCACTTTTTTAAAATGTTCACTTTCCCCTGAATACCAAGGATATCACCTTCCTGCTATTTCATCTTGTAAGCTTCCTCTATACAGTCTACAACTTCTCTAGAGTGAGGGCTGAGATTTTCAGAGGACCTGATGAGGCCCTTAACCCAGAAGTAGACCCAGGCATGGAAAATCCTGAGTGGTGTGGAGAATGGGAGTATATGGACCAAACCCTGAAGGAATTTTCTGACCCTATAGCCTAGGATTTTCCACGTGAACAAATACAAAACCCAGCAGAGGTGGGGAAATACCTGAAAGAGAAGTACCGTGATAATTCTAAGGAGAAAAAGATCATTGCAATAAGCCGGGCCTTGGCCTATGCTTATTGCACACTACTAGATACTGTAAGGCAGCAGGTAGGGGCAGGGGGGCAGGGAGATAAAGGTGCTATAAGGATGTGTTTAAGAGCACAGCAAAAGCCTCTGATTTCACTTACTAAAGATTATGACTGCTGTTTACAAAGGTATGGAGATGAAACACTCAAAATCATTGCTATTTGAGACTTGTTTCAGACTTGTACCCAGGATGGGAGGCAACAGAGAAGCCCCAACTGGGTCAGGAAGGAATGAGGTTAAGGAGGTTAAAATATTTGGATAATATTGCCTGAGCAATACACTGGCTCATCAGTGAAGACTGGGTACAACCTGTGGTCTTGGATTTCTTTTCAAACCTCTAGGTTCAGAGGCATTAGAATAAATTCATTCTAAAGGATTGCCTTTCTCTATCCTCTCACGGTCATCCAAGGCACTGATGGAGATGATGGAGAGAAGTCACCTGTGGAGACGGATACCTGTTTGTGTCTCTCCATATCTGGGAACAGCTATGTCCCACCCTTGCAAGGAACAGTGCAGGATTCATCAAATCCCCCTACCCTTAAGAGTCATGCCACTAACCAGTTGGTTCATGGAAATGTCTCATGGGGATGTGGAGTGGCTCCAAATTATCCACCTGAGGGCTCAGAGGATGGGGTAATACTAAAAATCCTTGGCATTAAACAGCAAGGCATGGATTATCTCAGCCAGATCAGCTCAAGAAACCAAATCAGTTTGTGCTTCTCAAAATGATTTCTCTAGAAATTCATTAGCATGGAGTAAACCCCTTGCAATGAGGATGGTCTCTGGAGGAGGAGATCAGCCTTAAAATATGGGAAGCCTGTAATTTTTCCGGCAGTCTATTCACTTGTTCTTCAGAAAAGAATGTTTGGAGATGTGAAAATTCTGGGAAATGTATTCCACTAAGTAATGGCATTGCCCACAGTTTGCAGGACAAGGACACCTGCCTGGCAGATGACGAAAGGCTGTCAGTGTTGTCTAGGCATCACTGTCAATAGTGTCTCCCACAGCATACTCCTGGAGAAGCTGGCAGCGCACAGCTTGGAAAGGTACACTCTTTGCTGAGTTAAAAACTGGCTGGATGACTGGGCCCAGAGGGTGGTGGTGAATGTTGCTGCATCCAGTTAGCAGCCTGTGAAAGGTGGGGTTCCCCAAGGCTCAGTATTGGGGCAAGTCCTGTTTAATAACTTTGTGGATGATCTGGAGTGGGGGATCAAGTGCATCCTTAGCAAGACTGCAGATGACACTAATTTGGGTGTGAGTGTTGATCTGCTGGAGGGTAGGAGGCTCTGGAGAGGGATCTGAAGGGGCTAGATGGATGGGCTTAGACCAATTGTATGAGGTCCAACAAGATGAAGTTCCAGGTTCTGCACTTAGGTTACAACAGCCCCATGCAATGCTTCAGGCCTGGGGAAGAGTGGCTGGAAAGCTGCTCAGCAGAAAAGCACCTGGGGGTGCTGGTTGACAGCCAGCTGAACATGGGCCAGTAGTGTGCCCAGGTGACCAAGAAGGCCAATGGCTTGTACTAGCAATAGCATGGCCAGCAGGACCAGGGAAGTGATTGTGTCACTGTACTTGGCACTGTTGAGGTCCCACCTTGAACACTGTGTCCAGTTCTAGGCCCCTGTCATGGATAACTCAAAATTTTATTGTATTCCATATCTATTTGTGCCAAAAAAAAAATCATTACTGTCTCTTTAAGACCTGGCACTGTGTCTGGAACTAGAATGACGGGGGGGCAAGGGGTGGAGGCATTGCCATGGTCCTTTTTAAGTCAGACCCTGGAAGCAGAAAACTTTCTCTCACCTGGCAGTGTTTGCAGAAGGTGGAAGCTCCTCTGTGAAGGGGGTTGCTTTGGGCAGTTGGGTTTTTTTTCTGGGCTTGTAACAGAAAAACTGCACTTTGTAAACTGGTTCAGAGTGAACTTTGGAAATGCTATCAGCAGCAAAAAGTTTAAGCTGGTCCCTGGGTCTGAGTCACCCTGTGTTGGTACTGACAGACTGGTTCTTTGCCCCCCCATCTCACCCACAGTTCAGAAGACAGCAGCACCAACATTGGCACAGTCCAGTGGGCAGCAGGAGGAGGCAGTGAGCAGCAGTGCTGACCCAACACACACTGGCAGTTTTCATCTGCCACAAGAACTGCTTTGTAAGCTCTAACCTTTCCGGGATGATTTTCCTTTAGTCTGACATTTTTTTCCCTTTGTCTCCCGAACCACATGGTAGCCTGTGAAAGCTGCCCTTTTGGGGGAGGGTTTGCCACCATCTTTTCCCTTTGTCTCCCTACACGCAGTCACCCATGTCAGGCACCATCTTGGAAAGGGTATTTCTGGCATATTGGGTTTCTCTTTGTTCTCAGGGAGTTCATAAGATTTAACAAGTTTGTCTCTAGTGATTATTTACGGTTATTTTTTGCCTGTTGCGGTTTCACTTGTTACTAAACTGCTATTTTTTCACTTATTCTACTTCACTTCTTTAACTTATTTCTACTTGTATTTAGTTTCTCTGTATTGGTGGAAAGGGATTGGTTAAACAAAGGGGGATAACTAATTTTAGACTGTTCCCCTTTAAATTATCTTAAACCAAGACAGCCTCTCACTTCAAAAAAAACATTGAAGTGCTGGAGCATGTCCAAAGAAGGGAAGACTTTATCGCTCTCTACAACTACCTGAAAAGAGGTTGTAGCCAGGTGGGAGTCATCCTCTTTTCTCAGGCAACTAGGGATAGCTTTAAGTTGCACCAGGGAGATTTTGATTGGAAATCAGGAAGAATTTCTTCATGGAAAGGCTTGTTAAGGATTGGAACGGACTGCCTAGGGAGATGGTGGACTCACAATCCCTGGAAGTGTCCAAGAAACAACTGGACGTGGCACTTAGTGCTATGATTTAGGTGATGGTGTTGTTTGGTCAAAGGTTGGACTCGATCTTGGAGGTCTTTTCCAACCTTAATGATTCTATGACTATCATTCTAAGTAAAATTTTTCAGCCTTGCTGCTGAAGATTAAATGCTTACAATGCAGCTCTAGTATTTTCTAGCATTTCAGAAAATTGAAAGATCCTTTCATGCTTCCTTCAATTCAAATGTCAGCCCAATTTTCAAACCAGGGAAGTACTTTTGGAGCTACTGGATAAAAAATACTTTAAAATATGAGGTTTCTCCTACTTTAAATAGTGACTTAGAACCTAGTGTTCAGGTTTTATAGCTATTTTAGAATGCAAAAATGAAAATCATCATTCTCTCTTTTTACAGGAAAAGTCAGTGACATGGTACAAAACCCCTATTTGCATGTAATATGAAAGAGCAGAGCAAATTTTGTAGTTTAACTTTTAGATATTTAGTCTTGGGAGTGTTGGAAGGAAGCAGAAAAATGGGCCAATAAACCTACCACAGATTTAGGAAGAGGTCCCAGCTTTTACAAAGGTATTGTGGGTTTACATGGCCAGGTATTGGTAGCGGGGGGGCTACAGAGATGGCTTCTGTGAGAAGCTGCCAGAAGTTTCCTCCATGTCCAGCAGAGCCAATGCCAGCCAGCTCCAGGGCACATGTGCTGCTGGTCAAAGCTGGACCATTCAGAGATGGTAGTAATGCCTCTGATAACATATTTAAGAAGGAAAAAAGAGTGATTGCACAGATGCAGTTGTGGCCAGAGAAGAGCAGGGTGAGAATATGTGAAAAGAACAACTCTTCAGACACCAAGGTCAGTGCAGAAGGAGGGGGAGGAGGTGCTCCATGCACCAGAGCTGGGATTCCTCTGCAGTCTGTAGTGAAGACCATGGTGAAATAGCTGTTCCCCTGTAGCCCATGGAGGTCAGTGGGAATGCAAAGATCCACCTGTAGTCTGTGGATAAGACCCACGCTGGAGCAGGTGGATGTCCAAAAAAATGCCGTGACCCCATGGGAAGCCTGTGCTGGAGCAGGGTTCTGTCAGGGACCCATGGACATGTGGAGAGAGGAGCCCCCACTAGAGCAGGTTTCCTGCTAGGACTTGTGACCCTGTGGGGGACCCATGTTGGAGCAGCCTGTTCCTGAAGGACTGCATCCCATGGAAGAGTGACCCATCTTGGAGCAGTTTCTGAAGAACTGTAGCCCATGAGAAAGAATCATGCTGGAGAAGTTTATGGAGAACTATGTCCCATGGGATGGACCCCATGCTGAAGCAAGGGAAAGACTACTCTCCCTGTGGAGGAAGCAGAGGCAGAAACATGTGACAAATGGACCATAACCCCCATTTCCTGTCTCCCTGCACCTCTGTGAGGGGAGGAGGTAGAGCCCAGGAAGGAGGGAGGGGTGTGGCAAAGGTGATTTTAAGATTTGTTTTACTTCTCATTATCCTGCTCTGATTTTGATTGGTAATAAATTCAGTTAATTTCCCCAAGTCAAGTCTCTTTTGCCTGTGATGGTAATCAACGAGTGACCTCTCCCCATCCTTATCTCTTCACATGAGCCTTTCACTATATATTCTCTCTCCTGTCCAGTTGTAGAGGGGAGTAACAGAGCAGCTTTGGTGGATGCTTGGAATCCAGCCAGTGTCAACCCACTACAAAGGGAGAAGTGTTGCATCTGCCAATGTCTTAGTTTGAAAAGACAGGTGTCAGCTAAGGAAGGCAGGAGCCTTCCTTGAAATGGAAAATGTAAACCTCCTCCCTCTGAATTATAATTTTGAAATTAAAAGGCTCTCAGGCAAAGATATGGAAATACGAATAACAGTTTTTTACTAGGAAAACTAAAACTACAAATGCAATAGTACAAACAAAAAAACCCCCCTGACAGAGTCAGAATACAACCTGACACCCTGTTGCTCAGGGTGTTGGTAGCAGTCTGATTGAATGGTGGCTGCATTCCTCCTGTAGTGACAGGTGTGGTTCTGTTGAAGAAGTGATCCCGTAGAAGGGTGTAGTTTTCCTCTGGAGATCCAGTGGTAGTGTAAATGGGCCCTGGTTCTCCTCTGGGAATCCAGTGGAGAAGAAAGCTGCTCCTCTTGGAATCTAGTGGGGAAAAAGGCTGCTCCACTGGGAATCCAGTGGAAAAGGCTGCCTGTGGTCTTTCATATCTCTGATTATATCCAGGTAGGAATGCTTGGCTCCTCCCTCTGGGCAGGGCTTCTCACAAGGGGATGATGTAATTTTATCAGTCATGCAGTGGGACTCAATGGCCCATTAACAGAAGATATCTCCCCGGAGGGAGGATTGGTTGTGGAAAAGATAAAGAAAACTGCCCAATTAACAGAAGATAACTGCCCCACCTCTAACAGACAGGAATAGAATACACACCCCATTTCCAACCTAAGACAGCCAACATGGAAGAGTGAGTGATTTGGTGGTGAATCATAACTGCTTTAGGATTAAAGATCATACCTCTATGCGGGCCACCTTCAGCAGCATTATAACTGGAGTTACTAATACTGCTGAAGTCAAAATATTTGAAGATTGTGGGGCAGGCTCCTTAAAAACTCTGAATTAGTTTTAAAATTATACAAATTGCATCTTATTTCTGTGACTTCTGAGTTTCAGGCACTTTATCATTTAAGCCTCATCACTGATTGATTCAGCTGCAGATGCTTAAAAAGAAAAAAAAACCACAAAACAGGGAAAAAACCAAACCACTGCACACCTCATGTCATAACACACTTAAAAATCATGAGTTGGCTATGCAGCTCCCAAAACAAAACTCAGTCTATGCAAACCAACCATTCTTCCACCCTTTGATCCAGCTGAGTGCTAATTGGATAACTCAGGCAGGAGGCAAAGATTCAAATCTTGATGCTCGAGCAAACTGAAATAAATTGGCAAAGTCAGGAGTTTTGGCATAGCAAAAATGAAAGCTTTTCATTGCTGCATAATGAATCTGTGGAGATTAAATGGAAACTGTGCTCCACTGCCTTTTTCATTACTGAGTAAATGGCAGCTGACATAGAAGGACAATTTGCTACTATGGGTGGAGATGTAGAGAAGGTGGGAAGTGAGAGGAAGAGAAGGGCATTGTACAATAGGGAACAGCTGGGAATGATGCTTCAGTGGTAAAAGGGACTCCCCAGTATGAGATACATTATTTACTTAATCTATGCTGTGAGCATCCTTTCCAGAGCAGTAAATATACTGGGGGAAGAAAGTTCTAACACTCATTTGATGCCATTTTGGTTTTTGCCTTTTTTTCTATGTTCTCCGTATTCTTTGCACATATATATTTGTAGCTCTGTAGTCTATTGTATTAGTGGCTAGTTTTCTCAGCAATTTTCTATGCCCTTTCCCTAGGCAGAAAGACAAAACAAATTCCAGAGCTCCAAGCCCTGGAGGATACAAGGCCCCTATCCTATCTTGGTTCTTCCTGGCTACCAAGGCCGACAACAACTCTTTGAGATACATTTCATGGACAAAGTACAGCTAGTGCCAAGGGGGGGCACTCCAGAGAAGGGGCTCTACCTGAGGGAATTCCATCACCACTTGTCCTCCTAATTGGCGCTTTTTGTCAAGTATGATAATTTGCTAAACGTATAAAAACTGTATTCACCCGGTGTGGGTGGGCTTTTGTGGACATCTTTCCATAACTGCCCCTGAAGGCCTTCAAAAAAGACACACTTTTCTATTACCTCCCATATTAATTTTATCTCGAGTTTCATTTCTAGGTTGAAAAAGGCAGCACATTAGACAATTCAAGAGCAACTGTTATTATTTAAGAGAAAAAAAATCTATATTAATTTACTTTTAGTCCTAATTCTCATACAATCATGTATATATGTAAATATGTCCACACATAGATGCAAACTTTGTTTTCAATAGCTATACAGCCTGAATTAATGGAGTAACTGAAATCCTTTATCATGTTTACTAATGGATTTCTCCTGGAACCAGTCTCTAAAGTTTAAGAGTTGCTCTCCACCTCTTATCAGTCAAGAAAACTCAAAGCCAAGCTCCAGGGTGACTCAGCAAGGCTGGAGATGACTAGAGTTCAGACATGATTTACAGTGGGCCAGGAAAGACTTGATTTAAGGGGACAATTTGGCTCACAATCTTGGGTAAATAAGGAAAAGTAAAAATGAATATGAAACAACCTCATTATTATTACAGAAGGGCCCTTGTTCAACTGAGACACTACTGTACCAGGTCTTGAAGAAATACAGGTCAAGTGACTTGGAGGAGCTGAAAACTAGAAGTTGCAATTTATTTCTAACGCCCATCTACTAAGTGTAACTACTGCAACACCCAGATGGTGTGCACTCAGGATCAGAGACAACACCACTACTGCCACCGAAACCTGAGCAATGGCAATATCAGCCACCAATCATTTCTGGAATCGGTGTACCTGTCCATGGGGCCAGTGACTCATTCTTCTGGCAACCAATCATTAATGAGTTGCCAATAATGGTACAAGGACTGAACTAAGCCCAAGAAATTCCATGTAATTCTACACACATTTTAAACAAAAACCCAAACAAACAAGCAAAACCCCAAGACAAATGGATAATTCACTCTCCCAGAAAACTCATCCAAAAGCCTTCCTCATCATCACCTGAAGACATTGGAAAAGAAAAGAAAACGTAAATGCACACCTAGTAGTAGTTCACTTGGACCTGAAATTGTGTCTATTAATTACACAACACACAAAGGCAAAGCCTTCAAATCCACTGATGTCCTGACATTCCAACTCTATTGCCACCTCCCTTATTAATTTGGTTTCTTTTTATGATATTGCTTTCTCTGGAAAGATCATAGAATCATTAAGGTTGGCAAAGATCTCTAAGATCATTGTGTCCAACAGTTAATCCAGCACTGCTAAGTCCATCAATAAACCATGTCCCCAAGTGCCACATCTACTGTCTCTCCTCAGCCTCCTTTTCTCCAGACTAAAAATGGCTGGACTGCCACTGCTGGTGATGCGGTCTTGATTTTTACCTTTTTTTCTTTTATATATTCTCTGTATTCTTTACACATATATTTGTAGCTTTGTAGTCTATTATTGTAACTTAGCTTCAGTATTTTCCTAGGCAGAAAGACAAAACAAATTTCAGGATCCCTATGCTTATCTTGGTTCTCCTTACAAATCAAGGTTGAAACCAGCTCTTTGAGACATTTTTTATAAACAGAGCCTAGTCCTCATCTGAAGAGGGAGGATTTCAAAGATGCTAGAGCTGGGGGCATTACTTCACCGAGTGTGCTTCTAATGGGAGCTCTTGTCAAATATGCTCATTTGCAAAATCTATAAAAATTGTACACGCGTCATTCAGGGTGTGCATCTTCGGTGTTTTCCACCTGATGAATTGTGCACTTAAGGATCCTTATATAAAGGTATCCCTTTTTATCACCTTAACTGTGTCTGGGTCATATTTCTAGGACCAGAGAAAAAGGCATTACTGGGAAAGCCCGTGCTGAGGAGAAAAAGAGGCAACACCCCAGGTGCTGGCCAGCATATGGAGCCACTTAATATCAGAACTTCTTATCACTTTTAAAAGCTGGTGTATAATGGCATATCTGGAATAGTATGGGCAATTCAAATATTAAAAGATGAAAAAGTAGGAATCCTCTTTCCAAATGATAAAAGCCAGCATGGTTTTAGCGAGGCACTGAAAATCCCCCTCATCTGAAATTAACTTGGTGCAAGTTTGACCTGCAGAAGGGGAAGTTTCAGCTCAAACACTGGGAGTTGCCACAGTCCAAACAACCAAATCAGGGACTTATCATAGAAAGTCATAGGCAACCTCAACCATAAGTGAGATCATCAGCTCCACCTAAACACTTTATTTGAAATATATCTGCAGGGTAATAAAACCAGGATGACAAATGATTCAAAACTAAATAGTCTGATATATCCTGCAATACCCTTTGCACTCTCTTTTTGACTCCAGGAAAAGCCAGGAAGCTGAGCAGCAGCTCCATTTCCATTCTTTTTTCACCTCCCCTCAAAAAGAGCAACTTTTAACCTTATTATTTATATTGCCCTTGCCTCTGCAATTTAGGCACTGCATGAACACACAATCTGAGGGAAGTACCTGCCCCAAGGCGCCCACAGGTGGGTAGAGGCAGGGGATACATTAGACCATGAGATAAATCATCTGTCTCTATGTCATGAGGCAGAGCCAGGTGTATGGGCTAGTTCTCAGTTTGGTAACACTAAATCTCTCTTGCAGTGACACAGAGCAGACACGTGTCCATCTCCATACTGCCATCAGCATCTGCCTGCAGCGGCAATAGCCCATTTAGCTTCCCAGGTGAGGGAGGTCAAGCAAGGAGAGGGAGAGCGCAGACCCTGCCTGTGTCCATTTCCACTGGGGTGGATGCAATTAGCTGGAATCATTATAGCTGCCTTCATGCCTTTGTTAGAGCCATTACCCCTCCCATGAAATCCATCCCGTGGATGATGGGCACACTCTGCTCCATTAGATTCTTACCAAGGCCAACCAGTTCAACAGGGTCTTGGTAAAATGAAGATCAAATTCAAATTGAGCAGTAGTGTAGGGGGATAGAATATAAGTAAATAAAGGTAGTATAGAAAGTAATCTTACCCCTAAGGAGTTGCAGCTGGGCTAATTATTAAAAATTAGGAGCAGGCCTGACTTTAACAGGCCACAGCTATAGCCAATAAGAAGAAGAGTGTTATAAAAGAGTGGATTGGTTGGTTAAGGGGGAACTGGTGTTAGTTGGCTACTCTGAGAAGAAGGAAGAGTTATTGCTAAGAGGAGCTGCTCTTTGAGAAACATCAAGGAGGTATGAAACTCTTGTAATAAGGAAATGACAATATGGAACCTTTGCAATATGATGACAACACAGTAGCTTTAAGATTCTAATTTGCAATTCAAGCCTTTTTTATTTCACCTTCATTTTCTCCCCTTGTAGGAGGCACTATCCTGGTGGGGCCCACAGACTGAAAACCTTTCATTACTCTGTAAATAGATAGTAGCAGGAATGTTTATTTTCTTCCTCTATTCTCAGACTTAATGAAATCTTTTAAACCCAGATGTCTGGAGTTTCACAGAGTATATCTGAATTCACTAAAAGCTCCTAAGTTTCTTGTCACCCAGTGAACATAAACAAAGTCCAGAAACAACCACATTCCTCCTTGGAAGCTATGAAAAAACAAAAGGTAAAACCAGCATTGAAGACCTTTGGCTGACAGGTTGAATAACAAGCACATGTGTGTGCACACATGCACAGACACACCTACCTTGCTTGCAAGTCAGTGCCTGCACTGGAATGTGTAATAAAACCACAGCAGCTGCCTATACCACTAATTTAAGGAAAAGGTTAAAGAAAAGCATGTATCTAGAATTTCCTTTGAAATACTCTATAAGGAGAATGTGGTGGGTTTTTTCCTTTGTTGTCTTTCCCATACTATTGCATGGCCTTCTCACATTCATGTCACCAACAGAAGCAAACAAAGTTGCCTCTGATGTTAAAGATCACTTATATAGTTCTTTGAACTAGGTTAGGTTTGATTTTTTTAAAGCAATCAAGGAGGAGGTAAGGTATGGTTTGTTTTGGACAGAGAGTTGCTTAAATATTAAGTGGTGAAAAGCAGTTGCTACTTGGGAAGGATAGTAGTGATTCAAGAATCTTTAATGAGTAAAAGATGAACCTTTTGATGTTTTGAGGCCAAAAGCAACCTAATAATGGAATGGGGTAACAGAAAAAAGAATTAGAAGTCTTAAAATTGCATTCTAGGAAAAAACTAGATTAGTGCTATGCAGAGTTGTATTGATTTGTATGGCCTGGTTTTGGTAGCAGGGATGCTACAGGGGTGGCTTCTGTGAGAAAGTGCTAGAAGCTTCCTCCATGTCCAGCAGATCCAACCTCTGGAAGCTCCAAAGATGGATGGTAGGATGTCATTCCCCCCCCCCCCCCCCCGATGGCCTGGTGCATATGGAAGAGATAACCCCAGCTGGGTCAAATGCCTGGCAGGGGGTCATCTCTGGCACCAAAAGGACTGAGACCCCTAACTAAGAATCAACATCTTGGTCTGGAGAGCAGATGTGGGAAGAGATAAAAACATCATTGACCCGAAGACACTACTCTTTACAACTATAAAAGCCACACAAATTATTACGGAGATAGAAGCCTCTTACACTCTCACACACTCCCTGGAAACATGTAGGCCTTCTCCTGTGAAGCTTGGATGCATCTTCGTAGATACTTCTCAGGAAATTGAGAGGAAAGATTTGATGTATGCCCCATTAGTAATTAGATGGTAAGACACATTGAATCCTAATCTATACTATTTCTTTGCTAGCTGTAAAATTTGGTACCTTAATTGTGCACTGTATGTTATCTCCTAGTAGTGTTTCTTTGTTTATCCTGTGTAGTAAGAAGTCTACTTTAAGTCTTAAGTCTGTTTTCCTTGGTCTATTTAATAAATCATTCATTTTGTAATAGACCTAATCAGCCATTATTAAGAACTTGCAGAACAAGAGTAGGTTTTGGGGTGCTGGCTGCCTCAATGGGGTGCTGTCTTTGTCTACTGCCAAAGACCTGGGCAGAGGCAGGGACTGGTTTAAACTCCCCCCTCAATTTGTAACACCAAGGGTGGGCCAATTAGAGATGGTGGTTAAGTCTCTGTGATAACATATTTGAGAAGAAAGAAAAAAGTTGTTGCACAGATGTAATTGCAGCCAGAGAAGAGCAGGGTGAGAACATGTGAAAAGAACAACTCTGCAGACACCAAGGTCGGTGCAGAAGGAAGGGGAGGAGGTGCTCCATGTACCAGAGCTGGGATTCCTCTGCAGTCTGTGGTAAAGACCATGGTGAAGCAACTGTGCCCCTGCATTCCATGGAAATCCACTGGGATGCAGAGATCCACCCACAGCCTGTGGAGGAGACTCATGCCAGAGCAGGTGGATGCCTGAGAGGAGGCTGTGACCCCATGGGAGGCCTGTGGAGAAGAGGAACTGTTGCTGGAGCAACCTGTCCTTGAAGGACTGCACCCCATGGAAGAGTGACCCATGCTGCAGCAGTTTAGGGAGGACTGTTGCCCGTAGGATGGAATCATGTTGCAGTAGTTTGCGGAGAACTGTTGCCTGTGGGATGGACTCGTGTTGGAGAAGTTCACAGAGAAGTATCCCCTGTGGGAGGGACCCAACAGTGAAGCAGGGGAACATCTCCTCTCCTGGAGCAATGGGAGAAGCCACAGGTGATGAACTGACCATAACCTCCATTCTGTGTCTCCTTGCACCACTGGAGTAGGTGGTAGTGTGGCATTCACATTCTCTGAACAGAGAGAGATAATTCTCTCTCACAGTTTTTTTCCTGGAGAAGCACAGAGAGGAGAAAACAATTCTTATCTCTACTTGCTGCTCCTGTTGTTTTTGCACATGTGGAATGTGTTAGGAAGATTGTTTACCTGAAGTGAGTTTTTAATTGGACTCCGGTTATGGTTGTTTGTATTAATTGGCCTATTGGGTCAAAGCTGTGTCCCGACTGTTGGGAGACAGTCATGAGTTTTCTTTAGTATGTAATTTAGTATAGTATAGTATAATGTAATATAATATAGTTTTAATAAAGCAATTGTTCAGCCTTCTGAATCAATGGAATCAGATGCCAATCATTTCCTTTGTCTGGGGCACCCTGTTTTTGATACAGTAGAGCTGGAAAGGAATGAGGGGTGGGGGAAAGGTGTTTTGAAGGGTTTATTTTACTTATCATTATCCTGCCCTGATTTTGTTAGCAATAAGTTCAATTAATATCTCTAATTTTGAGCCTGTTTTGCCCGTGATGGTATTTGATGAATGGTGTCTCATGGTCCTTAACTCATGAACCATTTGTTAAATTTTTCTCTCCCCTGTCCAGTTGTGGAGGGGAGCGATAGAGCAGCTTAGGTGGGTGCCTTGCATCTGGCCAGCATCAACCCACTACATCCTCTCTATGGACACTGCCTCACTCTTTGAGACAGTATTCATCAAAACCCAGGCGTATTCTCTGAAGGACACATACCTCTAGTAATAATGCTAGACTGCAGCTTTTCCCTTGCTTAATTTTTTTTTCAAGAGTGGAAAGGAAATAGTAATCTTTATAATTCATGTATTGATAGCAAAGTGTTTAACATCTCAACTCTGAGAAGAAAAGAGCAAATTCACAGGAATTACTCAGTGAAATTGCCTCAAAAGGATTGCTTCTCTAACCTTATTATTATTATTGGTGGGAGATTATTTTTCTAATAGAATTAACATTACCTTCTTGGGTTCTTTGCAAATGGGTGAGATCAACTTGCCATAAGCTGTTTCAGCTCAGAGAAAAGAGATTTTTCAAATCCTCAAAGTTAAAAAATAAATTCTCCTGGTGGGTTATTCTTCCCATAAATAGACATTCATATTGTCATCCATCATGAAGGAAACATTCTTGATAATGGCCGTCCCAGCTCCAATTGGTTAAACATCAAGAAATGGGTCTTGGAAGAACTTAAGAGGCTACAAAGCTCTTGCCTTTTTATACAAAAAGAAAAAAAGCTCACTCAAGGCTCAGCACTGCCAAAAACTGCTCAGATGGGCTGGCTGGACCTCGCTCGCTCTCCCTTCATCACTTCTGTGTGACAAACCTGTCCCCCTTCTTTTCACTTCTGTCCTATTTTTAAAGGTGATTCCTCTACATGACCCAGCTCTACCAGGAAAAGGCTTCATTTCAGCACCGAGAGAAATGTAGAGGAATCCTTCAGGATGAAAGGTAAGATAAGAAAAGTAATTTATTCCATCAAGCTGAAGAGCAGTTCTTCCAGAGGAGGCAAGCCACTTGCATGCTAATAGGGTTCACTGGGAGAGATACCTCTGTTCTCCCATTCCTGCCTCCCAGACCTTGAGAGAAAGTGGGGCTGAAGAGGACAGTCTACATTACACTCCAAATGCATTAAGGCTCCCTGCACATTGCTCTAGGCCATCAGAATAAATCTGACAGCACTTTGAAGTCTGTAAACCAATTCCTAGGTAACTGCTTGGAGTTTCTCCCTTCCCCATACACCAAACAGCTTTTTATTTGATGTTCTGGCTCAGAGCTAATCTGAGAAAGGATCGGAAACTTGATGCTATTGACAGTAGTGACAGAAGTGTCTCAGTATGCAGCTGACTGAGCACCGTTCACATTTCACTGAAATTTACTCCAGTAAATTGAGTGAAAGTCAATACAGGCAGCTCCTCCTCTGGCCCGGGTGCTTCCTTCCTCCTTCAGCTCTCCTGGGTCCCTTTTGTCACTGCCACCCCTTGTAGAACCCAGCTGAGAGTCCACCCTTGTGTGTGATTGGGACATGGACCAACAGCTTATGTGGATTTCAAGGGCAGCAATGCAGTTTGCATCCTGCTAATATAAAGCTAAGATTATCCTACTTCTCCCCTTTACTGTGTTCCTTTTCTTTTGTCATTTTTTAATAGAGACATCTCCTGGAAAAGGAAGTTTCATTCTAAATCCTCAGCCCAGGCTTACACTGTAACAACCAGGTAGTGTTGGTGTGAATGTGTTCACAGGGGTCTTAGGATGAGGGAAGAGATGAGGATTTGACTCCATGTTTCAGAAGGCTTGATTTATTATTTTATGATATATATTATATAAAAACTACACTAAAAGCATAGAAGAAAGGACTTCATCAGAAGGCTGGCTAAGAATAGAAAAAGAAGGAATGATAACAAAGGCTTGTGGCTCGGACAGAGTCTGAGCCAGCTGACTGTGATTAGCCATTAATTAGAAACAACTGTGTGAGACCAATCACAGATCCACCTGTTGCATTCCACAGCAGCAGATAATCATTGTTTACATTTTGTTCCTGAGGCTTCTCAGGAGGAAAAATTCTAAGGGAAGGATTTTTCAGAAAATATCATGGCTTCATGTTGGAAGTTCAGGAGTGTGGTAACTGCATGTCCAGCACTGCCCATGTGACAGTGCATCTTGGAGTTAAAACCAGGAAATACAGGTGTGTCTCTGCTGGTTTTCTCTGCTGCAAATCAGTAATAAAAGCCAGCTGTGAGGAGTAAAATCTTAGAAAGGTAGAAGTGGGAGAAGAGGCTCAAGCCCATTGCAGATGGCAACTTTGTGTTGGCAATGAGTAAACAGGCAATTAAGTCAGTGACTCAACAGGCTTTTTCCATGTCTGTGGCTCAGAGCAAGCAAACCACAAAGCAGACTAAGCATCAGGCATGGAGAATCTGAATCTGAATTTGTGCAGAAAACCCCAGCTCTCTTCCTCCCTCCCAGCTCAGCGCAGACATGTGCTCTCAACCAAATGAACTCATCTGGAGTGGATTGAGCCTTCCATGTAAAAATAGACACAGCACATTGGAACTGGCAGTGATTTTTCAAAGATTTAAGTTGGGTCCCTCCTAATTTTCACTCAGCATTTATACATTTTCTCTGGTACAAAATGGAATAATTTTATATTCCTTACTCTGATACATATTTTATGAACCTTCAGAAAAGATGCTTCTTAAGCAGTTACTATTTTGGTTCCAAAGTTAACTGGCTAAAACACATATTATTAGATTGGGTATGGAAAAAAATGAAAAAAAAAAAAAAAGCAAGTGAGGAATGCCGGGGGAATAAAAAGAGCAGCAATGTTTGGAATGGCTCTGCAGCCAAGACAGCAAACATGGTCTTTGTTAATGGGGCCACCCATTATAGACCTTAAGCTCGTACTCATGTTTGCTATGTTCACTGAAGTGTAATTCAAAGTCCAGGGAGGAGTTAGAAAAATAGTGGGGTTTATTAAAGGCTTAGAAGATTAAAGAAAGTTCTGGGTTCCCATCAAAGGTCATTCCCAAACTTGCCAGCAGAATAGTATGTGATCTCAAGTCTGGTTCTATAAACACAGAAGCAGGGATGCAGTGCTGCTGCAAAAAAAGCTGTTGCTGCCTGGACTTCCCCAAAGTCAACCACTGTTCATAAACTTCTCCTGAATAAACTGTTGTGATATTTTTCTGGAGGTGAGTAACACCACCTCCTCTAAACACATTTCTGACTTTCAGACCAAAAAAAAAAATCCAACCCAACTGTTGGAGAGTAGGATTTTTCCTTTTTTTTTTTTTTTTTTCCTTAGGGAATTTTCTCCCATTTATTGCTTAAGAGATGATAATGATGATACCTACAAGATAAAAGATGTGGCTGGGAGGAGGAGGAGGGGAAAAGATACAGATGTCTACCCTCTTAGCTGAGGAGCTTTTTCTTGGGAAATGCAGAAATAACTCGAGATTTTGGCTGTGGGGTCAGGGGGCTGGGCTCACCTCTTCACTCTCTCCCAGGATTGGAGTGGGATGAGTGTGGTTTTTGGTGCCGGACTGTTGCCCAGAGGATTCACTGCGACTGTGCAGTTTTCATCCTTCACTGTGTCTCCTTATCGCGGGTGAATGTCTGCTGGCAAGAGCAGCTGTTGAACTGGGACCTTTTCAACACCCGACCTCACTGGGAAGGGGAACCTGACCCCGACCCCTTCCCAAAGGGAGTGTCTCCTGGCTGCTTGTGGCAGCCCTTCTGCCGCTGCTTCAGGTTTTTTTTGCTACACTTTAACCAGACATCCCATGTCTGCCTAGACTGCCAGTGGCTCCTGGCACAGCTCTGGAGTTTTTGTTACACTTTGTTTGCCACCCCAGATGTGCCCACCTCTGCTGTTCCAGCCTGCTGCTCTGAGGTTCCTGCTACCATCCATTTCACCATCCACAGAGGCACTGGGATTGGCTGCCCTCCTCCCCTATGAGTTTCCAAAGGAAGCTCCTTTCTATCTCTTCCACCGGCTGAGCGGCTATTAACCATGTGGAAAGGCGGCTGTGCTCGCACCACAGCACCCCCTGCAGCCCCAGGGAATCATCGCACCTGCCCTGCCTGGTCGGGAGCCAACAGTGCCCCTGCCAGCTGTGGCCATAACTACACCAAAGGGAAAAAAGCATGACAGCCAAGAGAAGGCTGTCATTGGGTCTCTTTTTTTTTTCTGTTTGTTGTTGCTGCTGTTGTTTGTTTGCCTTGTTTTATGTATATATTCTAGTAAAGAACTGTTATTCCTTTTCCCATATCTTTGCCTGAAAGCCCTGTAATTTCAAAGTTATAATAATTAGGAGGGAAGGAGGTCATATTTTCCATTCCAAGGGAGGTTCCTGCCTTCCTTGGTAGGTACCTGTCTTTCAAACCAAGACACCAACAAACCCAAAAATCTCTTCTGATGGCCACTTAACAGAATATCATTTGAGCTTGTGGCATTTTCTCCAAAAAGCAGTCTATACAGGAATCCTTCTTGATTTTAAAATCATTGGTTAATTCAACACCAATCCTTGATGTGTTATGAATATTTCAGTTGGGTTGGCTGACTCAGGTCTAAGGTTAATTTCCAGGTCATAATTAAAAATATTACTGGTGAGGAAACTGTATTTATCTAAGTGCCAAGATAAGAAAAGCGAAGAAGTAATAAAGGAAAGTGAAGTTTAGAAAATCACTAAAAATAGAAGTGGATGGAGATACAACAGATCACCTAATGGTGGCAAAGCTGGATTCTTAGATTACTGCCCCTATTGCTTTCTCCAGTCTAGATTAAACACTCTATTAGCAAAATCCTGTCATTAGATTTAGCAATGGCATCTTCAAGGACAGAGCAGAAGTTGTGCAGGACTGGCTGTATAAGTATCCCTTCCCTCTGGGATTATGCTGTTTATGTGCTAGCCTCTAGGAAAGAGGATGACTGATGCATAACAGCAGAGGAGGGGGACAAATGGGAGGGGAAGAAGACACCAAAATCTTATGCCCGATATGAAACATTTAAGTCCTAAATTTTTGTGGGGATCACAGAATCAGAATCAGTAGGTTAGAAGAGACCTTTAAGATCGAGTCCAACCCGTGCACTAACACCACAACTAAACCATGGCACTGAGTGCCACATCCAATCTTTTTTCAAACACGTCCAGGGATGGTGACTCCACCACCTCCCTGGGCAGACCATTCCAGTACTTTATCACTCTTTCCATATCCAACCTATGTTTCCCTTGTGCAGCTTAAGACTGCATCCTCTTGTTCTGTCAGTTGCTGCCTGGAGAAAGAGACTGACCCTCACCTGACTACAACCACATTTCAGGAAGTTGTAGAGAGTGATAAGGTTACCTCTGAGTCCTCTTTTCTCCAGGCTAAACAACCCCAGCTCCCTCAGTTGTTCTTCATAGGGCTTGTGTTCCAAACCCCTCACCAGCCTTGTTGCCCTCCTCTGGACACGCTCAAGCGTCTCAACGTCCTTCCTAAACTGAGGGGCCTAGAACTGGAAACAGCACTCAAGACATGGCCTCACCAATGCAAAGTACAGGGAAAGAATGACTTCCCTGGTCCAGCTGGTCACACTATTCCTGATACAGGCCAGGATGCCACTGGCCTTCTTGGTCACCAGGGCACACTGCTGGATCATGTTCAGTTGGCTGCTGACCATTACCCCCAGGTCCATTTCTGCCTGAGCACTGTCCAGCCACACCAACCCTAGCCTATTGCGTTGCAGGGCCAAAATGTAGGACTTGGCACTTGGACTTATTAAATGTCATCTTATTGGACTCTGCCCATCCATACAACCGTTCCAGGTCTCTCTGCAGAACCCTCCTACTTTCCAATAGATCAACACATGCTCCCAGCTTAGTGTCGTCTGCAAATTTATGAATGAAAGACTCAATACACTCATCTATGCCATCAATAAAAATATTGAACAAAACTGGCCCCAGCACAGACCCCTGAGGGACACCACGGCTGACTGGCCACCAGCTGGATGCAGCACCATTCACCATCACTTTCTGGGCCCGGCCACCCAGCCAGTTCTTAACCCAGCAAAGAATGCTCCTGTCTAAGCCGTGGGCTGTCAGCTTTTCCAGGAGTATGCTGTGGGAGACAGAGTCAAAGGCCTTGCTGAAGTCCAAAAAGACAACATCCACAGCCTTTCCCACATCTACCAGGTGGGTCACCTGGTCATAAAAGGAGACCATGTTGGTCAAACACGACCTACCCCTCCTAAACTGGTGCTGGCTGGGTCTGATACCCTGGCCATCCTGTAGGCGATGCGTGATGACACTCACTGTTCCATTACCTTACCAGGTAATGAGGTCAGGCTAACTGGCCTATAATTACCATGATCCTCCTTCCTACCCTTTTTATGAATGAGTGTCACACTGGCCAGGTTCCAGTCATCTGGAACCTCACCAGTGAGCCAAGACTGTTGGCAAATGGAGAGCGGCTTCACAAGCTCACCTGCCAGCTCCCTCATCACCCTGGGATGGATCCAATCTAGTCGCATAGATTTATGAACATCCAAGCAGCTCAGCAGTTCTCTGATTGCCTCCTCCTGGATAACAGGGGGACCATTCTGCTTCCTGATCCCATCTACCAGCCCAGGAGGACAGTTGTCCTGAGGACAAGCCATCTTCCCACTAAAGACTGAGGCAAAGAAGGCATTAAACACTTCCATGTTCTCCTCATCTGCAGTTAGTAAGTTCCCTCCTGCATCCAGTAGAGAAAAAAGGTTGGCCTTACCCTTCCTTTTGACGTCAATATATTTGTAAAAACATTTTTTATTATCCTTTACAAAAGTTGCCAAATTAAGTTCAAATTGAACTTTGGTCTCCCTAATTTTTTTTTTCCTACATGCCCCAGCAACCCCCTTAAATATTTCCTGAGAGACCTGACCCTCCTTCCAAAGATGATACATCCTCTTTTTATTCCTAAGTTCCTACAAAACCTCCTTGCCCATCCAGGCTGGACATTTACCTTTTTGACTCATCTTTCTGCATACACGGACAGTCTGTTCCTGTGCCCTCAAGATCTCTGTTTTGAAGCATGCCCACCTTTCCTGGAGTCCTTTGCTTTTAAGGGCTGCTTCCCAAGGAACTCTCTGAATAAGTCTCCTAAACAGGCCAAAGTCTGCCCTCTGGAAACCCAATGTAAAAGTCTTACTGATGTTCCTCCTTATTTCATCAAATATCGAGAACACTATAATTTCATTATCACTATGTCCCAAGCGGCCTCCAACCACCACATCTCCCACCAGCCCATCTCTATTTGTAAACAACAGGTCTAACAGAGTCCCTCCCCTGGTGGGCTCACTCACCAGCTGCAACAAAATGTTATCCTCCACACACTCTAAAAACTTCCTAGACTGCCTTTTTTCTGCTGTATTAAGTTCTCAACAGATGTCTGGTATGTTAAAGTCACCTACAAGAACAAGGCCTGGTGATCCTGAAACATTCTCCAGCTGCTTATAGAATAAGTTGTCCACCTCTTCTTTGTGGTTGGATGGACAAAAACAAACTCCCAGTAGGATGTCAGCCTTGTTGGTCTTCCCCCTAATTCTTACCCATAGGCATTCAACCTCCTTGTTATTAGTTTCAATACCTATGGCATCAAAATCCTCCCTTAAATAAAGGGCCACCCATCCACCTTGTCTCCCTTCTGTCTCTTCTGAAGATCTCGCAGCCATACAGTGCAGCCATCCAGTTATGCGAGTCGTCCCACCACATTTCCATGATGGCAACTACATCATAGCTTTGCTGTTGCATGATGGCTTGCATCCCTTCTTGTTTGTTACCCATGTTGCGTGCATTAGTATACATGCACTTCAGCTGGACTACTGATTTCATCCCTAACTCAGGCTTACCACCCTTGGGTCTGCTTCCAGAGAGCCCAACTGCATCTCCTTCCCCCTTTGAACCTAGTTTAAAGCCCTCTCAATGAACTCTGCCAGTTCATGAGCTAAAATCCTTTTGCCCTTAACAGAGATGGAGCCCATCATGTTCCAGCAGGCCAGGTACCATAAAAGTTTCCCCATGATCAAAGAACCCAGAATTCTCCTGATGACACCAACCCTTAAGCCACATGTTGATCATGTGGGTTCTCCTATTCCTTTCATCATTTGTCTCTGCCACCAAAGGGACTGAGCAGAACACTATCTGTGCTCCTGCCCTATCAACCACTTGACTCAGTGCCCTGAAATCCCTTTTAATTGCCATGACACTCCTCTTTTCAATATCATCACTACCAGCCTGGAGAATCAGCAGTGGGTAATAATCAGGGGGCTGAATCAACCCAGGGAGTCTCTCGGTAGTGTCCTATACCTGGGCCCTAGGGAGGCAGCAGACCTCCCTGTGGGATGGGTTGGTTGGCATATGGGGCCCTCTGTTCCCCTCAGAAGGGAGTCACCTACTACGACTACCCTTCTTATCTTTTTAATGTTGGAGTTGGTGATCTGTCTGAAAGATGAAGCGTAAATGAGAGGCTCTCTAGGCAGATAATTTTCTTCTACGTAATCTAGATGACCCTCCTCATCCAGGGCCTCATACCACTTCTGAAGTGGCACCTGGGTAGGTGATGGGGGTCGGGAGGAATTTCCATTACCTCCCCGAATAGGAACCCATTTCTATTCCTCTTTATCCATCTGGTGTCCTCCAATTACCTGATGAAGGGAGGCATGGGAATCCTCTGACTCCTGGTGGACTTCCCTCAAGTATGGAAGGGCAGAACTCCACAAATCTATCTCCCTTTCTGTCTAGGTTTGAAAAGACAGGTGTCTGCTAAGGAAGGCAGAAGCCTCTCTTGAAATTGAAAATGTAAACCCCCTCCCTCTGAATTATTATAATTTTGAAATTAAGGGGCTCTCGGGCAAAGATATGGGAGTAGGAATAACAGTTCTTTATTAAGAAAATAAAAGTAAAAATAAAAATGCAGCAACACAAAACAACACTGGCAGAGTCAGAATATGACCTGACACCCTGTTGGTCAGGGTGTTGGTAGCAGTCCGATTAAATAGTGACTGCAGTCCTCTTGGAGTGACAGATGTAGTTCTGTTGAAAACAATGATCCTGTAGAAAGAGTGTAGTTTTCCTCTGAAGGTCTGGTGGTGGTGTAGATGGGCCTGGTCTTTCTCTGGGAATCCAGTGGGAAAAGGATGACTGTGGTGTTACAAATCTCAGATTATATCCAAGTAGGAATGCTTGGCTCCTCCCTCTGGGCAGAGCATCTCACAATGGGATGATGTAATTTTTATCAGTCATGTAGTGAGACTTAATGGCCCATTAACAGAAGCTATCTCCCGGAGGGAGGATGGGTCGTGGAAGGCAGAAATAAAACTGTCCCACCCGGTTTTAACAGGTGGCCCATTAACAGAAGATTGCCCCACCTGGTTCTAACAGATGGCAATAGAATACACACCCCCGGCCACATCTTGCATTGCAACCTAAGACACTTTCACTTTCCCTAGTACTCCTTAGCCTTTAAATTCCTCCCTAAGCTCGGCCACCAGCAAAAGATCATTCACTTGTTCACACCGCAGACAGGCTTCTTCTGCAACTCCCCCTGGAACCACTGATAAGCTCAAACACTCCTCACAGGAATGGGTCTGGACAGATGCATCCTTCTTGGAGGGTTCTATTTAGCTACATTCACTTTTATTAACTGCAGCTTTTGATCATGTAAAAACCATTACTAAGAAAAAACCCAAAACCAACCAACCAACAAAATCATACCAACCAGAAACTAAAAACCCCACTAGCATTTGGAAACCTGCAACCCTACCTGTTTGCCCTGCCTGCACAAAGTGCTGTGTCACACCCTCAGAGATGTGCCATGCCCCTGTTTGCCTGCTCCTGTTAGCCACACTCTGGGTCACTGCCCTCCCTAGAGCCCTTTTTTAATCAACCGGCCACTGGCCAGAGGAAAACCCCGCCCTGCACCTGCATGGCTAACGAGGAGATATTTTCCTACTCTGCAGCATTGCTATTTTTTTGCCACAGAATTAAAAAGGACTTTTTTTCTGGTGTCACTGCAGGCCACAGAGTATAAATCCAAATGATAGGGCTTATGTTATGAATATGGAGAATTAGAGATAAGAGGTAAAGCAACTTATGACTCTCCCATTTGCTCTTTAGAACACAAGCTTCAGTATTCATTTTAAAAAGCCTTGTCTTCATCCAAACGGCTTGAAAAACCATAGCAGAATGATCCTATTACAGCAGTGCCTTAGTAATGTTGTGTTAATTAAGGTTGTGTTGTCTGTTTTTGAGGGTTTATAACCCAGCTGTGAATATATTCTTCAGGCTGGAAGCAGTTGCCAAGGGGATTTAGTCCTGCAGTGTAGCCACATTTCTCTTCACAGAGAAAAGCAAGGCACAATTCTTCCCAAGAATATTTCTGGGTTTCACATTCTCTGAACATCAGAGAAAGAAAACACAATTCTTATCATTTGCTGTGTCTGTGTTTGTGCAAAAGTAGAATGCAATATGGAGATTGTTTACCCAAAGTCATGGTATTTTGTTTCCTTGGCCTATCAGGGCTAAGTGTGTGCCTGTTGGGGCTGTCGGCTGACAGTCACGAAATTCAGTGCAGTGTGTGTGCAGTTGTGTGCAGGGTTGAGTGCTTGGCAGATTCAGTTTTAGATGTATAGAATAATAAAGTAATTAATTAGCCTTCTGATATCCATGGAGTCAGATGCATCATTTTCTCTCCCCTCGTCGGGACTCACAGCATTGCAGTACTGCAGACAATGATATGGCTCTCTCTTTTTTTTTTCCCTTCTTTAGATCATATTTTTGTCTGCCTCTTTTTAAGATATGACCAAAAAAATAATAAAGCATCCCTCTGTCATGATGCTAATAAGCACCATTCTATATTTCAAGCCAGTGTTAACCTACCTCAGGTCTTGTGGGAATTGAATAAACACATCTGGTTGTGTAGGAAACTTGTGTCAGACTGAGGGACTGAACCAGCATCTCTGAAGGGTGAGCTGACTCCATAGACACTGAACTCCTTCTTCTACCTGCTATAAAGACTTTCAAACTATAGCTTAAATGATTTCTCCCCTGCACAAGGGATTTTTTTCAACTACAAAGACCACTTTGGTTACAGTTTTATTTGACAGAGCTTTCTAAGTGGTTTCCAGGAGGTAATGTTTTCAAAACTGATTTTGACCTATATCAGTGTCCTGGTTCCATCCAGGACAGGGTTAATTTTTTGCAGTAGCCAGAAGGGGGCATGGCTGGGACCCAGAGGTTATTCCATACCACCTCATATCATTGCCAGGGACAGGGGGAAGGGGTTCTTTCTGGGTTGCACAACATGGTGGCAGGAGTCGTTGGGTATTGTTGGGGGTGAGAGAACTCACATGTGAATTGTTCGTTTCTTGTACCCTCTGTCATTAGTATTGTTGCTGTTACGGTCAATTGTCTTATCTCATTGCTGTTTCCAGTAAATGGTTCTTATCTCAACCCACCATCTTTACCTTTTTGGCCTCCAGTTCCCCTTTCCATCCTGACACAGGGGGGAGGGGGAAGCAAGCAAGCAGCACTTGGTTTGGAGTGTTTCAGTGGGAACATTAAATTGGGGAGTACCAACCATTACTAAACTATGATAATAAGGAAACTTTGAATCCAAGATACACATGTATCTTAGTGCTATAGATACATATTATAACATTGGCTTTTTGCAAATATTAAAATGGATTTTATATGTGTAGTGTTAAAATAACTTTGTTATAAAGATATAGTTTTTATTTCTGTTGTTAATTAAGCTTAGTGAAATAGCTATGCTTGTGTTAAAATGCCTGCTTGGATGGGATAACATCCAATGAACATAGGATGAAGACACCTGCTACAGATATGCCAACTATCAGCACTCACCATCTGAAGACAGTGTGGACCAAGGCCCAAAAATTGGAGGTGATAAGAATGGACTAAAACCACAACCAAGGAATATGCATGCTCTAAAAAGGTGAACCCAAGGAGAAGCCATGATAAACAGTTATTGGAACATGTAAACTAGTTTGGGGAAAAAGTTTACTCTGCATAAGGGTCTATGAATATGCAACAGGCTGATGGAAGGGAAAAGGTATTTAAGGGGTATCCCCAAAGATAAGAGTGTGGTCTTGGCTAAGTGCCAAGATGCACTTAGCCATAATGACCTTTGCTCTATGGTCCTTGTCTCCTATTGTCCTTTATTAAACTTTTAAAATTTTCACAGGAGAGTGAATGTGTTTTTCACACTTAGGCTGCTGCTGTCTCTCACCAAACCAAACTCGTATGCACAAACAAGAAACTCATGGAGTGGGATATAATAAGGAGTAAAAGGGACTATTTAGATGGAACAATACAAAAATGGTCCTATCAACACAGTCAACCCAACAGCAGAACAGGGTCCCATGAGAAAAATCAGGAAGAGTCATTGCCTGAGCTGCTGTAAAATTCAACTGAATACATTTCCCATGAATAAACAATGTCAGGACTGAATATTTGCTGAATGCAAAAGAACCATATTGGGTACAATTCCAGACAGATGACCTGCTGTGATTTAGGACCTGACTTTCATCTTGTCTTGACATTGACTCTGGTACAATGTCAGTAAAAGGAGAGTGCAACCTGCCACCATTCTGCTTAGGTAGCATTTTATACCCATGCCAAGATAAGTGTGAAGTGCTCCACAAAGTTGCAAGCACAGCACTCCAACCATTGACCAGGTCCTTCTCTTCCTCTGCTATCCTTCATAAAACCTTTGCACTTTTCTTGCACCTCACAACTCTCAGCAGCTCTCAGCAGGCAGCTCGGTTTGTATGAACCTCAGAGTAGATGGGCTCCAGTTTCATGTGGCATCTGTCATCTAAAAGGTGGCTGACTGAGACTGACCTTGCCATGGTGTCTTCACTTGTAGGCATCTGCTAAGGGAAAATGGGACAAGACAGTGAGAAAGGCAGCAGATGCAGCCAGAATGCCAGACCACGATGGGGAAAGATGGTCCTTCCTATATCATAATCAAATGGACAAGTCCAAAGCTTCCCCTATGCCTTTTCCTCATCCATCTGCATGTTGTCTCTTCCCTGTCTGAGTCTCCTCACAGCAGGAAAGTTGCTTAGGCGTAGGGCATGGGACCACTTGGAGCATCTCTGCAGTGCAGCTTGTCTCTTCCAGCTCTTTCCCTCTCCACCCATGTAGAGAGATCAGTGAAAACAGCAAAATAGTTATTAATGCTCCCTTGTGGTATGCACATTCTCTGAACAGAGAGAGATGTAATTCTCTCTCCCAGGATTTTTCCTAGGGAAGGCAGTGAGAAAGCTCAGAGAGAGAAGAGAAAACAATTCTTATCTCTACATGCTGCTCCTGTTGTTTGGCACACGTGGAATATGTTATGGAGATTGTTTACTGAAAGGGATTTGTTAATTGGATTCTGATGATGGTTGTTTGGACTGATTGACCAATTAGGTCAAAGCTGTGTCGTGACTGTCTGGAAAGGGTCACAGGTTTTTCTTTAATATTAGTATAGTTTAGTATAGTATAGTATAGTATGTAGTATAATATAGTATAGCTTAATAAAGCAATTGTTCAGCCTTCTGAATCATGGAGTCATTGCATGTTATTCCTCTGGCTGGGGGTCAGCCCTGCATCGATACTCCCTGGGATTGCAGAGCCTGAAATTACATGAGACCGAATTTTCTTTGGCTGTTTCAGTTATTTTTTATCTTGCTGCTGTGTGTTTGCCTTAGAGGAGTGTCACAGTTTGACACTGGCACAATGTCAGTGCTTCTATGAAAATACATGCTCTCTGGTGTCTGCTGTGAGATGTGACCCGGAATAGAGCAAAGCAGGCTCTAACTTAGGAATAAAGAAAAAAAATCTTTATTAATTTACAACTATATATAAAGAGAAACACACACAGAACTCGGAATGAAAACCTTCTAAAAAACATTCTTCTTCTCTTCACCAAATTTCTAATCCATCTACTTCTCAGATCACTAACTCTCAGTCTATCACTACCCTTTAGATAATAAATTCTCAGTTCATCAAGGAGAGAGGAGTCTTTCTTGTACTATAGGCTTCTCCTGGAAACACAGTTGAGACTTCTTCTGTTTCCATGTCACACGTGGCACCGCCCGGAGATCATTTGCCAACGTGACATCTTCTTTTCATGTACAGTGCTCTCACTACTGCACATGGACCAGAGCTGCTTCTAGGGTTTTCCTTTTAAGGGTGCTTTGCCCAGTTCCAAAAAGAGCACAGTCTCTCACTTTCAGGACACCTGTTCCCCCCCAAATTTCACCCCCTGGGGCCGAGGGGTCTCGAGAACAGAGATCTTCTTCTCCTCTGAAGATGGAGGACACCACCACTCTCCTCACCCGTTGTCTCTGTTCACACACTCTTTCACATAACATTACTGCACTCTCTTGGCTCTAAGCCATTGCCTCCCCGTAAATGCAGTCTCTGTGTCACAGGAAAAATGGTTCTGTACATGGCTATACAAGAAAAGTCCAGTTAAAGGCCACTCTATCATCCCTCCTACTAAGATTCTTTTCAACTTCTATTGTGGCTCATTTCATCTTATCTTTATTTCTCTTCTCATTCAACGTTAGGAGGATCAGGATTTGTAAGGTTTCTATCATCTAAGAAAAGGGTTAAAAATCTCAGGCTCTGCCTGTCCAGAACTCCTACACTGCCCTGCCGGGCACTTTCTCGCTGCACTTCCTCCTCTTCTCTTTCTCCTTCCTGGCCGTGCTATCAAATTTCAAGGTGGCACAAGCACAGACACCAGCGCTCTCTCTCTGTCTCTCTTTCGGGGGGGTGGGGGGTGGCTGCCTTCTACCCTTCCATCCTGCAAAGGCCTTCACCTCCCTTCTCTGTCCAAGGCTCCAGCCTACCTCACCTGGCCGCATGGCTTCCCCTCCCCTGCCTAGCCTGCAGCCGGGCAGGGGAGGTCTGACCTTCTTCACGGACCAGAACCCAAGAGAGCTTCTTCTTGGGAGTTCTCTGCTTTTAACTTTTTGTGTTCTCAGAGGCGTATCCATGTCCTCAGTGGCCACACCAGGTGCTAATATTCAAATCTGAGCACCTATTGGTTTGACCACAGCATCCCAAAAAACTCACTTCCTTTTCAAACCAGGACAAGGAGTATAAATGACCCTTTCAAATTCAGGATTTGAAACTGACAATGACAATTGATAACACTACTTTTTTTCACGTGTGAAGCACTTTTCATTCAGAAGGGTCTCAAATTGCTTTTCAAAATTGTACAGCTTCCCTTCATCCACCACCAGAAAATACACTGCAATTTAGGGCAGGATATGAAGAATAATGTGTCCCAATGAAGGCACAAGGTCAAGTCAACTTGGCAGAAAACATATATGAATGAGAGCCTGGACAAAACAACATCACTGGGACTCACATGCTCAAACTCACGAGGGAAAGTGCCATGGGATCATCATTCACTATAAAAGGTCAGAGCCCTGTTTTACATCTCAAACAGGGGCAGGGCACCATATTAGCACACGCTTTCTGAACTGCCTCAAAAGAAAATAAAAGCAATTTGCTGACTGCCATTTCCAAAACCTTTCAAGCAAAAAAGGGCACTATGAGTTTTTTGGTCCCTTCTTTCCTGTAGAAAGGAAAGGCTATATTGAACTTCAGTCTACACTGTGCTATACTCTACAGGAAGCCCAACCCATTTTGAAATTAATATGAACTGTAAGAGGAGACCACAAGGTGGGAAACTCTAAGTGAGTACAAGGCTATTCATAAAATGAGAAAAGGAAATAGGTGATTATAAAAAGTCATTTGAAATGTCCATTTAGCAATGGTACTGTATGAAGGGAGATGTAACCCATGTCAACACAAACTTATTACAGCTGAATTTGCTAAGAACACCTATAACCTCAATCTCTTTTGTTCAACGGTTTACATTTAGGAAGTTTCTTTCATAACATTATCTCTCCAAAACTTACATAAATACAAAGAATGGGGACTTATTCACCCAACTTCCACTTCACAACTTTTTCAATTCCACACAACAGATGAATGAACCCAAAAAATTTTCCCAGCCACCAGGAACATAGATGCTTAGCACTAGATTCAGCAATTTCCAAAGCACAACTGCTGTATGAAATTGGGAGGTCCAGAGAAAAGGCAGCTGGCGAGTCTCTCATTCAAATACCTCATATTCCCAATCAGATCCTGTTGAGAGGAAGGGATTTCAAGCTTTTAAAAAAGTTTTCTGAGATTAAATTTTCCACAGTATTTTTTGTTCACCAAGTGGAACTATTTTCTTCCTACAGCACCACCAGCAGCAAAAAGATTGTGGTGGGTGAATGGAGAAGCAAAGGTGTTCCATCTTGGTGAGACCACCTGTCCTAGGGTGACTTTATGACACTTGTATCCCTATCATCTGTTCTGTTTATGCTGGATATTAAATTCTGTGCCTTCAAGACTGGTTCTGAGAGCAAAGGTGGGGAGAAGAAGAAGCATGTAGTTTGTTATCAGAGACTGCACTGACTCCTCTAAAAGCAACACTCCTCCGCATTCTGCGCTGGGAACTGTGTTGTCTGGGCACAGACGGAGCAGAACAGAGCGCTCCTTTGCTTTTTAGTTAGTTTAGCTAGCTGAGGCAGTCCGAGTTTTCCCTGAACTGTTTTTCTTTCTCTTTTCTTGGAACTGTTCGAACCTGCTCTGGACTGGAACCCAGGGAGCTCCGACAGCTTGCACTTTGTGGCCTGCCGGGGCCTACTCTGGGCAGCAGCCTTTCCCAGTGCTGGAGGGACTGATAACAGAGCGACCACTCACAGGAGAGACTTTCTGAATTTGTCATCTCTTCAGAGCAGCGAATGAGTTTTGTCAGCTGGAATTGTTCATTTTTTGTGCTGGGGAGTGCTTTGCCTGTTAAATAAACAGGTTTTTTCCACTTCTCTCCAAGGAAATTTTTTTCCCGAACCAGTTGGAGGGAGGGGGGGTGTGGGTTGGCTTTCTGGGGGGGGGGGGGGGGGGCACTTTTTAGAGGTTTTCTCCCAAATTTGCCCTAAACCAGGACACCACCATTCATATCATGGGGGAAAAAGACTCTGACCTGGCAGCAGGAACAAGATGCAGAAGTATATGAGTGAGTATTTTGGAAATTAAAAGTTTAATTGGTGAAGTGAGTGTGAGGACAGAGCTACAAGGTTTTCCTTTAATAGCTAACAGTGCCAAAAAAGGATGTGTTTATCGGTGGTGCTATATGTAAGAAAGAGTTCCCTGAGATCTGAAAGGACTGGATGATCTAGGACAATTTCCTA
Organism: Agelaius phoeniceus; assembly: GCF_051311805.1. Classification (NCBI taxonomy): domain Eukaryota; kingdom Metazoa; phylum Chordata; class Aves; order Passeriformes; family Icteridae; genus Agelaius; species Agelaius phoeniceus. Next base: position 18,868,870 of record NC_135301.1, read on the forward strand.
TAGTCCCATGTTCCTTGTATGATCACCTAGCCTGTTTTATCCAATGAACAAAGTATTTTTAAGCATCCTTTACTGCCCAGACACCTCAGACATTTAACATCTTGTCTCTTTGTATTTTATTTATTTATTTATTGTATTCATGTTTTAGCTTTTTATAACCTATGAAGAATCCAATGATTTTTCAAGCATAAATTCAAACTCTGACATAAACTTGTAGCAGGAGACTGCAGACAGCATACTTTCACTCCCCCAGTTCTCTCCTCCTGCTTTCTTCCACCCACATATTTCCAAGAGACACAATGGCTTCATTTATTTTTAATACTCTTATTTCTTTTAGTGGACAGAAACTTTAACTATGAGGGTGTGATCCAGATTTGTTCAGATGGAGTGCAGGAGCCTTTGTACTCCTTTATTTTGTGCTTCAGTGCGGTGCATTTCTTGCTGTCAAGTGGAAGAATGCAAGGGAGAGTCAGTAAAACCAAAGCAGATTGTCTGAAACCTGGTCTCAGCCCTCTGCTACACCCTTGTCTTGGTTTGAAAGACAGGTGTCTTCTAGGGAAGGTAGGACCCTCCCCTGGAATGGAGAATGTAAACCCTCTCCCTCCAAATTATTATAATTTTGAAATTAAGGGGCTCTCAGGCAAAGATATGAGGATAGGGATAACAGTTTTTTACTAGTATGTATAACAAGGCAAACAAAACAACAATAACTATGACATTGTGAAAAATGCATATTATATGATTGGCTTTTTGCAAATATTAAAATGAATATTATATGTGTTATGTTAGAAAGCTATGCTGTATTAATTCTCTTAAGTAGTGTGTTAAATATAGTTTTAGGTTATAACATAATGTTAAAATAGAAACTATGCTATGTAAGATACTTTTTTTAAGAGAGGACTTGCACTGAGATAGAAGCCACAGGACACCTAAATCTTTCAGAGAAAAAGAATTTATTGCTCTCTTATGGAGTTCTTCCCGCCTCACTCAGCTCTGAAGACGCGCCGTTAGGATGAAGAGGAAGAAGTTGACACTGACCAGAGATAATCCTTTGTTTGAATGGAATTTATGCATCATGTATGAGGTGTATGAATATGCAATGGGCTATTGCTTTTAAGGGTTAATCCTCTGTTAATGTGTGTCCTTTTTCAGGCTTATTTTGCCCAGAAAAAGGTTCCCGAACCATCCGTAACTCTTTGTTTTTATTCGCTTGTATTGTTCTAAATCCTAATTGTCCAAATTTTTTATTACTCTAATTATATTACTATTTTTATAACCATTTTATTACTATTAAACTTTTAAAAATCTAAAAACACGTGATTGGTGTTTTTCACAACATTAACAACAAAACAGAACCAAGGACCCAGTAAAAGCCTTCTCAGCCGCCGGCACTTTCCCCTTTGGTGCAGTTACCATCACAGCTGGCAGGAATGAGCAAAAATCCAGGGGTGGTGGATGAGATGTATCAGAAGTTCTGCAGTGGTAGCTGTAACTGCGGGACGGTGCTGGCTACAGCGTGGAGAAACCCAGAGCAGTACCAAAGAAACAGCGTGCGAGGCAGCGGCAGCCCGGCTCCGAGCAGAGCAGGAGAGGCAAAGTTCAAGATTTCCTGGGGCTCCCGAGCAGGTGGTGATAGGTCCCTCAGGGCTGAGCTCCAGCAGCGCCAGTGAATTCTCCCTGTAGTAAGCGACAGCCTGGCCGTCCTCCTCCAATTCCAAAGAGCGAGAGAGCCTAGCTGCCCCCAGTCCCATCTTTTTACCTGCCCCCCATTCTCACAGTACATCTGTCCCCCGGAGAGATACTCCCCGAGAAAAAAAAAAAACATAGCCAGATGCTCCATTCCTCTCCTGACTTCAGCCACAGTTTTTTTGTCTTTCTTAAGTACTCAAAAGTATCTATAAGTACCCAGTAGTTGGTTTCCAAGCAACTTATGGGGAAAAAAATTCTATAAGTAAAAGTAAAAGGAAAGAAACCCAATCTCCAACAACCCACAACAGATATTACAGTTGTAATATATGTTATGAAATAATTCATGCTATAGAGAGATTGTATTTTATAAAAATTGTGAAATCCAAACAAGTCTCTGACCACAAGCAGCCCAAAAGGCAGATGTCTACTCGAATTCCAAGATTCCTGGAGGCGGCAGGAGAACAATCAGCAGTTAGCTTATGAATAGACGTGCCCATCGCGATGATCACCACTATCCCGAGTCATCAGAAGATGCCTAAGAGCGATCATCCCCTGTTGATAACATCAATCAAGATAGCCGGAGTAGCCAGAAAGATACCTCTGAATACGCAACTTCCCCAGACTCAATTAACACCGCTATTGACCAGGAAACAGCGATTGTCCAGCTCTGCACAGTGAAAGAGCCAGCCTTGAATAGGCAAAGTTACAAAAGAAACTGTGACTCCTTCGCCTCGGGCATAATAAACTGTATAAAACAACCTTGCAAGAAGCGGCTCTCCTGAACGGGGAAGGGTCCGATGCGATAGAGGTCGGATCTAGGTTCACCCAGTGCCGATCCCGGGCTCGACACTGTCTCTTTGGTTGTGGTGGTTTTGAGGACCATATTTTGGTCGCGGAAAAAGATAAATAAAATGTTTTCACATTTTTGATAATTTGGCTTCTCAATTGATCATTTATAACAATCCTGGTGACCCCAATGTTATTTGAATTTGGGGTTCGGGGACCCCTCTCTGGTCAGGAGGCACCCCCCTGATTTCAGCAGCCTGACAGGATTGGGAGTCAGCAAAACCAATCAAACACCGAACCGAAGCCAGAACCACAGCCGAAGAGGGATAAAAATGGACCCAGAGCTCTCAAGAAACTTGGAGCAATCCGAAAGGGGATCTCCAAGGCTGCGGTGCTTTTTCACTCAGAAAATCGATGTGCATGAAGAATTCACATGGGAAAAGGAACCATGAGTACTGTGTGGTTGAGTGGGGTGTGATCAAACGTGTGTGTGTGAGACGTGATTCTATCACGAAGCGGGTGCGAACCCCAAGATCACAGTTCCACTCTCCCGCGAGAGAAGTGGTCGGTCCTGGCAGAAGTGAGCACTTTTTCTTATCACACGTGGTACCCAGGACTCGTAGGGAGTTCAGGGGGGTCAATCACAGTTGGGGTCAGGGGGAAAAGAATGTTCTCAAAATATTTTGGGAGCTGGTCAACCTTCTGATCCAGAAAAACAGGTAAGAGAGCTCATTACCAGTCGAAAACCCACGGAACAGTTCTCCGTGCGGCTAAGTAGACTGGTAGTTTTCACAGACTAAGAAATCGGTACCGGAAGGAAAAGACTTGGGACTTGCGTCGAGAGTCCCAGCTGAAAGGACTCGAGGTGAGAAAATAGCGAAAGGGGTTTTTTGGGAAAATGGGAGTGAGAAAGAGCAAGTGCCAGAAAAAGCCCCAAGGAAACCCTCCCCAGGATCCCGAAAAGGTTTTGCCTGAAATCCCAAGGGGAAGCCCGTTGGGATGGATGTTGGAACACTGGGAAGACAGCCCCAGGAGAGTGGGGAAATCCAAGGAAAAGATGATCCATTTTTGTATGGATAAGTGGGGACAAAAGGAGATTGCAAAATACGTGGTCTGGCCAGTTTTCGGCATCTTTGAATTATGGACATGCGAGACCCTGTATGACCATGTAGTCGATCACCACCCACAGAATTTTGAGGAAACTGAGTATGCTGAGATGTGGAAATACGCTTGTTTGGGATTGTACCCGATCAAAACTCTCAGGCGCTCAGCAAACCGGGGCAAGGAATGGGAACTGATGGAAAACCTTCCACCTCCCTACCTTGTCCCTCCGCCCCAGCCCACGCCAGCCCAGGTACCTCAGGTGCCCACGCTGCTCCCAGAGGCATCGATCCCGCAGGGACAGGCTTCGGCGCCACCGCTCCCACCAGAGCTGGCCACGGCGTCTCCCCTCCCATGTGAACAGGCATCAGCGCCTCTGCTCCCAGGCGAGCAGTCCCAGCCCCCACAACTTCCCAAAACTGAGGAGAAACAGATCCTTCCCTCAAAAAAAGCTAACTCTCCTCCGACCCATTGGACAAGGCGGAGAACAAGGAGGGCAACCACTGGCGATAGTGAGGACGAGGAAGAAAAGCCCGGTCTTTTCTCTTTACAGGAGGTACCAACAGTTCCAGGAGTCATTGGCTTCGTACACGTGCTGATCGACACAAGAGACATGAGGGCTTTCAAGAAGGAAATGGGAAAGCTGATGGACGATCCATTGGGTGTGGCAGAAAGACTAGATGAATTCCTAGGGACCAGCACCTACACTTACAAGGATCTCAATGCGATCCTGACATCGCTGTTCAACAACGAAGAAAGGGAAATGATCAGACAAGCTGTGATCAGGGACTGGGAACACAGGAATCCACAGGGGGAGTGAGGGGATCAGAGGTGGCCAGACCAGAAGCCGTCTTGGAATGCCCAGATGGACGAAGGTAGACAGAAAATTATAAATCTTAGAAATTTGATGATACAAGGTATCCAAGAGGTGGTGCCAAAGGGGCAAATTATGAGCAAGGTGCTCAGGGAATGTCAGGGAAAAGAGACACCTACGGAGTGGCTGGAAAGGCTCCAGAAAAGCCTAAGAATATATTCCAGGAAGAACCTTGAATCCCCGATTGGAGCGGTCTTGTTGAAAACCCAATTTGTGGCAAAATCATGGGAAGATATAAGGGAGAAATTGGAAAAGATAGATGGATGGCAGGATAGAGAACTATGGGAATTACTCTGAGAAGCCCAGAAGATCTACGTGAGAAGAGATGAGGAGAAGCAGAAAATTCAGGCAAAAGTGTTAATGGCTGCAGTGAGGGAGGCACAGAAACAAGAACAGGTCAGAGACTCATCAAAAACAGTGCCAACAAGGAAACAGAACCCTTCCCAAGGTAAGGGCTCAAACAACCAGAAAAAGGACTTTGAGTGCTACTACTGCAAGCAAAAGGGACACATTCGGAGGAATTGTCCCAACAAGGTCAAAGACGAAACAATGTTTCAGGAAGATTAGGGGTGTCAGGGGCTTTTATGTCTGGGGTCTGGAATACCGAAGGAGCCCTTGATAAAATTGAGAGTGGGACCCCACCGTCAGGAGATATGGTTTTTAGTAGATTGTGGGGCTGAACGGACCACAGTGCAGCAATTACCATGAGGATGCTCTCTGAGCAATGACACAATGATGGTAATCGGAGCAAAAGGGGAACCGTTTAAGGTTCTGATCATAAAAGATGTTGAAATAGAAACAGAAAACAAAAAGTGTGTAGGAAATATGTTATTAATAAAAGAGGTGGATTTCAATTTGCTGGGAAGGGATTTGATGGTGGCACTGGAAATTGGTTTAGTGGTACAGGATTCCCAGCTCAAGGTGAGGTTGTATCAACTCACCACCCAGGACGAGGAGAAAATTGACCCAAAGGTTTGGTATGTCCAAGGGGAGGCCAGGAGTTTGGACATAGAACCAATTTGCATTGAAATAGAAAGGCCAGAAGACCCCATATGGGTCAAACAATACCCTATCCCCATGGAAGGAAGGAGGGGACTGAAACCAGTGATTGATGAACTAGTGAAAAAAGGAATGTTGGAGCCGTGCATGTCCCGGCACAACACCCCGATTTTGGCAGTGTGGAAAACGGATGGTAGCTACAGGCTAGTGCAAGATTTAAGGGCTGTGAATCAGAGGACTAAGACACTGTTCCCCATGGTCTCGAATCCTTACACTCTGCTGAATAACATCTCACCTGAGGACACATGGTACAGTGTGATTGACTTGAAGGATGCTTTCTGGACCTGTCCTTTAGCGAAAGACAGCAGAGATTACTTAGCGTTTCAATGGGAAGACCCAGAAACAAACAGAAAGCAACAACTCAAATGGACATCCTTGCCTCAGGGCTTCATAGATTCCCCGAACCTGTTCAGGCAAGCCCTCGAACAAGTGCTGAGTCACTTTGTACCAGCGGAAGGAACAAAACTGTTACAATATGTAGACAATTTGTTGATTGCGGGCCCAGGAGAGGAGGATGTAAGGACAAGCACCATTGAGCTTTTAAATTTTCTGGGGAAAAAAGGATTAAAGGTGTCGAAGTCAAAGTTGCAGTTCACAGAACTCAAGGTCAGATATTTGGGACATTGGTTAACCAAAGAAAAGAAGAAATTAGATCTTGAAAGGGTGGCAGGGATTATCACCCTGCCGCCCCCACAAACAAAGAGAGAGGTGAGACAGTTACTGGGGTTGTTGGGATATTGCTGGCAATGGATTGAAGGATACAGTGAAAAGGTGAAGTTTTTATATGAGAAACTCACCACAGACAGAATCAAATGGACAGAAAAGGATGAGGACGAATTTAGGGGAGTCAAGGAAGCACTCATGGCAGCACCAGTGCTGAGCCTCCCGGATGTGAAACAGCCATTTCAGCTGTTTGTGGATGTGAGCAGTCACGCAGCCCACGGCGTATTAATACAGGACTGGGCTGGGGCCAGGAAACCGGTCAGTTATTTGTCTAGGCTTTTGGACCCTGTAAGCAGGGGTTGGCCCACGTGCTTGCAAGCTATTGTAGCTGTGGCATTGTTGGTGGAAGAGGCAGAGAAAGTAACTTTTGGAGCACCATTGGTAGTATTCGCGCCGCACAACGTGCAGGGTATACTACAACAAAGGGCAGATAAATGGCTCACGGACGCTAGATTGTTAAAATATGAAGCCATTTTGATTCACTCACCAGATTTGGAGTTGCGAACAACTACAGCGCAAAATCCAGCTCAGTTTTTATTCAGGGAAGCCTCGGAAAAGCTTGTTCATGACTGTGTGGAAGCAGTAGAATTACAGACCAAGCTAAGACCAGATTTAGAAAAAGAGGAATTAGATGAAAGGGAAAAATGGTTTGTGGACGGTTCAAGCAGGGTGATCGAAGGGAAAAGGAAATCAGGATACGCAGTTGTGGATGGGAGAACAGGAAAGATGTTAGAAGCAGGTCCTTTGAATGCAGGATGGTCAGCACAGGCTTGTGAATTGTATGCATTTCTGAGAGCTTTGAATGGACTGAAAGGAAGAAAGGGAATGATTTTCAGAGATTCTAGGTATGCCTTTGGGGTGGTTCACACATTTGGGAAAATTTGGAAGAAAGGGGGTTGATACACACTCGAGGACAGGGACTGATGCACGGGGAATTGATCAGGCAGATTTTGGAAGCAATAAGGGAGCCTGAAGAAATTTTGGTTGTCCCTGTGAAAAGGCATGAGGCAGGGATGCAGTTTCGAACCCAGGGAAACAATCTGGCAGACCAGGAGGCAAAAAGCGCGGCATTGATGACGGTAAGTGCCCCAGAGATCGAAGGAATTGAGATCCCAGACCACCATCCTCAGCCCTTCTAAGAGAAGATTGAAAGTTATGAAAAAATGGAGGGAAAATTGGAGGAAGGTAAGTGGAAATTACCAGACGGGGGAGAACTAGTCTCCAAAGGCTTTACCAGGAGAATCTTGAGGAGATTGCACCAGCAAACACATTGGGGGGGCTCAGGCCCTAGCAGAACAATTTCTAAAGTTTTTTGGGTGCAGAGGAATTTATGAATTGGTAAAACAGGAGGTACAGGGATGTCTGATCTGCCAGAAAATTAACAAGACTAAGGCAAGACAGGCAATCTTGGGAAGTTGTCCCATTGCGTACCGACCTTTTGAAAGAATTCAAGTTGATTTTACTGAACTGCCCAGGGTGGGAAGGTACAAATTTGTGCTTGTGATAGTAGACAAATTGACTCACTGGGTGGAAGCTATTCCGAGCCCAAGGGCGACGGCTCAAACAGTGTCCAGAAAACTATTGGAGGAGATTGTGTCCCAATATGGGGAGGTAAATTACATAGATTCTGACCAGGGAACCCATTTTACTTCAAAGATTATTAAGCAATTGGCAGAGACGCTAGTCATTCGGTGGGAATACCACATCCCGTGGCATCCCCAGAGCTCAGGACAAGTTGAAAGGATGAATCAGACCTTGAAGGCACAGTCATCTAAATTGATATTGGAAACTCGGATGTCCTGGTTGAAATGCCTCCCTCACGCCTTGCTTAATATCAGGACTATGCCTCACTCAGAAACTGGGCTCTCACCATTTGAAATGCTATATGGAATGCCATATAAGCATGGGATGATGGTGGGACACTCCAGGCTGGAGGATAGTCAGATTCAACCCTACTTAGTAGCGATAAATAAGAATCTAAAGGAACTGAGGAAACAGGGGATAGTATCTCAGAGCGCCCCTCTGGGATTCGCTATCCACAAAATTCAACCGGGTGACAAGGTGCTTGTGAAAGTATGGAAAGATGTACCCCTCTCCCCTCACTGGGAAGGCCCCTTTCTTGTCCTTCTGACAACAGACACGGCCATTTGGATGGACACACGCATCCGGGGTGAAAAAGGTTGAGCATCAGGAGGAGGCTCCCAAGTGGAAGATCACCTCTTCTCCAGGCGACCTAAAGATCAAGCTTCATCATCCACATAAATGACCAATGGTGATCGGATAAGTTGTATACTGTCAGATTGCGTATGCTATCCGTTTGTACACTTCAAGTGTGAATATTGTCAAGGAGTTTTTGTTGTGCATTGTAGAAGGGGGCAAAGACCAAAGGGATTGTGCACTCAGTGTTTGGAGGAAGAGCTTGAGCTGACTGACCATATTCTGAATCTAGCCACAAATTTAGGTATTATTGAATTGGATTCGCAGGAGTGGTTCCACATCTTCCAGAATGGGGTACGTGGAAAACTCAAATCAAAGGCAGAGATATTGGATGTTGAGTGCCAAAAATCAGTCAAGGTACCGTGCAGCTCAGCTGCTGTCAAGATATCGAGGTGGGGCGCCTTTAAAAGGAGGTATGTGGCACGCTCTGAGAATGTATTCCCTGAAGAGTACTCCTGCTGCCACGAAGATGGCCTTCCTTGCCACTGATGGCACGCCAGGGGGCAGAGGCAAAGGCAGAGAAGTAAGCCTATGGGGAATTCTGATTGGCCTGAGCCTAGCTGTGTGCAGGACGCTGAGTCTGCACATTGAGACCCCACTCCACGATGGGAACCAGAACCCCGTGGATGAGTGCAGTGAGTGTACCCAGATTGTCCTGATCGGATAAGGAGATGGGGATCTCAGCATACCAAGCCCCAGAGGAGTGCATCAGGGAGCCAGGCAGGTACTGTTCAACAAACGGCACTTGGGTAAAATTGTGCAGAATGGGTAAAGAAGTGCTGTGTTTAGATCCAATGGCTGGAATGAAGAACAGGCGGTCAGACAGGCTCAGCCACCAAATATTGAAAAGAAACGCGAAACCAATGTCAATCCCCGTTTGTAGCCAATGTAATCGGACAATGTGGATCGGGGGAAAGATGGAATCGATTTTTGTAGTGTATCATCAAGTTAATCCATTGTGTTATGATAATTCAAAATTGGGAATGTGTGTAATGAATGGGAAAACATACTGGGTTGGAAGGAATTTGAAATTTGATAGCAGTCTCACCCTAAATAGAGAACCCATCATGCTGGATTTAGTACAGGCAAACGATGACAGAGTATGTCTGCAGTATGATAGGGCTGTCTGTTTTGCAAAGAACAAAGATGGGATAGATCCTGAGGGGAAAATGAAGCAAATTACTCAGGAGCTGAAGAGAAGGGAGTCAGAGTTGAGAAAGAAAAGGGTGGAGCAAGAGAGGATGAAAACGCTGAGTGAACAGTACGAGCAGCTTGAGAAACAATACGCTGATGGGCGATTACCTTCCCCAGACCGAAACTTATTCATTGACTTGGTTCAGGAGATTGCAACTGAATTGGATTGTCAAATTGTTGGATTTGTGGGGTGCAGCAGGCTCCGGGCCTGCTACGGCCCTGTGGAGAGCAGAGGCTTAAAGATAGGAAATGCCAAGTCATAGCAAAGAAGCCCCTGTCTTCCTCCTTTCAGACCCCTGCTTATCTTTCTGAAACCCCATAGGTCACTTTCTCTTAACCCCTGCTACTGGACAATTTTGGATCCCCCTATACCCTATATAATGGGCTGTTTTAGCCCATTCTGGTTAGAAGAGCCATTGCTGGAACCCTTCACAGACCCACAATGAAGCCATCACTGTGGAACTCCAGCTGCCTTCTCCTCTCTCGCGTCTTCCTTTCAGTCTGCCTGCAGCGGCGCCTTAGCAAGCAAAGAGCTGAAATTATAAAAGAGCTGATATTCACTAAAGAGCTGATATCCCTTAACCTTGCTAAGGTTGCCTGCGGCTAAGAGCGGCTTGGGTACTCAGACAGTCTGTCCCCATAAGAGGACTGAGCTATCCAGCCCATGCTGCCTGCTCAGGGGCAAATCGACTCAGCAGGAGACCGGGACAGTGGGGGGCTAAAATCAGCAGAAAACTGGCCCTGGAAGGGTGAGAGTTTAGCTCCAGAACAACTTTTGAAGTGGGACAATCCACAGGTCTCAAAATTGGCGCAGAGACCTGAGGGATGGGTGTTGGACCAGCGAGTGATTGGAATGATTTGCATCAGTTGAGAGGGAAGGAATATACCGAAATGGTGGGATATACCCCGTGTATATCCACCCTGATGGTAAATTCGAATAGTAGGAGCAAAATCTGGCAACCAGAACCTCCTACAGGATATTGGAGTCAGAAAAACGAGACAAATTGCGAATGGAATGGTCAGATGGTACTTTGCCGGGTCAAGAGTCCCGGACCTAACCCTTACCAGTCATTGGGGGGGCTGAAAAAATATTGGGGAGACCCAGGGAAAACTAACATAAGGTGGAAAGCCCCAGATGGAATTTATTGGATTTGCAGGAAAAAGGCGTACAGTGAGTTACCTCCCAGATGAAATGGATCATGCACTTTGGGCATGATCTGGCCTGTGTTCTTCACTCTTTCCTGGACAAAAAGCAACCTGCTTGGGGCCCCATTATATGAGACCCTAAACAGGGAAAGGAGGAGTTTGAAGAAAATGATACCTGTCATAAGCGGCAGGCAAACTTGGGGAGAGGAAGAATGGCCGGCGGCAAGAATAATTGATTATTATGGGCCAGCCACGTGGGCTCAGGATGGAAGCTATGAATATAGGACCCCAATTTATCAACTGAACCGACTGATCAGGCTGCAGGCAGTGGTGGAAAGTGTGTTGAACCACACCTCGGAGGCCCTGGACTTGTAAAGCCGGCAGCACACCCAGATATGGGCTTTTGTGTACCAAAATGGAATAGCTTTAGACTATTTGCTGGCCGAGGAAGGGAGAGTGTGTGGAAAATTCAGTGAGTCGGAATGCTGCATTGAAATTGATGATTATGGGGAAACCATAAGGGGTTTAGCAGCCGAAATAAAAAAGGTGGCCCATGTCCCAGTTCAGAAGTGGAATTCCATTTTGCAGTCAACCTGGTGGAGCAAAATAATGGTCTTTGTAATGTATTCAGTAGCAGGGGTCATATTCCTCCCATGTCTAATACTTTGCTTTATTAGACTGATACATTCTGTGGTACAGGGTATGCAGATAGCGGTTGTGCCCGTGGACCCAGAGCTGGCTTCCAGAAACAACGTGTCCAAAATCATGAGCCTGGGAGAGGTAGAGTGTACAAGCAGTGCTGCTGAAGTCCTAGCAAAATTTAAGAAACAGGTCAGACGCAATGGGAACAATTATAATGGCTATCAAGGAATCCCACAAGGAGAACAGGGCATGAGGAGAATTTAAATAGGTCCTTCTCTTTTTAGGAAATCCTTGGAGGTGGAGGGTAGTTGTAGAGAATTATATAGATAATAGTTGTATGAGTTGTAGTGGGAGCATGAATTAATGTGTTTATATTGAAGGGGAGGGATTGTAATATATGTTAAGAAATAGTTCATGCTATTAAATAATGTATTTTATGAAGATTATAAAATCCAAACAAGTCTCTGACCACAAGCAGCCTGAGAGGCAGACATCTATTCGAATTCTGAAATTCCTGGAGGCGTCAGGAGAACAATCAGCAGTTAGCTTATGAATAGACGTGCCCATCGCGATGATCACCACTATCCCGAGTCTTTGGAAGATGGCTAAGAGCGATCATCCCCTGTTGATAACATCAATCAAGATAGCCGGAGTGGACTCGATTAACACCGCTATTGACCAGGAAACAGCGATTGTCCAGCTCTGCACAGTGAAAGAGCCAACCTTGAATAGGCAGAGTTACAAAAGAAACTGGGACTCCTTCGCCTCGGGCATAATAAACTGTATAAAACAGTTTATATATGTGGTGGTTTGACAGGAAATGTGTTTTTTGGGATGCTGTGTTTTGGGCCAATGGATATTCAGGCTTTAATATTGGCATTTAACCTGGCCATTGGGACATGGACACGCCTCTGAGAACACGGGGTTAAAAGCAGAGCTCTCCCCTGGGAGGGTCCTCTTGGGTTTCCGGCGGGAAAGAGTTCGGGTCTCTCCCCCGGCCCAGCTGCTGGCTGGGCAGGGGGAGGGGAAAAGCCATGTGGCCAAGAGAGGTAGGCCTGAGCCCCGGGGTGGAAGGGTGGAAGAGAGAAAGAGAGAGAGACACCGGGAGCCATCGGGCAGCCCCCCCTGAGAGACACAGAGAGAGAGAAAGAGCCGCTGCCTGAGACTGTAACCTTGAAGCTTGATAAACATGGGCCTGTGCCGGCAGCACGGCTGGGACGGAGAAGAGGGGGGGGTTCAGCCGGCCGCTTGTAGGAGCTTTTAACCCCTTTTTGGAAAATGAGAACTTTACAGAACATTGACCTTTCATAGAAGATAGAGTGGAAGATGAAAAAGGAAATGGGCCAGTGTGAGAGAGGTCTGGGTGAGTGAGAGATAGTAGAAGAGTAGAGAAGAATCCTAGTGGGAAGAGATGATGGAGTGGCTTTTGCTGGACTCTTTTTGTATAGCCATGGACAGAACCAAGAGGGTTCAGTGTTGATGCCCCTCGGCCCCAGGGGGTGAAAAATATGGGGGGGACAGGTGTCCCAAAGGAGAGATTGTGGGGACAGGTGTCCCAGAAGAGAGATGACGGCCTCAGAACCAAGAGGGTTCAGTGTTGATGCCCCTCGGCCCCAGGGGGTGAAAAATATGGGGGGACAGGTGTCCCAAAGGAGAGATTGTGGGGACAGGTGTCCCAGAATAGAGATGGACAGACCCAAGTTCCTTGTGACACAGAGACTGCATTCTAGGGGGAGGCAATGGCCTCAGAGCCAAGAGGGTTCAGTGTTGATGCCCCTCGGCCCCAGGGGGTGAAAAAATATGGGGGGGACAGGTGTCCCAAAGGAGAGATTGTGGGGACAGGTGTCCCAAAGGAGAGACTGTGCCTTTTTTGGATCGGGACAGAGCATCCTTAAAAAAGACCACCCTAGAAGCAGTTCTGGTCCGTGTTCAGTGGTGAGAGCACTGGACATGAAAAGGAAGAAGTCACAATGGCAGATGTACTCCGGGCGGTGCCACGAGTGACACGGAAACACACGAGGCTTCAGCTGTGTTTCCAGGGGAAGCCCATGGCACAAGAAGGACTCCTCTCCTCTTGATGAACTGAGGATTGATTGTTTGAAGGGTGCTGCTGGACCGAGAGTTGGTGATTTGAGGAACAAATGTATTGTGTTAGAAATTTGGTGGGGGGAGGAGGAAATGCATTTGTGAGGTTTTCATTTTCCCTATGTGTGTGTTTTATTTTATCTGTAGTTGTAGAGTAGTTAATAAAGTTCTGGTTCTTTTTTTTCCCTAAGTAGGAGCCTGCTTTGCTTATTCTTGGTCACATCTTACAGCAGAAACCAGGGAGAAGGTATTTTCATGGGGGCACTGGCATTGTGCCAGTGTTAAACCATGACAATATAAAACAGGCTTCAGGGGAAAAGAGGACATTTAGATGAGGCTGAATAAGCCCACAGGAGAAGTTGTCTATTCTATTTCTGGAACATGGACCATGTGCATCTATTTTTAACTTGAACCGAGATCCTCTGCCTCCTGCCAGAAGTCCTGAGCCCTGTGCTGGTGCAACAAGAGCTGTAGTCCAGCCATGCCCTAATAGCTATTACTTAAGAAAGAGTGGCACTTTAGCAAAGGATGAGGTTACTGTTGCAGGGGTCATGATTAATAATTATTAATCTGATCCTTGCCGACATGAAGTGGATCCCCCATTCACAAAGTACTTACTCTGCAGTATGGATACCATTTCCAGAGGAGGCATACATTTTTTCATATTGAAACCAAAAACAAACACAGAAGGATAGTAGAAGCTGGCTTCTCAGTAACACTTAAGCTCACATGAGCCACCGGAAAAGTTAAGCAAATAGACAAAAGAAAAAAATCAGTGGATAAGAGCAGTTAAACATTGATGAGTCACATATCTTTTGTGAGAAAAAAAGGGAAAACAAATAAAACTAAACCCCGAGAAAGCAGAGCTTCATATGCTAAGGATATGAAGCGCTCTGGTACTTCTGTTTCTTAACCTTATGCATACCTCTAATATGCACATTATTTGCCCACCAACACATTTCCCCCGTGGTTTTAAATTACATTTTTGCTTTCCTCAGAAAATATACAATTGAAATCACTCCCCGGGAACCATCATTCCTACTTTATACTAATATAAAACTTAGTACAAGGAAATCCTAGTTCAGGATTGCCATTCTTATGGAATTATGCACCTCAAATAATAAGCAATATTATAATAATTTATGAGGAAGTATAAGTTAATGGGAAACTAATAACCATTATGAAGAGCATATATGAACCTTACAATTACAGCAGGATGTTTGTAGTACAAAGACTTCCTTCTGGGCCTTGGAGCACAAATGATTTTCACTCCCACAAAGCACTCAAACAAGTACCAGTTGTGCCAGTGGCAGACAAGGGTTTTGCTGCCAAGAGGCGGCCTTATTTCGGAACTCGTCTCAGTCAACCTGCTTCACCAACCCAAAGCTTCATCAAGACCATTCATGGAGGATAAGAGTCTAGTTTTTCAGTGCACTCAGCTGTATTCCCTTTGAGGTTTTCAAAGCTTTTGTGGGACTTATATTGCACTGTTTAGCCTTCCACCTCATCTTGTAGAGATTGATTTAGACTGGGAGGCCAGACAACATAGACCACCAGTCCCTCTCCTGCTCTGGTGCATATCCAACAGGAAGGTTGTGTTCCTTGTGGCTGTTGTGAAATCCCAGCCCCATGTGAGCCTGTTTGGATTTCTGCCATTGACAGTTATCTGTCAGGTTTTACACACTGGTGATTTGCACCTTTGTATGTCAGACTTGGGGAAGCAGATCTCAGGTCAAGGAAGTTAAGACACCTTCTCTTCTAAAGGCACACTGGAGAAATGCCAGTAAATTAAATCCTTAGCAATGGGGTCATGACTTGGTTCAGCTGGGAATTTTCAACGGTAGGGCAGTGTGTTTATGACTTTTTTCCAGTTTTCAAATTGACTTGAAAGAATGAAAAAAAAAATCTTTGCAAAGCATCACCTTTCACAAAAATTCAGCTGAAAAGTAGCTGGTTAGATCCAATCCTTTAAATAGGTAGTGGTATAGAGCCCACATACCTATTTTTGCATACATTCATGAAAATGAAAACTAAGTTGCATTTTCACACAACTTTACAGATGAATTGCAGGAGAACATAAAGCAATACTAAAAAAAAAAAGAAAAAAAAAGTCCCCAACAACAATAATAAAGGTAAATCCTTTTAAAATCTGAGACAGGACATACAAGGAGGAGCTAAAGCTCTGCAAACAAAACTAAATCCAGTGCAGTGTTTTTCCCCTTCACAAAGTTTAAAAAAAAGTTGTTCCAAAAATAATGCTTCTTTGGTTTTCTGCCAATTAGTGTCCTGAAGGATTAGCCTACAATCATCAGCAAGCATTTGACTTCCCCAGCTGATATCACCATAGAAGTCTGTGTTTATCTACAAGGCCCAGTGGATAATTTATAAGCTGAGCTGAGATCCTGAATTCACAGACAAATGTTCCACACTGCCACCCACTCTCCTGAACTAGTTTCCTCCCATCCACCTCCTGTCCCCTGAACTACAGACCAGGCCCTGCCAGGGACATGACAAATGAGCTGAACAGCCTCTGGAGCAAGTATTTGCCCAATGGTTTATGCTGATACAGCAAGAAAGAGTTACTAAGATGGTCAATGCCTCACTAGATATCAAAAATAAAATTTCAGAAAGTAACCAAATGCAAAGAATGATTTATCATTGTCCCAGAAAATAGATAAGAGAATGGGAATTTTTTTCCTCCAAAAATGTTTTCCTCCTCTATAATTAAAGTATTGCCATCAATAAGTTTTAGGTCCTCTTCCACAGGTTTGAGATAGTGTTTTGTAAAACCTCTCTGCAATCAAGATGTTGCTATTTCATTTATAATCTCTACAACAAGCGGTTTGCCACTGCTGTAGGCCTGTTGTAAATCAAAAATTTTTCAACCAGAGTACAGATCAAAAAATTAAAATTGGTAAAAGTGTTAATTTCTAAATAAATTTTCTCCTGATGTGTTAGAACCTCAGTGTGAGAAAATTAAGCTAGTATTTGAGAGAATGGGAAGCTATTCTTTAAAGAAAAGTAATATGAATCCTTGTCTCGATGGTCAGCTGATAGTATAGATCATGACAATGAACTTCTTATGTTGAAAATACTAATTAAAAAAAAAACCATAAATGAAAGACTCAATCTTACAAAACATTTATAAGTGTGAACAACATTCCTCACAACAGAGTCCACTGAAGTATAGATAGATAGGTAGATAGGTAGATAGATATATATAGATAGATAGACAGATAGATCCGTTCTTAGATCTCGGACATTGACAAAACAAGGCTCAGAGACATTATTGTTTAATAGGGTTGATGAACATGCATGTTGAAAATGAGAAACATTTTTCTTCCTGAGAGTTCATCTCCTTTCCCGTCACTAAATTATTGGCAATTCCTGGAGCTTTGTGGACACTGTTTGAATCTCCTTCAGGTCTATACCTGGTTACAGGTTGTTCACAAGATACATTAGAGACCAAAGTTATTTGATATTTCAGATCAACTTCTTCACTCTACCACATTTAACATTGGATGGCCCAATATTTATAAAATGTTTATTTAGCTACAAAGCCAGAAGGCCATAATAATTGAAAATTTTGGTAGGGACAAATTGGGCTAGTCTGAATAAGTGCAAAATGGTAGGAGGTAGGAAGAGACCACCAGCTGGCTGTCATTCAGGCCACAGTCCACCTCATTTGCAATTACTGAACCCTAGAAGTGGTCCCACCAAGGTCAATATAACCATAAACCCATTATGCTATGGGTGAGCAACTGGCTCATGGGTCAGGCACAAAGAGTTATAGTGACTGGGGTGACATCAGGCTGACAACCTGTACCCAGTGGGGCTCCACGGGGCTCCATCCTCAGCCTTGTGTTCTGCAACATCTTCATAAATGACTTGGATACAGGACTGGAAGGGATACTGAGCAAGTTTGTGGATGATACAAAACTGGGAGGAGCTGTTGACTCTCTCAAAAGCAGGGAGGCCCTGCAGAGAGACCTCAACAAATTAGAGGACTGGGCAATCACCAACCATATGAAGTTCAACAAGGGAAAGTGCTGGATTCTGCACCTGGATGTACATACAGACTGTTGAATGAGATGCTGGAAAGCAGTGCTACGGAAAGGAACTTGAGGGTCCTGGTCAACAGAAAGTTGAATTTGAGTCAGCAGTGTTCCCTGGCAACCAGAAGGGCAAACCATTTCCTGGGATGCATCAGGCACAGCATCACCAACTAGTCAAGGGAAGGGATTGTCCTGCTCTGCAGTGGTGCAGCCTCACACTGAATATTGTGTGCAGTTTGGGGCACCACAATATAAGAAAGACATAAAGCTATTAGAGTGTCCAAAGGAGGGCAACAAAGATGGTGAGGGGCCTAGAGAAGAAGCCATACGAGTAGTTGAGGTTGCTTGGTCTATACAGCCTGGAGAAGAGGAGACTGAGGGGACCCCTCATTGCAGTTACAGCTTCCTTGTGAGGGGAAGAGGAGAGGCAGACACTGATCTCTCTGGTGACCAGTGACAGAACCCAAAGGAATGGCCTGAAGTTGTGTCAGGGGAGGTTTAAGCTGGATATTAGAAAAAGGTTCTTCACCCAGAGAGTGGTTGGGCACTGGAGGAGGTTCCCCAGGGAAGTGGTCACAGCCCCAAGCCTGACAGAGTTCAAGAAACATCTGGACAATACTCTTGGGCACATGGTGTGACTCTTGGGGTGTCCTGTGCAGGGCCAGGAGTTGGACTTGATCCTCATGGGTCCTTTCCAACTCAGCATATTCTGTGATTCTGTGAATTTTAGAATAAGAGGCCATTCATTCCAAGTAATGAATATTGAAACCTGGCCATCAGTTTGTCAACAAGTTTTTACATCTTTCCTGAGGAACCTTAATAAAGAATGTCCTTGTGATGGTGTCACTTCAGAACAAAAGCATGCAGTGACTTACATGTTTCTCTGTAACTACTACCCATCCAGACAACTAGAGTATTAGTTTAAAAACTGCATGCATTTAGCCAGCAAGGAAATGCAATATTGTTTGAGAGGCATTGCCTGGATTGGGTTTTCATAAAGAAACAGAATTCATGAATAAATAAATCAGGTGGAAATAAGCCAGCCTATGGCATTAACAGCCCCTAGTGCAATTAATCTCTGATCTTGCTTGAGGGTTTTTCCTATAAATAACAAATAGAAAAACATCGATGCGGTACCATTGTCAGCCATGTCAAGGACTTTATTTGTGTCCAGGAACCCTGATATGCAACAGCATAGTTCAAAGAGGTGTTAACACATTCTTATTTCTCAATCAGTTAAGGTACATATTGACTGATCTGATCTGAGTCTTTCATTTGAGCATTTTTCTCTTTTCTGCAACCACAACTCATAAGCAGTTTTGCATCTCCAATAACTTTTCCCTTTAAGAGATAAGACAAGAAAAGCATCAGCACAATCTGTGTGGTGAGTGAGACAGAGGGTACAATGGAACTGATAAAGGAGCCTGATATCTCAGGCCTAATCAAGCAGAAACCATCCGAGAGACAGACACAGATAACTGCTCCCTGAAACTTTGTAATGATTACCAGGTAACTGATGTAATGAAGAATGTGTAACCAATGAGAAATTGTTACCAAAAATAGAATCCTATATACCCTATATAAACACTTAGTATTCTCAATAAAATTGGCTTCTGATCCAGCTCAGTTGTCCCCATCTCTCCATCACCGATTATCTGAATCACTGAAGACCAAGAGGTTTGTATTTATAAGCAGGAACAGGGGAAGAAAAGACATTAGGGAAACGTGTGGACTCATCCTTAATTGCTGGGAGGTACCCTTTCACAGAGGAGTATCTCCCAAGCTGCCAAGACTTCCACAAAGGGCAATATCATGGCATCCGGGATGTCACATAGACAGGGGCAGAAGGAAAGTGAAGTGTTCAGAAAAACACAGTAGGAATACAGGCAAGCAAAGCTGAAAAGGAACATGTTATTTTAACCCATTGTTTTCATACAGATTCATGAAGTGGAAAAGCTCTATCATGCTCAGAGAGCACAATTACGAAATTGAAATTACTTAAGGCAAAGCTCATACACTAGCTTTTTTGTTCATCCTTTCCAAATTAGTGATAACTTAATTCTAGTGTGGCTATATTACACAAAGTAAACTTTACAGGTGTGACTTGCTGTCCTGGGGTGACTTTATGCTGCTGGTATCCCCATCATCTGTCTTTTTGCTCAAAAATGGGTCTTGTAGCTTTAAGTTAGGGCCAGAGAGAGACAGAGAGAAGGGGGAGAGTGGTGGAATTTTGGCGTCTGTATTCAAAACATAGAGATAAGCAGTGCTCTCAGAGTTCTCAGCTTTTGCAGAGATTGGAAGTCCTTTTCTTTGCTTTTTTTGCTGGTTTTCCTCATTAGCTACAGCAAGAAAGGTTTTCCCTGGACTGTCTTCTTCTTCTGGGACTGTTGCTTCTATTGGGTCCCAGACATCAGGAGAATTGCCCATGGGGCCCCCAAGCTGCACGCTGGGCCTGGCACGCTGGGCCCGAGCCCCAGAGAGACTGAGCCACACCCACAGAAGGACTCTTTCTGAATTTGCCATCTCTTCAGAACATCAAGAGGTTCCATTGTTTACTATTACTCATTTTTTCATGCTTGTGAGTACTTTGATTGTTAAATAAACAGGTTTTTTCCACTTCTCTCCAAGGAGAATTTTCTCCCTAATCGTTAGGGGAGGGATTGCTGAAATTTGCTTTCTAGAGGAGACCCTTCAGGAAGTTCCCTCCCAAATCTGTCCCAATCCAAGACATATATTTGTCTGGGTTTCAGCACCTCCACCCCTTGCCTCTATGAATCCATATTTAAGAATTATTATCAAAATTACATTCAACATACAATTTTTACCTAGAACAATAAAATCTACTAAACTTAACAGAAGAAAAAATTTCTTACACCAACCTCCACCCCTGGACATTTCACTACAATTACAATATAAATTTCCCACTATCATTCTACTTAACCTTATGATTTAATATTTGCTTTGCCCGTTTTTTTGCCATGATTTGTGGAAGCAAACAAACTCCACAACTTTTGTGAAAGTTATAAAGCCGGTATGCTTATTACAGCACTGGACGCATGTGGGAATTGTTCCCCTAAAATGACGTGTGCCTCTGGGAACTCCAGATCCTTTTTTATCTTCCTCTCAAATACATATGCATACAATTTCACAATAGGTTCATACATATTCATTCTACTGATTTCGCATGACATTTGCCGCTAATTTTTTCTTTATCGGAAAGAATTCCTGGGTCATTTTGACCCTGCTTTCCGTAGCAGCCTCTCTGTTTCAGAGTTCGAGCCCCCCCCCCCCCCATCTCTGTCCTTCGGCTGAAGCAGTTCCTTCGAGAATAGGCTTTTTGCGAGAACAGGCAGTCAGACTAAACAGCTATGTTTGCAAGCTACAGACTTAACTCAAAGATGTACATTTCACCTAAATAAAAATGGATTTCTACTCTGGAAAATTTCCACTCTGTCTCAGCCAATTAATCTTTATTTCAAAGTTCTCATAAATTGTCTGCATTTTCCACCAAAAAATGTAGCGGTTTCCATTTGATGTAATCAAAATTTGCTTTCTAGAGGAGAGGAGACCCTTCAGGAAGTTCCCTTCCAAATCTGTCCCAATCCAGCTGAGAGAAGGCTGTTATTGGGTTTCTGTTTTTGCTTGTGGTTGCTGCTGTTGTTTTTGTTTGTTTGCCTTGTCATATATATATATTTATTCTAGTAAATAACTGTTATTCCTTTTCCCATATCTTTGCCTGAAAGCCCCATATTTTCAAAGTTATAATAATTTCTAGGGAAGGGGGTCATATTTTCCATTCCAAGGGAGGTTCCCGCCTTCCTTGGCAGGGACCTGTCTTTCAAACCAAGACAATCTACCAGGGAAAGGGGCTGCCCTTGAGCTGAACCCCACAAAATGGCAGTCTAGCTTCCCATCCCTACCCAACTAATTCTTCTAATGCCACTCATATTGCTTTAGGAGGAGACAGTTCTCCCTGCCACTTTTTCCAATTCCAGTCAGACAGAAATAAGCTATCCACAGCTTGGTTCATCAGAAACACACACAGATTTCAGGTGATGTTATATTATTAATAATTTATACTTTAAAAAGAAAAAGTTCTCAAGAAGGCAAAGGGAAAGGAAGGAAGTAAGAAAGAAAAACATACACAAGTAAAGGAAGGGAGTAAAAAGGACAACAATCAGACTTTCAATGGGAATGTCCAAAAATAACACAAACAGGATTTCCCTGCCATCTTCTCTGATCCTCTCTGAATGACTTTCTGTTTTGAGTTACAATGTAAAGTGTAACCAAAGTATGTATTCTACCACCAGCTACATCATCTTCTGATGAACTGTTAATGGTAGGTAGTTTGTAACAGCTGCATACTCCACCCATAAGCAGGGTATAGTGGTTTTTTTGTCTTCATGTGATAACTACACCCAGCCTAAAGGGGGTCATCTCTGCCAATGGGCCATCAAGGACTCCCCAAAATATTCTATGACTCATTGGATTACATAATTCCATTGTCAAACTCCCCACCCTGAGGGAGGTATTGAACATTCCTGCCTGGATTTTAGGGTATATAATCTTGAGGTTTAGGGATTTACAGCCGCCACCACTGGACATCTGGGGTAGAACCAGACTTTCTTCAGGACCACTGCTTTCAACCACCACTTCAACAGCACTGCTACCGCTGCTTAATCGGATGGCAACTACCACCCTGGCCAACCAGATATCAGGTTGTCCTCGGACTTTGTGGTTTTAAGCCAGTTTTTCTTACTTTATTGCATTTATTGTAATCTTTCCATTAAATTGTAACTCTGACTTAAACATCTCTTGCAAGGTATTTGTGTGGGGTTAATTCCTCCCACTCAATAAGGTTTAAAGGTGAGTTTTACTGAACCTAAAAGGAACAGAGGAATGTTTGTCATGTTTTGTCCCAGCCTCCTGCTGAGAGCAGGTTTGCCCCTGAGCAGGCTGCACGGGCGGATAGCTCAGTCCTCTTTTGGGGACAGAGTGCCCGAAACCCAAGCCCCTCTCAGCCGCTGGCAACCTTTAGCAAGCATAAGGGATATCAGCTCTTTAGTGATTCTCAGTTCTTTTGAGTTCAGCTCTTTTGCTTGCTAAGGCACCACTGGCCGGCGGGCAGACGCAGAGAGAGAGAGAGAAGGCTGCTCCGGAGTTCCACAGCGATGGCTTTATTGAAGGTCTGTGAAGGGTTCCAGCGACGGCTATGCTAACCAGAATGGGCTAAAACATCCCATTATATAGGGTATAGGGGGATCCAAAATTGTCCAATAGCAGGGGTTAAGGAGATGTGACCTATGGGCTTACAGAGAGATAAGCAAGGGTCTGAAAGGCGGAAGACAGGGACTTCTTTGCTATTTCACCATGACTTCGCATTTCCTATCTTTAAGCCTCTGCTCTCCACGGGGCCCTAGCAAGCCCATGGTCTGCTACAGCATTTTTCACTTTTTTCTTTGATTTTCCATTGTCATATTAAAAAAAAAGATGTCTAAAGGGAATGATGGGAAACTACACTTCTAAGTCCTTCACAACTAAATACAGTGCTGGGATGCAGAGACCTCAGTGAAGGGTAAAAAAACAATTTTGCTTGGGTTTTTTTTTGTTATTGGTTGTTTGTTTGGGTTTTTTTTAAGATTGTCTCCTGACAAACCTAAGAAACAAAACCCAAATGTTTAAATCCACACTTCTTTGTTGCTCTCTGTTCCCTCTGCTACTGCTATATTTTTATATGCCAGTAGCACACCTTTACAAGCACCGATAAAGGGGTTTTTTTCTCTTTTTTTCTTTAAAAACATCCAAAGCCTAAAGTATTTGAAGAAAAAAGATTTGTCCCTTCCAATCTCCCCACTGCCATCCCTGCTTCCGCCTCCTCCCTGGCAGTGCTGGGACAAGAGAGGAAGGGACTGGGGTGAGGTGGGGGACAGACACCCAAACTGTGAAGTAGAGATCATGGGTAATCTGCCAGGAACGAGCCCACATGTGAGAGCTTTGGGCCACCTGCTAGCCACATGCCATGGTGGGTGAGCATTGCTGGTCTGCCTCTCCCATCAGATCTGGGAAAAGGTAACCGGGAAGACCTGTGCTGGGTTTGGCTGGGGTAGAGTTAATTTTCTTCCCAGTGGCTAGTTTAGGGCTGTGTTTCAGATTTCTGCTGAACACAGGGCTTATAATATAGAGATGTTTATGTCATTGCTGAGGAGGGCTTACACAAAGCCCTGATCTTTTCTGCTTTTTGTACTGCCACACTGGCAAGGGGGTTGAGGGTACATGGGAGGTTGTGAGGAGACACAGCCAGGACTAGCGATCCCAACTGACCAAAGGGATATTCCAGACCGTATGACATCATGCTCAGTATATAAAGAAGGGCAAGAGGGAGGATGACGTTCGAAGTGATGGTGTTTGTCTTTCCAAGTAACATGTGATGGGGCCCTGCTCCAACACACTTGACATACTTTCTGATTCCTTTGCCACTCTCAAGAACTAAATTTGGTTGCGCTGTTCATTCTTTGGGTTTGTTTATTTATTTATGGACCTTTATTCTATCTGTGCTCCTTGTTGAGTCTGTTTCAGGTCAACTTTTATCTGAGTTTTCACTCAAGTGGCAAGACCACAGGCAGGCAGTGAAGATGCAGGTGAGCAAAGGAGACTTTAAGGGAGAGCATAAAGGATTTTGACTTTTTCTAAGCAGAGATTACATATGGGTTTCAAACAAGGGGCCTCCCTTCCCAGCTGACAGCAGCAGCTGAAGCTTCTGACTTGCTCACAGAGTGGCAGGGAATTGAATCAAAAAGAAGAAAGAGGACAGCCCTTCCTTGGGGAGTAGGAAGCAGCATATGAGCTATTCTAAAATCCCTGCAAATACCGACTTGGTTTTAGGTCAGGTTCTCCTTTCCCCTTCTGGTCTGTGTGCTTCCCCCCTCTCCTCTCGAAACAAAAGGGAAATCGGTAGTTTTAAAAAATCTTCTGAAAGCCAACCCGGCAGATGGTTCTTTCCATGCTGGGGAGGGAACAAAAAGAAAAACCTGACAGGATACACATCACTGAGATGTGACAAAGATGGCTATGGTGGCTGGCCTCTGACTCAGGAAACTCACATAGGCCTATTAAACCATGTGACCAAAATGGACAGAGTCAACTTATATCTCCAGCATGCAGCTGCTGTACCCCACAGGCTCATGCTAAGTTTTATTAGCTTAGGTCAGGCCACATAGACTGAAATAAATACAAAGTTTCTCTATATTTCCATCCTACCTTTTCAGCACCTTAGGACAATCCCTCATGCTAACATCTTAGTAGGTAGAAGTGAAGTACAGAAGCCAAAATCACAATGTAACAGTAAAAGGCTTCTTTAGACAGTAATTAGTAACTGTCCTTCTTCAGTTAAGTCTTATGTACACATCAGTAATATGAATTCCAGCAGATGCAGAAAGTCAAGGGTAAGTCACTGTCAGTCCTTCTATTGCACTCAAATGCTTCAGGTTAAGGATCTGGCTATCACAAGCTGCTCTCCCTTTTCTTTAAAATATCCTCTTCCCTCTATATGACATCATAGACAAATTACCACTCTCTTCAAGGGTGCACCAAGCAGACCCAAGGACTCCACATCCCAAGTTGCCTCCAAGGATGAATCATGACTTGGCTACCTGCCATGGCTGCCAAGCAAAGTACAGGGGGCAGCAAAAGATGTGCTGCCATCTTGCAGAGCTGCCTCGTGCTTCACAAATTCCCACAGAGCACATTGGCAGTTGCTGTCCCCGAGTGACTAGCAGCAGCTCCTGCCCATGCCCAGAGTTGATGACCTAAGGACAGATCAATCTCTCCCCATCATGCTCTTCCCAGGTCCTCTTGTGATTAGTGTGTGTCACAAGAGGAAGCAGGCTTTCCCCCCCCACACTCCCCTTCAAATTAGGAATATAATACAAGTAATCAAGTAATGCTATGGAATTAAGAGAGAGAAAAGGATGGAGGGAATTAATCCTAATGATTACATAAATTATTGAAGAAAAGTATACCATGGAAAGCAGGATGGGTTTGAGAAGAATTCTCAGCTGAGTGCTGGTGAATGCAACGTCAGAAAATGGGCAGGACAAATTAATTATCCCCATCTAACCTGCACATATATGTGGTATAAGAAATAAAATACATCATCAATCCAGTACCGTGAGTTCCCAGTGGAAGATGCAACAAAACAAGTGTCTTCAAGCTCGCCACTAATACAGATTAGGAAGGAGACTGATGTAAAGACTGTCCCTGCAGCTGAAAAGACATTGGTGGGAGGCAGAAATGAGAGATGATCAAACACCTGCTAGTGCTGCTCCTCCTCACTGGAATACTATCTGCCTCAGGTTTATTTTTCTTAGTCTTAGATTTCATCAAATTACCCACCTGTGAATACAGCAAGTGTCACCGTCATATTTTCTGAAAAATCTCTTTGCCCAGGATTCTTCTCCTGGGAAGCTGAGAAGCCTCAGAGAAAAAGGGAAACAAGATTAACTCATTTGCTTCTCCTGTGTTTTGCTGCTTTTGAATGTGGTTGAAGATTGTTTATCCAACATGTGATTTGTTTTTACTTATTGGCCAATAACGGCCAAGCTGTGTCAGACTCTGGAGAGAGAGTCACAAGTTTTCTTTAGTATCTTTTAGCCTTCTGTCTGTATCCTTTCTGTATTCTTTAGTATAGTTGAGTATAGTTTTAGTACAGTATTCTTTAATATAATATAGATCATAAAATAATAAATTATCCTTCTAAGAACATGGAGTCAGATTCATTATTCCTCCCTTCGATGGGGGTCTCAGAAAATACCACAAGCAAGTACCTACCAACCCATCATTCATTTAGGTGGAGCTGCCTAGGCCAGCACAATATTTTAGCATATACTGGAGTGCAGAGGAGAGTACTGAAAAAAGTCCACTTAGAAATAAGTTGTTCTAGTTTGAAAGCCAACCACTGGGAGATCCCAAGTCAGAAATACAATTTAATAGGAAAATTAAAATAAATGCAATAGTACAGAAACATTGACAGAGTCAGGATACAACCTGACACCCTGTTTTTCAGGGTGGTGCTAGCAGTCCCATTAAATGGTGGCTGCAGTTCTCTTGAAGTGATAGATGTGGTTCTGTTGAAGAGGTGATCCTGTAGAAGGGTCTGGTCTTCCTCTGAAGGTCCAGTGGTCGTGATGTAGCTCTTGTTCTCTGGGAATCCAGTAGGTAAGGCTGCCCGTGATGTTCCACATCTCAGATTATATCCAGGTAGGAATGCTAGGTTCCTTCCCCTGGGCAAAGCATCTCACAATGGGATGATGGATGATGTAATTTCATGAGTCATGAAGTGAGACTTGATGACCAATTAACAGAAGATATCTGCACACAGAGGGAGTTATCAGGGATGAGTCATGGAAGAGATAAAGAACACTGCCCCACCTGAATTTAACAGTTTATGGAGATGATAATTGAATTCTTTCTTTTGGTTGCATTTTACATTGTAACCCAAGACATTAATGTAGGCTCTACCTCAGAGGTATGAGAAGACTATTTCCTATGTGTCTTCCTGGGAAACACTTGCAAAGTGTGTTACAGAAATGCCTTTTCACAGAAGTACCAGGTGGGGAACCAGCAACGTTGCCGCGCAGAGAAGCAAGGGCATGATCAGTGGCGACACATTGAACATCCACTTCTCAGCCTTCTCCTCCTCAGAGCCATCAGCAAGGACAGTGGGGCCATGGCCTCTAGTTCATTTGCTTGTGACCCTATGTTCCTCTGGAGAGGAGGAGTGTTGGGCAAGGCAAAATTATCTGTAAATCCCCTTGGGGCTGATTCCCGTCTGAGCAGTGCAGATGGAGACTGCCTCTCAGGAAGCTAGGATGCTGCAAAGTGAACCACCCAGTTTTAAAGTGGTACAGTTGTTGTAACACAGATGTCAATAGAAGATACCATCTCTCTACAAACCTTGCCATGCAGGTGAGACAGAGCCATGAGAAACTGATGAGAAGGTAATGAGTCCTCCAGTAGATATTCTTCATTCCACTCTTACCATACTTTGGGGTTTACAGACCATTAAGGGACTTAAGGGCCTCTAGGTTGACTAATTGAATGTTGGCCCCAAAAATTCACCCTTCTCATCTCTGCATCCAGCCCTAACTCTTCCCTGAGATAAATTTTCTTTTAAAGCTAGCAGTGAAGATACAGAGAGTTAGTTTTGAAACAAATTCACCAGTTTCAATGACAAATAAAAGAGAATTGGCTTTCAGAAGGGCTATGCACCCAATGCTTGAAGATCCGGCCACCACCTGGGAGACTCAGTTGTGTCATGGTAAAGCAACCAGAGCTCAGTGAAAAAGGTCTGTCACCCTGGCCTGCAACAGGTTCCTTGTGTGAGTCACTTAATCTTATTATTCTATTTCACATTCTGTACTAAGAAACAAGATGGTTTCATTTCTCCTTTTATTTCTACAGTTTGTGAACTTGTTGCAGGAGGACAGGCTCTCCTGATGTCTTCATATAAGACCTAACAACAGTAAACATGGATGTACAATAAGAATGTGAGGCACCATCTTAAAATGAGCCAGGTAGAGACCCATTTAGTTCTGCAAACACAACTACAGTTGACTGTGTATCTTGAATGACCATGTCATCTTCAGCAATGCTACCTTCCACAGTGGCCACAGTCCAAGCCACATGTCAAATACATATTCTCATTTCTATAGTAAGACACTGTGATGGGTTGATGCTGGTCAAATGTCAGTGCGCCTATAAAAATCATTTATTTATTTTCCTCTGGTGTAGTTAAGGCAAAGTGGAAGTTTTCTAGAGTAGAAATCCATTTTGATTGAGGTGAAATGTATATATTTAAGTCTGTAGCTTGCTGTTTAGTCTGACTGCCTGTTCTCGTGAAGGGCCTGTGCTTGGAGGGACTGCTTCAGCAGAAGGACGAGATAAGGGGGGAGTGGGGGGCAGACAGAGCAAGGCAACCTGACCCAGGAGTTCTTTCTGATAAAGAAGAATTAGCAATTAGCGGCAAGTGTCACGCGAAATTAGTGGAATGAATATGCATGAACCTATTGTGAAATTGCATGCATATGTATTTGAGAGGGAGATAAAAGGGGATCTGATCTGGCGTTCCCAGGGGTACGCATGTCATTTTAGGGGAACGATTCCCACATGCATCCAGCACTGTAATAAACATATCGGCTTTACAACTTTCACAAAAGTTGTGGAGTTTGTTTGCTTCAGCAAATCATAGTTAAGCAGAGAAGGAGGAAAGAAAACTCATGGGGTGACATAAGGATTAGGAGAAAAACACTAAGGGCAAAACAGGCTTAAAACTTTAAAAGGTATAAAGAAAAAATTATTAGCAGAATTAAAAGACGATAATTAGAACCAAAAATAAACCATTAGAACACCTTTCCCCCACCCCCAGCCCTTCTTTCCTTCCTACCAACAGCGCAGGGAGACAAAACATGGGATTTTTAATCAGTTTGTCACTTCTAAAAATCTTTCTTCGGTTCACTTAGGGAGAAGAGTCTTTTGCTGTGCCATGGGGTCTTTCCTACAGGAAACAGTTCTCTGTGAACTTTTCCAACATGGTTTTAATTTTCACGGCTAAAAGTCCACCTGGAAATTGTTTGCAACGTGAAGTCCCTCCCACGGCTTGCAGTCTTCCCACAACTGCTTTTCGTGGGCCATTTAGCTTATATGGTGCAGTTTTTAAGGATGAGCTGTTCTAGTATAAAAGCAAGCGTCCTCTTCCTCTATCTCTGAAAGCAAGGGCTTTCTCTCTCTTTCTGTTCAAGCCTCTCAACAGATGACAGCTTTTCAGCATCCACATGCTCCAGCACGAGAGCCTTTTTCTCATAGCCTGTGGGTGAATGCTGCATCCCCCCACGCACTTCCTGACTTACAGGGAAAGAGTTTGTTGTATTATAGTCCTCACCATGGCTTGCAGAAGAATCACAGCTCCAACAATTGGAGCACTTCCTCCTCCCTCTTTTGCACCGACCTTAGTGTCACCATATTGTTCTCCTCATGTGTCATCACTTTTTCCTTTTCTCTGACTTGGGAGAGAATTGGTGTTTGTAGATCCATTTGTTCTCAAGTTCTGTCAATTGAAACAGTTTTTATAGAGCTCTGCAGCGCTGAAAGGTTAATCTTGTCCAGGCTCTGCAATTGGGGAATTGCTCGCCATGCTTCTCTCTCTATTGGTCACGTAGTCTCCACCAGCACTGCGCAAGCTGTGCCAGCTGCTGGCTCTACTCCGCGCCTTTTCTTCATGCAGGATGCTGAATAAAGAAAAGCTGCTGCCGCTGCTTTTGTCTTTCTGGCCTCAGCATGGCTGGTTAAAAGCGGCTAAGCAAATAAAGTCCGTTGCGAACAATGCCGAGACAACTGCAGCCGCACAGCGCCGCCCTGGCCACATAGTTGCTCGCGACGCCGGGATGGCCTGCAGCAGCATGGCCTGGCAGCTGTGCCAGGAAAGGGTCCAGCGGTCCCCTCTGGAAAGGGGCCCTGGCCGGCCCCGCCGGGGAGGGGGGCCCGACTGGACTCTCCAGTCCTCTGTAGAGAGCAGGGAGCAAGAGAGCTTCCAGCGGTTTTTTTTTTTCATTCTTAAATATGTTATCATAGAGGCATTACCAGCTTTTCTAATTGGCTTAGCAGTGTGCCACTTATCAGAGCTAGCCAGCGATTGGTTTTGCCAGGCACAGAGGAAGCTGCTAGCAGCTCCTCACAGAGTATCACTTCCGTGTTTTTTTCCCCTTCACCAAAAATCAATTATTGCTAAACCAGCACAGACACCTTAGCTCTTACCCTGTCCTTTTCACTACTAGTTCACGGCTCCAACAAAAAACCACAAAACAATGAAAATCAAGAAAAGAATAACAAGGTGTTTTGCTTGATACTACCCTGGAGAAGTAGAGTTTGCTGACCATTCTACTCGGAAGCAGTGTCATGCTACTGGTGCATGCACCATGGCTTGAGAATCCATCTCTTGATAGCAACTGCCTGCAGCTCAAGGTCCATATATAGTCCTGATGTAGAAATAGACTGGTTTCCTAAGGAAACAAGGCTAATGTCACACTGGGTTTGTGTATATGTGAATGCACACATAAGCTCCTTGCCTGCCTGCATGATCCTTTCTTCAATGTTGTTAGAATATTTTGTCCAGTTTTAATAAAATTTGATGCAAGAACAGAAATCTTTGTGATAAAATACTCCAAAAACTTTTGTTCAACTTATTCACTGGCCAGAAGAAATGGACCCCTGAGGGAGAGGAAAGGGAGTGCTGCATGCAGAAAATGATGCTGGAGTAACGCAAGCACGTACATGAAGGACTCATAGCCCTGTGCATCCCAAAACCTCTGCAAACAAAGACAGAACCAGTAAAGAGGTTTGCAGCTCTGGGTGCACATGCCATTGTGTCACATCTCTAACACATCTCTGTTAGCCTGGAGACCATGGTGCTTTTGAAACAACCAGTGTGCACTGAGTTGGCCAAGCCTTTATGAGGCTGCCAGGAACAGCACCTATCCCCTCCTGTGGTTCAGTAGTGGGGGACCTCCAGCTGGACCGCCAGCTGGACCCCCAGCTTCCTGCACTGGTCCCAGTTACTTCCCCTATTGCTTCCCTGCAGCATCTCCTAATCCCTAAAACCAGCACTGGGGACATTTTATCATGGTTTGAGAAGAGACGCCCAGCACAAGCAAACAAAGAAATGTCACAGAAGGCCATTGAAATTCAGCAGTGGGAGAGAGGGACTTCTGCAAAACAAAACCTGTCCTCAACACAGATGGCTCCCGCAAGCCCTGGTCATATGGCAGCTAATTAAATACACTAGTCTTCCTCCTTTGGCACTCCATATTCAGCAGTAAAAGCCTGCTTACACTTCTTCAACCCATCCCTTCCCAGCCAGATGTTTGCTTCCTTAAGAAATACTTGGCTACATTAAAAAAAAAAAAAAAAAAAGAAAAAAAAAAAAAAGAAAAAAAAAAAAAAAAAAAGGTCACAATTGTTTGGGAGCAGGCAAACAGTGAGATATGGGCATCATCTGGCTCAGGCAGAGGACCCAGCTGGCACAGCTGGAAAAGACACTGTGCCTTATTCCCATCACAACATATCCATGACACGATGCAAGACAGGTGCTTCTCTAGCAGGCCTTGGAGAAGGAGAATGAAAGGTAACAGCTGAGATCCAACCCTCCCTGCTCATCACAGGGAGGATTAAACCACCTTCAGGAGGGACCAGCCTCCTCCATGTGACTACAGGGGAGCCCAGGAGGACTCAGAGTCCAGTTTGGGCACCGCAGGTGCCTTCAAGGACCAAGATGAACCTGGGCCTGAGTGGTTCTCAGCTCAGAGCAAAACTGCTTTCTTAAGCTCTGAAGTTTTTACAAAGAAATCAATGCCTGCTCTCTTTTTGGGTAGAGCCCAAAGTAGTTATGGCATCCACAACTCTGGGCAACCTGCTTCAGTACCTCACCACCCTTTGGTGGGAGGGCATCAAACTGCAGCTGTTTCATTTGTGCCATCAGCAATATGGTACATAGAAAAGCTAGCCAAAAAAAGAAACCTGTGATGACTATCAAAGAGCTGAGTTTGTGTAGCATTGCACCCATACACTTGTGTAGAAAGGCTGTAAAAACTCTAGGAGCCTCCTGCCTGTTAGAGCAGCTCTTAATTGGTCTCTCAGCTGCTCAAAAGCTAGTTTCACCTTAAAGGCAATTAGAAGAATGCATCCCTACTGTGCTGGCACTTCTGGGGCTCTTCCACTATTCCATAATCTAGGAAGAGGCTGAGGTTTACTCTGCTGGTGTGAGCTTCAGATACCTGGCACCAGCATAATTTAGAGCAGCCTCAAGGCTTTGCTTAGAAAGAGTAGGGATCAAACCAGCACTGATAGAGTTTGCTCCTCCTCAGGGGGAATAATAAATTCAGGTGCTACTTCATGAGGTGCAAAACAACTGCTCCCACCCACCAGACACAAGAATAGCACTTGCAGATCAGGTTATGCTGAGCTTATATACAGTCTGTGGGGCCTCTATATATTCCCTGTATCCATGAGCAAGGTGGTAAACTCAAATAATAATGCTGCTTTCATGTGCAAGGTAAATGTGTACATTGGGCCAAACTCTCCTGGCAAAAATCCACAGAGGACAGTGGAGTGATGCCAGCTGAAGGTCTGCCCCACTGGTTTACATGCATTGTTCCCTCCTGCTGCTGCCAGTAGCTGCTTTTCTGGAGTTTGTGCTGATTAAAGCAACAGACAATCAAGCAGCCTAACTCTGAAATATCAAAACCACCAGAGTCATTTAAATGTGACAATCACTTTTTTCTTTAACCACTACTGTAGCTCTCAGTGGTTCTGCAAGGACATGCAGAACCATTGTTCTGTGGGGGTGTCCTGTGCAGGGCCAGGAGTTGGACTCAATGATCTTAGTGTGTCCCTTCCAGTTCAGGATATTCTATGATTCTATGCAGAAGGCTCCTGCATGCTCCCAGGGAAACCCATAGCTGGACCAGACAGGTACAGCTCCATGTTTCAATTTGCTGCTTCCTCTTAACTATCTTCCCCCCCAAAATTTCTGTAACTACTGAGACACACACATTGGCCATGAAAGTAATTGTGCTGCCAGCACTGGAACCCCTCCCACTCATTTCCAGTCTCCTCCTCCTCCTCCTGTAGTGACTTTCATCATATCTGCAAATATTCAGGAGGAAAGGGAAGTGGAAATAAGACGTTGCTTGGTGCTAAGAAGACAGCCCATTCCTCTCAAAAGGTGGGAAAATTTCAGTGTTATAAGGCCAAATCTCTGCTGTGGTAAAAAGAGCTACTTTTTTCATGCACATAGATGATGCCATTTAGCAGTATTCTGAGGAAAAAAAAATCACCTTAAATTGTTACTTTCCTTTCAAGTTCAGCTTCTAAGAGAAGTGCTCTCAGAGTGAGTAGTGTTAATCCCCTTGGACTCTCCCTTAATTTGATGGGAAATGATGCTTCAAGAAGTGATTTAGAGTTTTGAAAATTTTGGTCTCAGTCAGTCTGCCAAGAAAGCTGTGTCCAGGGAGAGCTGTTAGCAATTATCCTCCTCAAGGCTTCAAGTAGCCCTTTGAGTATTCAAGTGTGTATGGGAGGAGAGGGATTCAAGCTGCATGAGCAAAAAAGCCAAGTCATGCCCCGAGCTCTGATCAGTGGGTGTCTACAACCTAGATGAATTTGTCCAGGTTTTGGAGATACTCATGAGTCTTTCATCAAATTTGGGTTCCTGTCTGAACTCATCATGATGCCCACATGCTACTAAGGAGACAGAGTATCCTGGGCTACATCAAAAGAAGTGTGGCCAGCACATTGAGGGAGATGACTCTGCCCCTCTACCACTCTGGTGAGATCACACCTGGAGTGCTACATCCAGCTCTGGGGTCTCCAACACAGGAAGGACATTGACCTATTGAAGCAAGTTCAGAGGAAGGACACCGAGATTATTAGAAGAATGGAACACCTCTCCTATGAGGAAAGGCTGAGAGAATTGGGATTGTTCATCCCTTAAAAAGCGAAGGCTTTGGGGTGACCTAATTGTGGCCTTCAAGTACCTGAAGGGAGCCTACAAGAAAGATGGAGAGGGACTTTTTACAAGAGCATGTAGTGACAGGAAAAGGTGGAATGGCTTCAAACTGAAAGAGAGTAGATTTAGATTAGATATTAGGAATAAATTCTTTCTTGTGAGGGTAGTGAGGCACTGGCACAGGTTGCCCACAGGTCATGCATGTCCCATCCCTGGAAGTGTTCAAGGCCAGGTTGGATGGAGCTCTGAGCAACCTGGTCTAGTGAAAGGTGTCCCTGTCCATGGAAGGAGGGTTGGAACTAGATGATCTTTAAGGTCCCTTCCAACACTCTCTGCTCTGTACTGGTGCAGCTTTACCTCGAGTCCTGTGGGCAGTTTTGGGCCTCATAATATAGAAAAGACATTAAGCTGTTAGAGAGCATCCAAGGGAGAGTCACGAGGATGGCGAAAGGTCTGGAGGGGAAGCCTTGTGAGGAGTGGCTGAGGTCACTTGGTCTGTTCAGCCTGGAAAAGAGGAGACTGAGGTCAGACCTCATCGCAGTCTTCAACATCCTCACGAGAGGCAGCAGAGAGGCAGGTACCAATCTCTTCACTCTCATGACCAGTGACAGGACACGAGGCAACAGTATGAAGCTGAGTCAGGGGAGGTTTAGGTTAGATGTTCAGAAAAGGTTCTTCATCCAGAGGGTGGTTGAGCACTGGAATGGGCTCCCCAGGGAAGTGGTCACACCACCAAGCCTGACAGAGTTCAAGAAGTGTTTGGACAATGCTCTTGGGCACATGGTGTGACTCTTGAGGATGGTTCTGTGCAGGGCCAGGAGTTGGACTCAATGATCCTTGTAGGTCCCTTCCAACTCAGCTAATTATATGATTCTATGAGTCTATGATTCTATGAGTCTATTTGTACTGTGATAAAGCCTCAACCTGACTAAAGCTCCTTCGTCTAATGCCTAGGACAGAAAACAGCACTACACCCAAAAAGACTTGAGTAGTCACAAGATGTCCCTCTCCTGACCAGCGCTGCTTAAACACTCAAACTAAATTTATTTTAAGACTAATTGTAGGTGACACTACTGAAAAATCAAGCTAATGGCAAAACAAAATGGTTAAACAGATCATACAAAGAAAGGATTTTCTTATTTTCTTTCTTTTCCCTTTCCTCTTCCTCTCCTTCACTAAATGAAAAAATAAAAAGATTAATTTTTACCCAAACTTAAAGTACCAAAAATTTCTCCCCAGAAGGATATTTCAAGAAGATGTTATGCATCTGGGAGAAAATGAGACTTATACTGGAAGCATTTTCTGAAACATAACTATACTGTTTCTCACAAAATGCTGTCCCGCTTAACGAAGCCCTTTGCCTGGTAGACAGGAATGGATTCAGTTGTTCACAATGCACATTCCTGTATTATTAAAATGCAGGTGAAAGCTTTAACTGCCAAAAGACTGAAGCATTAGCACTCAGGCACAAAGCAGTTTAGAAGTGGGCTCCTTCATTTACCACTCATGCAATTATTAATCTTAAACCTCAATTGCACATAAAAATAAAAGAAGCCTGGCTGAACTTTTGATCCCTTCTGAATTGGTTAATCTGAAGCATAGTTCAAGATCATCTCCGCAGTGTATGCAGTGATGCAGGATGACACCCACTCTGTGTTACTTCCTGCATGTCCAAGCAAGGCTTTGCAAACCTTGCAAAGGTTATGTCTTGGACACAAACTGTTTGAGTAAGTTTAATCCCCTCCTCTCCCTCTGGTTTCAGGAGAAAAGGAAAATACAGAAAGAATAAGACTTACCTTCTTTCTGGAGTGTGGTCTGTCATCCTCTTTAGTTGCCTTGCTATTTTTACCAGCTCGAGAAAGCTTCTCCTCCCCAGACTGCTTGATGGTGATTTTGATCTCAGGAGGGCATATATAGTTCTCCAAGTTCTTTGGGGGCTTCTTAGCTCTCTTGGTGGTCTGGATCTTTAGTTTTAAACTCCCCTCTGTAAAGTTAGCCTCCTTGATGGAAAATTCCTGCTCCTCCAGGCTGTTTCCCACCACCCATTTCTCACTGTCTGCATTGGAAGTGGAATCCACATCTCTCCCAGAACCCAGCTTGTCCTCTTCCTCAGGCTCCAGCCTCTTGCCACTCACCAGGATCCCTTTCCCCGATCCTGCCACAGGCAGCATCGCCTCCTTCACACAGCAGGAGGCAGACAGAGGCTTCACAGAGGTGACAGTGGCTCGCAGAAAATCTGCATTACCCCCCCCTTGCCAAGAACAGCCCAGAGTCGCTCTGGGCTCCATAACAATACTGCAACACCCTGGAGTTTTATCAGAGGGAAGGGGAGTGCAGGAGGGGATGAGGAAAGCAAGGGCAGGTACGATCCAAGGGAACGAATGGCAACTGTCCACCAAATTCAATGTCCTAATTGCCCAAAGGCTGCAAGGAGCTCAGAAGAGACCAGATCTGGCACTGTTAAAAGAAGAGAGAAGAAAAAAGGAAGTTAGCATGTGCACGCATATGGAACATGAGTGTGAAGCTGATTGAAGCAGAGCACAGAGCACGCTTGGGCTTCCCCTGCATCTCAAGGTCTTTCCTTGAAGCAAAGACTTGCCAACATTTCTGGGGGCTGGAACTGGTATCACAAAGCAAGGAACAATAACCACGTGTATTGCTAAATTGATGAAAAAAAAATATATGTAGTCTAAGTGTAAATGCCTTTAACTCAACTTGGGAAATAAATAAAATAAATGAGCAGACAACCAGCTTTCCACAGTCATCAACCCTTGTTGCTTCGAAGTGCTTGCTGTCACAGGGTTTTTCCAAAGGGAAAATAATAGACGCAGATGCTTGCCTTGGGTTAAACAATACTCAATGACCAGAGTACAGAAAACATGGCACTGCCCTATGAATGAGTGTCTTGGGTTACAATGCAAGATGTAACCAAAAGTATGTATTCTATCACCATCTATTAAAACCAGGTGGGGCAGTGTTCTTTATCTCTTCCATGACTTATCCCTGATAACTCCCTCTGGGTGGGATATCCTCTGTTAATGGGCCATCAAGCCTCACTGCATGACTCATAAATCTACATCATCCCATTGTGAGATGTTCTGCCCAGGGGGAGGAACCAAGCATTCCTACCTGGATATAATCTGAGATGTGGAACACCATGGGCAGCCTTACCTACTGGATTCCCAGAGAACAAGAGCTACATCACGACCACTGGACCTTCAGAGGAAGACCAGACCCTTCTACAGGATCACCTCTTCAACAGAACCACATCTATCACTTCAAGAGAACTGCAGCCACCATTTAATGGGACTGCTAGCACCACCCTGAAAAACAGGGTGTCAGGTTGTATCCTGACTCTGTCAG
Source organism: Agelaius phoeniceus (assembly GCF_051311805.1). Lineage (NCBI taxonomy): Eukaryota > Metazoa > Chordata > Aves > Passeriformes > Icteridae > Agelaius > Agelaius phoeniceus. The sequence continues at coordinate 18,906,359 of NC_135301.1, forward strand.
TGTTTCTGTACTATTGCATTTATTTTAATTTCCCTATTAAAATGTATTTCTGACTCGGGATCTCCCACTGGTTGACTTTCAAACTGCTACATATTTTGGCTCCCAATGTAGGGCCAGTCCTGAAAAAGTCAGAATTGCAATTTCGTATTGCAGAAGCCACCTATTCACCATGATGCTCAACATGTTTACATGGTGTTGTACCTTGCTCTCTATATTTTTCCGCACATAGGGAACTGCCTGCCTGTTGTAATGCTTCTGTTGATATCAGGGTATGGTATAAAAATTGCTCTGTTTATTATGTCTACTGCATGATAACCTCCTAGGCAATGAACATCATTTGGAATATATACTCAGTTTTGTTTGCTTTTCCTAGTCTGGGCTGCTACGTCTGGGGCCTCCTCAACAATTGCACCCAGCCCCTAGCAGGAAGAGCAGAGAGTGGTTTCTTCCAGCTTTTCAGGCCTGACACAGCCATTTTTGAAAATATTGAGTTCTCTCTGGGTGTCTAGGGTGGCATAATCCTGTTGTCAGTTCTGCTTTCTCTTCTCTCTATGACCTGCACCGTGTGCATCATGCTTAGAAATACAACACTACTTGGTGTGGTACAGTGTCTTCTTGAAGAGGAGGAGAAAAGAAGCAAGTCAGCAGGCACCATGTCTACGCAACCTGTCACAAGGAGAAAAGGAACAAAAAGAGTAGTCAATGCTTCCACACAAACCAACACCAAGTCAGAAATGCCTAAGCCCATAGCAGTTGCCCCTGTTCAAAAGAAGAAATCAAATAGCAAATCAGTCTTCATAATGACTGATGTGGAGGCAGCTAGACCTTCACACCCAGCAGAAGAGACAGAGCCAGAGATCATCACTGGGTCTCTATCCCTGGGTCAGCTCTGTGACCTGTGGAGGGAGTTCACCTGTCAGACAAATAAGTCCATCCTGACCGGGCTGCTCCGCCTCTGGGATGCTAAAGCCAATGACACCATTCCGGATGGAAATGAGGCCAGGCAACTGGGATTCCTGTCCTGGGATGTGGTCATTGACCAGGGGATTGGGAGAACTCAGGAAGCTCTCAGCCTCTGGTGGCAACTGCTGGTGAGCGTAAGGGATAGATACCTTTGTAAAGAAGACCTCCAGGTGCAGCAAAGGAAAATGGAGCACAATTAAACAAGGTATTCGATGCCTAAGGGAATTGGCTGTGCTGGAGATCATTTGCTCAGAAGGCAAAAGATTCCCTAAGAGCCCAGATGGTGTCCAGTGCACGTCACAAATGTGGTTGAGATTCACATGACTTGGACCAGAGATATACTCCTGTTACCTAGTGGCACTGCAATGGAGGGAATGAGAGGACAAGGTGGGAATGTTAGTTAACAAACAAAGAATTTACGAGGACACTGTCATTGCCCCATTACATACCCATGTCTCGTCCATGGAAAGAAAGCTGTCTGAGCATGTCTGAAGCTTGGAAGAGAAACTGAAAAAGGAGCTTAAGGAAGGAATTTACCACATCTCACCAGAACCAACAAGACACTCTGCCATTAGGAGATGTCGCCCAGCCGAGAAAGTATATACTCCACGAGGTAACCTCTGGTTTTTCCTTCAGAAGCATGAAGAAGACATGAGGAAGTGGGATGAAAAGCCCACCTCCTCCTTAGCAGCCCAGGAACACGAATTGAAATTGAAACATCTACCACAAGAAGCTCATCTAGGGTCAACGCTGCTCTGCTCTCTCATGGACAGGACTCCAGATGGTACAGGAATGATAATATGACCGATTCTCTTGAAGGGACCTCAGGAACATATATACAGGAGGAGATCAATGTGCCCCATGACCAGAAATAGAGAGGCCCTGCCTCTAGCCAAGTAGAGGAAAGGGACAATCAGATCTATTAGACTGTGTGGATCCGATGGCCTGGCACGTCTGACCTGCGAAGATATATGGCTTTGGTTGACACCGGCGCTCAATGTACCCTGATGTCATCAAGGTATGTGGGAAAGGAATCCATTTCTATTTCTAGAGTGACAGGAGGATACCAGCAGCTGACTGTGTTGGAAGCTGCAATGAGTTTAACTGGGAATGAGTGGCAGAAACACCCCATCATGACTGGCAGAGAGGCCCTGTGTATGCTCAGCATGGACTATCTCAGAAATGGATATTTCAAGGACCCAAAAAGACATCGTTGGGCTTTTGAGATAGCTGCTGTAGAGACAGAAGACATCAGACAACTGAATACCCTGCCTGATCTCTCAGACGACCCCTGTGATGTGGGACTGCTAAGAGTTGAAGAACAACAGGTAACAATAGGCACAACAACAATGCACCGACAGAGACTCTGTGAGTCCCATCCAGGAGATGACTGGTAAACTGGAGAGCCAAGGGGTGGTCAGCAAGGCTTGTTCACCCTTTAACAGGCCTATGTGGCCAGTAAGTCCAGTGGGGAATGGAGACTGACGGTGGATTACTGTGGCCTGAATGAAGTCACACCACCACTGAGTGCTGCTGTGTCAGACATGTTGGAGCTTCAGTACAAGCTGGAGTCCAAGGCAGCAAAGTGGTACGCCACCATCAATATAGCCAATGCCCTTTTCTCCATTCCTTTGGCAGCAGAGTGCAGGCCCCAGTTTTCCTTCACCTGGAGGGACATGCAGTACACCTGGAACTGGCTGCCCCGGGGGTGGAAGCACAGTCCCACCATCTGCCATGGACTGATCCAGGCTGCACTGGAAAAGGGCAAGGCTCCAGAACGTCTACGGCATATGGATGACATCATTGTGTGGGGGAGAACAGCAGGGGAAGTCTTCCAGAAAGGAGAGAAGATTATCCAGATCCTCCTGAGAGCTGGTTTTGCCATTAAGCAAAGTAAGGTTAAGGGACCTGCTCAAGAAATTCAGTTTCTAGGAGTCAAGTGGCAAGATGGATGTCACCAGATCCCAACAGAGGTGATTAACAAAATCACTGCTATGTTCTCACCTACCAACAAGAAGGAAACCCAGGCTTTTCTAGGAGCTGCGGGCTTTTGGAGGATGCATATCCTGGAGTACAGCACAATTGTAAGTCCTCTTTATCTTGTGACACAAAAGAGAAATTATTTCCAGTGGGGCCCTGAACAACAAGCATTCAAGCAAATTAATTAGGACATTGCCCATGCAGTAGCCCTTGGGCCAGTCAGAACGGGGCAAGATGTGAAGAATGTGCTCTACACTGTGGCTGGGGAGAATGACCCTTCCTGGATCCTGTGGTAGAAGTGACCTAGAGAGACTTGAGGACAACCGATCGGGTTCTGGAGTCAGGGATACAAAGGATCTGAGGCCAGCTATATCCCAATTGAGAAGGAGATTCTTGCAGCTTATGGAGGGGTTTGAGGTGCCTCAGAAATGGCACTGAAGTGCAGCTGCTTCTGGCTACCAGTGCTGGGTTGGAGGTTCAAGGGAAAGGTTCCTTCCACGCATCATGCCACCAACGCCATGTGGAGAAAGCGGATCGCTCTGATCACACAACTCCACATAGGACATCCTAATCACCCTGGGAGTCTGGAAATTGTAACAAACTGGCCTGAAGGTGAGACTTTTGGATTATCTTCTGAAGAAGAGGAGGTGCAAGTGACATGTGCTGAGGAAGCCCCACCATATAACAAGCTACTGGAGAGTGAAAGACGATATGCCCTCTTCACTGATGTTTCCTGACAAACTGTAGGTGCTAATCAGAAATGGAAAGCTGCTGTATGGAGCCCTAAGTGATGAGTAGCACAAGCTACCGAGGGACAACGTGAATGGAGTAGGTCGCAGAGCTTAAAGCCATCCAGCTGGCTTTGGATATCATCAAATGAGAGAAATGGTCGAAGCTCTATCTCTACACCAACTCATGGATGGTACCTAACATTCTGTGGGGATGGCTGGATCACTGGAGAAAGGCCAACTGGCAACACAGAGGGAAACCCATCTGGGCCGCTGAGATTTTGCAGGACATCACCACCCAGGTAGAGAGGCTGACTGTGAAGGTTCGACACGTGAATGTGCATGTACCCAAGAGTCAGGCTAATGAAGAGCATCATAACAACAAGCAGGTGGACTGAACTGCCAAGGTGAAAGTATCTCGGGTGGATCTGGACTGGTAGTACAAGAGAGAATTATTTCTAGCTCATTGGGCCCATGATATCTCTGGTTATCAGGGACAAGATGAAATGTACTGATGGACTCATGACCAAGGGGTGGACTTTACCATGGACAGTATCTCACAGGTCATCCACAGCTGCAAGACCTGCGCTACCATCAAACAGGCCAAGCGGCTAAAGCCTCAGTGGTACAGTGGACAATGGTCGAAGTATAGGTATGGGGAAGCCTGGCAAATTGACCACATCACCCTTCCCTAAACCCACCAAGGTAAGCGCTATGTGCTGATGATGGTGGAGGCCACCACTGGATGGTTGGAGACCTACCCTGTGCCTCATGCTACTGCCTGGAACACCATCTAGGGCCTGGAAATACAAGTTGTGTGGAGACATGGCACCCCTGAGAGAACCGAGTTGGACAATGGGACCCATTTCAAGAACGGCCTTATAAACACCTGGGCCAGAGAACATGGTCTCAAATGGCTATATCATATCCCCTATCATGCACCAGCTGCCAGGAAAGTTGAACGGTGCGACAGACTACTTAAGACCACCCTGAAGGCACTTGGTGGGGGTAGACCTTCAAATATTGGGTAATGAATTTAGCAAAGGCCACCTGGATGGTAAACACAGAAGGCTCCATCAAATGAGCTGGTCCTGCCCAGTCCAAATAATTGCACACAGTGGATGGAGATAAAGTCCCTGTGGTACACATGAAAGGTATTTTAGGAAAGACTATTTGGATTAATCCCATCTCAGGCAAAGACAAACCCATCTGTGGGATTATTTTTACTCAAGGACCTGATTACACTTTGGTGGGTAATGCAGAAAGATGGAGAAACCTGTTGTGTACCACGAGGAGACCTAATCTTAAGTGAGAACTGTGTGTAAGGTTTCAAGACGGTATTGATTTGGATACAATGCAGATGGTAATAGAATAAGGGGTGGATAATGCCTTAGGTTACCATGTGAGATGCAACCAAAAGTATGTATTTTATCACCATCTATGGAATCGTGTCCAGCCGGGATGAATAGTAGTTTTGCCTCAGTAGCATATACAGAAGGCATTAACCTGAGGCCATGGGAAACAGGATACTGAGGGGGGGTACACTTAGCCAGGTCATGGTGAGAAGAGTGGGGTCATGGGAGTCAGTATGCTAATAGAACTATCCTATATTTGGTTAGGTTCCTGGTTCTTGTTCTCAGTTGATTCAGTACTGGATAGAAATAAGGTCATGTTCCGAGATCATGATTGGACTTTTGCCCTCAGAAGACCCCTATACCTGGTTGTGTTTGCATGCCCATGGGTCTTTGGAATCTTGACCCTGTATTCTGCGGTCTCCATGTTTTGTTATTTTGTTATTAAAGTCTTTATTTTCTGGGCAAGACCATCATTCCCATCCCTTATTTCGCCAGGTCCCTCCAGTCAAGCTGAACAAGGGGTCACCGCAAGCTCAAGACTGTGATAACCATCTGTTAAAACAGAGGTGGGTTCCTCACTCTCGCTAGCCATGCAGGTGCGGGGTGGGGTTTTATCCAGCCAGCAGGGTGGTGGTTAAAAAAGAGCTCTAGGGAGGGCAGTGACCCGGAGCAGGCAAACAGGGCGTGGCACATTTACGAGTACGTGGCACTGCAGTTTGCTGGGCAGTTAGCACAGGCAGGGCTATCAGGCAGGGTTGCAGGTATCCTCCTGCTAGTGGGGTTTTCACTTTGTTTTGTGTAACGATTTGATTGATTGGTTGGTTTTGGGTTTTCTTTTAGCAATGGTCTTTATATGATCAAAAGCTGCATCTACTAAGAGTGAATGTAGCCCAACAGAACCCTTCAAGAAGGACATGTCTGTCCAGACCTATTCCTGTGAGGAGTGTTTGAGCTTGTCAGTGGTACCAGGGGGCATTGCAAAAGAAGCCTGTCTGCAGTGTGAACAGGTGAATTATCTCCTTTTGCTGTTGGCCAAGCTTATAGAGGAAGTAGAAAGACTAAGGAGTATTAGGGAAAGTGAAAGGGAAATAGATTGGTAGAATTCCACCCTTCCTTGAGGGACGCCCACCAGGAGTCAGAGGACTCCCATGCCTCCCACCGTCAGGCAATAGGAGGACACCCGGTGGATGAAGAGGAGTGGAAATGGGTTCCTATTCAGGGAGGTAATGGAAATTCCTCCCGACCCCCATCACCTACCCAGGTGCCACTTCAGAAGTAGTATGAGGCCCTGGATCCAGAAGGTCAGGTATATGACACTGAAGAAAATAATCTGCCTGGAGAGCCTCCCAATTACACTTTGTCTGTCAGAAGGATTACCACCTCTAACATTAAAAAGAAAAGAAGGGTAGTCGTAGCAGGCGACTCCCTATTGAGGGGAACAGAGAGCCCCATATGTTGTCCAAACCCATCCCACAGGGAGGTCTACTGACTCCCTGGGGCCCGGGTACAGGATATTACTGAGAGACTTTCTGGGCTGATTTGGCCCTCTGATTATTACCCACTGTGGATACTCCAGGCTGGAGTGATAAGATTGAAAAGAGGAGTGTCAGGGCAATTAAAAGGGACTTTAGGGCACTGGGTCAAGTGGTTGATAGGGCAGGAGCACAGTCCCTTTGGTGGCAGAGACAAATGATGAAAAGAATAGGAGAACCCACATGATCAACATGTGGCTTAAGGGTTGATGTCATCAGCAGAATTTTGGGTTCTTTGATCATGGGGCAACTTTTACGGCACCAGGCCTGCTGAAACATGATGGGCTCCATCTCTCTGTTAAGGGCAAAAGGATTTTAGCTCATGAACTGGCAGAGCTCATTGAGAGGGCTTTAAAATAGGTTTGAAGGGGTAAGGGGATTCAGCTAGGCTCTCCAGAAGCAGAGTTAGGGGTGAAATAAGCAGCTGAGCTGAAGTGCATGTATACTAATGGACGATGCATGGGTAATAAACAAGAAGAGCTGGAAGCCATGGTGCAGCAGCAAAGCTATGATGTAGTTGCCATCATGGAAAAGTGGTAGGACGATTCGCATTACTGGAGCACTGCACTGGATGGCTGCAAGCTCTTCAGAAGAGACAGGGAAGGGAAACAAGGTGGAGGGGTGGCCCTTTATATTAGGGAGACTTTTGATGCCATAGGTATTGAAACTAATGACAACGAAGTTGAATGCCTATGGGTAAGAATTAAAGGGAAGGCCAACAAGGCTGACATCCTGCTGGGTGCCTGTTATACACCAGCCAACCACAAAGAAGAGCTAGACAACTTATTCAGTAAGCAGCTGGAGAATGTTTCAGGATCACCAGGCCTTGTTCTTGTAGCTGAATTTAACCTACCAGACATCTTCTGGGTACTTAAAACAGCAGATAAGAGGAAGTCTAGGAGGTTCTTAGAGTGTGTGGAGGGCAACTTTTTGTTGCAGCTGGTGAGTGAGCCCACCAGGGGAGGGACTGTTAGACCTGTTGTTTACAAATAGAGATGGGCTGGTGGGAGATGTGGCGGTTGGAGGCTGCTTGGGGCATAGTGATCATGAAATTATAGAGTTCTCTATATTTGATGAAATAAGGAGGAGCATCAATAATCTTTGACACTAGACTTCCAGAGGGCAGACTTTGGCTTGTTTAGGAGACTTATTCGGAGAGTTCCTTGGGAAGCAGTCCTTAAAAACAAAGGAGTCCAGGAAAGGTGGGTGTGCTTCCAAACAGAGATCTTGAGGGCACAGGAACAGACTGTCCCTGTGTGCTAAAAGATGAGCTGATGAGGCAAATGTCTGGCCTGGATGGGCAAGGAGGTTTTGAAGGAACTTAGGAATAAAAATATGTATCATCTTTGGAAGGAGGGTCAGGTTTCTCAGGAAATATTTAAGGGGGTTGCTAGGGCATGTAGAAAAAAAATAAAGATGCCAAAGCTCACTTAGAATTTAATTTGACAACTTTTGTGAAGGATAATAAAAAATGTTTTTACAAATATGTTAATGGCAAAAGGAAGGATATGACCAACATCAGTTCTCTACTGGATGTGGGAAGGAATTTAGTAACTGCAGATATGGAGAAGGTGGAGATGTTTAACTTCTTCTTTGCCTTGGTCTATAGAAGAAAGATGGCTTGTCCTCAAGACAACTGTCCTCCTGGGTTGGTAGATGGTGTTAGGGAGCAGAATGGTCCCCCTGTTATACAGGAGGTCTCAGTCAGAGAACTGCTGAGATACTTAGTTTTTCATAAATCTATGGGACCAGATGGGATCCATCCCAGGGTGATGAGGGAGCTGGCAGATGAGCTTGCGAACCTGCTTTCCATCATTTACCAACAGTCCTGGCTCACTGGTGAGGTTCCAGGTGACTGGAAGCTGGCCACTGTGATGCCCATTCACAAGAAGCGTATGAAAGAAGATCCTGGCAATTATAGGCCATTTAGTCTGACCTCAGTACCCCGTAAGGTGATGAAACAGTTTATATTGAGTGTCATCACACAGCACTTAGAGGATGGCCAGGGTATCAGACCCAGCCAGCATGGGTTAAGGAGGGGTAGGTCGTGTTTGACCAACTTGATCTCCTTTTATGACCTGGTGACCCGACTGGTGGATGCGGGAAAGGCTGTGGATGTTGTCTATCTGGACTTAATCAAAGCCATTGACACTGTCTCCCACAGTATACTCCTGGAAAAGCTGACAAAGACTTAAACAGGTGCACTTTTTGCTGGGTTAAGAACTGGCTGGATGGTGGGGCCCAGAAAGTGATGGTGAATGGTGCTGCATCCAGTTGGTTGCCAGTCACCAATGGTGCCCCTCAGGGGTCTGTGCTGGGGCCAGTTCTGTTCAATATTTTTATTGATGACATAGATGAGTGTATTGAGTCTTTCATTCATAAATTTGCAGATGACACTAAGCTGTGAGTGTGTGTTGATCTGTTAGAAGGTAGGATGGCTCTGCAGAGAGACATGGAATGTTTGGATAGATGCCCAAAGTCCAATACAATCAAGTTTAATAAGTCCAAGTGCTGAGTCCTGCATTTTGGCCACAATAACCCCCTGAAACATTATAGGCTGGAGACAGTGTGGCTGGACAGTGTCCAGGTGAAAAGGGACCTAGGGATACTGGTCAAAAGCCAACTGAACATGAGCCAGCAGTGTGCCCTGGTGGACAAGAATGCCAATGGCATCCTGGCCTGTATCAGGAACAGTGTGGCCAGCAGGACCAGGGAAGTTATTCTTCCTCTGCGCTCGGCACTGGTGAGGCTGCAACCTTGAGTACTGTGTCCAGTTCTGGGCCCCTCAGCTTATGAATGATGTTGAGACCCTTGAATGTGTCCAGAGGAAGGCAACAAGGCTGGTGAAGGGCTTGCAACACAAGCCCTATGAGGAGCAGCTGAGAGAGCTGGGGTTGTTTAGCCTGGAAAAAAGGAGACTCCGAGGTGACCTTATCACACTCTACAACTACCTGAAGGGTGTTTGTAGTCAGGTGGGGGTTACTCTCTTCTCCCAGGCAACAACTGACAGAACGAGAGGGCGCAGTCTTAAGCTGCGCCAAGGGAAATTTAGATTGGATGTTAGGAAGAAGTTTTTTATGGAAAGGGTGATAAAGTACTGGAATCATCTGCCTGGGTGGGTGGTGGAGTTGCCATCCCTGGATGTCTTTGTAAAAAGATTGGATGTGGCATTCAATGCCATGGTTTAGTTGAGGTCTTAGGGCATGGGTTGGACTAAATGATCTTACAGTTTTTTTCCAACATTGTGCTTCTGTGAATCCGTGAATACCAGGTGGGGCAGTGTTCTTTATCTCTTCCATGACTTATCCCTGATAACTCCCTCTGGGTGGGATATCCTCTGTTAATGGGCCATCAAGCCTCACTGCATGACTCATAAATCTACATCATCCCATTGTGAGATGTTCTGCCCAGGGGGAGGAACCAAGCATTCCTACCTGGATATAATCTGAGATGTGGAACACCATGGGCAGCCTTACCTACTGGATTCCCAGAGAACAAGAGCTACATCACGACCACTGGACCTTCAGAGGAAGACCAGACCCTTCTACAGGATCACCTCTTCAACAGAACCACATCTATCACTTCAAGAGAACTGCAGCCACCATTTAATGGGACTGCTAGCACCACCCTGAAAAACAGGGTGTCAGGTTGTATCCTGACTCTGTCAGTGTTTCTGTACTATTGCATTTATTTTAATTTCCCTATTAAAATGTATTTCTGACTCGGGATCTCCCACTGGTTGACTTTCAAACTAGTACAATCAGGCAGCAGAGTTTCAAACTCCCTATTTCCCCACTTCCCTGGTTTGAGAGAGAGATCCCCTTGCCTGCCAGCTATTCTGGGGGGAAACCTGCTTTGGATGAACTATTCATTAGACACAGATTACAGCCCAAGATGCTCCCTCAAGTGTTGGAAGTACAGGAGGATCCACCTACATCTCTTTCAGGGCATGTCGGTGTCCCAAATATTTAGGGTGGTGGAAGAAAGATAAACTCAATATTGTCGGGAGTTCCTCATGCCCTTGGGCACTGCTGCTTTGTGGCAAAGGCTTGGGCTGACTGATACACAGACTGTGTTCTCATCCTTCAAATGTTGGCTTCCTTTAGAACATCACAGATGGAACCTTTTGAGATAGAAGCACTCATATTCAGTACCTTATGAAGTCTTCCCCAAAGTTAATGGAAGAAGCTGTGAATGGTCACAGAATCACAGAATGAACTAGGTTAGAAAAGACATTTAAGATAATCTAGTCCAACCTATGTCCTAACACTTCCTCATCAACTAAACCATGGCACTGAATGCCACATCCAGTCTTTTTTCAAACATGTCCAGGGACAGTGACTCCACCACCTACCTGGGAAGACAATTCCAGGGTGCAATCACTCTTTTAGTGAAGAATTTCTTTCTAATGTATAACCTAAACTTCCCTTGGCACAGCTTAAGGCTGCACCCTCTCATTCTGTCAGTTGTTGCCTGGGAGAAGAGAGTAACCCCCACCTGACTACAAACACCCTTCAGGTAGTTGTAGAGTGTGATAAGGTCACCTCGGAGTCTCCTTTTTTCCAGGCTAAACAACCCCAGCTCTCTCAGCTGCTCCTCATAGGGCTTGTGTTGCAAGCCCTTCACCAGCCTTGTTGCCTTCCTCTGGACACATTCAAGGGTCTCAACATCATTCATAAGCTGAGGGGCCCAGAACTGGACACAGTACTCAAGGTTGCAGCCTCACCAGTGCCGAGCGCAGAGGAAGAATAACTTCCCTGGTCCTGCTGGCCACACTGTTCCTGATACAGGCCAGGATGCCATTGGCATTCTTGTCCACCAGGGCACACTGCTGGCTCATGTTCAGTTGGCTTTTGACCAGTATCCCTAGGTCCCTTTTCACCTGGACACTGTCCAGCCACACTGTCTCCAGCCTATAATGTTTCAGGGGGTTATTGTGGCCAAAATGAAGGGCTTGGCACTTTGCCATTAATATATTTATAAAAATATTTTTTATTGTCCTTCACCCAAGTTCCCAGTTTGAGTTCTAACTGAGCTTTTGCCTCTGTAATTTTTTTCTACATGCCCTAGCAACCCCTTTCAACATTTCCTGAGATACCTGACCCTCCTTCCAAAGGTGATACACCCTCTTTTTTTCCTTAGATCCTTCAAGAGCTCTTTGCCCTTCCGGACTTGTCATTTTTCTGGGTGACTCATTTTTCAGCACATAGGGACAGTCTGTTCCTCTGCCTTCAAGATTTCTCTCAACTGAGGCAAAAGATGTATCACCAAACGACATAAAAAGGCTAAGCCAAATACAAAATATTTGGCTAAAAAATATACATAGGGTGTTTTTAAAGGTGTTGAGGTGCTTTCATACACCCTCTCTAAAATCCTCCCTATATCCACCTTCTCCCTCCCTATCATGCCAAGCCAGTTTGGTCTACAAAATTAGTGGAATAATATCTCCAAGACAAACAAAGATATTTTCTGCTACTTTAGCAGAAACAGCTTCCCAGTGGGTCAGAGGAGTATCACTTGTGGCATATGGAGAAGGGAACAAGAAGGCCCTATTAGAAGTAGGTGCTGGAGGGTGCAAACTTACTCTTTTAGCAGTAGCTCTCTGCTAGATTATCTCTGCTACACTGCCAAACCCCTCCCCTTGACCCCCTGCAAGCAAATTCTGAGCAAGGCCAAGGATTTCCCAGGTCATTCTTAGCAGCAATAAACTGTAAAGGAGAAACAAAAATGATCTTGCTACCTATCCCCAAATCATAACAGCAATATCATAACAGCAATATCAGTGTGGACTACTCTAAAGCATAGCTCACCAAGAAAAATCATGTCCTTATATCTCTGGCTTCTTTCTGCTTTTAAAGGTACCTTGAAGGAGATGATTAAAATTTAAAAAGAAATAATAATTATTAATTATAAATCCACTTTTCCACTGGAGTACGGCTGTCACAGTGCAGCTGGTCTGAAGTTGCCCCGCTAAAGTTGACCAGCCTAGAAACAAAACCAGGTCCCCAGATAAGTTGGATTCAAACTCAGAGATGTCAGCCAACCCTGTTCAAGCCTAGATGCAGATACACCACTGGTCAGAGATCTGGGCAGTGAGAAATCCCAACCAATTGGCTATCTAAACCTGGGAAATTCAAACCCCCTATGAAAGAGGCAGCCATAATAAACTCAGTGCTGTTTATTGAGGACCCTCGGTGAGTTTGTGTCATTTCTGTTTCCAACCAATGACCCCTAATGTAATATGTGGCCATGGGTCACATCTGACCCTGGCACATATGGCTACTAACAGAAAGTCCTAAGCATCCTAGAGCTTTATGAAACCATTAGGTGACGTCCACCCAGGTCCCAGCAGACACAAATTAAAATAAAGTTCCCATAAATAGCACAAGCTGACAGCCCAATAAGGAAAAATAAAAAAGAAAAAAAAAAAAGAAAAAAAAAAAAGAAAAAAAAAAGGAACTATCATGGAGCTGGAGTTTCTATCTGGCCTTGGAGATGATTTCCATAGCTCATAGTAGATAAAAGTATACCATAAAACCACTTCTGCTTAAGTTTCACATCTTCTGGCAATAGGGAGGAGACTCATTTCCCAGAGCTGCTGCCACTGGTCTCATTTCAAGTGATCTTGAAGAACTAACAGACCTAAGGTCTCCTGCACACCTGCCTTGATTCACTCTGTGGTCAGCAGGTCTCTCCAGTTCACCACCCATGAAACAAGGATAATGTTTACTTCATTCAAACCCATTGTGGGTTAGTTAATGCCCTTACATAGTTTTGAACCCAAGTGTTTTCCATGTGGTAGTCACTAATTGCTAATGCAATTAGTACATTAAAGCCACCCACTTGCAAGCAGCTGTTCAATCTAATTGACCAGCCTTATACTTCACCTCTCTTTTTGTGCCTAGAGAGGTAATTGGAGTCAGGGTTACCTTCCTCTTCCAACTGGCCCAATCAAAAAAAAAAAAAAAAAAAAAAAAAAAAAAAAAAAAAAAAAAGGCCTTCCTATTTATCTGACACTTCAAATTGTTAATCTCTTTGGAGAGTGATGAAATTTACACACTCTCCTAGGCTGAAACACAAACACAAGGTGGCAAAAGCTCAGAGGTTCAGTATTCCAGGGAGCTACTGCTCTGGTATGCATGTGTGTACAATGGGCACTCTGTTCTGACCTCCACCCACAGGCTTTTAACCTGTTTTGCTGCTGGTAGAAAAGAGAAGGCTTTTGGCAGACAGCATTGAGCTCAGCAGGCAGGGCAGAAGGACGAGTCCACAGTCAACAAGGGTGCAGGGAAGGAACCATGGCCACTGGCATAATGAACCAAACCATTTGTGACCCATTGTTGAAAGGGAGAAGAAATACCACTCATGGCTCTGAGCTGGGAAGGGTCTTTCATGGTTTTGAGCCATTGGGTAATGTTTTATGGAGGGTGAATAACAAGCCAGGTTTCTGCTCCAAAGTCTGGTTGTGGGTTTTGGACCCACGCTTTGGGTCATAATGCCCAAACACATCTCTGCTTGGCCATGCGTCTCCAGGTCCATAGAAACAAGCGATAGATGAATAGTCATTGCATTACACCAGTGTGAGGTGAATTCACGCCAAATCCACCTTAAAATCCCACATAAAAATATTGGCCTCCTGTTCTGCTGAGATCCTGCAGATGATGATCTCACCAGACCCAAAGGTAGCAACAAATAACCTTGTGTTCAAACACAGCCAGGCAGATTTAACTGGGTCATTGTTTTAGATATCTCCTTACTCTCCTTCAGGATTAATTGTTAAATTACTTGGGTCCATGTTGGAACCCAGGGCACAGGGAATATTTCTCTGCCTGTCCTGAGAAGTCCTGATCCCCAGGAGAACACTGCTTTTAACCTTTGTGCATGGAGAAAGCTTCCAAGACTTTGGGATGAATTGGAATCTACAAGTGTGTGAAATACAGTAGTATAGTTTATCACAGGGTGAAAAACTTAGAGTTTTGGGTTTTTAGTATGGAGGTAGATAGAAGACAAGATGGAGGATTTTGGGCATTGTCTGATCTCCTTGCTCTCCATCTACTCCATTTTCTGCAGTGTTGGTAGCACAGAGTGATTGGTTAGAAAGAGCTGTAATGCAGATGATGCGTGAACAGACAAATAATTAGTTATTGGTAGAAAGGTAGAAATAAAATATGTTCTAAGAGTTAATTGGACAAAATAGTCTTAAAATACCTTGAACCTGTGTGTCTTGGGACTTTTTGGTGCCTTTCTCTTTGTACGCTAAGTCTGGTATGTAGATGGCGTGCTGAACTGTTGATAAGAGAAAAAATAAACAACAACTTGAAGACCGAAAAAACCAAAAGTCCCATTCATCTCTCAATTCTGGCACAGAACTTTTTAGGGGTCTCCCCATCAGGGGAACCTCGGGGGGGTCCACAGGTTCAGGGACATCATATTCATCTTTCTTGTTTAGACAGGCTACCTGTGGTTTGACTAATTAGGAAACCTCACTTCAGGCTTCTGAGAGTATAATCTCTTTTTGAAACCTCCCCATCTCTCCTCTCCAGACTGCCTGTAAGAAGAATCATAGAATTGTAGAATGGTTTGAGTTAGAAATGACCTTAGAGATCATCTCGTTCCAACCTCCCTGCTACCCTCACAGTAAAGAAGTTCTTCCTAATCTCCAATCTAAACCTGCCCTCTGTCAGTTAAAAATCATTCCCCTTTGCCCTATTGGTGGAAGAAGTGCTGGAGGGACGATGATGAACACTTGTCCTCCAGCAGCTCTTCTACCTCAGCTGACAATATGCAGATCTGGAAATCTAGGGAGGAAGGGGATTTTCCAGAAGACCTCTAGCTTTATTTTAAACATCCAAGAGATGAGGGCTGTCTAGACTTTTAACTGCTCACCTAAACTGATCTTCCATGTCCCCGATGCTCACCAGAATCAAGTCTAATTTAATAAGCAACCACAGAAGGTTTTACCATCTGAATTTAACGCCTGGAAGAAAGTGTTACTGCTAGCAGGCTTCTTGCAGTCAATTGAATTTGAGGAGGATAATTCACAGGTGAATGACAACAAATTTCACAGAAGTTTGCTTTAGCACTTAATTAGGGAGAGATTCACGCTTCCTCTGATAAGTACTGAGAAATAATCAAATGCCTGCCTGCTCAGCCTTGCTACTGTTGCTCATCTTTCTTATTGGTTCCTCTGGGCACCTCAAACACACTTCTGGAGGCAAAGGCCTGAAGTACAAGACTTCACTTTGGGTCATACTGGATGTCTTACATTAAGGATTCTGAATATGCTCCCTTCTCCTGCCTCAGGCAACTGGTGCTTGCAAGGATTCAGATGTCAGTGTGTCCTGGGTTGACGAGGAAGTGAGTTTTTCGGGAAGCTGTGGTCAAACCAATCAGTGGTCAGATTTGAATATTGGCACCTGGTATGGCCACTGAAGACGTGGATACGCATCTGAGAACACGGGGTTAAAAAGCAGAGAAATCCCAGGGGAACTCTCTCTTGGTTCTGGTCAGTGAAAGAGGTCAGGCCTCCCCTGCCCAGCCGCAGGCTGGGCGGGGGAGGGGAAGCCATGCAACCTCGGCTGAGGTAGGCCAGAGCCTTGGACAGAGAAGGGGAGTGAAGGCTCCTGCAGGATGGAGGGGTGGAGAACCACTGAGATGTTCTGGGCAGACCCAGAGAGACAGTTCCCCCCCCCCCCCAGAGAGAGAGCCTGCCACCTTGAAATTTGATACCATGTGATACCATGTGCTGGCAGCATGGCAAGAAGGTGCCCGGCAAGAAGGTACCCGGCCACCATGGGAGTTCTGGGCGGGCAGAGCCCAAGATTTTAACCCTTTTCTTGGACAATGAAAACTTTGTGGAACATTAACCCTCCTAGAAGAGAGACAGACATGAAATAGAAGAAAATGGGCAAGTGTGGTGAAGGTCTGAGCAAGTGAAGGATGTCAGAAGGAGATGGGGAAGAATCCTGGGTGCGAGGAGATGATAGAGTGGCATTTGGCTTGACTTTTCTTGCATAGCCATAGACGGAACCAATTTCCTGTAACACAGAGACTGCATTTAGGGGGAGGCAATGGCTTGAGTCAAGAGAGTGACCTGCTGCAGTGATGCCGAGTGCAGGAGTGAAGAGAACAGAGAAAGATGAGGAGGCTGTGGTGATGCCCTCTGTCTTCAGGGAAAAAGAAGATCTCTGTTCTCGAGACCCTCGGCCCCAGGGGGAGTGAAAATGGGGGGGACCTTTGTCCTGAAAGTGAGAAACTGTTGCTTTCTTGGTACTTGGCAAAACATCCTTAAAAGGGAACCCTATCAACAGTTTTGGTCCATGAACTGTGGTGAGAGCACTGTACATGGAAGGAAGGAAGATGTCACCATGGCAGATTTTCTCTGGGTGGTACCACGTGTGACATGGAAACACAAGAGGTTTCAACTGTGTTTCCTGGGGAAGACTATGGTACAAGAGAGGTTCCTCTCTCCCTTGATGAACTGAGAATTGATTATCTGAGGGATGGTAACTTGATTGAGAATCCAAGGTTTTGTCTCACTGTGCTTGGGTAGAAACTGGGTGGGGGGAGGAGGAATGTTTCGGAAGGTTTTCATTTTGAATTCTGTGTGTGTTCCTTTTATTATAGTTGTAGGTTAATAAAGTTGGTTTTTTTCTTTATTTCTAAGCTTGAGCCTGCTTTGTTCTGTTTCTGGTTGCATCTCACAGCACTCATTTGAGAAAAATATATTTTCATAGGTGCACTGGCATTGTGCCAGCGTTAAACCATGACACAGTGCTATATAGTGCTTAAACTGAAAAATTGCTAAGGACAAAAAAGAAGGGAGAGCCTATAGTAGGGGGAGAGGAATCCACCTGTTTGCAATTCTCCATTAAATGAAAGTAGACATAATACTTGGCATGGCTTTTGCCCTAAGTGCAGGAGCAACCACATTAATAACAAGCAAACGCTGGTTAGATGAACACAAGCAAGGTAGGTTTAGTTGCCCAGCATTTGTATTGCTCCTCTGATCTGCTCAAGCACTGGGAGCACCAGCAGAGAGCTTGGAGCAATATTAAGAGGTGCTGCCCAAATCCCATGTCCACTAATCACAGCCATGTTTGTAGCTACTGAGACTGCATTAGTTTTATCCAGAGTCCAAAATGCCTTAAGATGAAAAAGAAAAAAAAAAAAATCGATTAAAAAGTTCCAAATGAGGGGAGACTGAGACATGAGTCTGAGATGTCATAGTGAATGTGGAGCTCCCGTCTTCCATCTTCTCAAATACCACACCTATCATGTTGCTTCTGGATTTCATGTTCTCTTATGGAGCATACAGTTAAATCCCTAAACTCCACAAAATATTAGAAATCCTGGAAGCTTCTTTAGACTCGATCCTTTTAAAACCATTCACTACAAAGCACTGGAGACTATATAGGAGTATTTAATGAAGAGAGATCACCTTTCACTCCAAAGACTCTCTAGTTGCTTCCATGATTATATATGCCACTGCTGAAATGCAGCTGCCTCTGGGGCAGAGGCCAATGGACCACCCACATTACACCCGAGGGAAAGGTTTGGTCAGAAACTTGCTTTTATGAGAAGTGCCTGTGAAACTTCAGAATTCATCATGGGACATAAAAACCCCAACAGCCTGGCATGTAGCAAAATGCACTAAACTAATTTAACTCACATTGGGTGTACAAAAATGCTCCAACCATTTCTTCGTTATTGCTTTCCAAAACCATAGGTATTATCAAGCATGGTTGTGGTCACAGTCCATGCACTGCCAGATCACCAACAGCACAGGCTTGACACAGATAAGGAATGGGCATTTGATCACACTTCTATGGAATGGACAAGTGCATAAGATGAGGATTAAGCCTTTCTTCATGACAATTTAAAAGCAGTTCCAGAGAATGGGTAAAACTTGTGAGGCATAAAGCCCGTGTGGTACAGACAAACGACATAGTATGATGCAATACAAAGTCTACTGGGATAAAATTAAGTCACTGCTAATTTTTTTTGAACAAATTTGAATAAGGAAAATGAGTTTATACTGGATCAGTATCATGCACAAGTAGCATATTTAATCTGCTGCCCAGAGCCCTGGAGCTAGATTTATTGCATCTTTGGACCACAGACTAAGTTACTTCCTATGGTTATGATACTCTGAAAGAACAACCCAACTTTGTCAGGGGGCTCAAAAAATTACTGTGACAGCTATTTTCTGTCCACAATATAGATCCCATAGGAAACACCCTCTCCCTTTCACCCTCCTTGCATCAATCAGGGCAGAAACAAGGCAGAAGGACTTTCACTTTAAGCAAAACAAATGAGAGCTAGCCTGGTAATATCCAAATCCCAACTAGGCACAACCCTGAGCATCCTGCCCTAGGTGACCCTGTGCTGAGCAGCATGGTGGACAATCTCCAGGGGCCTTTCCAATCCCAGCCATTCTGTGCTTCTGTGACATATTATTTGGCCTCTATCTCCAGTGCTGGGCAAATTGGTCCCGTCTACTAAATGACAATTTTAAACAGACTGCTAAAATATCTATTTATAAGATATACTTGGATATAGACACATGTAAATTAGATGTTCTGTATTTTTTACACATATATTTGTAGCTCTGTAGTCTTTTATTGTAGCTTAGCTTCAGTATTTTCCTAGGCAGAAAGACAAAATAAATTCCAGGAAACCTATGCTATCTTGCTTCTCCTTAGAAACCAAGGTTGAAACCAGCTCTTTGAGACATATTTTTATAAACAGGGCCTAGTCCTCATCTGAAGGGGGGAGGATTTAGAAGATGCTAGAGCTGGGGGGGATTACTTCATTGGGCGTGTTTCTAATTTGGGCACTCTTGTCAAATATGCTAATTTGCAAAATCTATTAAAATTGTACACACATCACACAGGTGTGCATCTTCAGAATTTTCCACCTAATGGACTGTGCACCTAAGGATCCTTATATAAAGGTACCCCTTTTTATCACCTTAACTGTGTCTGGCTCCTATTTCTAGGACCAGAGAAAAAGGCATCAATACAACAAATAAAGTATGAGATCCTCAACTTATGAGAATAATTACAAATGAAATGTCCATATAGGAATGCTTATAATACACAGATTATCTATAAAAATAACTAAATAAAGTATGTGATTCATTGAAAAGGTGAATTAGAAGAAGAAAGGTGGTTCCTCTCCACATGGTCCTCCTGCCTCTAACACTGCTTTTGTTTCAGTTCTTCCACCTCTGCCTCTGATTTTGCATGGGTGTATTGGGTTTGCATGGCCTGTTTTTTGATATTGGGAGGCCACAGAGGTGGCTTCTGTGAGAAGCTGCTAGAAGCTTCCACAACATTTGTCAGAGCCAATCCCTGATGGCTCCAAAGATGGAAGTGCTGCTGGCCAAGGCTGGGCCAATTGGAAATGGTGGTATTGCTCCTGTGATAACATATGTAAGAAGAAATTAAAACAAAAGTTGTTGCACAGTTTTAATTTCAGTCACAGAAGAGTGGAGTAAGAATATGTGAGACAAACAACTATGTAGACACCAAGGTCAATGGGGAAGAAGGGGGAGGAGGTGGCCCAGGTGCCAGAGCTGAGATTCTTCTGCTGGCCATGGTGAAGACCATGGTGAAGCAGGCTGTCCCCTCTGCAGCCCAGGGAGATCCACCCGCAGCTCATGGGGGAGAAGCTCACACTGGAGCTAGTGGATGCCTGGGAGGAGGCTGTGATCCTGTGAGAGACCCATCAGAAGAGGGGCCCTGCTTCCAAGCTGGAGCAGTCTGTCCTTGGAGGACTGCACCCTGTGGAAGAGCGACCCACACTGAAGCAGTTTTGGGAGGACTGTTGCCTATGGGATGGACTCACGTGCCAGTAGTTTGCAGAGATCTGTTGCTCGTGAGATGGAGTCATACTGGAGAAGTTCACAGAGAACTGTCTCCTGTGGGAGGGACCCCATGATGCAGCAGGGGAACAATTCCTCTCTCTGAGCAGTGGGAGAAGCCTCCATTTATGAACTGACCATAACCCCCATTCCCTGCCTCCTTGCACCTCTGGGAAGGAGGGAGGGGTGGAGGGGAAGGTGTTTTTAAGGGCTTATTTTACTTCTCATTTTCCTGCTCTGATTTTGTTCGTAATAAATTCGCCTTATATCTCTATGTTAAACCTGTTTTACTCTTAATGGTATTTAATGAGTGATCTCTCTCTCAGTCCTTACCTCAACTCATGAACCCTTTGTTCAATTTTCTCCCCTCTGTCCAGCTGCAGAGGAGAGTGAGTGGCTTTTGTGGGTGCCTGGCATCCAACCAGCATCAACCCATGACAATGGGTTATGTGAGGACTTTCTCTGAAGGGAAAGGATGAAAGGTCTCACAGATGTGGCCATACCCACATGAAAGCAAGGAGCAAGGACTAATGGTAGTTGCCAGAACAGCAGAAATGTAATCTTCACTTGTTTCCATCAGTTTTCCCTGAATCCAAGTGCTACCAGCCTGACTGAGTAACACTGACTGATAGCTCTGCATCAGCGTGCCTAAGCCTGTCAAAGACAGCCCGGAAAAGACACACTGGAGGGGAAAAGACATGATAAAACAAAGATCTCTCACAGCCAGAAGAAGCTGCAAGCATCTACCCTGTGGCAGTGGTCACAACGGTTCTTGAATGAGGGGAGAGATGAGAATGTTGACTCCATGTTCAGAAGGCTTGATTTATTATTTTATGATATATATATATTACATTATAACTATACTAAAAAGAAATAGAAGGAAAGGTTTCCTCTCAGAAGCTAGCTAAGAATAGAAAGGAAAGAATGATAACAAAAGCAGCTGGCCCGGACAGAGCGCGAGAGCCAGCTCTGCCGTGACTGGTCAGTAAATCCAAACATCCACAGGAGACCAATCACAGATCCACCTGTTGCATTCCACAGCAGCAGATAAACATTGTTTACATTTTGTTTCTGAGGCCTCTCAGCTTCTCAGAAGGAAAAATCCTAAAGAAAAGGATTTTCACAAAAGATGTCTGCGACATGTCACCTTTTTTTATTTAGTTAAATTAAAAAGAAAAGTGTTTGTAATTTTCTCTGTTGGGCTCATGCAGAGGAAAGAACAAACACTTGACAAGTTATCTGTTGCCAATCAAAACTTCAGTCAAGTGCTTATGTGGAATGTAGAACACAAAATTCTATCATATCACTAAAACAATTTTACAATATAAGAAAATGCAAAAAACAATGCACAGAAATTCAAGTCCAAACAGATGAGTTTCAGGAAAAGTCCGTGGACTGAAGATGTTCCTCTTTGACATATCTGAAAGTCCCTTTTGGTCCTGAAACAGGATTGCTACAGAAAAATCCATCAATAGTTATCAAAGTCCATTGACAGTCATCAGACAATTTCAAACAATTTTGAGAAAACTTCTGGAATGCCTTGGCCACAGCCCTTTATTGAACAACTTGGGCTGAAGCTAATTTTTGGCCCTTCAATGCTCCTAAGCTGCTGCCAGCTCTTTCAACTCTTTTTATTTAATTTAAATTATTTTTTTCTTTTTTTTCCTTTTTTTTTTTTTTTTTTTTTTTTGGAAAGATCAGCAGCAGCAAAGGAGCCTGAGAGGCCCTAAGGGACCCTTGCCCCCTTGGAAGGATCAGGAACCCCAGACCTGGCCCACAAAACGGTGGCCCAGGACCTGAAGGGGGAAGCGAAGCCCCCAAACCCCACAAGAGTCCGGGAGGTGGCCCTGGCCCAGGGACCCGATCCAAACAGCCCAGGCCCAGTCCACGAGGCAGGCTCTGCATTGTCACAGACCTGCACCCTGATGCCAGTACAATGGCAAAACGAGCGACCAAACGCTTCCTTTCCCCAAAATCACCGAGGCATGCCGGCAGTGGGGGAATAGAAGCTGTCCCGAGGATCTTCATCTCGGGTCTGGGAATGTTTTTTCCCAATAGCAAACAAGCCATGATGGTTTTCTGCCGTTCCCTCTGCCTCTGCAATGCAAATGCAAAAGGTGTTCCTCTCATCTGCCTCCCGGTACCACCCCCTCTGGGCTGGGGACCAAAAGCAGAATTTTCGGGAGCCCCCTCCCCCTCGCTGCTGGGGCACGCGAGGGGCAGCAGAGAGATTCGCCCCCCCCCCCCCCAAGGGGAAACAACTGACCAAACACCCCCAACCCGCCAAGAACGCTGAGCTTGAAAGCAGGCACCCTGGCTGCGCCCGCACCCAGCTGTCGGGCCATGCCTCCTCCACGGAAGGAGAGGCTGACGCCCTCTTCCCCTGTCCCAGCTCCCCCCGCAAGGGCAGCCTTGGGACAGCCCGAAAAACTTGGGGGGGAAGTCACGCCGGTTGCAGGAGGCGCCGTAGCAGCTGCCGCTGGGGGCAGCGGGACCGCGGGCAGCTCCGAAGACGATCCCGTGGGCTCGGCGCCGTTTTCAGCAGCATCCTGAACTGGGACTGGTTCGGTGGAAGGCGGCGAGGCCGCCGGAGGGGCTGGTGGGGGCGGCGAGGCCGGAGGGAATGCATCCCCCGCTGGGCCGGAAGCAGCAGCCGCGTCGTCTCCGAGTGCGTCGCCTAGCAACACAGGCGCAGCCGCGGGAAGCGGCGGGGGCGGCACGGCTTGCCGGTCACCGTCGCCGCCGAGTGCGTTGCCTAGCAACACCGGTGCAGCCGTGGGACGCGGTGTTTCTGAGATCGCAGGCGCAGGTGCAGAACCCGGCGGAGCCGCGGATGGGGCTGCCCGGAGAGGGGGCCGCGGGGAGAGTTGGGGCAGGCCCGCAGACTCAGGAGGCGGCCCCGCCTCTGTGGGAGAGGCCCCCCACATGTGCAGCCACAATCTGCGAAGGGCAGCATCTTTAGGAAGAGAAAAGCTAACAGTACCTTGTGACAGTGTCCAGCACGCTCTGGCCAGCTGCTTGGTGCTGCTAGGCTTTCCGAACATCTTCCCGGAGGCTTTTCAAAAGGTTCTCTTTGTGGTCAGCCTTGCTGTGAACTCCGTCCAAATCAGGATCTTCAGTTCTTCAGCTCCTGGCTAGAATCCACTTCTGTGGTCACTTGTGAGGTGACCATCAATGCCACATACTCGGGGGTTTACCCAAATGTAGCAATGCTCCTCTGAGGGTCTCACCAAGTGATGAATTTCCTCTTCAGTCACTCGGGGTCACCAACTGTGACAGTGGTCACAGCGGTTCTTGAATGAGGGGAGAGACGAGAATGTTGACTCCATGTTCAGAAGGCTTGATTTATTATTTTATGATATATATATATATATATATATATTACATTATAACTATACTAAAAAGAAATAGAAGGAAAGGTTTCCTCTCAGAAGCTAGCTAAGAATAGAAAGGAAAGAATGATAACAAAAGCAGCTGGCCCGGACAGAGCGCGAGAGCCAGCTCTGCCGTGACTGGTCAGTAAATCCAAACATCCACAGGAGACCAATCACGGATCCACCTGTTACATTCCACAGCAGCAGATAAACATTGTTTACATTTTGTTTCTGAGGCCTCTCAGCTTCTCAGAAGGAAAAATCCTAAAGAAAAGGATTTTCACAAAAGATGTCTGCGACACTACCCCAAGATCAAGAGACAAATAAATGAGTGTCCAAGCATATTCGCAATTATGGATGCATGCAAGTGTGAACATTGCACACATGTATATCTCTTTTCAACATAGAGACAGTAAGAGTAGATTATGGAATCATATTTGACTCTGTAATTAGGTTTTAGATTCAATAATTAGATCAGATAGTCACCTTTCTATGTAAATAACTATTGTACAGGGCTGATGGGAGGTCCAACTGAATGATTAAACCACTAACACAGCCATAAAACACAAGGCCCATAAAAGCAAGACTGCCCAAGGTACTGCTGTAACAACTGCCAGCGTAGCAAAGCACCCATTTGCAGGAGGAAGAGAGATGACCATTGCATTGCCCAAGAACTTTTTCAAGCTCCTGCCTCAGAACTGTGCCAAGGTTTTGTAAATCTACTCACTCCCAACCTAAAGTTGTATCTGGGTTTCAAGGAAGGGAATACAGT
Organism: Agelaius phoeniceus; assembly: GCF_051311805.1. NCBI lineage: Eukaryota > Metazoa > Chordata > Aves > Passeriformes > Icteridae > Agelaius > Agelaius phoeniceus. The sequence continues at coordinate 18,930,930 of NC_135301.1, forward strand.
CATCGGACCTGTAAACACCACCTCATGCTTAGGACTTCTGGTCTCTAAAGGACCAACCTCCTCCCACTTGCACCCTCTGAGACAAACAGTACTGTAGACTGCTCTAAAGTTGGACTCAGTTTGCTGGATTTACAACTCTGAATCAAGGAATAGTGTTGGATCCTAATGACATCAAGAGTCAGCATGACATTTTTACTCATTAACCTTTTGAAGATTGGGCCTCCACGACACTAGGAAGCAGAATGATATGCCAACTGTGCTCCAGTTTATTGCAACACAAAAAACCAAGCCAGGAAATTTGTCTACATCAAGTCAACACCAGATTGATGAGCTCCCAGACCAAGCATCATCACTCTTGGTATGATGTATAATCAAAGGTGACTCTTGAGACAATCTGAGAGAATATCCCAAGTCCTTTGCTGGGTGCAGCAGTGTGTGCCACTACAAGGAAAAAACTTATTTGTTTAACAACAGCCATGAAACTCTTTGGGGAAAAGTGTCAACATGCACTGAAGGGGCCTTAAATGCTTACTTTGTTCTAGGCAGCTCTTGCCAAGCACAACATCCTGGAGGCAGTGGCAGCTATGACAGGCTACAAATGGAAAGTTTTATGGGTATTTAGGGAAAGGTACTAGCACAGAGATCAGCCATAGAAAGTAAAACCCTGAGCAATTCCACCATCTGTGTTACCAAATTTTCCTAGATTGGCTCTGCTACTGAGCTGCCCCTGAGCTGCCATCAGACACAGTAGCCCCCTTCTAACACCATCATAGTAAGACAATCATCTCTCCTTCCTCTGATCAAAGATTTCCTTCTGCACCCTGAAATGTGTGGAAAATGATTTCTCTGTATAAATCACTAACAAGAGGTTTGTTTTTTATTTACTGCTGCTGCCACAGGATACCTCCTTTCCCCTTTTTTTCCCCCTCCTCCATTATTTCATTTTCACTTGCACAAGTGCCAAATGCACCAGCTTTCCCTCCATTTGGGAAAATCAAATAAATAAATAAAAAAACCCAACACATCTGATAGAGAATGTACTAGGTCTTGGCTCAGCATCCATTCCTCAGAGCCATAAATGATGGCACAAGGAGGACAAAATAGGCTTTGATCCAGGATCTAGCGTGTTCCCAATATAGAGGCTGTACAAACAACATATGCTATTCCATTCTGCATGCTTTGAATGATACTAGGAGTAAGAAAGGGTGGATTTTGTCTATGCAGGCTTGTACTTGCCAAGTACGCAGTGATGTCTTGCTTGGTGCTGTATAATGTACGGAGCATCCCCAGCATCAAGGGGGGACTGTGGGAAAGCAGGGTGTATAAAGGGCAAGCAAGAAGGGCAATAATTTGAGGTATTTACAGGAAAGCATGGAGGCTGCTTTGCCTTGTAGAATGTATCAGTGCTTTGAATTTGAGGGAAGGGAGAGCATCTAGGTCAGCAAAACAAAAAATGCCCTTGAATCCTCATGGATTGCAGAAGAAAAAGCAGGAGGCAAAAGCAGCACAGGACACAGGCTGGATGTGCACAGGGCAAAGAGCAGCCCATGGTGCCAGGACAGCTGATGCCTTAGGATTTTAGCTTTTATATTTTTCCAGTCCTGTACTGCTTTAGTGTATAACTCTAAAACTCCATATAGACTGTTAGCTACTGTATTCACATTTTGGTCAGACAAAACAATTCCTCTAGGCCTGAAGCTCAAGGACACCTTACTGTCTCAGTCCCCAAAAGTCTAGACAAAAGTGAGTTAGGAGGGAGCAAACTGGGGTATATGACTTCATTACCTGAAGCTGTAATTGGAGGATTAACCCCTGTTATGTAAATGGACCAAACTTATAATTGTCTGAAAAACTCGTGACTGTCGTCCATCTTGGGTGTAGCCTCTGTTCCAGGTAGACACTCCAAGGCATCACAGTGATGTCAAGAGCATGATGGTGGAATGACCCGAGGCCAGGAATAAAGACAAGATAACCAACAGCTGCTGGGGTTAAAAGAAAGGAGTAGCTTTGCTGTCGTAACGGCGGGAGAGATGCGACACACCATATGCGATGAATAGCAAATCTCGAAGTTTATTGAAAGCTTACACATTTTTATATTAGTGTTAATGAAGCTTATGCATATTGCAAAATCTGAGCTCATTATTGGTTAAAGCACACTATAATCAAACACACCTACTTCTATCTCTTAACAATTATTTTGCTTCTATGTGTACATTCTTCTAATTTCTCTACCTTGGGATAACTACATTTTCTGGCAAGCAATTTTCTCCCCCGTCTTCCCGTTTTAGAGAAGGTCACTGTGACCTTCGTCAGTAACTAGGCACCGGTTGCTCAGTTCCCAGCTTGTTTCTCTTACCCTTATCCATCGGTATCACATCGGAATGTCCTTTCTCAGCTAACCAATTCTCCAAAAAGCTCTCTACATCTCCCCTGTTTTTCTGTTGAACAAGCATAGTTTGATTAAATGCAGTAGTTATCATCTTTCTCACCATATTCTATAAGCATATACAAAAACAAGGCAAGACTAATACTAACAGCAAAACTACAATAGCTACTACAATGCTAACCTTAATAAGTGAACGTAACCATGATCCTAAGTTTAAAGATTTGAGCCATCCATCAATACCAAGGCCTGATCTGTGTGAAGCTTTTGTTTCAGTGAAGTCTAACGTATCAACAAAGTCTTTCAGCATCTTGGTTAAACACAGGAAACAGAGAAAAATAACTCAGAACTAACTCACCTATAAAATATTAAGAAATACAAATCAGATGATGTGTTTTAGATCGGATATTTAAGACAAATAAGCAGTGTAGAATAACTCATGTGCTTGTGAATCTCCTTATGCAAAGCCAGTGAAGAACTTAACACATGTGAGACAAGCTACAGCTCACACTGGTTATTTTCAGAGGGAAAAAAAAATATAAAAAGTGATGGAGAAGCTACAAGTTGAGTCAGGTGCTTAGAGTATTGCAGGTTTGCTTTAAATTGAACAGGTACAAGAAATATGTTTCTGAGTGCAAAGGGACGTTAATGCTGTGGTATGATTTTTTTAAACTCATATTCTCTTTCAGATTAAAATGTAAATTAAATGAGAGAATATTTTAAATGACATATTGTGTTCTCACTTGGACAAAGAAAAAGGATAACAACTAAGTACAAAATACTCTTTGTTCGATGTTACAGGAAAAGCTAAGCAACAGTTTTCTTGTAGACTGAAATCATTATTCAAACAATAGAATGAATGTTTTCTAGGCCTCAAACATCAGTGTTTATGCTTTATGTTTTAAAAGTCAATTGATGCTTAAACAGTAGGGATGAATATATTCTTTTTGGCAATTATTTATCAAAATTGTCCACAATAATAATAATAATAATATTAATATTATGGTTGGAAGTCTATTATATATTTTTTAGTATCTGTTTTGAGTGGAAGTTTTGTTGTTTTTGTTGTTTGGAGGGTGTTGGTTTTTTTTGTGCAATCTAACATTCAGGTTAAATTATAATTCTAAATGTTACATGACATCTAGTCCAGTTTTCTAAACATATAATGAGTAACAGTTGTTTGGATTTTCTTCCTGCACCTGTGTAAGCAGTTATAGCATCCGATAAGGACTTTAGTGATCTTTTTGGGCATTAAATCTAACTCCACTGTCCTATCACGACCCTTTTTGAGCAAATCAGTTAAAATTTCAATTTTCTGAAAAAGAGTTTTATGTTGTTGAAGTGGAGGAGATATCCATTCCAAGGCCCATATCTCCCCCGTTTTTCTGTTATGCTGAGTAAGTGCACCCAGTAAAAAATTTTTGTCTACACCAAACTGTCAGCTGTACAGGGAGATCAAAATCACGTCTCTGAACACTGCCTTGTGTAACACAGACCAATATCTGCTGCAGTGTTTCAGCCCGTTCAGGGGTTATACGAACAGGCTGTGCTGGATTAGTTCCCTTTAACAAAGGTCAAGGTTCATCTAACAGTTCAGTGTTCGATTCGCATAGGTGGAAAAAGAATATACAGCATAATAGAACTCTCCCCTACATAGCCAGCGTCCATTATTCTAGATAAAACAAACAATCTTAACACTGTAGCCGAGAAATGTCCTAAAAGCAAAACTCTCACAGATAATCCATCAATAATGAGTGGTCTCTTTACTCTCGTTGGGACTTTTGTGGGTGAACAGGCACCAAATTCACTGTCTGCTGCTGTTGCTAGGTCTACTCCGAGGCTCCCGGCGGTTGCGGGCTGAAGGCAGGTTTAGCCGAAGTGGTGATAGCTGCTATCTGTGTCCGGGCGCGGAGAGCTGGTGGCCGGGAAGCAGAACCGTGCTGGGCAGCCGCGGGGCGGGCGGACTCACCGGAGCCCGCTTCCGCACGGGGGGCGGGAGGCCCGTCCTGCCGTCCCCCCCTCGGCTCGGGGACGGGGCGGCTGCGGAGCGGTGCTGGCGGCTGCGGAGCGGGAGGCGGCCGCGCTGCAGCTGCTGAGTCGCCCAGGGCCGGGGCCGGCACGAGCCTCTCCGGCAGGGCGGCTGCGGGCTGTGCGCTGCGGCAGGGCGGCGGAGGGTGCGGGTCCGGAGCGGGAGGAGGCGGAGGCGGTGCAGGGTTTAACACCGGGGCAGGCGGCGCGGACGGCACGGCTGGAGTACGTGCGGGGGGGCTGCTGCCCGCGGCAGAAGCCGATAGCTGCAGGGAGCTGCTGTTTAGAGCAGGAGCTTGTATCGGCGGGGACCCAAACCAGTCTCTGCAACTCCTGTTGCTTTCACGGGCTGCACTAGTTTGCTGGGCAGCTCTTTCCTCTGCCTGGTATTTCAAGAATTCAGCGTGCACGACTCGCCATAAATTTCCCAACTCTCTCGCGGTCTTATCCTCATCTATGATTGCACGCCACAACTTATCCCCGAATATACGCCATGCCGACAACTCATGCACTGTATGCGGATTACGGAAAAACCCCTGTGCACACCCATAAGCTAACAACCCAGGAAGTTCTTTCTGTAAATCTATCCCTCTAATCTGACGCCCTCGTAAAAAGTCAGTAAATAAATCATATGCTGCTTGCCTGTCTTTATCCATTTTAACGACGATTGCGTGCTTCTTGCGGCTCTATTCAGGTCCGGCAGCACATAGCAGCCGGGCTCTCCTCTGAGGTCACCCGGGGCCTGAACACCTTCCTTTTTCAGCGGTGTTTTTTGCCGTCCCCAGCCGCGAAAGGACCTGCACTTGACTTTTACGCCTCCAACTGTGGCTAGTCCCGAAGGAACACGTCCGGGGTCACCATTTGTCGTAACGGCGGGAGAGATGCGACACACCATATGCGATGAATAGCAAATCTCGACGTTTATTGAAAGCTTACACATTTTTATATTAGTGTTAATGAAGCTTATGCATATTGCAAAATCTGAGCTCATTATTGGTTAAAGCACACTATAATCAAACACACCTACTTCTATCTCTTAACAATTATTTTGCTTCTATGTGTACATTCTTCTAATTTCTCTACCTTGGGATAACTACATTTTCTGGCAAGCAATTTTCTCCCCCGTCTTCCCGTTTTAGAGAAGGTCACTGTGACCTTCGTCAGTAACTAGGCACCGGTTGCTCAGTTCCCAGCTTGTTTCTCTTACCCTTATCCATCGGTATCACATCGGAATGTCCTTTCTCAGCTAACCAATTCTCCAAAAAGCTCTCTACACTTTGCCTCTAATGCGAAGAGGAAGAAGTTACACTAGTGCTGGGAGAAGTTGAGTCAGGTGGGAGATAAGAACCTGCTAAGTACCTGCACATCTGAAAGACTTCTCCACCTGAACTATTTCATTATGCTCTTTCTGTGACATGGCACACATCGAACTCCCTCCAAGGCAGCAAATAGGATCGGGAAGACCAGATTCATGACTGAAATCCCTAATCAAGGACCAGGACTTTGGGGTTTTATTCCCTTAGAATCATAGAATCATAGGATTGTTAAGGTTGGAAAAGACCACTAGGATCATCAAGTCCAACTGTTAGCCCAGCACTGCTATGTTCACTGTAATATATAATGTAAAGTAATTCATGCTTAAGGGGAAAATGTATAAATTAAAAATGGTAAAAGGAATTTAACATCCAACAACCCTCTGACCACAAGCAACATGGAGACAGATTACTACATCGGAATTACGAAAGTCCTGGTGGCAGCAGGAGAACAATGCTTCGTTCACTAATGAAAGAACTTGGCAGGCGCAGAGATGGGCTTCCTCCAGAACCATCAGGGAACATCCAAGGACAATCATCACTTGATAGATATTATCAATCAAGATAACCGAAGTCACCAAGGAACATACATCTGAATACACGACTTCCCCTGACATGATCAGTGTTTGCCACTACTCAGGAAACAGCAATTGTCCAGCTCTGCACAGTGAAAGAAAACTTCATACATATGCAGGGTTACAAAAGAAATTGGGGCATCTCTGCCTCAGGCATAAAAAACTGTATAAAACAGCCTTGCTGGAGATGGCATTCGTGAACAGAGGGATATTCGATGAGATAGAGGTCAGATATAGGTTCACCCAGCACCGATCCCAGGCTTGATGCTGTCTCTTTGACTGGTTTTTGAGGACTGTATTTTGGTCGCAAAAATAAAATCTTTAGCATTTATTAATTTGGATTTCTGGTTGATCATTTATAACATTCACCACTAAATCATTTCCCCCACTAAACCATGTCCCCCAGGTGCCACATCCACAGGTTTTTGAACACTTTCAGGGATGGTGATTCCACCACTGTCCTGGACAGCCTGTTCCAATGCCTGACCACCCTTTTAGTGAATAAATTTTTCTTAATATCTAAGCTAAGCCTCCCCTAGAGCAACTTGAGGCACATTCTTCCTGTCCTGTTACTTATAACACTTGTAACATCATCGACTTCAGAAGGATGTCAAAGGTTAGGATGAGGTCAAAATTTGGGGGAATCCAAGGTGAAGTCAGTCATGGGTGCCCCCTCTTTCCATCAGTGACCTTATGTGTCTCTGTCTCCTAATCTGAGTCCTTCTTTTAGGTCTCATCCAAGCAATGTTTAGTCTGTGGGCACCAATGGGTCAAGAGACCCCTGAATGGAGGTATCCATACCACTGTCCCCCAGATGGAGATGAATGAAGGTTTGAATATGGTCCCAATATCTACCTAGCCGCCTCACAGCTTAATGTTATTTTAATTGTTGCACACTGTTTTTATCAGAGGTTTTCCTTGGGAGATTTTGAAAGACTGAAATGTTAAAGGTTAATGACTCAATAGGCCATTTGCAAAAGCAGCAGTTGCTTTACTGAGATCATGTGTGCACCCACCACTGGAGGATGATCACAACAAAACAACCTTTGTTTAGCAACAAGCTGGATTTTGAGCCAGATAAGGGAAAAGGCTGACAAGAAACAGATCCTGTTGGGTGGGATATTTATCATGCTAATATTCTTCCTCCTGATAAGGCTCAGGTGCAAGACTCTTTCTCGAGTGCACTGGGGGTGGGGAGGGGGGAGAGGGGGAGGGGATTGGTATTGGTGCATTCACACATAGGCCTGAAGGCCTATTCATCCCTTCTGATAAGGCATTACATGAGAAACAGCAGTCATGTCTTAGAAGAGGTCATAAACCATCAAGGACCCCTGAAGTGCCCCCAGACTAATTTCTGATACCTTCCACGAGAGGACTGCACATGATCCACAGTGTTTCAAGTGTAAAACTCCCCTCCCCATGGGATGTACCTGGGTTTTCTACTTAAACCTGAATGTATGTTAACCCATCAAACTTTGTGTTTTGGGGGCTTCAAGACTGCAACCATCACTTTGAGACATCTAAATTGCAAAAATCAAATCTTGTCTCTGGATCCACAGGCGGTGATATTTTTCCTCTCCACTATCTACTTTTAGCCTTTCTTTCTTGTGGTAGGTAAGGGACAGGCGTTCGGAAGATTTTGGGCTGTGACGGAAAATTACAGGACTCCTTCTGCCCCTCTCCCCAGAGATAAGGATCACCCTTGGAATGTGGCCAAACATGTAGCCCCCCCTAACCTATAGATGCCAGTAACTTTCCACTCCATACTAACCCTAGAAAGTATAGCCAAACCCCTTTCTGACGTAGAGAAACCCCTTAGTCCATAAATACCCTTGAGACCCCTCAATAAAGGCCTTTAACCGTCCACCACATTGGTGTTAGCGTCCGTTATTGGCCCGAGAGGTCCCGGGAGGGGATCGCCGTGCTGAACTCCGAAACCAGGTCGCCGCTGCCTTCCCAAGAAGGCAACATAGTGGTGCCGAAACCCGGGATGACAAGTCCGGGCGACGGGGGTACTCCTGGCCAGGGGACAGCGGCCACAGCGGCGGGAACGACTGTGGCGGAGCAGGGGGACGCCCCGGGACCCGCGATTCATATGGAAGCGATAGCGAAGGTCGTAAGTTCGATACATATGCAATGGGGAATCAAATGTGAGCTCAGGAATTTTAATCTCGCCTTAACGAGACTCCTCAAGCTCGGGGTCATTGACCGACCCATAGATATATTGCATTCTGAGGTGTGGCAGAAATGCACTGTCGCGTTAGCAGAGGACACAAAAGCCACGGGCAGCAGCAAAAGCCTGAAAGCATGGGGGAAGGCAGAAGCAGCCCTACGCAAAGCATTAGAAGAACGGGAGACGTGGAACGCTGCGCGTTCCTGTTTGTTAATCACGCGACAGCTGGGGGAGGGGGCGAAAACGCGAACCCCCCCTGATAGCGACCCGATTGAAAACAGGGAAACGCGGGGGCCGGGCGCGTCCCATCCCTCCCTGAGCCCAGAACCCCCAGAGCCCCCGGGGGACCCCCTGACCCTTTCGGGGGACCCGCCGGAGCCCAGACCCCCTCCGGAGCCCCCCGGGGTGCCCGCGGGCCCCTCGCCTATCCCTTCCCCGCTGATAGCCGACTTAGCGCAAGAAGCGGAGGGACGCGCGCGGTCCTTTTGGGAGGGATTGGCGGCAGAAGCCCGAAATATCGAGAAGGCAAGCGCGCGGGCGGGCGGCAGAGGGGATCCGCCGCCTTACCCGTTCGAACACGGCACGGGTGGCCGGGAAGAGGGGTGGAGCCCGTCGGCCCGCGGCGGGAAGAACCCGGAAACGCGGCCAGCCGCGGACACGCATGCGTGGGAAACCAGCGCTGAGCCCATGCCCGGCCGGGAGTTGTGGATCCCAGCAGACGCGCATGCGTGGGGGTGCGACAGAGGGCAGGCACTCACTCGGGAGCCGCGCCCACTGCTGCCACCATATATGGGAGAGATCCCTCCCTGCGGGAGGCAGGGCGAGCCCAGGGGGCGGCACCGGCACCGGCCCCGAGGGGAGGAGTGGGGCCGAAGCCAAACAAAACGGCAGGGGAAACCGGAAGTTTATTGGCAGTCGACTTCTGACTCTGAAGGGAACCACAGCTCCCCAGACCGCCCTGCAGAGCCGACCGAGTCCAGCAGCGACTCGGAAGCAGAGAAAACAGAATCAATGCGGTTTCGGATGAAACCAAATAAAACTTTTAACACAGTCGGGAACCAGCCCCAATACGAACTCACCGACTGGGGTAAAATCAAAATCGAATGCGCGGGATGGGCGCCCGCAGCGTCGGTGCATGCCTTCCCGGTGAGAATTACAGGACCCCAGGGGAACCAGCAAAGAACGTATACTCCCGTTAATACTAAAGACATTCAGACAATAGTAAAAGCTATTTCAGAAAAAGGAATTAACTCAGGGGTGGTTTCCACTCTCGTGGATGGTCTTTTTAGCAATGATGATTTACTCCCTTTTGATATAGTGCAAATAAGCCGTATGCTTTTTGATGGGGCGGGTTTGATAATATTTAAACAGGAATGGACGGACCAATGTGCAACCATGCTCGCTCAGACAGCGGGGGAAGGGCAGCCACTCCACGGGTCGAGTTTATCTAGGTTGTTGGGGAAGCATGACGAAGTAGCCACACCCCAGCAACAAGCTGCGCAGCTTCGGATTGAGGAAGTCAGGGCGACTTCCCGGGCGGCCAGAGAACGGCAAAATTAGGTGGTGTCCACTTGTCAAAAAGGCAGAGACATCACCACGCCGAACGCCCCGTCCTTCATGCTTCGCGTCACCGACCTGTTTTCGGGACAACCAAAAGTAGACCCCTATTCTTCACACGCCACACACATGTACCTATCCTACTGGTGCCCAGCCTCAAACCCAGGAAAAAGTTATTGCAATTGCCCAGGGTGGGGATACTGTGGGCACTGGGGCTGTGAAACAATAGTTACAGACGCCAGGCCGTCAGGACCTGGGTGGGACCCACAAGAGCCCGACAGATTCCTACAGTTCACCTGGGCACCCGCAGGCTGCAAAACACCCGTCTTCCTTCAGGGAAGTTTCTATCGAAACCACCATAAAGTCCCCAAATTCTGGAAATGCACTCACTATAACATGACAGTTTTGCAGCTGAATCACCCCAGCTGGGCCGTGGGCAAAGCATGGACAGTAGTCCTTCAAGTGTCAGAAAAGTGGGTGAATGTGCGAATTACCAGACTCCAACCGTCAGCACCCAGAGCAGTTGGGCCCAACAAAGTGATCAAAAGCACACAGAAAGGGAGAAACATGACCTACCCCAAAGCCTTGCCCACAAGGGTCACCAACGTCCCGACTGGCGATGAGGAAGCCTTCCAAATAGGCCACTCAGCCAGGTCAGGCTCGGACCCAATCCTTCGCATGTTAGAAGCTACCTTTCTATCCCTGAATGAATCTAACCCTAACCTAACCGACTCCTGCTGGCTTTGCTACGATGTTAAACCCCCCTTTTACGAAGGAGTCACTTTAGATACCCCCTTCAGCTATTCCACAGCCGATGCCCCTTGCCAGTGCAGATGGGACACACCCCGCGAAGGAATTACCTTGAGTCAAGTCACAGGTCAGGGCAGATGCTTTGGCAATGCAACCCTAGCTAAGCGGAAAGGCGACGTCTGCACCGAAGTAGTTGAGCCCGACAGGAAGAATAATAAGTGGGTAGTCCCATCCGCATCTGGGATGTGGGTTTGCCAGAGATCTGGAGTGAGTCCCTGCATGTTTCTTGCCAAATTCGATAACTCTAACGACTTTTGTGTTCAAGTTCTGATCGTCCCTAGAGTCCTGTACCACTCAGACGAAGAGGTGTACCACCTTTTCGAAGAAAACAGCCGGCTCCACAAGAGAGAAATATTAACAGGTATAACTATCGCAATGCTGCTCGGCCTAGGGGCGGCTGGAACGGCAACAGGTGTCTCAGCCCTAGCAACTCAACACCAAGGACTGTCCCAGCTGCAGATGACCATCGATGAGGACCTGCAGAGGATCTAGAAATCCATTTCCTTTCTAGAAAAGTCAGTCTCCTCGCTCTCAGAAGTGGTCCTGCAGAACAGGCGAGGACTGGATCTCCTGCTCATGCAGCAAGGAGGCCTGTGTGCCACCTTGAAAGAGGAATGTTGTTTCTACGCTGACCACACAGGAGTCGTTAGAGACTCCATGGCAGAACTCCGAAACAGACTGGCTCAGAGACAGAAAGACAGGGAAGCCCAACAGGGCTGGTTCGAATCCTGGTTCAATCGATCACCATGGCTAACCACCCTAATTTCTACCCTAATAGGTCCATTGGCAATGCTGCTTTTAGCTATTACCTTCGGGCCATGCCTGCTGAACAAGCTAGTCTCATTCATTCAGGCCCGCCTAGAAGGGGCTAGCATCCTGTTCGTGGGACAGCAACAATTACTGTGAATTCAACAGGGAACACTGCCAGTCACGAGAGACTTGCCTGGCAGAAACTTACTCAGGTTTCCCAAGACCCTTTTCCCTAGTCAGATCTCAACCTCCTACCTCATTTCAGTGCTTCATCTGTGAAAGAGGGGGGAAAGTGTGGTAGGTAAGGGACAGGCGTTCGGAAGATTTTGGGCTGTGACGGAAAATTACAGGACTCCTTCTGCCCCTCTCCCCAGAGATAAGGATCACCCTTGGAATGTGGCCAAACATGTAGCCCCCCCTAACCTATAGATGCCAGTAACTTTCCACTCCATACTAACCCTAGAAAGTATAGCCAAACCCCTTTCTGACGTAGAGAAACCCCTTAGTCCATAAATACCCGAGACCCCTCAATAAAGGCCTTTAACCGTCCACCACATTGGTGTTAGCGTCCATTACCGGCCCGAGAGGTCCCGGGAGGGGATCGCCGTGCTGAACTCCGAAACCAGGTCGCCGCTGCCTTCCCAAGAAGGCAACACTTTCTCTTTCTTTCTTTTCCTTATATATTTTCTTAAGTGATATTTTTATACTTTTATATTGTTATATTTCCATAGATAATAACCAAAATGGCTACATACCTCCTTTCCATAGCAACCAAATTTTCCTAAAATAAACCTGCTTTATATATATATATAGATAGATAGATAGATAAACAATGGTCATTCAGTATCATTAGTGTTTCACTCTAATCCACCCCAAGGGCTCTATTAACAAGAACTTCAGTTACCCTTGCCTCAGAGACGGGTCATAACACAGGTCTGTTCATAGAGCTAAGACTGAAGAAAATGTTCTGGCCTGAAAATCACACTTAAAAGGCAACATGTTTTAAGAGCAGATGTGTCTTCAACTCTGTTTCTGTGATGACCTCTGTCATGGTTTGACACTGGCGCAATGCCAGTGCCCCCATGAAAATACATTCTCCCTGGTGTCTACTGTGAGATGTGACCAGGAATAGAGCAAAGCAGGCTCCAACTTTAAAAAAGAAGGAAAAAAAAACTTTATTAACTTACAATATATAAAAGAAACACACAGAACTCAGGATGAAAACCCTCCAAACATTCCTCCTCCCCCCAACCAAGTTCCCAATACATCACAGTAAGACAAAACCTTGGACTCTCAATTCAGTTGCCATCCCTCAGATCACCAACTCTCAGTCCATCACCACCCTTCAGATAATCAATTCTCAGTTCATCAAGAGGAGAGGAGTCCTTCTTGTGCCATAGGCTTCCCCAGGAAACACAGTTGAAATTTCGTGTGTTTCCATGTCACTCGTGGAACCGCCCCGAGAACATTTGCCATCGTGACATCTTCCTTCCATGTCTAGGGCTCTCACCACTGCACATGGACCAGAGCTGCTTCTAGGGTTTTCCTTTTAAGGGTGCTTTGTCCAGTTCCAAAGAGAGCACAGTCTCTCACTTTCAGGACACCTGTTCCCCCCCAAATTTCACCCCCTGGGGCCAAGGGGTCTCAAGAACAGAGATCTTTTCTTCCACTGAAGATCGAGGGCACCAACCACCCTCCTCACCCATCGTCTCTGTTCCCACACTCCTTCACATAACAAGACTGAACTCTCTTGGCTCTGAGCCATTGCCTCCCCCTAGATGCAGTCTCTGTGTCACAAGAAAAATGGTTCTGTCCATGACTATACAAGAAAAGTCCAGCCAAAGGCCACTCCATCATCTCCTCCCACCTAGGAGTCTTCTCAACTTCTTCGGATAGCTTTCATTTGCACAAACTTGCATCACACTGGCCCATTTCCTCCTATTTCATCTCTATCTCTCTTCTCATTCAATTCCAGGAGGATCAGCATTTGTAAGGTTTCCATCATCCAAGAAAAGGGTTAAAAATCTAAGGCTCTGCCTGTCCAGAACTCCCATGCTGCCCTGCCACGCACCTTCTCACTGCACCCCCAACCCTTCTCCTTCTCAGCCGGCCGTGCTATCAAATTTCAAGGTGGCACAGCAGGCACAGACACCGGCTCTCTCTCTCTCTCTCTCTCCTGGGGGGGGAGCAGGGGGGGATGCCTCTTGATGCTCCTCCACCCTTCCATCCTCAGGGCCCAGGCCTACCTCACCGGGCTGCATGGCTTCCCCTCCCCTGCCCAGCTGGCAGCAGCTGGGCAGGGGAGGTCTGAACTCTTTCACCACCGGAACTCAAGAGAAAGTTTTCCTGGGAGTCCTCTGCTTTTAAACCCCCCACCCTATGACACAGAACTGGGATATAATGTAATTGACACGTATAGTAAATTACATTTACAACACTTATCCAGCACGATTTGTAGGGACAGTGCCTCTCTCTTTGAGCCAACAGACTAAAGAAACACCATCATCTTCAGGATACCTAAAATGACAATCTGTCATGCCATCAGAAACCATGGACTCCATTTTTTTGTCCCATTCATCCCAAAAGAGGACAGAATCCTTTAATAAGCCCTATGTTTGTATCCATCTGTCAACTCAAAGTCCAGCAGGTTAGACCATTCTGCTCTTTAAAAGCAAGTCATTAGAATAATTTAAAAGGGAGAAGTGTTTCCTCTTCTTTTTCCACTCTCACTTTTTCTGAATAAATTGGAAAAAAAATAAAGGAACAATTGCCAGGATTTACTCAATCTTTCAGGAAGAAAATTGTCATCAAACAAAGTGAAAGTAGGACATTTTTCAGTCCATTAGATGAAGGTTTATGGAGCTTACAAGGATGTAAATGTATGCACTAATACTTTAAACTGATGTGCAACCTTAGGAACAATGGGCATGTATAATAGCATGTTGCCCAGATGCCTGCTGTAACACTTTACATGTATACAATCCTGTTTCAACACTTACTGAACTTCCCCAGTAAAGGTTCATGTCTCTGATCCCTTCTGAAAAAGAAGTGAGAAATTCAGCAAAGAATTATTCCCCTTACAAAATTCTATTGAATCCTCACTATAGAACTCTATAGGAAGGCTTGAGACAGAAAAAGAAGAAAAAAAAAATTTAAAACTACAGGAAGGATTTCCTTGTCTAGCAAACTAATATTATTTCAGAGGAATTTTGGTGGAAACCCCTTAAAGTCAAAATTTTAGCAAGACTAAGACAAGAGAGGCAGGCACAGATCATAGCACCACTCCAGAATACACTAGGTCCAGAAAAACAGAGGGAAGTTAGGCCAGTATCCAAGTCTTAGAAATCACATCAGAAGGTATATTCAGGATACATGAATCACATGGAGCAAAAATGTGACTGTAATGCCTTGCAGTTGGAACTCTGTTTTGAGTATCATAATTTTCTCCCTTCCATCTTAAAAGCAACTTCTCCATTTGCTGAAATACCAGTGAAGAAACAGAATGATTTGTTGTACACACATATATATTAAATTTCCAAGTAACTTAAAACTTCAGGATTCCAATCTTTAACCCATCTCTAATTTCAAAGTATTCAAGTGAGTCCTGGGTTACCCCATGTTTGCCTACCACACATTCTTCTGAACAGCTTTCCCAAGCACTAATTCAGGAGATATCATAGTACAGTAGAGGAAACTTTGCTGTCATGGCTGCCACATTCATAGAACTCTTATCTGCCCCAGACTGCACAGCAACCCTTACAGGAAAAGGAATTCACTCCTCAAAGACATTGAGAAGCTAGATAAGTCACCCCACAGTGGTATTTAGAAACAACCCCAGCACCCCACTCTGCCAGGCATTTGTATCCTGATATATCATGCACTGTAGAGCCAAGCCTTGTGCCATGTCATGCTCTGGTGTTCACCAGGGCAGGTCAGAGCCCTGCCACCACCTTCCGACCTCACATTTGCATGGAAATTAGTCTCCTGCATGGCTTTTCCACACACTGAGTTTTCTTTCAAAAAAGTGCATTAGACTCACCTACCCTACATAGGGAAGACAACTGAGGGTCATTCTTACCATCTGCATAACTCATTTTTCACTGCAAAGCCCCTGTGCTGAATGGACACGTTCACAAGCCCCAGCACTGTCCCTACTCATAAGCAAGAGTAAACCTGACCCTGGGATCTGTGGGCAATACCCAACGACTATTCCCAGAGTACTTCTCTGGCTGCCTTCCTGTTTGGTCACCCATGCTTCAGCCCCGTCACTTTTCCCTTCATGCCAAAAGTCAACAGGGTCATCATCACACACTGTCAATGGCACATGCGTTTGGTGGACAGGCAGCCAGGCAAGGATCAGAGAGATATAGAGGCCTGAGACCTTGCAAAGGTCCCCAGCTAGACTTGGAACTAAACTAAAGCTAAACTAGAATAAACTAAAGATCATAATCAAGCTTAGATCAAATCCTCACAATCCTCAGAGTGTTTGAGGTCTAGAGTTTTGATTTGGTCTTTTGAAGACATAGATGACTAACCTGAGAAAGTTTTGAAATTTTTAATTTCATAAAAGACAACAAAATCCTAAATTAAATAATGTCAGAAGACTGCTTTTCAAATCCAGCTGCCCCACATCTTACAGTAAAAGCTCATCATTGCATTGGGACAATCTGTGCTGCCAAGTGAATCAAACTCCAAAAGGGCAAAATAGCCCCTAGCTCTGCCCCCTCTCAAGAGCTGATAAACATTACCACCCCCTACTCCCTTCACACATTTCCTCATCTCTGAAAGACAAGCTGCATTATTCTCTGACAGCTTTCATTCAATTTAAGAAATTATTTTGTCTTCTTTTTTTCACCCAGCTATTTATTCCACTTCCTTTGCTCTTTCTACAACCACTTAAATGTGAATGCAGAATCCAGGTGCCAGTTGCAGAGCTGCACTTGTTTCCAGCATCCAGGAGATCTCTAAGCAGGTCCAAAAATGAAATGAACTTTTAAAGCCACCTCAAGTGAAGCTTTCACAATGGCAGAAGAAGAAAACTGTCTCTAAGAGTTTGAGTGCTCCTCAGAAGCAGCTGTGCTAACAATATGGGCTTGCAACTTGATTTTATGCCCATATCAGAAGGCAAAGCATTCCCAACTTACAAAGTTTGGAAATTGTTTTCAGATCTGACAGTCCTCCCAGAGTAAAACCTGGAGTTGAGGGGTTTTAAAGTCCATCTTTAATCAAGATGACAAATTCCTAAAAGCATGTGTCATTTTATTTCCTCAATGATAATAACAAGAAAGGAAACTCTTTTTTTTTTTAATCAAGTTGGAAAAAAAGAAAGTAATGAGAACAGAACCTATAACAGCACCAAAACCAGTCCCAATAAAAACCACAAACCCTGCAGCAAAACACTGAGAGCCTTTTCCTCTAAGGTTCTCCCACAGATTCTCACCTTCCTCACTAGGCTTTGGACTTGCTCTAAACCTTGGATTCCTGGTGCCTTAAGAATGCCTGGACTTCCCAGCAACGAGGATAGATCTTACCATGGATTTCATCTGACCACCTAATTTTTTTATGCACAGCTTTGCTGTCATTGTCTCAACACTGAATGCATGTTTAATGGCGACACTTATGCATTCAAAACCCTGTGTACCTACACGTTAAGGTAGGCAAAAATGAAATGATGAATTTTCTGAACATGGATTACATCCTATTCAATTCGCCCTCCATGCATCATGAACTACATTTTGGCAGTTATTAATGCTGCCTTTCAACACCACTGCAGACCCACACATCACAGATACTCCAGAGATGGGTATTTAATGAGGAGCAAGAAAAACCACCAAGACATATGGTTAAAAAAATCCATCATCACTTCACTGGGACAGTTTTCATCTCCATTACAGCAATCTGTTGGATCCAAAAACTGTTTTTACATGGTTCACTAGACAATAGCCTTTCTTGCTGCTAGTTGGGTCAAGAGTCAAAATTGCTGTGTAATTGCAAGTCTCAGAGCACAAGGCAAGAGTTTTTCAGTCCTGGAGGATATTGTCCAAAGGGGAAAGAAAACATAAGGGAAAGATTATGTGTGAGCAATTGAGCCCTACTGAGAGAGCAAAAAGTCACTGAACCTGAGATTAGCCAGATCTTATAATGGAAAGAGTCCTGTTGGTAAATTGGCATTTGCACCTAAGAGGTGTGTGCTGGGGAAAAAGAACTCAAAGGATGGGTCAAAACAGACCAGAAGAGGAAATTAAGCAGCACCTGAAGCAAAAAAATGATGGTTGGACCATTTTGAGCATTTAACTCCTCGAGGTAATTAAGCATGCAGCAATAGCAATTGCTAAAAAGGAACAGTTCCCAACTTAATAAAATTACATTATTGGAAATTATACTTAGCAAACTCAGTAGAGAAACCCAGTAAATATCAAGTTGAGTTAAATAGCTCAGTTATCATCCTTAAGAATAAATAATGGCCACTGTTTCTTTTGTTTGCCAACAACTAACATAGTTAATAGCTCTGCACACACCTAACACACCATTTTATTACATTTCAGAGAGTGTATCCTCCTAAAATGCTAATGTGCTAACAATCTATGCTAGTCTTTTTGAAAGGAATCAAAGAGCTCAAAAGAATTGAAATAGCATCAGCAAAAAAATTATTTATCTCCATCCCTAGTTGCAGAGAAAACAGAGGTTTTCTTGGCTCAGTTACTTCTCAAAAAAATTCTGGTTTCAATTGTAACTTTGAGTCTGAGAAGCTTAAAAAAAATAAAAGCCAAAACAAACAAGAGATGGAAGAGAAGTCTTCATTCACTAAGTGCTTCCACATTTTTCCCCTTGCTTTTACATAACCCTTCCAAGCTAAGAGCAGAGATTAGAGTACAGCTCCATTGTTTGGAAAGGTTTTTCTCTTTTTGGCTAAAAACCAAATGAAAATGAAAAAAAATTTCTCCTTCAAGTGGAAGGAGCTTCTGATGAGGGGAGCAATCTAAATGAAGGACAAGGAAGTGCAGAAAGGTGTGTGTGAAGCAGCTACTTGCACATTTTCCCATTAACATGCTCCATCCCTGGAAGTGTTCGAAGCATGATTGGACAGGGCTTGGAGCAACCAGATCTAGTGGAAGGTGTCCCTTCCCATGTCAGGGGTGCTGGAACAAGGTGGTCTTTAAGGTTCCTTCCAACTCAAACCATTCTATGATTCTATTATTCCCTAATAGGCATATTATTTTGCTGTCTATGATAAAAGGTCCTGGACACCAGCTTTTTCAGGTTCATGCTGTTGCTGCCTAACTTTGGCAGCTGACAGCTGATTATATAATTACTGTAGCCTGCACCAAGTTAGTCCTGGCTGCAGGGGCTGTGGGATCAATAATTGTTTCCATTTGGGCCCATAATATTCCACACGGGAATGAATTTATTAGCAGCATTTTCCCCTGCAGTCGTCTTGTCAATACCAAGAGGCTCAGATGCTCTCCCTGTCAGTGGTGCACTTGCTGGCTCCAAGGTCCGCTAGCCTCGCACATTCTTTGCGGTGTGACAGACGGACATAAAAGGACATACGGCATGTCCGTCCCCCCCGCCGCGGGCCAGTGGCTAATGAAACACCTCTGCTTGCGGGAAACAGCCTGTCAGGCCCCCACTACCCCCCTCCCTCCATCCTCCTTCTCCTTCCAAAGCCCGGCTGAGCTCGCCCTGATCCCGGCAGCCGCGGAGGCACCACCACCCCATGGCACCGGGATGGGTGTGTGCCCCCCGCCCCCCCGCATCTCCCCATGCATGTCCCCCATGCATGAAGCCCGCCGCATTTCCCCTTGCGTGGACCTGCCTGCCAGGGTGTGGCTGAGCCATGTGTCTCTTTGTTCCCTCCCCCCCCCCACGGGCCGGGCTACCAGCGGCCAAACGTCCTTTGAGCATCAAGCGTCAGACCCGGGATTTTCGGGGCCGTTTATTTGAAGCGGAAACGAATGGGAAATGCTTCTCTCAAGTTCCTTTTGGAAACATAAATACAGCAGGAAGAGGCAGGGGCAGCGCGAGGACCGCCAGTGCCCGGTGGGATGCACACACAGTCACACTTACAATCACACTGACACACACACCGGGCAGGAAGGGCAGGAGGGACCCGATTTCCCAGTGCCCGCCGGGGGAACCTGGCGAGGAAGTGGTTTGAGTGTGCGAGTGCTCGGCAGGAGCCTTGCGCCAGGGCTGGGGTTAACAATAGTCGCCCGCGGCTGCAGGCTGCGTTTGCCTCCCTGCCCCCCAAATCACCACCTCCCCGATAATATCGGTGATATTCAGACTAAAATACCACTTTCACCCGGAAGGGGAGGGAGGGACACCGGCGGCTCGAGGGCGACAATCACCGACTTATTAATCATCATTAAGCCATAGAGCGGGGGGAGGGGCCCGCATTGCTAATTACTCCTCCCCTTCTCCACACCCATGCCTTCCCCTATACTTCTTTACTCTCCCAAATCGCCGATTTTCAGGGCGGTGTGTCCTTTTTAACATCAAAACAAGCCGGGGCACCCCGGGGCAGCGGAGGTCCCCCTCCTCCCCCCAGCACCGCCACAGAGCCCCACGCACACATACACAAATCCCCATAGCTACAGTGTTGCTCTCTAGCTGCAATTTACGAAGCGAGAGGGTGGTCGTGTCCCCCACAATTTCCACACGCACACACATAACTGCCACCTACACATATAAACACAGATAGGTTATGAAAGGGGACGGGGGGGGGATAACTATGCAAACTCCTAAAGAAATTCCACCCCCTTTCCAGTAGCACGGTCTTAACCCCCTCTCGCTCACACCCACACACACCCCCATCCAACAGGCACAAAGCATGGGAATGGAAGGGGTCGCAGGAGGAGAGGACTCGCATGCATTGCACAGAGAAGGAATATTCTCCCCTTCCCCCGAAAAACTAAATAAAGCCCTTTTCGCGCCATTGCAAAGTCACAACATGCAAGAAAAGAAGACGACATTAATTTCTGCATGCAGAAGGGAAAAAGTAGGGGGAGGGGCGAAGGAAAAGGATAGAGAGGTACGACCTTCCTGCAATCCCGATCATCAAGGCAGACCTTTTCTCGATGGTTCAGGTTTTTTGTTGCTTTTGTTTGCTTGATTGTTTTTTGTTATTCCTTTACTAACCCATATCCCCAAAACGGCAGCAGGGACTTCTTAGCAGCTTCCTCTTCTTCTTTCCTCCTTCTCCTCCTCCTCCGACTTCTCTCTTCTCTTTTAGATCCCGGTTCCAATCCCTCGCCACAACCCCCAAAGGTGCTTTTGCTTGTGTTAAGGCAAACCCATGCCGGTGTTCATTTGTCAGATGGGGATGAGGGGAGCGCCCGGCCGCGCAGCGCACGCAGAGCGCAGAGGGAGGAGGGCGGGGGCAGGAGGAAGGCACCGAGAAGATGGACGGACAGACAGATGGACGGATAGCTCGAAAGATAAATGATAGATAGAGAGAGATAAACAGGATTCAAAATAAAATGAAAAAGAAAAATGGGGGTGGGTAGAGAAGAAGGAGGAGGGGAGGTGAAAGAAAGGTAGAGGGGAGGAGAAAAAAAAGGCGAGGAAAAAAAACCCCAAAAAAATGCACTGGATAAAATCCTGGATCTGAAATCGATGGAGGGAGCTTGTCTCTTGCTTCTGGTTCTTCGAATTTTTCCTTTCCTTTCCTTTCCTTTCCTTTCCTTTCCTTTCCTTTCCTTTCCTTTCCTTTCTTTTTGCTTTCTGTTTGGTGGTGGTGGTTGTTTGAGAGCCTTTGTAAGGGGGTCAAGGTGGGGAGAAGCTTTTACGGTTTTGCTTTTCCCAGCGAGGTTTTCCCCGGGACGTGAAGGGGAGGCGGGGAAAAGAACACCCTCTTTTCCTGAGGGGGAGGGGGTTGGTGCTACACACACACACACGCACAAGCCCCGTCCTTTTCCCTGGGAAAGGGTGCGCCTGGGGGTGGCTCTTTGTTCACCCGTTGGATTTCCTTCATTTTGTCTTTTGATCTGGTTCCCCCTGCTCTCCCTCTCTCCCTCCCTGCAAGGGGCAGTGATTTGGTTAAGCAGATCTGAGGAGCTCATGGCTCAGTCTCTCTCTCTCTCTTGCTCGCTGCCGTAGTCCTGCAGCACTGGGAGGGGGGAGGGAGACAATAAATGGTAATGAGAAGGCGTGCCCACGCGCACACACACTCGGTGTGGCTGCAATGCTTAGTCCTAGGTTAATGTACTCAACAGTGCCACTACCTGACACAACAGCAGCACTGATGGGGGCAGGGGAAAATGGAGTCATGGAATCACAGAGAGGTTTGGGTTGGAAGGAACCTTAAAGATCACCTTGTTCCAACACCCCTGACATGGGCAGGGACATCTTCCACTAGACCAGGTTGCTCAAAGCCCCATCCAACCTGGCCTTGAACACTTCTAGGGATGGGGCATCCACAGCTTCTCTGGGTAACCTGTTTCAGTGACTCACCACCCTCACAGTAAAAATTGTCTTCCCAATATCTAATCTAAACCTGCCCTCTGTCAGTTTAAAGCCATTCCCCCTTGTCCTGTCACTCCAATGCCCTTGTCCAAAGTCCCTCTCCAGGTCTCTTTTAGCCCCTTTAGGTACTGGAAGGTGCTCTAATGTGTCCTTAGAACCTTCTCTTTTCCAGTCTGAACAACTCCAACTCTCTCAGCCTGTGCTCATAGGAAAAAAAAAAAAGTGTAGCAACAGATCTATGGCACAGGTCCCAGTCTAACACCAGCTGGGTAGGAGAGTTTTATGTGGCTCTCGAGATGCCAGCATAGCCCTTACCAAACCATAAGCCTACTCAACAAATTTGATGAGTATGTGCCCTCGGCCCCATTGATTTTTCTCTCATTCTTTCTGGCAAAAGATCCTAGATAAAACACACACCAAACCTTTATTTCCTTTTGGATCTTTCCACATGGCCAACATCTGCCATGATGCATACAAATCCCAAACTCGTGAGCTTGGATAGAGGCAACAGGCTGTGCCTGTCCTTCTCAGATCAACCCCACTCCCACCTCAAACAAATACTCAATTCAAAAACTTTAGAATCTGAAATCTTACACTGAAAATGTTGACATTTCTGATTGAAAACAAAGAATTGTCTTTTCAAATTAGTGCTTTGACATGGAACAGAGGTTTGTTTGTTTAAATTAAATCACCTGACTAGAGCTACACTGTCATTTTGTATCTGAATGAAACAAAAAAAGAAATTGCTTCAACATTTCTTGTCAGAGATGCCAGTGACATCTTCTTGTGAAGAATTTTGCTTTTGAAAACTTTTGGCAGGTAAACTGTGTGTCAAAGAGCTCCACTGACCATCATCTTCCTCCTTGGAATAAGCTGATACATGGTTATTGTCTTGATTGATTTAACAGAGAAAACCAAATTATGGACCCAAATGCTAGAAAAAAAGGGGGGAAAAAGAAAGAAAAAAAAATCACTTTTCATTTTCTTTTGTTAGAAAATAGTGTTTTGTTCATATGTAATAAATTTGGGATAAGAAGTGCATTGTGAAGCTTTGCTTTTTTCATCTTGTATTTCTTTTCTTCTGGAGAGTATACATATACATACACAAATGTATTTAGGCAACCTACTTAAGTCATTTCAAACCAAGAAGTTCAATTTGGGAAGCAATTGAGATAATGAGTTATTTAACACTCACTTTGAAAACATGGAGCACTCTAAAGAAATAATAATAAAAAAACCTCAAATATACTAAAGGAAGTTTTTGATTGACCCAAAGTTATTTTTAGGCCTGTCATATAGAAATGCAAAGAAAAAAAAATCATACCTGGTTACCTGTAGACATCAAACTTTGAAAAGACCCATCAGGATCAATTTCATAAGTAGAAAATTACCCATTCCTTTAAGCAGTCACCTTGTAGGAGGATGTGTGCACAAATCATTGTGGATCAGGGTTGACATCAAAGGTTTTCTTACTGTGCTGGTTTCAGCTGGGGTAGAGATAATTTTCTTCCCAGTGGCTGTTATGGGGCTGTATTTTGGATTTGTTCTGAACACAGGGTTGATAATATAGAGATATTTTTGTTATTGCTGAGCAGGGCTTATACAAAGCCAAGGCCTTTTCGGCTTTTTGTACTGCCATGCTGGCAAGTGGGCGGGGGGTGCATGGGAGGCTGGAAGGAGACACAGCCAGGACAGGTGACCCCAACTGACCAAAGGGATGTTCCAGACCATATTGCCATCATGCTCAGTATATAAAGTGGGGGGAAGGAGGAGGAAGGGGGGGACATTTGGAGTGATGGTGTTTGTCTTCCCAAGTGACTGTTATGCATGATGGGGCCCTGTTCTCTTGGACATGACTGAACACCTGCCTGCCCATGGGAAGCACTAAATTAATTGCTTGTTTTGCTTTGCTTGTGTGCCTAGCTTTTGCTTTCCCTATTAAATGGTCTTTATCTCAACTCATGAGTTTTCCAGCTTTTACCTTATTGATTCTCTCTCCAATCCCACTGGTGGGGGAGTGAGCAAGTGGCTGTGTGGGGCTTGGCTGCTGACTGGGGTTAAACCATGATGGGTTTGTCTTCTAGATCTAGAATTTTTTTCTTTTAAAAAAAATCTCTTCCCTCTGACTGCTGTGTGTTGGGGACTTCATACAATGTAAGTGGATAATAAAAAAAAAAATTTCTTCATTTTTCACTTAAAAAATACCATGGTGTCACTCTTGGGTCGGGGCAGGAACAGGCAAGAGGCAGGATTGTAGAAAAGGCAAATAAGGCTTTATTCAAAAGAACTGCGTGGTTTTTATAGAATGGTACAATAGATTCTATTCTATTGGCTAACTAACAGAAACATCTTTCTCACACACTGTCCTTGAGAGGAACAGAAAAATAAAGTAGAAAAACACCATCTGCAAATTGTTTATAGTCAACAAGTTATCACATCTTTCCAGCTCCCTGAAACTTCTTACAAGCCGCTGTGAGAAACGCTTGCTGTTTCTCTCTCTGTGTCCCATGGCATCCTCACTATGGCATGTAAAAGTTGGTTTGACTCCTGCAGTAGACATGAGATGAGTTTCCTATTTATGTCTAACAACCTGCATGTAACCTTGACTGCATGAGTGTTACAAATGAGTGTTTGAGATCACTTAAAAAATCACTGGCAAGGGTATAAGAAAAAGTCAGATTTAATATTAAGTGACAAAGCACAATAAAGTTCATTGGCAAGATTCACTCTCCTACTTACAGGACAGTTAAGGCACAACAAAGGAAAACAAGTAACAGCAAAACCAAAAAAAACCCCAGGCCATCAAAAGAGAAATTAACTGAAAACTGTCTAAGGAAGTGTGTGTGTGTGTGTGTGTGTGTGTGTGTGTGTGTGTGTGACAAAATGACAGTGCAGGCAAAGATAAAAAGGAGCACAGCCTAAAAGCTTAGCAGGACTCAAACTTAACAGTACTTTAACCTAACTTATACCTTGAACCTAACAATTTAACAAGGGAACAACACCTAACTTATACCTAACTGTGAAAAAACTCCAATCACTTGTTTTTAAATTTTTAAAAGTTTAATAGTAATAAAATGGTTATAAAAATAGTAATAAAATTAAAGTAATAAAAAATTGGACAATTAGGATTTAGGACAATACGAGACAATAAAAACAAAGAGTTATGGACAGTCCGGGTACCTCTTTCTGGGCAAAATTAGCCCGAAAAAGGACACACGTTAACAAAGGATTAACCCTTAAAAACAATAGCCTGTTGCATATTCATACACCTCATACATGATGCATAAATTCCATTCAAACAAAGGATTCTGTCTGGTCAGTGTCATCTTCTTCCTCTGAATCCTAATGGCGTCTTCAGAGGTGAGCGAGGCGGGAAGAACTCGATAAGAAAGCAATAAATTCTTTTTTTTCTGAAAGATTTAGGTGCCCTGTGGCTGCTATCTTGGTGCAAGTCCTCTCTTACACAAAGTGTCTTACATAGCATAGTTTCTATTTTAACATTATGTTATAATCTAAAACTATATTTGACACACTACTTAAGAAAATTAATGCAGCATAACTTTCTAACATGACACATATAATATTCATTTTAATATTTGCGAAAAGTCAATCATATAATATGCATTTTTCACACTAACTTATTTTATAACTTAACTGTAACAATTTAACAGAGAAATAGCACTTAATAGCATGTAACTTAGCTTACAGTTACAACTTCAAAGTTATACTTAGCAACATAACAGAAGAATGACAGTTAGCAGCACTTAGCTTATAACTTATTTCTAACAGCTTACCCAAGAAGAACACTTAGCAGTATTTAAGTAAGTTTATAGCTATAACTTAACCTTACTCCCAGGCTTAATTTACTTAGATATCTAAGGTACTTAAACACTTAAGAAAGCAGTATTTCTCTCAGATTTGCCATAGCATATGCACAGATGCATGCACACAAATAGAAAGAGTCAATGCAAGCAAGGTACCTGTGAAAAATTCCCCTCAGTGAGATATTGCAGGAAATCCAGGACTCCTGAACAACTGACCAATATGATCAAGCAGAAGCCATTTATTGTTTACATTACACACATATTTATAGAATCTACAAACTACTAAGTACACACTTCTTGATTGGTGCCTTTGTCTTGTTCATTCGTTTTCTACCTGCATTTCTTGGAGTATATGATTGGTTACAGTCTAGGTGTTTCACAGTCCTCTGTTATCTAGTTCTTACGGTCTTAGTATTCGGTTTCTCAGACTCTTCTTTCTTAATTTAGCACCATTTATGTTCCAATAGCCTTGACGAATTCCTGAGACTTTGATAATAAACTTAGAAGCAGGCTGGCTGATGCACATTGTTATAAACAGAAGCACACTCCCTGTACTAAAGTGGTTTCAGCATTTATTATAAGGCCTAAAGCTTAGGTGGCCCAGGGGTCGAGCAGGAGTGTTCCTGTCAAGGATGCTGAAGCACCGGCGCTGGATCTTCTTCCTTTCTTGAGCAGCAATATTCCAAATGTTCCAGGTGGAGCAGCACCGATTCACTCTGTCAGATGTCCCCTTTTTATACTTTTTTTTGCTCCTTTGGATTGGTTTCTGTTGGGATCCTTCATTTGCATGAAGGTTTAAGGCGCTTGATTGGCCCATTAAAGTTCTGTCCAGGCTGGGACTTTTTTTCCGAGGGGGGTGGGGGGGAATGCACTTTACTTAGGTGTAATACGATATGTTGAGTACTGTATTTCTTATAACTACCCTTTTAACCCCTTTTACAATATAATAACTAAATGTTTTAGCAGTACATGCTTAAAAATTATTAACTATTTTACAACAGTTTCTAACCTATTTTTGACACACACTATGACCTAACCCTTGCAAATAAATTGCAATAGTGAGACATGGGGTTAGAAATTAACTTGGGGTATAAATAATTTTTGAATTTAGATGAAGTGTGCTGTTTTGACTTGTTTAGTCTATAGTTTGCTCGCATAGATGAGGTGTGTTATTTTAACTTGTTTAGTCTGTTAACTTGCTGTGCTCAAAAAAGCCTGTAGACAAGAGAATGCAAAACTGCCCCAAACAAGGTGGAAGGAATGTGAGCTTCCAAGCTGGAGGGAGATAAGCGGGGCCCTTTGGACCTTGAAACTAGAAGCAGACAAAAACTGAGGCTGCCAAGATACTGGGGAGATGGGAGACGGATGACGAGGGATGAGCTCTCTGCTCAAGCTCAGAAGGACTGATAAGGACTAATTTTAATGCAAAGCGGGGCTAGTAAATGAATATGCATGGCCATATTGCGAAACATTATGCATGTGCAACAGGTTAGGAGATAAAGGGGGGGTCTGGACTTGCAGGGAGTGCCCATGTTCTTTGAGGAGCTATCCTGCATGCACCTGGCACCGAATTAAATACATACCTACTTTACGACTTTTAGAAGTTGTGGAGTTTTTTTCCACAAATCATCAGAGGTCATTGAAATACTCACATTGGACACTTTTGAATCTCTTGACAGGTGAAAGGATGGATATTGGGACACACAAGAGAGATTATGGATTTTGGACCTGGTTAGCATAAGAGATTTGATAACAGGATGCCTTGGCAAGACCAAACAGAACTTTGAGGATTAAATTAAGATTGCAAGAAGATTCAATCAGACTGACTTATCAGAAAAGAAAATTACATCAAGACTTCTGCAAGCAAGAGATCTTGTAAAATGCATAAGTTTGTTTATGTGATGATTCACCCAATCATTGTAGTAAAACATTACTAGCCTTCCTAAAATAGTATATAAGCAAAGGTATTCCACAGTAAAGTTGGATTATTTGTAACAGTGTTCACAGGGGTTCTTGGATGAGGGAAGAGATGAGGATCTGACTCCGTGTTTCAGCAGGCTTGATTTATTATTTTATGATATATATTACATTTAAACTATACTAAAAGAATAGAAGAAAGGATTTCATCAGAATGCTAGCTAAGAATAGAATAGGAACGAAAGAATGATAACAAAGGTTTGTGGCTCGGGTCTCTGTCTGAGCCAGCTCACTGTGATTGGCCATTAATTACAAACATCCAACATGGGCCAATCAAAGATCCACCTGTTGTATTCCACAGCAGCAGATAACCAATGTTTACATTTTGTTACTGAGGCCTCTCAGCTTCTCAGGAGGAAAAATCCTAAGGAAAGGATTTTTCATAAAAGATGTCTGCAACAATTCTTCTAATCATATCGGCGTCTCCCTGTCTCTTTGCATCGCCGCTAGATAGGGCCTCAAGGAGTGAGGGTATCAGCCCTGGACTCTTCACTGTTCAGCGATCCTCCAAGTATAGCAAACATGAGAGTTCGCTGGCTCTGAGAGGCATTCCCCTCAGAGGCAGATTGTTGGTTACAGTCTGCTGCAGCCCAGGAGAGCTCAAAGGGTCTCAATTCAGACTACTGTTTATAGGGTGTATTGGTTTTTCACAGCCTGGTTTTTAGTAGCAGAGGGGCCACAGAGAGGGCTTCTGTGAAAAACTTCTGGAAGCTTCCCCCATGTCCAGTAAAGCCAATCCTTGATGGCTTTGAAGATGGGCATGCTGCTGGCCAAAACTGGGCCAATGAGAGAGGTTCGTAATGCCCCTGTGATGACATATTTAAGAAGAAAATCAAAACAAAGTCACAGGTTTTGCTTCTAGTAAGACAAGAGAAGGAGGTGAGAACATGTGAAGGAAAACAACATGGCGACACCAAGGTCAGTGAAAAAGGAAGGGGAGGAGGTGCTCCAGGTGCCGGAGCCGAGATCCCTCTGCAGGCTGTGGTGAAGGCCATGATGAATTAGGTTGTCCCCCTGCAGCCCATGGAGATCCACCAGACATGCAGAGATCCACCCACAGCCTGTGGGGAAGGTACCCATGCCGGAGCAGATGGATGCCTGGAAGAGGCTGTGATCCAGTGGAAGACCTGGTAGAGAGAAAGGGCTTCGAGGCTGGAGCAGCCTGTCCTTGGAAGACTGCACCCCATGGAAAGAGACCCATTCCACAGCAGTTTTGGGAAGACTGTTTGCCTGTGGGAGGGACTCACATTGCAGCAGGTGTGGCAGGACTGCTGCTTGTGACAGTAGACCCACACCTGTCACACTTGTGGCAGTTTTGGAGACAGGCACACAATTGAACACATTGAGACAACACACTGTGACAACAGCCAATGTCTATTAATGGATGCCCCCTTTTATACGGGCTTCAAAATTCCCGTGCTTGAACACCTGATTGGTTGAGGTCTCAACATCACCCAGCTCACTGGCCAATTAGATGTCTGCATTTGGGATTGAATGGGATTGGCGGGGGTCCCCTGTTTGAGTTTGAATCCAACCTATCATTGTCCTATCTGGGGACTCATTTACTTCTACTCTTTAACGAACTAGACTAGTCGAGTTGGGGGACTGTTATGGCAAATTTTATCTGTGCAGCTTACAGACCAGCTGTAGCTGTCACAGTTCCCTCTTTTCTGTTTAAAAAATGCCAAGTGTTCTTTGTCATCATCTGCAAGGGTTCTTTGCAGACAGGATGACAAAGACAGCATGATGATATAAGTGATGAGCCTAGTTCGAATAAGGCTTTCCACCCAACTCAACAAGCCTAGCCACCTCCCCCCCCCCCCCCTTATCCAGTGATGTATCCTGTGTATCATTGGAGTTGTAACATTCACATCCAAGAGCTGTCAGGCGAGATCACCAGTAATAAAATCCTTCAGGCTATTATGCCACAAGGAAATTGCTTAAAAGTTACAATTTTACAACTTAACACTACAAACAAGAAACCATTTAACTTTAAAACAAACCATCAGAAAAAACAACTAATAGAATAAACAATTTGTCTTAGTTCAGGTTTGACTGGATTCTGGGAGTTTTCTAATACTGTCAAATGGTTTAGGGTATATATAGCATTAGCCACTCTACTCTGTGGGATCTTACCAGACATTCCCCCTTTCTATTTATCAAGAATACATTTTAAAGTGCCATGGGTATGTTCCACTATGGCCTGTCCTGTTGGTGAGTGGAGAATACCAGTGTGGTGTAACACACCCCAGAGCTGTAGGAATTATCTTGTATTTTGTGAAGTATGTGCAGGGCCATTGTCTGTATTAATGGTATTGGGAAATACCTAAAGCAGCAAAGGCAACGTGCAATACCCAACTCCTTTCTCCTGTGTGTACTGAAGCCCATATAACCGATGAAAAGGTATCAATTGACACATGCACATACTTTAAATGGCCAAATTCAGGAATATGTGTGACATCAGTTTGCCAGATTTGTAAAGCTTGTAAACCAAAAGGATTAACCCCCATCTGCAGTGGTGCAGTGTGGCCTTGGCAGTCAGCACAGGTGTTAACTATATTACGAGCCTCTGTGTTTGACAGCCAGAATTGTCGCTGTAAGGCTCAAACACCTTGATGGAAAAAAGTGTGTGATGCCTTTGCTTGTGCAAGCATGTCTGGTTGTGGTGCTGTCCAAGCAAGGCTAGTTAGCCAATCTGCTGAAGCTTTGCCCTCTGTAACGAAACCTGGTAAATTTGTATGACTTCTGATGTGTAAGATGTAATAACGGCAAGTTCTGACCTGGATGGTATGGCACAAAGTTTTTAGTAAGTCAAATAGTGGTGCATTGTCAATTTCTCTTAATAGTGCTCGGTCTCATCTCTGTGTAATATCAGCAACGTAGGCAGAGTCAGTCACAACATTTAAAGGAATATGGGGAAAATGTTGGAAAGCCATAGCTACAGCATGTAGCTCCACCAACTGCGGTGATCCACTCTCACAACCTTCCAATGTTTGCCATCCACCTTCCTCTTTCCGTGTTAAAATAGCTTTTCCCATTTTCCCAGAACCGTCAGTGAATACTGTAACACCCTTTAGGGATGTGTGACTATTTAGTGGCTTTAGAGATAGTGCAGTGATCCCACTCAACTGCAGTAATCTCTGGCTTGGTAGATGGTAAGTAATTTGTCCTGAGAATGTTTGCAAGGCACCTTGTAAAGCTGTGCTGTTGGCAAAGCGCCATTCAAAATGTTCTTGTGTCACAGGTATAATAAATTTTAAACATCTCTGACAGCATTTGATGATTAATTGTGCAATCAACTTGAAGATGGTAGGTGCCATCTTTTTAGGTTGGTGAGGTAGGGAAATGTGCAATGGGTCGGACTACTGAGTATCCCACTGTCCAATAATACCAGTAGGGTGAAAATCAACGATGAAAATAAATACAGTAATGCACACTTCTGGGCATATCCGGTGGACTTGTCTGTTTGTTATGGCCTGCTCTACACATTGAGAGCGGCTTTTGCCTCTGGGTTAATTTTCTGGGAGAAGTTAGCTCAGGATCACCTTTAAGAATGTTGAATAAGGGTGCCAGTTGTGGGGTGGTCAATCCTAGATAGGGTCTAACCCAGTTTATGATACCCAAAAATTTTTGTGCATCACTGAAAGTTTGAATTTTGGTTGAAAGTTGAAAAGTTTGTGGCTGTATGGTCTGATCCATTATTTTGAGTCCTAGGTATTTCCATGGTGGTTGCTGCTGCACCTTTTCCAGTGCTACCTGAAGCCCAAATGTTTTTAATGCTTGCATCAGGCTTGGCTGAATCTGTGAAAGGTCTTTTTTGGTTGGGGTTCCTTTCAAGATATCATCCATGTAGTAGTAACAGCATGCCCCTGGAAATTGTTCTCTTACTGATGAGAGCATCTGTGCAACGTACCACTGACAAATTGTGGGGCTGTTTTTCATATCCTGTGGCAAAACGCTCCACTGATAATGCTTGACTGGTGCAGTGTTACTAATGGATGGCACTGTAAAAGCAAACTTTGGGATATCTTCAGGGTGTAAGGAAATAGTAAAAAAGAAATATTTTAAGTCCACAATCAGAATGTCCCAGGTGGCAGGTATCATAGTAGGAGATTGTAACAGCATGGTTGTTGGAGTTCTGGATGCTGAGAATTTTAGACTTTCTGTGCTGACAGACTCTGACTCCCAGGAGAGCACTGCATTTGACCTGAGGCCATGGAGAAGGCTTCCAAAATTGATTGATAGCACTGGGATTATGGCTGTGTAGTTTGATTAGAAGTGTGTAATATCACAGGGTAGAAAACTTAGAGTTTAAGGCTTTAGAATATAGTAATATATAGAGAGCAAGATGGAGGTTTTAGAGTGGAGGCTGGTCCTTCTTCTTTACCTTCTTCTACACCTTCTTCTTCCTTCTTCTTCCTGGGTTTGGGTGGTATTTTGTAATTGGCCAGAAAAGTCCGCATTGTGGACTTTGAGTGATTAATTATTGGGTTAAAAGTGAAAATAATTAAGGTGTCATTTCTTAATTGGATAGTTTAGCCTTAAAACACCTTGTAATGAAATATTTAGCCATTTTGTACCTTCTTAGTGAAATACTGTAGAACTCACTGCTGTGAGACTGTAACATAGATAAGAAAAAATAAATATCTAAGCCTGAACATGAAATACTGTCTCGAGTGCCTACAATCCCGACCTCGACAGAGGTATAAAAAAAGAAGCGGAAAACCGGCACATGGTAATATGGATGGTGTTTTGCTGCTACCTTTCCCAAATGCATCTTCTCAGAAAGCCACTCAGGCAAGTACAGACATCCACTCAATCCACACTCTCACCACAGATAGGTCAGTGAAGAAAGATGGAAAGGGTCTCTATATAGAGTCCCAGAGAGGTTTATTGTAGAGTCATGCCGAAGGATTCCAGGGACAAAAGATGAGCAAACAGTGCAGGGCCCTGGCTTAAGTATGGGGTCAGAAGCCAATCATTTGGGGGGCACAGGGGTAGTACAAAGGGCAGGGCAAAGGGCAGTGACCTATGAGGGAAGGGCAGATGAACATAGCTGCAGGGCACCATGGGAGAACCTCCTTTCTACTCTGTAGACATGATATTTTCTGAAAAATCCTTTCCTTAGGATTTTTTCTCCTGAGAAGCTGAGAGGCCTCAGGAACAAAATGTAAACAATGGTTATCTGCTGCTGTGGAATGCAACAGGTGGATCTGTGATTGGTCTCATGGAGTTGTTTCTAATTAATGGCCAATCACAGTCAGCTGGCTCGGACTCTCTGTCTGAGACGCAAGCTTTTGTTATCATTCTTCCTTTTCTATTCTTAGCTAGCCTTCTTATGAAATCCTTTCTTCTATTATTTTAGTAAGGTTTTAATATAATATATATCATAAAATAATAAATCAAGCCTTATGAAACATGGAGTCAGATCCTCATCTCTTCCTTCATCCTCGGACCCCTGCGAACACCGTCAAACGACTCACCCTAAGGAGACAGGTATTCTTGAAGCCTGTGGTGAATTTTTCCAGGGCAACATCCTAGAAGTTTCCCTAATAGGCTCAAAGGCCTCCACAGGAGATGGCATACCAGGTTGCGAAGCACCCATGCTTTCCATGACAGCACTGATTTTTCTTAAGTCATGGAGCAACCTTCATTTACCAGATTTCTTTTTTATAACAAATACCAGAGTGCTCCATGGGCTCATTGATGGTTCTATGTGCCCTTGAACTAGTTGCTCTTGTACCAGGGATTTAAGGGCGTGCAGTTTCTCTTTCTCAAGGCACCATTGTGGAACCCACACAGGTTGTTGTCATGGTTTGGCGCTGGTGCAATGCCAGTGCACCTATGAAAGTATATTTTTCTCAAATGAGTGCTGTGAGATGCAACCAGAAACAGAACAAAGCAGGCTCAAGCTTAGAAATAAAGAAAAAAACCAACTTTATTAACCTACAACTATAATAAAAGGAACACACACAGAATTCAAAATGAAAACCTTCCGAAACATTCCTCCTCCCCCCACCCAGTTTCTACCCAAGCACAGTGAGACAAAACCTTGGATTCTCAATCAAGTTACCATCCCTCAGATAATCAATTCTCAGTTCATCAAGGGAGAGAGGAACCTCTCTTGTACCATAGTCTTCCCCAGGAAACACAGTTGAAACCTCTTGTGTTTCCATGTCACACGTGGTACCACCCAGAGAAAATCTGCCATGGTGACATCTTCCTTCCTTCCATGTACAGTGCTCTCACCACAGTTCATGGACCAAAACTGTTGATAGGGTTCCCTTTTAAGGATGTTTTGCCAAGTACCAAGAAAGCAACAGTTTCTCACTTTCAGGACAAAGGTCCCCCCCATTTTCACTCCCCCTGGGGCCGAGGGTCTCGAGAACAGAGATCTTCTTTTTCCCTGAAGACAGAGGGCACCACCACAGCCTCCTCATCTTTCTCTGTTCTCTTCACTCCTGCACTCGGCATCACTGCAGCAGGTCACTCTCTTGACTCAAGCCATTGCCTCCCCCTAAATGCAGTCTCTGTGTTACAGGAAATTGGTTCCGTCTATGGCTATGCAAGAAAAGTCAAGCCAAAGGCCACTCTATCATCTCCTCGCACCTAGGATTCTTCCCCATCTCCTTCTGACATCCTTCACTTGCTCAGACCTTCACCACACTTGCCCATTTTCTTCTATTTCATGTCTGTCTCTCTTCTAGGAGGGTTAATGTTCCGCAAAGTTTTCATTGTCCAAGAAAAGGGTTAAAATCTTGGGGTCTGCCCGCCCAGAACTCCCATGGTGGCTGGGTACCTTCTTGCACCCAGTCTCCCATTTTCCTGGTCCTTAAGAAGTTGTCCATTAATATGGATTTTGGATTAGCATAGTCTGGTCACATGACCGGATCTCCCACATCTGTTTCAGTTTGCATTTACATTCCTCTGTCCTTGAAATGTCCCCAGTGGAATTGGCTTGTGAGGACAGTTTGCTTTCATGTGGCCTTTTTGTCCACATCTGTAGCAATGGGGTGACAGTCTTACAGCAGCTGCAATAGAATCTGCTAACAAAGACATGCTATGGGATTCAGATCTAACTTGGGCACAGGCATTTATCATGTCATCTAAAGATGGATTTTCATTTGGCAACAGTTCTATGATTTTTCTTCAATCTTCCTTAGCATTGTCCTTTGCCAATTGTAAAATTAATCCATTTCTGGCCTCAATATTTACGATTTGTTTTTCCATGGCATCTTGCAGTCTTTCTATAAATTGCAAGTATGGCTCTTTAACCCCTTGTTTGATTTTTGAATTTTGTTGGGTTGGGTTAGCCATGTTTGCCACTTTGAACAGACCCTGCATCCCCAAATCTTTTACTTTTGCCAGCACCAATGGATGTAACCATGCTTCAAGTTGTGAGTCTCCCACTGGTGGTAATCCTAGGAGCTGAGAAACCCCTGTCCCAAAATGTGGATCTTGTTGCAAAACTTAGGTTTTGTAGTTCCTGCTTTTCTGCACTGCATCACCAGGTGGACTTGAATACCATATATTGAACTGGGGTATATATCAATTTATCTAGCTGCTTAATATCTAAAAGAGTTACTTCTTCTGCAGTTAGAAATCGCAGCATGTTTGCTACTGCAGGAGACTCTAGTCCATGCTTTGCAGCAAGCTGGCGCGGTTCAGAGAGGATCAGCCACTGAAAAGGTGTGTACTTATCTAGCATGGTTCCACTTCCTCTCAGCACTGGGTATGTTTCAACCATCCCAACCCCAGGGTCCTAACCACCTGATATAGGCATGTTGATTTTATCTGCGCCTTCAAAATCCCCGCTCGTGATTGTTGCTCGCTTCACCTGTCTCCAGACACTGACCGGATCGGGTGTAGCTGTCAGCAGCACAGCAGAGGCGTTCCTTTGGCATTTGGCAGATGGGTGATGGCTCAGGTTCCCTCTGCAGGTGTCTCCAAAGTCCCTAGCCAGTATGTGTCCCTGTGGCTGTCCCAGTTCCAGCTGTAGCAGCAGCAGCAGGCATAGCACTGCAGTTCTGGGATTCTGTGTCCCGCTTGTGCTTCCGGGTATGAGGGTGGTTTGGCTTCCAGGTACATGTGCTGACGCATCTCCGTCATCTGCCCACAAGTCACGGTGGTGAGTGGGTGTGCCAAGTGGAGGCTGGACTGTAGGCATGGTTTTGGAACCAAACCAATCAGCCTTTAGCAGAGGCAGTCCGAGCACATCTGTGGTGGAAAAGGATGCAGCATGGTCTGGCACAGCTGCAGAGCTCTTGCCCAGCATGGCAGCATGGTCCAATGCAGAACAGTGGCTTGGTGCAGCTGCAGAGCGCTCCACTGACGAGATGTCTTGGCACAACACAACTCCACGGCTTGACGTGGCACAGTGGTTTGGCAAGGCTGCCTTGCCTGTCGTCTCCTCCTGCATGCCCGGTGCCCCATCCTCTCTGCGTGTCTCAGTTTTTAACTGCCTAAACAAGTCCAAAATGAGCCTGCAGGGCTTTATAACTTTTATGGAAGCTTCATTGCCTATGAAGGCTGCCTCGATTACGAATCTCCCAGTCTGCTCACAAGTTTTTAAATCCAGGGTGGCTTCTTTAGTTGTGTACAACCCATGGTTCTTAGACCACATCAGCAATGCTAACAAAGCATGCTCTTCATATTCTACATCCCATTCCCATAAAGGAGGGTCCATGCCTTAATAACTGGCCGTTCTTCCACTGAAATCCATCTTCCCATGTTTTCTGGCGGCGTTCTTCTATTCACAGGGGTATTTACAAGGGTATGGAGTTAGGCAGCTCTTCACACTGCCCTCTGTCTTCCTTCTCTACCTGCAACAGCTGTTGTATCATGCTGGGGGTTTATCACTTGTCACAGTTTTGGAGACAGGCACACAACTGAACATACCGAGTTCATGCAACATTAGCCAATGTTTATTAATGAATGCCCCCTTTTATAGGGGCATCAAAATTCCCATGCTTGAACACCTGATTGGTCAAGGTCTCAACATCGCCCAGACAATTTTATCTGTGCAGCTTAGACTAGCTGTAGCTGTCACACACGCTGGAGAAGTTCACAGAGAACTGTCTCTGATGGGAGGGACCCCACGGTCTCACATGGGAAGGACTCCTCTCTCAGAGCAGCAGAAGAAAATCTCAGTGATGAGCTGATCAAAACCCCCATGCCCTGTCTCCCTGTGATGTCAGTGGGAAGGAGGGAGGAGCTGGGTGGGAAACGTGTTTTAAGGGCATATTTTACTTCTCATTATCCTCCTCTGATTCTGTTAGTAATAAATTTCACTTTGCAACCTTAAGTTGAATCTGTTTTGCCCTTGGAGTGTTTTCTCCTAGTCCTTATCTCAACTCATGAAACCTTCTTTAACTTTTTTTTCTCTCCTCTGCCTAGCTGTGGCAGGGGAGGGTGAGTGAGCAACTCTTGTGGGTGTCTGGCTTTGGGCCAGTGTCAAACCACAACATCCAGTTGCAAGAACGTAGGCTTTAGTCATAACAATGTTTCATTCTGGACATAGTTTGGATCAGCACTTTCTTTGGAAATGTGAGAACAGGAATGTTATACCATTAAGGAACTGAATATTTTCCAAGGTTGTTCACAGAGAAAACAGGAGCTTGTTAGACAACAGCAGTTCCTGGGAGCAAGGCAGTGTTTCAGTCTTGGGAAGAGCTGAGCCCATGTGTTGTTTTCAAGGCTGAGGCCTAATGAGCATTTCTCAGATGACACTGTGGCCTAGAAAGGAGGAAGGGGGAATGCACAACCACAATGAAACAGGCAGATGTTTTATAATGAAGGCCACAGGCCTGATATTTTTATTTAAATAGCATATTGAGTTAAATTCATGTATAGTCTTTCTAGGTTCAAGGTATGAACTAATGTTATGCAGAATTGTGGACTGATTTGTAAGTCCATGTGAAAGAAAAAAATTATCTTGCAGGGCCCTCAGTCAAAGACTGGTAACACCTTATATGATTCCAAAATGAAAACAGATTGCCAAAGATAACCATCTACAATTGGTTTAAATGCTGAAATCAAGCCAGTTTCCTTATATGTTTCATTTTCTCAGCTGTCTAGCACACTTCAGAACTTTATATAGATGATATTATCATTTCATCCATCCATCCATCCATCCATCCATCCATCCATCCATCCATCCATCCATGTATCTATCAATCTATGCCTCTATCATCTATCTACTGACTGATTTCAGAAGTCAAGTAAGCATATCACAGATTCACAAAATATGCTGAGTTGGAAGGGACCCACCAGGGTCACTGAGTCCAACTCCTGGCCCTGCACAGAACCATCCCCAAGAGTCACACCATGTGCCTGAGAGTGTTTTCTAAATGCTTCTTGAACTCTGGCAGGCTTGGTGCTTGGACCACTTCCCTGGGGAACCTGTTTCAATGCCCAAACACCCTCTAGGTGAAGAAACTTTTCCAAATATCCAACCCAAACCTCCTATGACACAACTTCAGGCTATTCCCTCAGGTCATGTCACTGGTTGCGGAGGATCATTAACGGGACATCACGCCATGATCAATATGATCAAGTGAAGCCAATTTATTACAAAAAGTGAGCCATTTTTATACTGTTCTCTATTGTTCATGCCTCAAGCTAATACATGATTTAGTCCTTTTTACGCACTCATTTTAATATTTCAGTTCATTTTTGTTAGTCTTTCCTCTTCATGCATCTCGCTGCGGTTTTCTTGTCTGCCTTTGCATCCTGAACTGTCTGCTTTTGAGCGTGTTCTTCTCCTTTCGTGTCCTTCAAGAGCATGGTGACCTTACTCAGTTTCTATGA
Organism: Agelaius phoeniceus; assembly: GCF_051311805.1. Lineage (NCBI taxonomy): Eukaryota > Metazoa > Chordata > Aves > Passeriformes > Icteridae > Agelaius > Agelaius phoeniceus. The sequence continues at coordinate 18,969,596 of NC_135301.1, forward strand.
AGGCTGGATTGTGCATATGTTGCATATGTCCATTGTCCTGCAAAAAACTCTCAGCAATTCCCTCGTCTTGTTTTTGCACAAGCCAGACAGAATTAATAACACATTCAGTTATTCTTTGCACACACTGTAATAAGCAGGGTACAATAAGCAAAATCACTAAAATAATGCAAAAAAACATAATGCCAAAGTGAACTAAGTCTTTCAGCCAACCATTAACGCCCCAAGATTTTAGTCACTCATCAAAAGAGTTATTAAGAACTGTAAGTTTCATGTTTTCTTTAAGTTGCGAAAGTTTCTTGTGAACTGATTCAGAGTGATCAGAGAGGTTCATGCAACACATCCCTTTAAAATCTTCACACCCGTGCCCTTGTACTAGCAATAAAAAAATCTATGGCAGCCCTATTTTGCAACACAGCATGGTGTATGCTATCAACATCAGTGGTGAGTTCATCTAGCACTAGGGACGTGATGTTAATTTGTTTCCCTACCCAACACGCTAGTCGCCTTAATTGGGTGAGGGCCTGTGCTGAGGCTACTCCTGGCATGAAAAATGATGCCAATATAACTGATGGTGAGTCTCAAAATTGTAACTCATCTCTACATTCAGGGCCCAACTGATGCGCACTACATTTCAGGCATTGAGACTTGTGACTGATGTTAAGCATCTGGTGGATATTAGGACCGAATAATGTTAGTTTGCCAAAATAACATGGTACTCCCAATGCTTTCTGGGGCACCACAGGCCAGGCTCTATCCCCACAAATGAGGGAAAACCCCAGGAGGTAGCATTTTAGCTGCACCTTGCTCTATTGGTAAAGGTCTTATCCAATTGTTACAATAATCTGTGGTATTGTAGTACCATGAGGAGCCAGGTGATATCCAAATGCTATCATTTTTTGGTCGTTCCTCTTTTATGCTAAACAAATCTGAGCCCACAGAATAATACCCAAAAAATAGAAAGTAATTGCCTGGCATAGAACCCAGGATGTCTAGCTCCTGTGGCTCCATGCTGGTGATATTCAATCCCTGGGCAATTGTAAAAGCTTGTGCTCCCAGGGGGTTCATTGGAATCCCAAAAGTGTCACACCAATTTGCAGAGGTTGGTCCACCCTGGATATTCCACCATTGGACTGTGCACCAACTTGACCAAGCATAATTTAAATTTTTGTGCACCATGGCTTTAGTCCAAGGTCCAAATTCTTCCATAGAATCTAATGGAACTCCAATTAAACAAGTACGAAAAGGATCAGAAGGTGTAGCCAATAATAAGCAAATTGATTCCAAAGCAAAACTCACTGATCTGTGTTTCAATAAGGGTTAAATCCTGGTTAAAATTCCAACGTTGTAAAAATATACCTCTAAGGGGTTCAGGGGGAGGTTGTCTTCTATGACTAGGCCCTAAAAATATTTCTAGCGTGGGCTCAACATTAAGTGTATTAAGTATACTAAAACATCTATTGCAAGCTAAATTAGTAGAGCTAAATTTTTGCTTTTTCCTGTGAGCTATGAAAAGATTATTTTCCTGACGGACTTGTCGCCACCACTTCAGTTTGCATTTAACACACTGGACCCTGATCCGTGGTTTGCAAAAATAGCCATGAACAAAACAAACTTGTTCAATTTGGTTTAAGACCTGTATTGGAAGTGGTGGTAAGCTGTTGTTACAGGTTACCGTAACCCCAGGTCCAGGTAGTTGGCCCACATCTGTTAATAGCTGTGGAAAAAAGTTCAACCGTTGTTCAACCATCAGGTGCTGGAGTATCGGGTTCAGCAGCATCTGGAGTCGGTGTTGTCGCCAACGTTCTGCTTCTGGACAGAGCATTAGCTAGCAGGTGTGACTTTAGGTAAGGTTTCACCCACTTAGCCAGAATCCAGCTAATTCCCTTATCTCTAAGTAAGCACATGTAACCTCTTCCCATTAATTTCACTGTTGCTGGCCCATCCCACATCCCCGTTTCTGGGCTTTTAAGCATGACTTGAAAACCATCAGGTAATTCCTCACATGGCCTACGTATGAGGGCATGATGCACAAAAATAGGTGGTTCGTCCCTATCTCCTGTTGTTCTGAGATAATTAAGTACAAAAATAGCCTTAGCTGTCCTTTCTTCCAGGGATAACCCTATCATTCCCCCTTTTTGTTTTTGCAGCATGCCCTTGAATGTCTGATGGGCTTGCTCAATAATTGCCTGACCTGTAGGGTTGTGTGGAATACCAGTATCATGTTGAATACCCCATAAGTTACAGAAACATTAAAACTTTAAAGAACAATAAGCAGGGCCATTATCCGTCTTGATGGCTAAAGGGACTCCCAACACTGCAAAGCAATTGTATAAATGTTTCTCAACATGACGTGCTGTCTCACCTGTTAAAGGGGTAGCCCATATAACACAAGAGTAAGTATCAATACAAACATACACGAACTTCTTCTGGCCAAATTCTGCTACATGTGTTACATCCATTTGCCATAATTGCAAAGGTTGGGTACCTCTTGGGTTAACACCAGTGCCTAAGCCAATGACATCCCTTTGACAATCTGGGAAGGATGGCAGTGACATCAGTAAGAGGGATACCAAATTGTTTAACCAACATCTTTGCGGATTGATGTTAAAAGGCATGAGAATTTTTTGCTTGTTGAAATTTATCGGAGGTTGGCATTGGCCAGACAGCGGCTACCAACCGATCAGCTTGGGTGTTACCTTCAGACAGACCAGGGAGATTTTGATGTCTGCAAACATGAGTAATAAAATACTCCTGTCACCATTGGTTCAAATTTCTCAGTAGTCGGGTTGAAAGTGAATGCAAATGTTTGTTATGAACTTCCTTTACTGCCCTTTCAAGGCGTTGTACACAGCCAACCACCTAAAGTGAATCAGAAACAATGTTAATAGCCTGATCGTTCCAATTCTCAAAGGCCCAAATAACTGCCTTCAACTCCAAGGTTTGCAATGTATGTCCTACTTCCCCGGGAATTATATGCTGATTCCATCAACCCTTTTGCTGCCACGTACAAGCAGCCCTTTTAGACCATTTGCCTGCATCAGTAAAAATTTCTAGTCCTAGTACCAGACACTCAGATTGCCATGGTCTGTCCTCCAGCCACTGCTAAAAAGACTGTAACAATTGTGACCTTTAGTTGACTCAATATATCCCTACCAATTAAACCTAACAAATTTCCAGGAGTCTGCATGACATAGGGTCTTGTTGTTATGTTCACTCCATCTGGGAAAGTAAAAGTAATTACCTCCCTACTTAATCGAGTTTCTTAGGTTCCACCAATCCCTGCAATTCCCAAACCAGGATTAACTACTGGCCAATTTTTGGGCCATATAGTGCTTGAAATGATTGTTACATCTGCTCCAGTATCAATTGTGAGTCTCTTGGTGATAGAATTACCATTGGGATGTCAGGGTTACCTGCTTATCCGGTTTACCTCTCATAATGTCCATTGCCCAGTACACCTCTGGGTTACCTGTGGAAACAAAACCGACTGTTCCCCACTCCTTCAATCCTGTACAGGGAACACAAGACTTAAAAGGAACAAGTTGAGCAATTTGTGATCCTTTAGGGATAGATAAAGGAGGGAAAAATGTCCTAATCATAATTTTGATAACCCCTTGATGGTCTGCATCAATAACCCCAGGAATTACATCCAGTCCCCTTTTGCTAGCAGATGATCTTCCTAACAGGAAAGCACTAAGCCCACCCCCCAGAGGTCCCTTTACATTAGTCTCTACCAGATGTACTGCAGAGTCAGTGATGGTAATATCTACTGTGGTTTCCATGTCCATTGCGGCGCTTCCAGGAGTTGCGGATTGGAGTGAGTAAAGTCCTCCAGAGGGGGTTGAGCCACCCATGCAGCTCCCCAAGCTTGCCTCTTCACACATGGGGTTGCAGTCCATGGTTCATTTCCCTGGAACCTACAGACTCTCACGTGGGGATTATCCTTTTGCAGATGGAGCAAAATTTCTTTATTGGCACAGATCATTGACTCCGTACATGTCTGACCTTCCCACACCCAAAACATCTGACATTTTTCCCTTCTGCCTTCTTTGCTAATTTTGAAAGTAGTGGCTTTATGGCGCCTTGTGCTGCAGCGGCCACATAGGCAGCCTTTTGTCTCTCTGTGGTTCTAGTCTTTAATTCTAGCATGTCAACAACTTCTGCTCCCTTTTGCAACGTGCCTAAAATCTGCTAAGTCTTATCATTAGCATTGTCAAAGGCAAGCATCTTAAACAGCTTCTGCTTTGTTTCCGGATCCAGGTCGGGGTGATCATAAATAGCTCTATGCAAGCGGTCTACGAATTTATCAAAGTCTTCATTTCCTCCTTGATGTATCTGTGTAAAAGCCTGAGTATGCAGCCCATCAGACAATGCAAGGATTGAGTTGTATGCAAGTTGTTGGCTTAAATGCAAAACTTCATTAATACTTTGGGCTTGGGAAGTTGCTGTGGACCAGGGACCTTCTTCTAATAACTGTTGTGCTGTAATTCCAAACAATGGGTCCCCTGAGCCCGAGGTCTTGCTTCCTCTTTTTTACATGCGCCTTCCCAATTCTTATAAAACTGAATCTGCTGATGAGGGGGCATAATTAATCTAACCAGAGTTTGAACATCAGCTGCAATAAAGGTATCTGCTGTAAAAATGAATTGCAATAACGATTGTGCTAATTGAGATTTCAAGCCATATTGTGTAATGGCACTTTTTAATTTTTCTAATATCTTCCAATCAAATGGGTCCCATCCTTGCCCTGTGGCTTGTGTTACCACAGGGAAGACTTCTATAGTACTGGGGAGAATGTCCCCTCAATTATTGCTTCAGTAATAACTCCTTTCCACTTTCTTTTTTGTGCTGTTTCTATTTCGGGATCTAGCTCTAACTCCCGAACTTCCATGGTCGAGGGGGGTATCTGCCTCCCCCTTCACTCCTTGAGAGCCCTTTCAGAGCTCAAAGCAGCTGGCAGCTCCGTCCTTTCAAAAGAATAGTCCTTTTGTGGATCAACTCGATCGCTTTGTTGAATTACTAACTTCTGCAAATTGTCTACCAAAGCTTTTAATTCCTCCTCTGCCAAGGCAGATCCTGAATTTGTCTTTTCTTCTTCAGCCTTATCTTCAGATGATGAGTGCGTTATTTCTAAAGCTTCACCATCAGCTGCTCCCTTTTCCTGAATACTTTTATTCTCGGGCTGGCAGCTGGAACCTCCGAGGGAGGCTGCTTCCTGACTCTGTTTCTCATCTGAGGGTCCTGAGGTTTTGAGTTCCTCTTTGGTTAGTGGAACTGGGCTAGAGGGTCCTGGGCAGCACGAAGGAACGTCTAATGTAGTTGAAAATAACTTGCTAGCAGGAAATGCCTGTGGCTCAGGGTCGGGGCTTGGGGGAAAAGCAATGCAAGCTGCTGTAGAGGCTTTCTTTTCCCCCTTCATCACCTGTAATACCTCTACCATGTTTTTCCACAGGGTAGCATATTTAGATGCCTCTTTAGCCTCATGTCCTCCCGAAGCAATACAGTCCCACAACATGCCGCCCACGGCTTCCCATGTCGATACCTCAAATGTGACCTGCGCTCCTGGTATGAGGTTTCGTTCCCATTCCCAGTAAATAAGTCCCTTCAGAGTGGAAGCATCATATTTCTGCCCTCTCTTAGAGAGGATATGTTGGAGGAGTTTCTGGACCCCATCTCTTTCATGGTCTGACCTCATTCCTCCCCCTCTGCTGACTTGATCAGGGCAAGATCAATTCTTCTTCAATCAGAGCTCATTTATCCACCTTTGCTTCTCGCTGGGGCAGCAAGGATACTTTCAACTGGCTTCTCCACCTCCCAAAGGCTGTCGCTGTACCTCTCACCGCAGTGAAATAGCCGTCTTCAGGTCCCTCCACTTGGGCACCAAAATATGCGGAGGATCATTAACGGGACATCACACCATAATCAATATGATCAAGTGAAGCCAATTTATTACAAAAAGCAGGCTATATTTATACTGTTTTCTACTGTTCACGCCTCAAGCTAATACATGATTGGTTAAGTCCTTTTCACGCATGCATTTTAATATTTCAGTTCATTTTTGTTAGTCTTTCCTCTACATGCATCTTGCTGCGGTTTTCTTGTCTGCCTTTGCATCCTAAACTGTCTGCTTTTGAGCATGTTCCTCTCCTTTCATGTCCTTCAAGGGCATGGTGACCTTACTCAGTTTCTATGAAGGCTGGATTGTGCATATATTGCATATGTCCAATGTCCTGCAAAAAACTCTCAACAACTGGTCACAAGAGAGGAGAGATCAGTGTCTGCCCCTCCTCTTCCCCTCACAAGTGTGCTAGTTTGAAAACAAACCAGTGGAAGATGCCAAGTCAGAACGACAATTTAAAAGGAAAATTAAAATAAAGGCAGAAAACACTGACTTAAACTGACAGTCAGGATACAACCTGACACAGTCTTGGTCAGGGTGGTGGTAGAAGTCCCATTAAATCGTGGCTGCAGTCCTGTTAGAGATGTGGTTCTGTTGAAGCAGCGATTGTGTAGAAGGGTCTGGTCTTCCTCTGAAGGTCCAGTGGTGGTGATGTAGCTCTTGTCCTCTGGGAATCCAGTAGGTGAGGCTGCTCATGGTGTTCCATATATCAGATCATATATTTGGTTCCTCCCCCTGGGCAAAGCATCTGTCCTGGGTTGACTATATGATGCTTTTATCCCCAATCGTCTCCTGTTTATGTTGAATAATAAGTTTTGCACCTTTAAGACATGTTCCAGAGAGTGAAGGGGGGGAGAGAAGAAGCGGCAGTTTTTTTCAGACACTGCACTCCTCCTACACATTCCGGTTCCTGACTGTGTTGTCTGTGGATGGACAGACAGCAGGACAGAGCTCTTTTTTGCTTTTAGTTAGTTTAGCTAGCTGAGGCAAAGAAGTTCCCTGGACTGTGTTTTTTTTTCCCTTTTCTTTCGACTTCTTGAAACCCGCTCTGGACTGAACACCGAGGGGAGCACTGGCAGCTGTAATCCCATTGGCCCAAGTCTTATTCCATGCCCACTTTGAATCTCCCTGTTAAGCTGTGCGAGGGAGACCAGCCCCTCTCTCAGTCCTTTTCTCCTTAGGCTCTCCCTCCCTCCCCCTTCCCCCCTTCTCCCTCAGAAACCATGCTGCTCCTAGGGGTGGGACCCCCAATAAACCCTCATCTAATTAGCACCCTCAGAAGCTGTGTGGAGTCTCTTTGCCTGCCTGCTGCTACCAGCGAACATGCAGCTTAGCGGGCCCCCCAGGGACTCCCCGGGGACCACAAACAAACCGCAACAAATACAGCAACAGGCCTGAAACCCAAGGCCACCTTACTTTCTCAGACCCTGAAAAATGTAAACAACAGTGAAGTAGGGGGAGCAAACTGGGGGAATGGGAATCCATTACCTGAAGCTGTAATTGGACAATTACATCTGATATGCGAATAGACCAAATTTATATCTCTCTGAAAAACCTGTGACAGTTGTCCATCTTGGGTGTAGTCTCTGAGACTCCTGCACTGCCCAAAGTGTACCCTTTGAAGGCTTTTCAATAAATACCTACTTTTAACTTCTAACTCTTTCTAGCATCTGTTCTAGGTAGCCTCTCCAGGCATCAATGAAGATGGTAATAGAATACATACTTTTGGTTACATCTTACATTGTAACCTAAGACAACCAGGAAGTTTTAGACTGCAGTGAGGTGTCCCCTCAGTGTCCTCTTCTCTAGACCAAGTGACCTCAGCTGTTGCTCATACAGTTACCCTCAAGGCCCCTCACCATCTTTGTTGTCCTCCTTTGCACAATCTCTAATATCTTAACGTCTTTCTTACATTGTAGCGAAAAATGCATATTATATGATTGACTCTTTGCAAATATTAAAATGAATACTATATGTGTTATGTTAGAAAGTTATCCTGTACTAATCTCTTTTAAGTAGTGTGGTAAATATAGTTTTTAGGCTATAGCACAATATTAAAATAGAAACTATGTGATGTAAGATACTTTTTGTAAGTAGCTCAAGAAATGGATAAGATAATCAAGAAATTCTTCACATAGAGATAACGGCAACAAGACACCAAAATCTCCAAGAGAAGAATTATTGCCTCCTGTGAAAAATGCCAATCACTTGTTTTAAAATTTTAAAAGCTTAATAGTAATAAACTGGTTATAAAAATAGTAATACAAATTAGAGCAATAAGAATTTGGACAATCAGAGTTAGAACAATAAAGGAAAATAAAAGCAAAGAATGATGAACATTCGGATGCTTTCCCCAAAGAAGAATGGCTCGCTAACAAAGGATTAACTCTTAAAATCAATAGCCTGTTGCATATTCATATATCTTATACATGATGCATAAATTCTTTTCAAACAAAGGGTGTTCTCTGGTTATTGTCTGTCACAGACATGTTTTATGAAAAATCCTTTCCTTAGGATTTTTTCTCCTGAGAAGCTGAGAAGCCTCAGAAACAAAATGTAAACAATAATTATCTGCTGCTGTGGAATGCAACAGGTGGATCTGTGATTGGTCTCTCGCACCCCTGCTGCCCCCACCAGCCCCCCCAGCGGTTCTGCCGCCTTTGGTGACCCTGTCCTCCACATCAGCGTCTGCATCAGAGGCTGCACTGGAACCGGCGGCTTGTCTGAGTTCAGACAGCCCTGAGCCGTCTGCCCCTGGGGCACCGGCTGGGGCTGGGCTCTGGCGACCAGCCTGCCACTCCGTGGAGGAGGCGTGGATCTACAGCTGATTGCAGGTGCAGCCCGGCTGCCTGCTTTCAAACAGCGTTTTTTGTGGGCCAATTCGCATTTGGTCAGTGGCTTCTCGTTGGGGGTTGGAATGCCTGCCGTCCCTCGTGTGCCCCAGTGGCGAGGGGGCGGTGGCTCCCAAGAGTTCTGCCTCTGGTCCCCGGCCCAGAGGGGGTGGGTGGTACCAAGGGGCAGGAAGGAGGAACACTTTTTGCGTTTCCATTGCAGAGGCAAGAGAAACAGTGGAAGGCGAGCATCGCTCACTTGCTGTGGGGACAAAACACCCCCAGATCCGGGGTACTGATCCCTGGGATGGCTTCTCTTCCTCAACTGCTGGTGTGCACACTGTTTCAGCGGGGAGGAATCGTTCGGTCACTCATGCTGCCATTGCGTTGGCAGCAGGGTGCCGGGTTGTGAGAACACAGAGCCCGCCTCGCGGACCAGGTCTGGGCTGTTTGGCTCTGTTCCCTGGGCCAGGGCCACCACCCACCTGGCTGTTGGGTTTGGGGGCTTAGCTTCCCCTGTCAGGGCCTGGGCCACCGTTCCGTGGGCCAGGTCTGAGTTTCCTGGTCCTTCCATGAGGGCCAGGGCCCCCGCAGGGCCTCAGAGGCTCCTCTCTGCTGCTGCTCTTTCAAAAAAAAAAAAATTAAATAAAAAGAGTTGAAAGAGCTAGCAGCTCAAAAGCATTGAAAAGCCAAAAAATTACCCTCAGCCCAAGTGGTTCAATTAAGAGCTGTGGCCAAGACATTCCAGAAATTTTCTCAAAATTTTTTGATAACTATCAATGGATTTTTGATAAATATTGATGGATTTTCTTTAGCAGTTCTTTGTTTCAGGATTCTGCAAGCCTGTTTCAGGACCAAAAGGGACTTCCAGAGATGTCAAAGAGGAACATCTTCAGTCCATGGACTTTCTCCTGAAACTCATCTGTTTGGACTTGAAGCAATGAACTTGCTTTGCATTGTTTTTGCATTTTCTTACATTGTAAGATTGTTTTGGTGATATGATAGAATTTTATGTTCTACAGGTGAAGAATCTCCTGATCGTTCCACATCAGCACTTGATTGAGGTTTTGATTGGCAACAAATAAACCTCTCAAGTGTTTGTTCTTTCTTCTGCATGGGCCCAGCAGACGAAATTACAAACACTTTTCTTTTTAATTTAATTAAAATAAAAAGGGTGATATGTCACAGACATGTTTTATGAAAAATCATTTCCTTAGGATTTTTTCTCCTGAGAAGCTGAGGGGCCTCAGAAACAAAATGTAAACAATAATTATCTGCTGCTGTGGAATGCAACAGGTGGATCTGTGATTGGTCTCATGTGGTTGTGTCATGGTTTGACACTAGCGCAATGCCGATGCCCCCATGAAAATACCCTCTCCCTGGTGTCTGCTGTGAGATGTGACCAGGAATAAGCAAAGCAGGCTCCCACTTAGAAATAAAGAAAAGAAAAACTTTATTAACTAAACTACAACTCTAAGTAAAAAGAAACACACAGGGAAAACGAAAACCTTCCAAAAACATTTCCTCCTCCCCCCACCAAATTTCCAATACATCCATCCCCCAAATCACCAACTCTTGGTCCATCACGACTCTTTAGATAATCAATTCTCAGTTCATCAAGAGGAGAGGAGTCCTTCTTGTGCCATAGGCTTCCCCAGGAAACACCTTTGAAACCTCGTGTGTTTCCATGTCACTTGTGGCACCGCCCGGAGAACATCTGCCATTGTGACGTCTTCTTTCCATATCCAGTGCTCTCACCTTTTAAGGATGCTTTGTCCCGTTCCAAAAAGAGCACAGTCTCACCTTTGGGACACCTGTCCCCCCCAAATTTCACCCCCTGGGGCCAAGGGGTCTCAACACTGAACCCTCTTGGCTCTGAGCCATTGCCTCCCCCTGGATGCAGTCTCTGTGTCACAAGGAACATGGTTCTGTCCATGGCTATAACAAGAAGAGTCCAGCTAAAGCCACTCCATCATCTCTTCCCACCTAAGATTCTTCTCTACTCTTCTGCATTTTTCACTTGCCCAGACCTTCACACTTGCACATTTCCTTCTTCCATTTCATCTCTATCTCTCTTCTAGCAAAGGTTAATGTTCTGCAAAGTTTTCATTGTGCAAAAAAGGATTAAAAGCTCGGGCTCTGCCCGCCCAAAAAACTCCCACAAGCGGCCGGACACCTTCTCGGCCGGACACCTTCTCGCTGCACCCCCTGCCACTGGCCAGGCTGTGCTGCCAGCACATGATATCAAATTTCAAGGTGGCACAGGCTCTCTCTCTCTGTCTGTCTCCTGGGGCGGGGGGGCTGCCCGATGCCTCTCGGTGCTCTTCCACTCTTCCACCCTTCCATCCTCAGGGCCAGGCCTACCTCACCCGGCTGCATGGCTTCCCCTCCCCCGCCCAGCCGGCAGCAGCTGGATGGGGGAGAGATCCAAACTCTTTCCTCAACGGAACCCAAGAGGGCTTCCCCTGGGAGTGCTCTGCTTTTTAACCCCTGCGTTCTCAGAGGCATCACCAATGTCCCCAGTGGCCACACCAGGTGCCAATATTCAAATCTGAACACCTATTGTCCTGACCACTTCATATCCCAGAAAACTTACTTCCTCTCAAACCACGACAGGTTGTTTCTAATTAATGACCAATCACAGTCCAGCTGTCTCAGACTGTCTCGGTCAGTCACAAGCTTTTGTTATCATTCCTTTTCTATTCTTAGCTAGCCTTCTGATGAAATCCTTTCTTCTATTCTTTTAGTGTAATTTTAATATAATATATATCATAAAATAATAAATCAACCTTCTGAAAAATAGAGTCAACATTCTCATCTCTTCCCTCATCCTGGGACCCCTGCGAACACCATCACAATTGTCAACTTCTCCTCCTTAATCCTGTTGGTGCCTCAAAGACGAAAAGGAGGTGGAAGAAAGTTTGTCTTTTTCAATAAGGAGGTAATATTTCTTTTCTTGGGGCTTGTTGCTGTTATCTCTGTGCAAAGAATTTCTTGATTATCTCATCTATTTCTTGAGCTAGTTAAAGAGTATCTTACAGAGCATAGTTTCTATTTTAACATTATGTTATAACCTAAAACTATATTTAACACACTATTTAAGAAAATTAATACAGCATAACTTTCTAACATAAAACATATAATATTAATTTTAATATTCGCTAAAAGCCAATTATATAATATGCATTTTTCACACCTCCTTATCGGGAAAAGCCAGACTTCGTGGGGACCAAGGTGATTGATTTACAAGATGGGGGGGGGAAGTTGACAATAAACAGAAAAATCCCTAGTTTGAAAGGAATGTTTGCATCATGTATGAGATATATGAATATGCAACAGGCTATTGCTTTTAAGGGTTAATCCTTTGTTAGCAAGGTGTGTTCTTTTGCTTGGCAGAACGCACCCAGATGTCTATAATTCTTTGCTTTTATTGTCCTTTATTGTCCTAACTCTGATTGTCCAAATTCTTATTTCTGTAATTTTTATTACTATTTCTATAACTATTTTCTTACTATTAAACTTTTAAAATTTTTAAACAAGTGATCAGCATTTTTCACAATTTTGGTGCACAAAACCACAGACAATATTCAGGGTGAGGCTGCACCAGTGCAGAGTAGAATGGGACAATCACCTCCATTGCCCGGCTGGCATGCTGTGCCTGATGGACCCCAGGACACTGTTGGCCGTCCTGTCTGCCAGGGCACTGCTGGCTCAAATTCAACTTTCCACTGACCAAGATCCCCAGGTTCCTTTCCGCAGCACTGCTTTCCATCATCTCTTTCCCCAGTCTGTACTGTCTTGGTTTCAAGACAAGTTTAGGAGAAAAACACTCTGGAATGCGTGTTTTCTGAAAAAAAAAAAGGGTTCCAACAATCCAATAAGAAATTAATACAAGTAGATGAAAGTGCAAAAAAACACCCCAACTGTTTATTGACAGAGTGCACACACAGCATGGGAAAAAAGGTAAATGCAAGATACTGAACTGTCAGAACAAAAATAAAAAAGAAAAAAACCAAGCTAGAGAGAGGAAAGATGTGTGCTAATGCATTTAAAATAATTTGATGTGTGAAGGTATGGGTGTGAATGTCTTTGAAATGGGTCTTAATGTTTCTACTGACTTTGGGCAACAGGTTCATTTCAGAGCTCAGACAGCTTGGCTCCTGAAACAGACAAGGGTTTGCACAAGACTGAACTTATGAACTTTGGGGCAAAATTACGGGTTCAAGGGGGGAATATGAGGTAGGCAGTTTGGGAAGCCTGTACCTTCCTAGTACCTCAGCCAATGGGGAAAGGAAGAGGGCAACATGCGGCTGGGAGTTTAGGATAAAAGGAAGGCTGCTTCCCCCTGAAACCTCGAGAGAGAAAACCCTGTGGGCGTGTACCCCAGTGGACTCTCCCTTTATTTGAATAAAGTTGAAGGAGTTATCTGCTTTTTGTACATAAACCTCTGACGTTTGTGGATTTTTCTGACACTAGCTGAAACATGGGGTCAGAAACTAGACGATATATATTAATCACAGAAATTAGAAGGTATTGATGTATTGATTAAGAATAGGCACATAAATGATGGGCATTGCTTAATATTTGCTGCACCCTTGATTGCATTGTAAAGGAAAGGACTTTGTGCAAAACACCAAGAAAGAATGCAAGGATGCCTGATAAGGGGAAGGATGTTTATCAAGAACAGGATACAGTATGAAAGGATACTGAGATAACGAGTCCTGAATCTGGACTCTTGGCTTGGACAGTGGCCAAAAGATCAGTAAGCATGCACAAGGGAGCCGGGTCAGAAAGTCAACCCTGAGGAAGACTACTTTATCCCCTACAACCCCCGAGACCCCAGAGACAACCACCACAGACAACTTCGCAGGCACAAAGGACTGAAAAGATGATTAGCATACGAAGTGGAGAGGGAGGGGAGCCAGAAAATGATCTATTGTGAAACTTGATGCATATGAACCATGCTAGGGGATAAAAGAAAACATGAGTGAACAGGGGGCATGCATGGTTTTGTGGAGATATCCTGCATGTATCCAGCTGAATAAAAATATACCTACTTTAAAACTCATTTTGTCTTTGAGTTTTAGAGTCTCTCTGCGTTTCACTTGCCAAGCAAAAAAAAACAGACCACACGGCACACCAGATGCTTCAGGAGTGAGGCTTTGAAAAAGTCCGACAAAGAGCCCCCAGGCTCCCCACTCCCCTGACCCACCTTAAAGCTACAGCGACCATATTTAGGCATGAAATAGACAATCAGGGAATAGACTAATAATCATAAAATTACCCCAAGACATGTTCATACATCCAGGGTCGCCCCATCCCAAGGTGCAGAGTACAGTACTTCCCCTTGTTGAATGTGAAAAACACCATTCACTCGTTTTATAATTTTAGAAGTTTAATAGTAATAAAATAGTAATAAAAATTAGGACAATAAGAATTTGGACAATCAAAGCTAAAACAATAAAAGACAATAAAAAGCAAAGAATTATGGATGTCTGGGTGCTTTGCATTGTGCCACAAAAGCACACTTTGCTAACAAAGTATTAACTCTTAAAAACAATAGCCTATTGCATATTCATATATCTCATACGATTCAAACATTCTTTGAATTCTACAAAAAGTATCTTACATCACATAGTTTCTATATTAATACTATGTTATAGCTTAAAAACTATATTTACCACACTACATAAGAGATTATTACAGCACTAATTAAAAGAGATTAATACAGCATAACTTTCTAACGTGACACATATAATATTCATTCTAATATTTGCGAAAAGCCAGTCATATAATATGCATTTTTCACACTTTCAAACGGGGACTGGGTGGTAATGGTTTGGGAAGATCCAAATTGTGAAAAATGAGTATTATATGATTGGCTTTTCACAAATATTTAAATGAATATTATATGTGTCATGTTAGAAAGTTATGCTGTATTAATTTTTTTAAGTAGTGTATCAAATATAGTTTTAGATTATAACATAATGTTGAAATAGAAACTATGCTATGTAAGATACTTTTTTTAAGAGAGAACTTGCACTGAGATAGCAGCCACAGGACACCTAAATCTTTGAGAGAAAAAGAATTTATTGCTCTCTTATCGAGTTCTTCCCGCCTCGCTCAGCTCTGAAGATACCGTCAGGATTCAGAGGAAGTTGACACTGACCAAACAGAATCCTGTGTTTGAATGGAATTGATGCATCATGTATGAGGTGTATGAATATGCAACAGGCTATTGTTTTTAAGGGTTAATCCTCTGTTAATGTGTCTCCTTTTCTGGGCTTACTTTGCCCAGAAAGAGGTACCCGGACTGTCCATAACTCTTTGCTTTTATTGTCTCGTATTGTCCTAAATCTTAATTGTCCAAATTTTTATTACTCTAATTATGTTACCATTTTTATAACCATCTTATTACTATTAAACTTTTAAAATTCTAAAACCAAGTGATTTGACATTTTTCACAATTATGGTAGCAGAGGATGGTTACTAACACCTTGTTGCCTGTGCTTTAGGAGAGTCAGGGTGAGGAAGGCGCGCCCTGCCCGATTTGGCAGCCTTGCTCTGTTTCCCCTACTGTGACCGACAGACGCAGGTTACGATCGGTGGACAAAAGGAGGCAATAACACAAAGGGAAAAAGGCTCCCTAAAACAGCAGTAATTGGCCCCCTAAGACTAGTAGTGTGAATGAAGAACCCAAAAAGGAAAAAAGGATTGGTAAGTATTTTTCGGGGGGGGGCAGGTATGGGGGGATGAATGTGTGTGTGAATGAGAGGTGAGCTGGTTATTCCCAGACCTACTTCCTGAGTGCAGGGTTTCCAATGCTGCGTTTCCATCTTTTCGCAAGAAAAACGGCCAGTAAAGAGACGAAGCGAGAGATAAAAGGAGTGAGAGAATCCCCCAGGGTAACTGGGCCTGGGTCTCAGGGAGGGGTTGGATCCCTCGGAGGAAGGGAGCACAGGAGTTTTCTAGCCCAATCAACTAGGAAACGGGACAAAAGGAAGGGGCCCCTAAAAATTCTGCTGGATTGAGGTACAAGAGTGCCCAAGAGCATCCAGAATTAAAACCTGCTGGGTTGAGGGAATAACATTACAAGACCATCCAGAGTTGAGAAATATTCTGTCAGTTTGCGGATATGCCCAAGAGCATCTGGGGCTGGACAACACAGCTGGGCTGAGGGATAAAAAAATGCCCAAGAGCATCTGGGGTTGGACAACACAGCTGGATTGAGGGATATCCAAGAGCACTGGGACTGGCCAGTAACACCTAAAATTGTAATAGGTGATTTGAAAGTAAAAGGTACCTTATTGTTGTCTTGTTGTGTGTGTGAGAGTGAGTCAAACACAAAATCAGCCTCAACTTCCCAGGCGGTTGGGAAGGGGGAGGCTGTGGAAAAAGGTGTATGTGACCCACAAACATGCCATTGTTCCCCTGGGTGGGTGGGGGATGTGGCATAAGGTGTAGGTGACCCACAAACAGGCCATTGTTCTCCCGAGCATGTGGAGAGGGCTGTGGCTAAAGAGTGTGAGTGACACGCAGACAGCCTCACAGGTGAACTGGCACCAGAGGCAACCAAAGTCAGGGCCCTTCCCGGAGGCCCGGTGACACTGAAACCCAGAGGCCAACCCCAAGGTGAGGGGGGGCCACAGGGACCCGCGATTCTCTGGTGACAGGGATCCACTTCGTGTCCTGAGGGTGTGAAAGAATGTGTGGAAGTGAATGAGAAATAAAAGGGAGTGAATGTAGACGAATGAAAGTATATGTAATGTAGATTGTGTATTTTAAGCTTCACTATATCTTCTTGGAGGGAGGTGTATTGTATTGGAAAGTAGTGTGAGAAAAAGGTTTTTTTTATTTTTTGTGTGTGTAGTTGAAAGAAAAGTGGTATTTAGGCTGTTAGTGAAAGTGAGAAACAGAGGCAGGGGATGAATAGATAAGATCCTTAAAAATGGGACAGAAAACCAGTAAGTTGGATACAGGAAAAAAGAGGGAATAAAATCATAATAGCAGAGATACCCCAAGATAGCCCTTTGGGAGTTATGTTAGCTAACAGAGATACAACTCCTTGCAAAAGGAGAAAATACAGGGTATGCGGTAGTTGATGGGAAAAACGTGCAAATTATGGAAAAAGGGAAATTAAACTAATAAGCTCAAACTTGTGAATTATATACTTTAAAAAGAGCACTAGACTATTTTGCACAAAAGAAAGGAACTATATTTACTGATTCAAAGTATGCCTTTAGAGTAGTACATACCTTTAAAAAAATTAGAAAGGAAGAAGATTACTTAATTCAAGAGGAGAGGGATTAGTACATGAAGGACTCATTTTAGAGGTTTTAGAGGCATTAAAATTACCTAAAAGAGATAACTATAGTACATATTAAGGGACACCAAAAGAGAAAGATCCCAGAAATAAGAGGAAATAATTTCGCAGATCAAGAAGCTAAGGATGCAGCAGAAAATGGAGCTGAAAGCGTTATGGTAATATTAGCTCCAAATGAGGAAAAATTGGAAATTCCAAGGTTTGGGGAAGCAGAGAAAAAAAGAATTAAACAAGATAGGAGGTGAACAAGATGAATCAGGGAAATGGAAACTTCCTGATGGAAGACAATTACTTAATAAAATGCTTACTAGGAAGATATTAGAAGACATGCATCAGAAAACCCACTGGGGTACTCAGGCTTTGTGTGATCATTTTTTAAGGAACTATGGGTGCACTGGGATTTTTGGAGTAGCAAAGCAAGTAACTGAAAGACGTATAATTTGCCAAAGGATAAATAAAAAAGATGATGAGAGTTAGCTCGTCGACCATTTCAAAGTATCCAAGCAGAAGTTTAGATTTGTTAGGCTCTGGATTTATTTGTAAAAAAGCATTTAATCCAGAAGAAAGAAAATATGCCATATGTTGGACAGGAGATTTTAGGAGAATAAAAATCTTTAAAGTATCAGAAACCCCCGAGATAAAACAAGAAAAGGAAAGGGGGAAAGGAAAGGGAGGGGGAAAAGAGGGAGAAACGGAAAAATAGTGGGATCCTTTGCAGGTCTTGCCCCCTCCATTCATGGCCGAGGCGCCTGTCCCGGGTCTCGGCTCGCTGCCTGCTTCAGCTCCACCTGCCCAGGTTCCCGTCCCAAGTGCGGGCTCGCTGCTCTCAACAGCTCCACCTTCCCCTGTCCATACCCCAGCCCCGGCCCCACCGGTGAATTTGTCTGCCCCGGTCCCAGCCGCCTGGTCTGCGGCCACCCTAACGGCCATGTCTAGGGTCCCTCCTGTTGCATGGTCTATGACCACCGCCCCGACCGTGCCAGGGGTTCTGTCGCTCCCAGCCGTCCCATCCCCAACCGCTTCCCCCACTGCCCAATCCCCGGCTGCCCTGCCCGTGCCAGCTGTGCTGGGCCCCGCCACTGCTGCCGGGGTCTCCCACCTGTTTTGTCTCTGCTGGGAGCTGCTGGCTCAGTTGCCATGAGCCATGTGGGGGCTACCCACTCTCCGACTCGATCTTCACCGAAAGATCCCCCTCTGGTGGTTCCGGCAGCGGACCCCGCCTGTGCCTTGGAGGGATAAGGCTCAGTGAGGATCCCTCCCCTCACCCCCCTTCCTCCGACACCAAGGGAAAACCAGCAGGCCTCCCGGAGATTAGAAAATGCCAATGGCACCTACTGATTGGGGTCAAAATGATGAGGAGGGGAGGAAACATGTGAATAATTATCTTAATTTCATAATCAAGGGAATAAATGAGGCAGCATATTGAAGGCGAAATGCAAAAAAAAAAGGTTTTTAAGGGACAGCTTTTAAGAGAGAAAAAAGAAACTCCAACTGAATAGTTAGACAAACTTAGGACATTATAAAAGAAATTGCACTAATCAGGTAAAAGATCTAAACATCTTCCGAAAGATGGCCGCACACGGGAAATAGAGAAGTTATAAGCTCTATTTTTTTAGGGACAAACACTATTGGGAGCCTGTGATAACTTTAGAGTCTCCAAGAAGAAAAATTAGAATTTGTAGTAGACAGGGACAGAAAGAACATGCCTGTTAAATATTCCAAAAAGTTATAGTGTAAGCAAAGGCACTGTAAAAGTAACAGGAACAAAAGGAAAGAGTTTCGCAGTTCCTGTCATTAAAAGATGTGGTAATTGAAGGAGAAACTAAAATTTAGATGGAGGATGTCTTCTTAGTGCCTGTGGCAGATAACAACTTATTGGGAAGAGACTTACAAGTGAAATTAGGAATCGGGGTTATACCAGAAGACAGGAAAATGACAGCTAGAGTTTTAAAATTAGGCCAAGAGGATGAAGAAAAATTAACAAGGAAGTTTGGGCTGGGGAAGGAAATAGGGGAGGATTAGATATCAACCCCATAAGGGTTACAATTGAGAGAAGATTGTCCCATACGTGTACGTCAGTACCCCATATCTTTAGAAGGACGGGAAAACTTGAAGCCAGTAATAAAAGAACTTATAAAAGTTGAGACATTAGAACTTTATATGTCTTCTCATAATGCCCCTATTCTCCCAGTAAGGAAGGCCAATAGAAACTATCTTTTACTATCTGGGGAAGCTGAAGTTGGAGAGGCTACTATAAAACTTTTGAATTTTCTCAGGGAAAAAGGATTAAAGGTATCAAAAGGGAAGCTGCAATTTGTAGAACCAGATTGGCTCTTTGCAAATATTAAAATGAATACTATATGTGTTATGTTGGAAAATTATGTTGTATTAATCTCTTTTAAGTAGTGCTATATTAATCTCTTTTAAATAGTGTGATAAATATAATTTTTAAGCTATAACATAATATTAAATAGAAACTATGTGATGTAAGATACCTTTTGTAACTGACTCAAGGAATGGAAAAGATAGCAAAAAAATTCTTCTCATTATCCTAACTGGATAGAGATAACAGCAACAAGATAACAAGATACCAAGATCACAAGAGAAGAATTATTGCCACCTTATCAGGAAAACTCAAACTTTGAGTAACCTAGAAAGTTGATTTACAAGATGGAGGGGGAAGCTGACATTAAACAGAAGCACCCTTAGTTTGAAAGGAATGTTTGAATCATATATATTGCTTTTAAGGGTTAATCCTTTGTTAGCAAAGCATGCTTTGTGGAAGAGTGTTCTGGTTTGAAAGCAAAACCAGTGAAAGACTCCAAGTCAGAAATATAATTTATTAGGAAAAGGGAAAAAACCAAAATACATGCAATAATTCAAAAGAAAAACCACTGACAGAGTCAGAATACAACCTGACACCCTACTAGTTAGGGTGGTGGTAGCAGTCCAGATGAAATGGTCTTATTGAAGTGGTGATCCCATAGAAATAATCTAGTAGCTCTTGTCCTCTGGAAACTAGTGTGCAAGGGCAGCTTGTTCTGTCCCAAACCCCACAGAATATCCAGGTGGGGATGCTTAGCTCCTTCCCTCGGAGTGGTGCATCTCACAATGGGCTGATATCATTCTATGAGTCATGCCGTGGGTCCATTAAACAGAAATGGCTCCTGGAGGGAGTTATCTCTGAGTTATGTGGCAAGGCATTGATGGGCCTATTAACAGGATATAGGGAAAAACGATGCCCTTCCTGGTTTCAACAGCTCTTGAGGATGGGAATAGAATACATCTTTATATTGTAACCTAGGACACAGAGCAAAGCACCCAGATGTCCGCAATTATTTGCTTTTTATCGTCTTTTGTTGTCCTAACTTTGATTGTCCAAATTCTTATTGCCCTAATTTTTATTACTATTTTTATTATTATTTTCAGTACTATTAACCATCTAAAATTTTAACAGAAGTGAATGGCGTTTTTCACAAAAGTCAAATTGGTATCACCCTGTTTAGATGTCATAGTCCATTCCTCTGGTTCCTTCACAAGTCCTTTGATTCTGCTGGCATGAATTCACCCTCTTTCCCTGGTTCGGTTTGCTGCTTCAGTAGTACCTGAAAAGGACTTCTTAATAGCACAGGGACAGTGACAAAATGAAGACAATGTTACATCAGCTTTCCTCAAAACTTTCTGGGTTTAGCAAAGAGCTTTTTCCACAGCCGCCTCTTCTTGTATCCAGCTGTGCTAACAATTGCAGAGGAAAATTCTTCTTTTTGTGGGCCTCAATTAGTTAAACAAGAAAGAGCAGGCCTATTTTAACACGAGATGAATCGCATCTATTGATTTTTACTATTTGGGCAACATTTGACTGTTTTAGTATCACAAACCTATTCCTCAGAACAAAAGGCCCCTCATCTAACAGCAGGGGGGAAAAAAGAAAATAAACAAACAGAAAGAAAAAAGAAATCTTGCTTTAAAAATAAACAACTTAACAACTTTGTGAGGTTTGGAGAGCCAGTGATAGAGTAAGGCTATCTTTGCCTTGATCTTATCTCTAGCGCTGGCCCCTCTTCCTCTTTTTACAGCAACGTCTCTCTCCCCTCCCCCACTGCCACCACTGTACTGCAGCAGCCCCGGCAGGCAAGGGCGGACCCTGCCCTAGCGGGAGCAGGGGACAAGAACTCACAGACAGCTACCAGTGCAGGGACCCTGGGGGCATGTCGCGGCTCCCTTTCGCCCTCTCTCTCTTTCTCCTTCTCTCTTTTTCCTTTCTCTCTCTCTTGACCCACTTGCTGAGGCCGAGGCTGCCATCCTGGACTCAGGACCCCAGCAGGCTAGTAGCCACCCCTGGCGGCTCTGCCACTGAGCCAGACTGCTCCTGGGCGGCAAACCTGTGCAATCCGTGCCCATTACCACCACCGGGCCGGCGAGCACATCTGGCAACACTACACCCTCTGGGACCCTGGCACAACCAAGCCAGCCCCCTAACCCTAGTGGTGCCCTATGCAAACCGCACCCTGTGCCGCCTCCACCAGGTGGGTGAACACTGGAAGGTGTCGTACTGGGTCACCCCCATGAATCTGCCCCTGTTGCAGTCCCCAAGACCTTGCTGTTATAAATAAAAAAACCTGCCAATTTTTTTGGGGAAAAAAGGGTTGCAGAACCAGTTACACTAGTTGCTGCCAAGGTGAAGTTCTACCTGTTTGTTATTGTAATCACCGCTTGTTTTAGTTAATTGCTCCTTTTGTATCGGTATAGCCCTGCCTGGGGCTAAATTGATAGTCCTTCTCCCCAGACAGTGAGAGGAGGAGGGGACATGGCGGAGGGGGGGGGGGGGGGGGGGGGGCATCAGAGGGCATGCAAAATAGCCGCGAGACCAGCATGCCATGGGAAGATACCCCACCAAAATTACAGAAAAAAGGCCCCAAAAACAACGAGCCAATACAGAATTAAGAGATTAGAGTGATGTCTGGACGTGAGGAACAAAGTACCAAGCCTGCAGTGATGATGAGAACCTTTGTTGCCCCTCGCCCTGAGCAAAGACCTCAGCTGGAACCAAGACCCTGAGCCTGGAGCCACTCAAAAGTTGGGAAACATGGGCTACGCCCACTGCTCTCGTGAGGACGGGACCCCCAACTCTGCCCTTAAGTGGACAAAGCTGCACATTCCTCCTCCTCTGAGTCACCCTGGGAGTGTCAACGGAGAAGAAGCCATGGACCTGACCTTGAGCTGATCACTTTTAACAAAGGCATTACAAGGAGAAAAAGTCTCCTGCCCTGTTTATTTCACCGCTGCTCGCACAAGAGCAGCCAAACACCTCCCAGCTTTGACAATCCCCTACCCTGTGTCCCCAGGTGTTCCTGACATTCTTTATCCTTAGTCAACATATCCTCTTTTCCCTTCAAGGAGAGCCTGTTCTGCTAAACCTTCCTGGATCCCAGTTTGGCATTGAGTAACTTCTAAACAACTATGTGTGAAGACACGTCCCTGCCCTTCATAGAGAAACTGCATTCAGACTCCTGTCCTCCTCCATCACCAAGACATCATTGCTCCACATTCCAACATCCCAGTCTTCCAAACACCCCTTCCCCTTCTTCAACTTCTCTCTTCTTTCCTTTCTCACTTTCTTTTCTTTTCCCTATCTTTTCCTCTTTTCTCTGATTTAACACACCTTGGACCACACGAGGTATATACACAACTAGTTTACCTCTAAAAGTAAGTCCACAGCTCTCCTCTTCAAGTACTCAACACTTTCAGTTGCATCTGCAAGTCTTTCTCTAACAAGCTGATGCCTGCCCCAGGAACTAACAAGACATCTCCTATCTAAATTTGAGTTTCTCCCTCAGTTACTACATCTTTAATGACAGGAGCTGTAAAACTCTCTCCTTTTGCCTCTTTTACCTTTACAATGTCTTTACTTACATTATAATATTTTTGAATATTTAATAGGTAGGTTCTTTCTGCCCCTGTGTCTACCACAAATTCTAATTTTTCTTCTTGGAGACACACTTTTAAAGTTATCACAGGCTCCAGATGGTATTTGTCCCCCAGAAAATAGAGCCTATGACTTCCCTATTCCTCCTGTGTGCCCATCTCTTGGAAGATTTTCAGATCTTTTATCCGATCAGGGCATGTGGAAACCCAGGGCACTGGGAATATTTCTCTGTCTCTTCTGGGGTGCCCTGACCCCCAGGGGAGCACTGACTTTGACCCTCATTCATGGAGAAAGTTTCCTAGACTTCAAGAGAGACTAGAATCCACAAAAGTGTGAAATAGATTATAGAGAGTATAGAGAGTAGTGTAGGTGTATCACTTGGTGAGAAATTTAGGTTTTGGGATTTTTAGTATGTTGTGGATGGAAACAAGACGGAGGGCACAGAGTGTCATCCTGGGTTTCTTCTTTATGCTTCTTCTTCCTTCTTCTTCTTGGGTTTGGGTGACACTTTGTAATTGAGCAGAAAAGTCTGCATTGGGGTCCCTTTGGGATAAGTTATTGGGTTAAAAGGGAAAATAATCTAGGTGTCAGCTCTTGATTGGATAGTTTAGTCTTAAAAGACCTCGTAACAAGAGATTATTAGCCATGTTGTGCCTTCTAATGAAAAACTGCCAAACTCACAGAGGTGAGACTGTTTTACTGCTAAGAAATAATAAACACTTGAGTCCGAACATGAACTACCATCTCAAGTGCCTTCAATCCAGACCCAGAAAAACCTATGACTGGTACCTCTACAAGGGCAATTTCTTTTATAATGTCCTTCGACCCCACAGTAAAAACAGATATTTCTAGAATGCTCCTAAGATTTGGTTTGTACTGGAGTTCTGTTCTTTTCCTTTCCCTTGTCTCTATGACCTTCATGTCTAGGAGTGGTGCCTGGGGGTTTTAGAGTCCTCTGGAAGTTACTTTCTCACATAGTGGTTACCATAATTTTTGCTTTCACTTTAGCTTTTTCTTCATCTCTCTGGACATAAATCTTTTGAGCCTCCTTTAATAACACATCTAGTGATCTATCATGCCAGTCTTCCATTTTTTTTTTCCTAGTTTTTTTCTAATATCTGGCCAAGGATTAGTGACAAAATTAATCTTTAACAGAGCTTGTCCCACATAAGTCTCAGGGTCTATTCTGGAATATTGTTTCTCTTAAGTCTGTCTAACCATTCAGTTGGAGTTTCTTCTTTCCCCTGCAGTCCCTTAAAAGCCTTTTTAGCATTTTGCCTTCGGGTGCCACCTCTTTCATTTCCTTGATTATCAAATTACAAGAATCATTCATGTGTTTCCTCTCCTCTTCATTATTATGACCCCAATTAGGAGGTGCTATTGGCATTTTCTGATGTCCTGGGGGGGCCCTGCTGGTTTTCTTTTTCCCAAATTTTTATTCCAGCAGCCTTGATCATTTGTCTCTCCTCCTAAAAAAAGACTATTTTCATTATAGATTGCATTTCTTTCTAGGTAAAAGTGTTTGGACCTAATACTTGGTCTAATTGTTCAGCTCTGCCTATGGGATTTTTCCTTTGTTTTGAAGAAAGATTAGGGGAGGCCTGTCTTTTGGCTGAGTTTCTTGTGTTTCGATAATGTGCTTCTTCTTCAGGGAGAAAGTTTTCTTGAACAGCAGGAGCTGTCATTACCAAGGGAACGGGACCTAGGACAGGAATAGGGATGAGGGGAGGGATCTGTGCCGAGGCTTGGTCCTTGAAGGAGAGGGTGTAGGCAGGGTCTGCTGCCAGAACTGCCAAAGGAGGGTGGTCTTCCGGTGGAAGCGGGGTGAGGGCAGCAGCAGTGGTGGTGCCCAGTGCATTCGGCACAAGCAGAGCAGCTGGGGATGGGGCAGTGGGGACAGTTGCGGGACAAGCGGTTGGGGATGGGATGGACAGGACAAACGGGACCCCCAGTGTGGTTGACATGGCGACCACAGACCACGTAGCAGGCGGGACCCCTGGCATGGCCAGAGGAGCAGCCATGGGCCAGGCAGCTGGGACTGGGGCAGACAAATTCACCAGCCAGCACAGGGGCTGGATCAAGTGATACAGCCACAAGTGGCTGTGCCGGGGCCGGGACGGGGGCTGGGGTGAGTGGTGCAGCTGCGAATGGTGGGGGAACAAGTGGGAACAGAGGAGGCAATACTTGTAAAGGATCTAAATTTTTCCTTTTTTTTCCCCTCTTGTTCCCAGCCCTTTTCATTCCCCTTTTTCTTTTCTTGCTTTGTCTCGGCGGTTTCTGATATTTTAAAGATTTTTATTCTCCTACAATCTCCAGTCCAGAATGTGGCATATTCTCTGTCTTCTGGATTAAACGGTTCTTTTGAATTTACAAATAAATTCAGAGCCTGACAAATCCAAACTTCAAAAGAGCTGTATCTAGGCCAGTAAATGTGGTCAAGTCTTATTTTCTTCTTTGCCCATTCTATCATACAAAATTGGATCATCTTTACCTTGTCCTTTCTCCTCGTACAAGGATTTTTATCCCAGTTAGCTAACATAACTCCCAGAAGGCTATCTTGGGGTATCTCTGCTCGTACCCTTTTATTGCCTTTTTTCCCCTGTACCCAACTTACTGGTTTTCTGCCCAATTTTTCAAGATCTTATCTATTTGTCCCATGCCTCTGTTTCCCACTTTCTCTAACAACCTAAATACCACCTTCTTCCCACAACACAAAAACCCCTTTCTCTCACAATACAATCCAATACAATGCTCCTCCCTCCAAGGAGATAAAGTGAAGCTTAAAATAAGCACTCTACATTACATATACTTTCATTCATCTACATTTACTCACTTTTATTTCTCACTCACTCTCACACACAACCAAACAACAATAAGGTACCTTTTAGTTTCAAATCACTTGTTAAAATCTCATGTTATTGGCCATTTCAAGGTGCTTTGGATTCCACATCCCCAAGTCTCTAGCGTGTCTACTCACAACCTAGCAGCTTTTAAGCTTAGGTGCTCTTGAGTTTGCTACTCTCAGTCTAGCAGCTTTTAAGCCTAGATGGTCCTGAGTTTGGCACTGCCTAGTCTCTTGCGCAGTTTAGATCCTCAACCTGGCAAAATTTCTAGGGGCTCCTCCCTTTTTTTCCTGTTTCCTGGCAGATTGTGCTAGGAAACTCCTCTGCTCCCTTCCTCCGAGGGGTCCAACCCCTCCCTGGGACCCTGTCCAAGTCACCCCGGGGGTCTCTCTCACTCCTTTTTCATTCATTTTGTTTCCTCCCTGGCTGCATTTCTCATGAAGTGACAGAATCACAGCACTCAGAATCTCTATGATCACTTCGCAGGGTCTGGAGTAGTTAGCCCACATCCCACTCACACTTCTCACAATCCCTCCCATATCTGCCCCCCTCCCCCGCCCCCAAAAAGTACTTACAATCTTTTTTCCTTTCTGGGTTCTCGTGTACACTTAGTCTTAGGAGGCCAATTACTGCAGTTTTAGGGAACCTTTTTCCTTTTCTTTGTTTTATTGTCTCTTTTTGTCCACCAGGTAGGGACCTGCATCTGCCAACAATGCCAGAAGAAACAGAGCGAGGCTGCCAAACTTGACAGGGCATGCCTCCCTCACTCGGAATCCTCTGAGGTTTTGACAGTGAGGCGTTTTATCTGAGTCACTGCACCAATTGTGAAAAACACCATTTACTTGTTTTATAATTTTAGAAGCTTAATAGTAATAAAATAGCTTAACATAAAGAAAACAATGACAATGAGGATTGATCCCCAATGACTGGGGATCTGAGAGAAGGGATGCCCACGCAAACTATTTCAGTGGGCAGTCTGTGGGTAGGCACACAGGGCTTCCCCTGATGTCGACGCACTGGCTGCTGCTCCAGCCCACTCCTGCAGAGTGTCAGTAGCGGCTTCCCATCCTTCTCTTCCAGCTGAGATGTCCAAATCTCCAGGGCCTCAGAGACCTTGACCCGAGTGTGATGAGTCCACCCGTGTTGAGCTGTCTTGACGGCTGTTTCTGTGGTCAGTAACACTTGGAAAGGTCCACGCCACTTTACCACCAGGGGTACTTCTTTCCACTTCTTAACTAGGATCCAATCTCCTGGCTGGATGTTGTGAACAACAATGTCCAAAGGCAGAGTCTGTGCCAGCTGAGCTTCCTGTTGAAAAGATTTCACAAGAGACAGTATCCTGGACACATATTGTTTCAAATATACATCACTTATCTCTACTTCCCCCCTAGGCTGAGAATTACAAGGATAATGTATTCCAAACATCAATTCAAAGGGAGATCATTTAATATCTCCCCTGAGTCTGGCCCTTATTTTTGCCAAAGCCAGTGGCAAGAGCCGTACCCACAGCATCTTAGTTTCTTTCACCAGCTTCAGGAGGTGTTTCTTTATTTCTCTATTCATGCTTTCAACCCGGCCCAAACTCTGGGAGTGCAAGGGGGTATGGATGTTCCATTGTATCCCTAAAGCAGTCATAACTCCTTGAATAATTTTTCCTGTAAAATGAGTTCCCCTACCTGAGTCTATTGCTTCCACAATCCCATATCTTGGAAATATTTGTTCCAAAAATACTTTAAAAACTGTGAAAAGTGCATATTATATTATTGGCTCTTCGCAAATATTAAAATGAATACTATATGGGTTATGTTGGAAAGTTATGCTGTATTAATCTTTTTTAAGTAGTGTGGTAAATATAGTTTTCAGGCTATAGCATAATATTAAAATAGAAACTATGTGATGTAAGATACTTTTTGTAACTGACCGAAGGAATGGAAAAGATAACCAAGAAATTCTTTGCATTATCCTCTCTGGATGGAGATACAACAGGATTCTGAGAAAAGAATTATTGCCTCCTTATCGGGAAGGCCCAGACTCTGAGGAACCAAAGAAGATCGATTTACAAGATGAGGGGGGGAAGCTGAAGTTAAGCAGAAACACCCCAGTTTGAAAAGAATGTTTGAATCATGTATGAGATATATGAATATGCAATAGGCTATTGCTTTTAAGGGTTAATCCTTTGTTAGCAAATCGTGCTTTTGTGGCAGAGTGCAAAAAGCACCCGGACATCTGTAATTCTTTGCTTTTTGTTGTCTTTTATTGTCCTAACTTTGATTGTCCAAATTCTTATTGCTCTAATTTTTATTACTATTTTTATTACTATTTTATTAATATTAAACTTCTAAAATTTTAACACAAGTGAATGGTGTTTTTCACACCCTGATAAAAGCAAATCATCCACATACTGCAACAACCTAATTCCTGAGGGTGGAGTAAACTCTCAATATTTTCTGCAAAGCTTGCCCAAACAAAACTGCTGACTCTGTATATCCCTGTGGGAGGACTGTTCATGTCAATTGTTGTTTTACCATTTTCCCTCCTTCCTCCTGTTCCTACTCAAAGGCAAAATACTGTTTACTATCTTCGGTAATCAGACACCCCCAGAAAGCATCCTTCAGATCTAGTACTGAATAATACTGATGTGAAGAGGGGATCTGATTCAGGATTGTATAGGGATCCACAACTGTAGGATGCCTTGGTTTGACAATTTCATTTTTTATTCTTAAGTCCTGCACCATTCTGTAGGTTCTATCTGGTTTCTTAACTGGCAGGATAGGGGTGTTATAGGGAGACATACATGGCTCCAAGAGACCTGCCTTTAGCAGGGACTCAATGACAGGCTGTAACCCCTTCTTTCCCTCCCTTGAAAGAGGGTATTGCTTTTTAGACACCACTTTTCCTGGTTGTTTCAAAGTAATCTGGAGAGGGTCTATGTCTAGTTTTCCATACTTCCCTGGGGCTGCCCACACTTCCAGATTTATTTCAGCATAAGCCTTCTCAGATATTTTACACAAAGATATCACAGTGTTGGACTCTGTGTCAATTTTTACAATACTAATTTGCATTCCCACTTTAGCCATCAAATCCCTTCCCAGTAAATTAAAATCACAATTAGGAACCAACAGGAATTCATGCATTTGAAACCCGTCTCCCACATCTATTAATAGGGGTTGAATAAAATGCACTCATTCATCTCTCCCACTCACTCTTTGAATAGCCAATGATCTTTTTAACAATTTCCCCCCCTTAGGTATAAAATTCAAGGTGGATCGAGAGGCCCCTGTGTCTACCAGAAAACACACCTTCCCTCGATCTGGACCCACCTTAAAAGTTATCAAGGGCTCCAGAGTTGTGGGTCCTTGATATAATGGGAGCCCCTGACACCCCTAACAATCCATTTCCATTATCCTCTGGACTTCCTCCTCCTGAGGGTCCAGCTGTCTCTGCAGTCACTCCCTTTTACAATGCCCTTCTGCCTGGCAGACAGCGCACTGGTTTCTCCCCAACCGCTGTTTGGATTGTCTTTCCCCGTCCAAGGAGGGAATGCCTCTGCCACTTCCTTGTGGCCAACCCCATCCCCTCTGTCCCAGGGGACCCCTTGGACGCTGTGGTTTATTTGTCCAGGGCTGCAAAAATTCTGCCATCATCTTTGCCTTAGCTTTAACCTTTTCCTCATCTCTTCTTACATATATCTGCTGTGTTTTTCTAACCAATCCCTCCAGAGGCTTATTTTGCCACTCTTCATCTTTCTGTACTCCTTTCCTTATATCATGCCAGGCCTTAGTAACAAATTGTATCTTCAGCAATGTGTCAAAGGCTGTCCCCTCAGGATCCATCCCCCCATGCTTTCGCAAGGCATCCCTAATCCTTTCCAAACAATGAGAAGGGCTTTCATGTTTCTCCTGTTCTATCGACATAGCCTTAGCTATGTTGTTTGTTCTGGGAGCAGCTGATTTAATTGCCCTAATCAAATAAGCATGGTAATCGTGGAGGCAAGCCAGACTGGCCTGGTTATTTGGGTGCCACTGGGGGGTCAGCCTGGGGGATGGCATCATCCACTGTAGGTACATTAGGTCCAGCCCTCCCTCCCCCTTTGTGGATGTTCATCCTCCCACAGCTGCCTAACTTTCTGCAAAATCATTCGTTTCTCTGATGACCCAAACAAAATCCCCAAAAGAAAATCCCAGTCCTTCCATGTATTATCTGCATTTCCCAAATATTCCTCTATCTTTTCCCTTCAACCCTATGGAATCATCCAAATATGGAGATAATTCTTTTTTCAACCCTCTTATATTCTGGGTAGTAAGTGGTACAATTACAAACCCAAACCCTCCCCCTTGACCCCCCCAAAGGAACTTGGCAGAGTGGCATCTGGTGTACCCCTGTCTCTTGGGTCTGGAGGGCTTCTGATGTCCTAAATTGAGTTCCTCTTCTAGTTCTAGGAGGAGGGAGATACGATATGCTGCTCCCCTTCCCCCACACCATCATTATTCTCAGGTGGGGCTGTAGGAACAGCATTTCCCTGATCCCCTTACTCTGCGAGTTGAAGATACAGGGGACCTGCAGCTGGCCCTGGGTCAGATGACAGCACTGCAGGACAAGATGGAGGAAGGCACTGAAAAACATCCCAATCCTCACCGTTTTCCTCTTCCTCCCCTTTTACCTCTTCTCCCATTTTTCTTAACACATAGATTTCTCCTATTGCTTGTCTGATCCATATCAATCCACATTCCCTTTCAATCCATCCTTTCCAATTCTCCTCTAAATACCTTCACAAAATTTGACACAAATGAATTCTATCTGTTCCATAAGGTGGTCATATAAGCCCCTTTGGCAACTCATACTCTGGCCACATAAAATAACAATATTTTACCATGATCTCCACAGTTCCTTTCGGGTGAATGTATAATCTGTTCCAAGACCTCAGCATTCTTCCCAAGGGACTCTCCGGGGTATTATGGGATCGCCATCCTTTTTGCCAGGGTGCCTTCCCAGCTTTACCCCTGCAACTTTCCATGGGTGCCTTGTTTTACCTGTGCTACCCTCCATCAGTGCCCTCCCAAGTTTGCTCTCCGAGGATCCCATTTTACTCATCGGTGAAATTTTCAGTGTTCGTTCCCTGTGGACTCTTCACGGACACCCCTGGTCTGCCACTCATCTGTCTCCTGGACAGTCTTGGGAACCCACTCAATTGCCCGGAGCCAGCCACCACCGAGGGAAGCTGATCATCCAAACTGGGTGAGGCGCACCTCCAGCTCCACTTGCTGCCCTCCGCCCCGGACGGTGGAAAGATCTTGGACAAGAGCCCCCAGTTGTTAGGAAAATTAATCTACAAACATCAGGGGTTTATGTCTGAAAAGGAGACAGAGGAGTCCTTTTACTTTATTCAAATAAAGGGAGAGGCCATGGGACATTCCCATGAGGTTTCTCAAAATTTTAAAGGACGCAGCCTCCTTTTTATCCTAATTTCCTGGTTGCATTTCCCTTCTCTCTTCCCCCATTAGCTGAGGTACTTGAGAGGTACAAACTTCCCAAAATGCCAAATACCAGAGATTTCCCTCTAATGTGTAACCTTCCCTTTTAATTTTTAATTCTTATGGAATTTAGGGGTTTTCCCCATTGCTTCTTTCATCTTTCAATATCCAATTTCATTTATTAGTAAACCCAGTTTATTTGTAAAAGCAAATATCTTTTTCCATTCATCAATCAGTGGAATCCTTCCCATTGTTTCTTTTATCTCCCAGTAGACCCACAGCTTGTTTGTAAAGACAAATCCGTCATTCCTCTCACTGATTCAGCTCCTTTCACTATCCAGAGGCCCACTGAGACTGACTGCCCCTGGGGGTTTGTAAAGGAAGCCCCTTTACCATCCCTCCTGCTGGCTGTGTCCACCATTAATCACATGCAGAGAGGCGGCTGAGCTTGCTCCACAGCGCCCCCTGCAGCCATGGGGGAATCATCACATCTGCCCTGCCTGGCATGGGAGCCAACAGCGGCCCTGCTGTCTGAGATCGAAACTACACCAAAGGGGAAAGTCCCTGGCAGCTGAGAGAAGGCTGTTACCAGGTTTCTGGTTTTGCTTATTGTTGCTGCCATTGTTGTTGTTTGTTTGTCTTGTTATACATATACTAGTAAAGAACTGTTATTCTTTTCCCTATATGTTTGCCTGAAAGTACCTAATGTCAAAGTTATAATAATTTGGAGGGAAGGGGGTCATATTCTCCATTTCAAGGGAGGTTCCTGCCTTCCTTGGCAGACACCTGTCTTTCAAACTGAGACAGGAGCCAGTGACTAAACATTTCTCTGTAATCAGGCAGCATACAAAAGTCGTGGGGCTCAGTGATGCAGTACTTGCTGACACACCAGCAGAAGACCAGAACCTGCCCTTTGCTCAGGCTGTTCAGGCATCCAAGTCTTTTTGAAAACCTTTGAATGATTGACTCCATTAGCTCTTTTAACATCCATCAGTATGTCACTGCTCTTACAATTGTGGTTATATTTTGCAGTCTTTCCCAAGCAAACAAGTAACCGATCTTGAAAGTGCACAATTTTTTTTCCTCATAAATAATTTCCAAGAATCTAATTACTAATGAGCATCAAAACCTATCCTGCATTCTCATATGCTTTGTTGATCTATGATGGTGTGGATTTCCATCACAGTTTTCATAATGATTACAATTTTGCATATATATGTACATATAGCCTTGAATATATGCACTTACATATGTCTAAGGCTTTATAAACTAATATAGAGCAGTAACGTGAATAAGAAGCACAATACATACAACACATTAGCAGAAATATAACATCAGTCAGTGAAGCACAGGACTGGTAGAAGGCAATTGAAAGCTACATATTTTAGGATGGGGAGTGAATGGAAATACTGTATCTATTTGGGAATTCCATGTATAAAGAATTGTTTAATCTAGTTGGGAGAGTCACAAAAGGAATTGATAACTAGATGTAGAATTCAGAGCAATGATCACATTGCAATGAAGATGTACATGGTTCATAATGGTTAATCATTCCAGAAACTTAATAGATGGATTAGTAAAAATCACCATCTCATTACATTTTCAGGTTGGAGACTGGATGACCTCCTCAAAGATATGTTTTAGCCAAGCAAAAGAAATTGGATTCAGGAGAGGAGCAGATATGAAATTATTTAAGAACTGCCTAACTGACAGATATCTGAAAGCAATTGTCAATGCAGAATTATGGTCAGAGGGGTGTTGCTAGAGTTTTCCCTTATGGTATTCATCAGTGATTTGAAAGTAAATATAAAACTACTCCTGATGACATTTGAAAATGACATTATGGTTGGTGAAATAGCAAAGAATGAAAGTCCAGGGCAGCCTAACATAAACTGCACCAGCTGTCTTGGACAAACAAAATGCATTTTAATGTACTAAGATGCTTCTTACAAGAAGATGCTTCTTGTCAGCACAGAACAAAAAGCTGGACAAACACTGCAGTGCCAGCTTTGAGTTGGACCCTCACATCTGAAAGGGCTGATGTGAGTCTTGAGTCTGCAGCCAGGTGTTGTATAGCACTAGTAAGGTTGAACTCGAGTGGCTATTTATGGGTCTGACAGCCACATTTTAAAACATATGGTGAAAAAATTGGAGAGGGTACAGAAAAGAGCCACAAAAAGTGACTGAGGGCTGGAGAAAATTATTTGGAGGGCAAGTGTTGAAAAATTATGTTTAGCTATCAGAAACAGATTTTATTCCAGGTGGAAAAAATGCTTGTAGGCAAGAAAATTGCATGGTACCAAGGGACCAGAGTTAGGTACCTAACTTCTCAAAGGAACAGGGCTGGAACCATTTCTCCCTTCGGCATTTCCCACATAACAGTTTAAGTGATCCCTACCCACTATAAATCCATCAAATTTCTAGATCTGTCCTCATAGCTTTGGGGTCCACTTTGGGGCTGGATATTGTATATTGCCCTGTTGCAATTTTGGACTTAGCCTGGGATTCCTTTCTGGAAACAAAATTTAACTGAATTAAATAAAACTGTTCTTAGCCTAAGCCAAGCTGAAGCACTGATGACCCTGACAGGCTGGAGACAGACTAGATTGCCTAGATGGTCCTTTCTGGCTTGGCAATCGCAGAAATGAATTTGCAGAAGAATCATGTAAATGTTTCTTGAACTTTGACTGTCAGTAATGTGTACACAGTGCAGTTCTCATTAAAGGTGACATGTAGCACCAAGCAAGATCTTCTTACTCCTTTTTGAAAATAGCCATCCATTGGCTGAAGAAACACTGCCATAAGGTGAGGACAAATCCTGACTTTTCCGAGGAAATTGATGAATCACTGAAACTGGGGGGGTTTTACTTTGCATTTGGCTCAAAAAATGTCTCCAATTTAAGATGGAGAGTGCCTCACCTTCATGGTAAGATCCCACTGGTGATGAGTGATATCATCACTTCTATTTTCAACCTGTCCAAATCAGAGCAGATACCTGAACCTCATCTTCCAGGTCAGTGCTCCAAGTATGACACAGTTGGCTGTTCTTGGATGGGTCTGCCACTGTATTTTATTGGGCTGAAGATAACTTTAATTAGATCAGAAATACTTGATTTCTCTTGTTCAAGTATGTTTTCAGTCCCATGGGGAGCATAACAATTTTTTATTTCTCATGAAAAAGCACAGAATGGGCCTTGGCTTTAATAAAATTTTAAGTGTACTCACAAAAATACCCATAACAATAACCTTCAGAGAATATGAAAATATCTTCTTCCTTTGCTCTGTATGATTTCCTTGGGCCAGTGACACAGTAGGAAACACAGACCATAAGATAATGTCAGCAGTCAGAGGGTGCATCTCACAGGTGAACTGAAGTTGGCCTCAGAAATTGTTTGGAGGGAAAAAAAATAAGCATCAGGTAGTTGATAGCATCAGATTGGTCAATGTGCTTTGTGAGATGCTTGAGCATCTACCACAGTAAGCAGTAGTGCACACAGTAGAAAGCAGATTATATTTATCAATGCCAGGTCTACAGCAGAGCCTTGGCATACCTAATTCTGACTTTTCTCCCCTTTCTCCATTCATTATCATTCCTTGACACCCCCATGGTGACAGTCAGCCTTGGCATTGGGTGGTGCAGAGATTCCCTGATTCACAGGGAGTGACAGCCTGAGTGACCCTGTGCTCCCCAACCTGAGGGAAAACCAGACAAGAAATGCCAGGTCTGCAAAACCGACAGCTGATTCTCTGTGTTCCAGGGAATGTGCAGTACAACTTTTTAATTCACACTTCAGTCATTTATCAATGTTTTCTTTTAACAGTTTCTTTAGAAACCAAAAACTATGCAGGTGAGTGGGGCTGACATGGGTCGGTTTTGCCACATGGCTATAGTACTCCCTTGCCTCTTGCACCACAGCATCTTTTTCTTGCCCTTTTCCCTAACAACCTCTTCAGTTTGTGAAGTTTTAGGTGGTTTTGGTTGAATAGCCATGAAGCATTGCCCTCTGCTGGCAGGTCACATACATGGCTGTGAGCAGTTCCTGCAGTGCCTGTGTTGAGAAAGGGATTAAAAAAGTAAAGATTTTATATAAATATATTTAAATCTTGGTAAAGAAAAGAGAGCAAAGTCAGAAAGAAATCACCAAATGCATTGCTTGTGTTTGAAGAATTTTAACCCACAAATATCAAATTATGTTGTTTTGTTCTTTTTTCTTTTGGTTATATTTTAAAGTATCAACTGATGAAGCATTTTTTCCTCCACCTGCACAACACTGTGCTCATGCAGAAGCAAGTGTGATTATGAGACACTTGTACAGTCCTGTTGTTCATTAGAAATGAAATGCGGACTAACAGCATGGGTGGTAAAAAGTAAGCATCAATAAAAAGTTGTCTGAAAATGCAGCTACTTTAGATGATAATTTGCCCCTTGATTACAGCAGTATCTGAGCAGCTCATAGTCTCCTTGAAAAACATTTATACTCACAATCTGCAGGGCTCTAAAGGACTCCAGTGCTCCTATTTTACAGACAAGGAGATGACACATAAAAAAATATATATTTACATGAGGTCACAATCAGCCTTGGGCAGGAAGGCTTGAATTCACATTCCTCACTCCCTAGGCTCTTCTCACCCAGCTCACAGATGAGTGTGGCCACAGCTCTCTTCAAAGAGAGCAGCAGGCACAACTTTCCCAAGGATTTCTCCTCAGGAAAGGCAGTGAGAAACCTCAAAGAAGAAAAAAATTTCTTATCTCTATTCACTGGTCCTGTTGTTTGACATATGTGGAATGTGTTATGGAGATTGTTTACTGAAGAAGATGGTTGTTTGGACTGATTGACCAATTGAAAAAAAGCTGTGTCGTGGCTGTCTCGAGACAGTCACAGGTTTTTCTATAGTATCTCTTTAGTATAGTATAGTATCTCTTTATTATAGTGTCCTGGTTTGAAAAGGAAGTAAGGTTTTTGGGAGGTTGTGGTCAAACTAATCAGTGCTGAAATTTGAATATTGGCACCTGGTGTGGCCACTGAGGACATGGATATGCCTCTGAGAACACAGGTTAAAAGCAGAGAACTCCCAGGGGAACTTTCTCTTGGTTCCTGTCCGTGAAAGACGTCAGACCTCCCCTGCCCAGCAGCGGGCTGGGTGGGGGACGGGAAGCCATGCGGCTGGGGTGAGGTAGGCCGGAGCCTTGGACCGAGAAGGGAGGTGAAGGCCCCTGCAGGATGGAAGGGTGGAGGAACACTGAGAGGCATCAGGCAGCTCCCGTCGGGAGGCAGAGAGAGAGAGAGTGCGAGCAAGCCTGTGCCTGTGCTAGTGCCACCTTGAAATTTGATATCTTGTGCTGGCAGCACGGCCGAGAAGGAGAAGGGGGGGTACGAGAAGGTGCCCAGACGTCATGGGAGTTCTGGGCAGGTGGAGCCTGAGATTTTAACCCTTTTCTTGGACAATGAAAACTTTGCAGAACATTAAACCCTCCTAGGAGAGAGACAAACATAAATGGAAGGAAATGGGCGAGTGTGGTGAAGGTTTGAGCAAGTGAAAGATGTCAGAAGAGTTG
The DNA here is from genome assembly GCF_051311805.1 of Agelaius phoeniceus. Classification (NCBI taxonomy): domain Eukaryota; kingdom Metazoa; phylum Chordata; class Aves; order Passeriformes; family Icteridae; genus Agelaius; species Agelaius phoeniceus. Next base: position 19,006,446 of record NC_135301.1, read on the forward strand.
AGAAGAATCCTAGGTGGGAGGAGATGATGGAATGGCCTTTGGCTGGACTTTTCTTGTATAGCCATGTACAGAACCATTTTCTTTTCCTGCAACACAGAGACTGCATTTAGGGGGAGGCAATGGCTTGGAGCCAAGAGAGTGCAGTGATGTTATGTGAAGGAGTGGCGTGAACAGACGACGAGTGAGGAGGGTGGTGGTGCCCTCGATCTTCAGTGAAGAAGATCTCTGTTCTCGAGACCCCTCAGACCCAGGGGGTGAATTTGGGGGGGACTGGTGTCCCAAAAGTGAGAGACTGTTGCTTTTTTGGAACTGGGCAAAGCATCCTTAAAAGGAAAACCCTGGAAGCAGCCCTGGTCCATGTGCAGTGGTGAGAGCACTGGACGTGGAAAGAAGAGGTCACGATGGTAAATGTTCTCTGGGAGGTGCCACGTGTGACATGGAAACACAGGAGGTTTCAACTGTGTTTCCTGGGGAAGCCTATGGTACAAGAGGGACTCCTCTCTCCTTGATGAACTGAGAATTGATTATCTAAAGGGTGGTGATGGACTGAGAGTTGACGATCCAAGGGGTGGTAACTTGATTGATAATCCAAAGTTTTGTCTCACTGTGCTGTGTTGGAAATTTGGTGGGGGAAGGAGGAATGTTTTGGAAGGTTTTCATTCTGAGTTCTGTGTGTTTCTTTTTACATATTTTAAGTTAATAAAGTTTTTTTCCTGTATTTCTAAGTTGGAGGCTGCTTTGCTCTATTTCTGGTCCTATCTCACAGTAGCCACTGGGGAGCATATATTTTCATGGGGGCACTGGCATTGTGCCAGCATCAAACCATGACATATAGTATAGTATTAGTGTAATATAATATAGCTTAATAAAGTATTTGTTCAGCCTTCTGAAATCATGGAGTCAGAGCACATAATTCCCCAGATGGGGGTCGCTCATCTACGATAGATGACTTTTCCTCACCATGAAATTTACACCAGCTCTGTCCAGGTTAAGCTGCAGAGTTCAGGTAACAGGATAAATTTTTACCTTTTTCACTTTGAGAAAACTCTGCATCTCAAATACATTATATAATATAGAGCAGAAAACTTCTATTGAGACCAAGCTAAAAATATAAGATTTTTTCTTTTTTTTTCTCTTCATCACAGCTGTTCCCAAATTACACTTGCCTTGCTCAGAGTACTAGAAGGCTGACATAGAACAAATTGTCCTATGTAAATTGCAAGTTTCCCTTCTGACTGACAACAATCCCATAATTCCAGAGGAAGTCAAGCAAAGATTGTGTCATAAATATTAACCCAATTTCAAAGATACTCCAAATTACTGAGAAGTTGCCAACATGTCTTTCATTGTCTTCAGGTGACTATATGATACTGTATCCCTCATCATCTACTTTATGCCTAGACATGGGTCCTGTAACTTTAAGCTAGGTTCAGGAGCGGGGAGGAAGCCGGGGAAATTCTTTCAGTGGTCTGTGTTCAAACACAGATACTCTGCCACTCACTCTCTCATTTTTTTCTCAGCAGAGAGAGGGAGAGTAAAATCATTTTGCTTTTAGCTAGCTTCTTTTCATGAGATGAGGCAAGAAGTTTTTCCTGGGACTCTGGCTGTTGTATTGCACTAAATAGTTATTTAGTTGTTTCACACTGGGTGTTTGGTAATTTGCACTGTTCACATGATTTCAATCCTATCATATCACATGGTCTTCCCCTTTCCCCCCTAAGCCTCAGTGTTAGTGGTCTCTTCCTGGTTTGCCCCTCCCCTCGCCCCTCCTCACTTGTATCCCATTGGCTGTGGCCCCCTTCCTCCGCCCCCCCTTCCCCTGAGCTTAAAATACCCCGGGAGGAGACCCCTGCCCTCTTTTTCACCTGGGAAGTCATCTGGACCACCTTGTGACTCCTATCTAGGAAATAAAATAGGACTTTGTTCCCAAGAAGAAAAGACCGCCTCCATCTTTTGCTTTTGTCCTATATAAAGGCCGCAAGGGGCCAGGGTCCAGAGCTAGTTGGATCAGACCTGAACATCCTGGAGAAATCAACCATCATACAGCTGACACCCACGTGGATTAGTCTCCCACGAGGTCTGAGACACCACGCAGCAGCTGGTAATCCACGTGTGGATTACGTTAGCTTTTGGGACTGTCAGTTACCTCGGGGTTCTTTGTCGCTTTTTGGACGGCGGAGAGTGGGTGGGACCCACAATTCATTCCAGCCCTGAGCGAACCGGTCTCAGGAGAGAAGACTTCCTTACATCGTTCCAGCCAACCCAAGTCCCCAAAAAGGGGTGAGTATACCCCACTGTAGGAGCATCAGGGGGTAGGATGGTCGGGACGGATGGAGATGAGAGATCTCTGAAGTCAGGTCATGGAACTTCCGGTTTATTGCAAAGGGTGTGGGTGCAGGGCCCTGCTGGGAGCTGCCAGCCGCAGTTCAGAGCAGGCCTGAGAGAATAGAGGGGCAGAGAGGATGAGAGGGTAAGAGAGCAAAAGCATAAGAGAATAAAAGGGGTAAGGGAGCGAAGTTCCCGTTACAATACAATAAATCTTCTTCTGTGTTTAATATTCTAACTCTCACTAACCAATCTAGTACAATATACAAATCCTATAGCATTTACATACAGCCTATAAGAATCATTACATTACCATACTGTGTTACATTTTAAACCCTAAAAACTCCTCTTTGGGCCCTTCTGCCAAGCTAGTACGGTCTGCTCTGACCCTTGGACCTGTCTGCAAGCAGATGTTATTGTCTAATCAAAAGGGGATTACCTTCAGCCGGCCACACCATTGTTTTCCAGTTGTTCACTAACTAAGGTATCTCAAAGCTTGCTTTCATTTCAATGCCAGACAATCGTATTTATAAGGCTTTCCTGTTTCATCTTCCCCAACACCCCGCGAGTCGTAGGGGGACCCTGGAGTGACCCCCGGGGGTGGGGGTTAGTTCCCAGTGCACGGGAAAGGTCCAGCCCCATGAGGAGGGGGTTTGTGTGTCCGGTGGCTTTTTACGAGTCCACGTGGCACTGGTTCCCATGGTCCAAGAGGTGTAGTCGCTCCGGGCAGTGTGGGTCGGGGCAGCGGCAGCGTGGCAGTTTCCCACAGTGCGGCAGCGGCGGCAGAGCACCAGCGCGCGTGGCGATTTACTGCAGCACAGTGGCATGGCTGCGGCATGGCAGCAGGAGGGCAGGCGACGGCAGAGAAGCTGAGGCTCATGTTTTTGCCGCACAGCATCCACGTGGCCCGGAACAGCGCGACATCTGGCGGCGGCCATTTTAAAAGCCGCAAGGTTTGCCACACACATGGTTTCACCTCTTGCCTCAGAGCGGGGGGGAGGGGACACCACGGACTCTTTCCCAGATTGGCTGTGGACAGAGTACTTTCAGTTTTCTGTTTGTACTTGTTGTAAGGAAGGTAGATAATGCTTTGCAGAAAGCAAATAACATCAGTGTAATATATAATGTAAAGTAATTCATGCTTAAGGGGAAAATGTATAAAATAAAAATTGTAAAAGGAATTTAACATCCAGCAAGCCTCTGACCACAAGCAACCTGGAGACAGATTACCACAATGGAATTATGAAACTCCTGGTGGCAGCAGGAGAACAATGCCTCATTTAGTAATGAAAGAATAGGGCTGGCGTGGAGATGGGCTTCCTCTGGAACAATCAGGGAACACCCAAGGACGATCATCACTTGATAGATACCATCAATCAAGATAACCGAAGTTTCCAAGGAACATACATCTGAATACACGACTTCCCCTGACATGATCAGTGCCCACCACTACTCAGGAAACAGCAGTTGTCCAGCCCTGCACAGTGAAAGAAAACTTCATACATATGCGGGGTTACAAAAAGAAATCGGGGCACCTCTGCCTCAGGCATAAAAAACTGTATAAAACAGCCTTGCTGGAGACGGCATTCATGAACAGAGGGATATTCGATGCAATAGAGGTTGGATATAGGTTCACCCAGCCCCGATCCCAGGCTTGATGCTGTCTCTTTGACTGTGGTTTTTGAGGACTGTATTTTGGTCGTGAAAATAAAATCTTTCGCATTTATTAATTTGGCTTTCTGGCTGATCATTTATAAGAATCAGGATGGGTGCAAAGCTTTCTGCAACCCAGAGAGGCATTTATATCCAAGTTAGAGATACCCTAAGTAGTGGAAACGCTAAGGTTTCCAAAGGAGTTTTGAAACGGTTTGTTTGCTGGATATCTTTTCATTTCCCTCAGTTTACCCAGCAGAATGTTATTTCTGTCTCTGCCTGGGACAAAATTGGAGCGTTGCTAACACCAAAGGCAGAACAGGGAGACAGAACAGTGTCTCAATTTCTCCCTGTGTTCCTTGTGATCCGGAAAGAAGTGCTTAAGAGGGATTTGAAGGGACAGCCACAGCAAACCTCCCCTCCTGTGGCTCCCCCTACTCCTGCTCCCAAACCCTCTGCTCCTGAACTGAGAGGGACGTGCAAGGCACCCCGAGAATCACAGGGTACCTGGCACAGCCACTGTTTCCCTGGCCTCCCGCCTCCCTCTCAGTATCCTGGCTCTGGCAGCTGTGTGCAGGTGGACAGAGTACCTTCCCTGCACCCCTTTAACCCAGTTGCTGTTTCCCTGATTTCACGTGCTGACCCCCCATGTCCCTAAAATGGCAATGACCGCATGGTCGGCCTCCAAGATGGTGCTGACCATGTGCTCGGGGACCAAGATGGCGGCACCCACATGGCAAGACCTCCTGAACACCCTTCTTCTTCCCACAATCCCTTTCGCCCCCCTGTCTCCTCCCCCAAACCCTTTCGGTCCCACAACCCCTTCCTTCCCTTGGACATTCCTCCCCCTCCCTCCATGTTCCCACCCTCCATGATGTCATCCCCCAACCCCACCCCTGGATCCCACAGTGGCTCCACCTCCCCACAAAGCCCCGCCCCCCTGCCTGTCCCTGTTTCCCATGCCCCCCTGCCCAAGTCCCAAGAGGGAGGGACTGGGGGGGGGGCCCTGCCCAGTTGCCACAGGGGCGGGGCTGAGGGAGAGGGTGGCCCCCATCCAGCTACCAAGAGGGCCGGGTGGGGGGTGGACCCCCTCCCGCTCCCCATGGGGGTGGGACAGAGGTGGGGGGTAGTTGCCTTCCCGATTCCCAAGGGGGTGGGGCTGGGGTGGGGCTGGGGTGGAGCTGGTCCCTTGCTGGGTTCCCATGAGAGTAGGACTGGGGGAGGGGGCGGTCCTCCTGCCGGGTCCCACAGGGGTGGGGCTGCAAGGGAAAACCCTGGGGATCAAAACCAGGGGGAGGAAGCAATTCCCTCAGTGGCCCCTGTCCAATATACAAGTGGTAGAAGTGGACCTAGAAACTATCAGCCCTTCTCCGACAAAAGAGAGAGTTGTGTAAAAGTCAGTTAGAGTTCGGCAGAAGCAGTGAAATTTTTAGAAGCATGATGAGAGCCACATTAACAGCCCTTGAATTTGTTCCTACTGACCTCCTAGATCTTTTCCAGTTCCTGTTTACCTAATCAGAGTTTGATCTATGGGAAAGCTCCTGGAAGAGATCCCTGAGGGGACTCCTGGAGGAACTTAAGCAAAGCACACAGGGCGAGAAAGATTTAGAAGATAATGACATCACTTATGAACATCTATGCAGAGAGGGGGAGTGGGCTAAGCCTGAGGACCAAGCTCGGGTGTTATCAAAATTCGTTCTAGATAAGATCTCAAAAGCGGCAGAAAAGGCTTTTAACCAGTTGCCGACTGTTGAAGCTAGGGGTACTTACCTTAACATTCAATAGTCTCCTTCAGAGAGTTTCTTGCAGTTTGTCAACCGGCTTCATGCACAAGTTGAGAGACAAGTTCAAGACCCCAGGACACAGGTGGAGATAGTTAAAGAGATGGCACAGAGAAATGCCAATGAGGTCTGCAGCAGGGTGCTCCTGGGACCGCCTCTTGACACTCCACCTACACTGGCACAGATGATCAAGGCATGTGCTAGGAAGGCGGAACTGTTTGCTGCACAGGAGGCATGGGCAAGGCCGACAAACTCAGGGACTGTGGCAGCTGTATCTCCAGGAGTGAGAAGGCAACAGATGTCACCAGACCAGCTCCCACATGTCATCTGCTTCCAATGCAATAAGCCAGGACGCTTTGCCCGAGACTGCCTGCAAAGCCAGCAACCGAGGACGAAAACCATCAAACAAAAAAACTAGGACACGAACACAAGCCCGCACCACGCCATGACATAAATGCAGCAGGCTTCCCCAAGGGGAAAACCTCCCTCAAAACAGAAAAGGGAGAGGAAGGGAGGCAGAGTGCGGGACAGAAAAATAAATGTTTACAGGACAAAATCTGTCAGCCTCACAAGCGTTTCAAGCTTGTGACCACCAAAGCTTTTGTTTTCAGGTCTACCTAGTGGACAGTCATTGGAGTGGACCTGCCAGAGGACTCACAGGACTTGACAGTAGAATCGCACATGATTGGACAGTGAGTACTTTGTTACTGGGGACACCACACACACCCATGGAGATTGAGGTGGCTCCCATGACCATCAAGGGAGACATACCTAACCTCATTCTCCTGGTGCGCTGTCCACAGGCACCCTTCTATTTGGCCAAGGGGCAAATCATCACCCAGGCCGTTCCTGTTCCAGCAGAAATCTCAGTAGATGACAAAGCACCAGGTGTCTATTGGGCAGAAGTGGTTGGTGAGGACAAACTTATTATGGGGTGCAACCTAATGCGTGGAGAAGACCATCTCCATGTGGAAGGGTTGCTTGACACAGGGGCAGATGTGACAATCACACCTGAAAGGTTGTGGCTGTCACATTGGGAACTGCAACCCGTGGCTGGCAAAATCCAAGGTGTAGGAGGAGTCACACTGGCAAAGATATCAAAAAGTGTCGCGCAAATTAAAGGGCTGGATGGAAAATTGGCCAGTGTCCATCCGTTTGTCACCGATTACAAAGTTCCCTTGTGGGGGAGAGACACCATGTCTCAGTGGGGGGTCAAATTGGTCATCCCTAAGACACCCCAGGATTTTTAGAAGCAGCCACTGTGGAGCACCCTGCCCACAAGTTAACATGGCTGGATGATAATCCAGTCTGGGTAAATCAGTGGCCACTCAGCAAGAAAAAGCTGAAGGTGCTCGAGGAACTCGTAGAGGAGCAATTGGCTAAAGGTCACACTGAAGAGACAACCAGCCCTTGGAATTCCCTGGTCTTTGTAATAAAAAAGCCAGGGAAGGATAAGTGGCAGATCCTCTATGATTTAAGAGAAATAAACAAGGTAATTGAGGACATGGGGTCACTCCAACCAGGGATGCCCTCCCCAATGATGCTTCCCCAAAATTGGCAATTGGCTGTCCTGGACATCAAGAACTGTTTTTTCCATATTCCCCTGTACCCAGAAGACGCACCATGGTTTGCCTTCTCGGTTCCAACCATCTATCAAGAAGCCCCAATGAAGCGCTACCAGTGGAGAATATTTCCTCAGGGAATTAAGTGCAGTCCATCCAACTGCCAGTGGTATGTGGCTTCATTGCTGTCCCCAGTGCGCGCCCACAAAAAGGAGGCAATCATCCTACACTACATGGATGATGTGCTTGTGTGTGCCCCCGATGACATAATACTCCAAGACACACTTGACCTAGTGGTTAAAGTTTTAACCTTTGCTGGATTCCAACTGCAGGAAGACAAGGTTCAGAGGATGACATCTTGGAAGTACCTGGACTTGGAGATCACTGCACAGACCGTTGTTCCGCAGAAACTGGAAATCAAGAGTGATCCCAAAACCCTAGCAGATCTCCATTCCCTGTGTGGGTCTTTGAACTCGGTCAGGCCTTGGCTAGGCCTCACCAACAAGGACCTATCTCCCCTCCTCAATTTATTGAAAGGGGAGAAAAGGCTAGCTTTTCCCAGGGAACTGACTCCAGAGGCAAAAACCACCATCCAAAAGCTGCAGAAGGCTTTGGCTGAGAGGCAAGCTCATCATTATCAGCCCAAGCTGCCTTTCAAATTCATTGTTTTGGGAAAGTTACCACATCTACATATGTGGAGAGCTTTGTGGATAATTGGCTAGCTGAGAAAGGCCACTTTGATATGATACCGTTGGATAAGGTTTGGGGAAACAAGCTGGGGATTAAGTAGTCAGTGTCCAATCACTGACAAGGGTCATGGTGACCTTGCTGCAACATGAAGATGGGGGAGAAAATCTTTTGCCAGAAAAATGAAGATAGCCTAGGTAGAATAGCCACAGGAATGTAAACATAGAAACAAAATAATCATAAGAGCATAGAAGTAGGTGTGGTTGATTTATGTGTGTTTTAACCAATAATGAGCTCAGCTTTGCAATATGTATAAGCTTCATTACCACCAATATAAATATGTGTGAGCTATCAATAAACTTTGAGATTTGTTGATCACGCATATTGTGTGCCGCAATTCTTCCGTCGACCCGACATACATGGGTTGATTTTCCAGTGGATCAAAGGGCAGAAAGACTCACTCTTAATCATGGAGCGGGTTTTCGTCTCCCACCAGCGATCCGAAACCATCACACAGCCACAAGAGCTAATAGCTCAGCTGATCCAGAAGGCCGGGGGAGGTTGCGTGAGCTGGTTGTGACTTTCAGTGTATTCGCCTCCTGGTCAAACTTTCTAAGGAGGGAAGGAACTCTCCTGAGAGGTTGACCAAAGAGATGTTCGAGCACCTGCTCCAGAGCAATGCCAGTCTCCAGCTATCTCTGGACAGCTACAGTGGACAGATAGCAGTCCACACCCCATAACACAAGCTGTTTAATGAGGAATTCCACCTTATTGGTCCTGAGAAAAGGAATCGTAGGCCACTCAAGGCTCTTACAGTGTTCACTGACGCGTCCAGGGCATCCCACAAGTCAGTGATGACTTGGAGAAATCCCCAGACTCAGCATTGGGAAGCTGATGTTTAGTTTGTGGAGGGGGCTCCCCAGGTTGCCGAACTGGCTGCAGTTGTGAGAGCCTTTGAGAAGTTGTCAGAGCAAATTAATTTGGTCACCAATTCAGCCTATGTGGTGGGAGTAGTGTCCAGGGTGGAGCAGGCAGTTCTCAAAGATATCGAGAACAAACATATCTTCAGGTTGCTCTCAAAACTAATTTATTTAGTTTCGCAGAGGGAGCATCAATTCTATGTGACGCACATGAGGTTGCATAGTGATTTGCCAAGCGAGATTGCAAAAGGTATTCATAAAGCTAATTCCCTTGCCACCCCAGCAGAAATGGCACACCTTCCCGACATCTTCCAACAAGCAAAGCTAAGTCATCAGCAATACCATCAAAATGTGCCAGGTCTGATCCATCAGTTCTAACTAACATGGAGTCAGGCTCGAGCCATTGTGGCCACCTGTCCCAATTGCCAGCTCCAGGCCATGCCATCACTGGGTGTTGGGGTTAACCCCTGAGGCCTTGGGAGCTGCAAAGTGTGGCAGACAGACATCACACACATTCCCAGTTTTGGTTGCCTGAAATATGTACATGTCAGTATAGACACATATTCAGGTGCGGTTTATGCCTCTGCCCATGCAGGGGAAAGGGCTGTGCATGCCAAACAACACCTGGCGCAAGACTTTTCAGTGTTGGGGATCCCTAGGGAGATTAAGACTGACAATGGCCCAGCGTATGCCTCCAAGGAGCTCCTAGAGTTTGTCCAGCAGTGGGGGGGCATCAAGCTGTGATTGAGCATGCCCACCATAGGCTCAAGCAAGTCCTGGCTAGGCAGAGCAGTTCAGCAGCGTGGATGACACCGCAAAAAAAGATCTGCAAAACCCTGTTTACTATCAATTTTTTTAATTGTTCATTTGAAAACATGAGTCCTCTGGTAGTACAGCATTTCCATAGTAACAATCGGTATAAGTTGTCACAGCATCCACCAGTTCTCATTAAGGACCCAGAAACTTGGGAAACCAAGAGTCCTTATGAGCTCGTCACCTGGGGGCGTGGCTACACGTGTGTATCTACTCCCTCAGGCCCTCGATGGATACCACAAAAGTGGGTAAAACCTTTCGTCCCCAAAAATCCAGCTCCAGCAGACAGGGATAAGAAGCAAGCAGCCGTCGCCTCAAAGAGAAGACTCTGCCAGAAAGAGGAGGAAGAATCTTACTAAAAGAATTAGCTACATTCCAGCAGAACCCTGAATTTTAATGTGTTTTTAAAATGTTTGTTTTTCCTTTCAGAGAAGAAAAGCTACCTCCCACCTAATCTCACTATGAGCCCTGTCCGAATTGTCATCCTGTTAGTGCTGAGCAGTCTGACAGCTGCATGGATTGCCCCACAGTCACGCCAAAACATCTGGGTGACCCTGGCACAGACGCTCCAACAAGAAAATATATGCCTGTCCACTGCAGCAGTGAGAGATCCTCTGTCTACCTGCCTGGTAGGGATTCCATTGCAAGCTGGAGAGTTTACAGCCAAGTTTGACACACCTATGCCTGACCCAAGTGCCAAATCACAATATCCATCAGTGGCAGGCTGTAATGATTAGGAACCCCATAGAGGAGTGGCTGCCAAAGTTACCCAGAGCTGCTCAGGAACCCCAAGAGTTAGAGCCGTTGAGTTCCTTTCCTGCACCATACTGCGTACACTTTGTCTTTACCCCACTTTCCAACACCAAACTTTTTAACAACATACTACAGTATTGAGAAGAGTTCACTGCCAGAAGGTGGTGTAAGGTTTTAAGCCGTGTCACAGCATATAAGCCATACCATTCACATCCCAAAAGCCTCCCTGAAGGTTTGTTTTTAATTTGTGGGGATCGGGCATGGGCAGGAATCCCTTCTTGGCTTTTAGGAGGTCCATGCACCATCAGGCGGTTGTCCCTGTTGACACCCAACCAAACCATGATTGGCAAATGGACTCGAAAAAACAATTTGGTCAGTAAAATTCAGAAGAGAAGCATTGACGATCTAGACCCAAATTGTGATTCAGAAATTTTTCATTGGGCAAAGCCAAAGCAAATCGCTGTATCCCTGTTCCTTCCATGGGTTGCAGCAGCCAAAGCTCTTGGTGAATTGGGCCACCTAGAGTGCTGGATAGTCAAACAGGCAAACTTAACACCCATGGCCATCAGCTCCCTCCTGGAGGACTAGGAGATTACCAGGCAGGCCACACTCCAAAATTGTGTGGCCATAGATTTCCTCCTGCTGCTGCATGGACATGAGTGCCAGGAATTTGAAGGACTTTGCTGCTTGAACTTAACATCGAAAGCATCCAACGTCCACTTAGCCCTCCGAGAAATGAAAAGCCTGATCGGACAAGTCAAGCAGGAATCTGAGGACTGGTTCCACAGACTGTTCAAAGACTGGGGACTCTTGGGGTGGTGGGCTTCCATAATTAAGACAATTCTGTTGTTTTTTGTTGTTCTTTTTCTAATCATGTTAGCATTCGGAATTCTACATCGCATATTTTTAAAAGCTATCAACGGTTTAATCTCCACTACCTCAGAAGTCAACGGCACAGAGTTTGTGGACCTAAAGCAAACTGACAGGCCCGCCAATCATAAGTGGTGGACCAATTCATAATCTGTATCAGAAATTGGCCGATGCTTTTCCTTTAATTTTTTTTAACAGAAAAGGGGGAGGTGTTGTATTGCACTAAATTGTTATTTAGTTGTTTCCCACTGGGTGTTTGATAATTTGCACAGTTCACATGATTTCGATCCTATCATATCACATGGTCTTCCCCTTCCCCCCCTAAGCCTCAATGTTAGTGGTCTCTTCCTGGTTTGCCCTTCTCCTCACCCCTCCTCACTTGTATCCCATTGGCTGTGGCCCCCTTCCTCCACCTCCCCTTCCCCGAGCTTAAAATACCCCAGGAGGAGACCCCCGCCCTCTTTTTCACCTGGGAAGTCATCTGGACCACCTTGTGACTCCTATCTAGGAAATAAAATAGGACTTTGTTCCCAAGAAGAAAAGACCGTCTCCATCTTTTGCTTTGGTTCTATGTAAGACTGTAAGGGCTAAGGTCCATAGCTAGCCAGATTGGACCCGAACCACCCCTCAGTTCAATCTCACATGTGGCTTCTTCTTCTGGGACTGTTCAGCTTTGCTCCGGTCTGAACACTAGACCAATGCCAGGAGCCAGCAGGGAGGCCCTGGGACATTGCATCCCTGCTCCAGAACTCAAGAGAAGCCAAGCAGGACTCTAAAATCCACCAGCTTTCTCTCCAGCGAGAAGGTTTAAATATTAGCAGTTATTCTTTTTTTTTTTCCCTGTGCCTGCATGCACTCTGTAAAATAAACTTTATTTTTCACTTTCCTCCAAGAAATTCCTTTCAAACTGGTATGAGAAGGACTGCCAAAATCTGCCTTTTCCAGAGGAGACTTTCCTTTCTGGGTGTTTCCTCCTAACTTGTCTCAAACCAAGACATTCATATAATGCTGCATATAAATCCAAGTATGGGAGCTAGAATACACATCTTAGTATGTAGTGGGCTACAGGTTGTGAATCGTTAAAACCGAAAATCATGGACAAAGACTCTCTAACTAGTCAAAGTTAAAAAGTGATATGTTTATTACACCGGCGGGCGGCATGGGGGAGTCATCCCTGAAATGCATGACTGCACCACACAAGGATTTTTGCCTTCTATTTATTTCACTTGTTTTAAAATTTTAAAAGTTTAAGAGTAATAAAAATTAGAGCAATAAGAATTTGGACAATCAGAGTTAGGACAATAGAAGACAATAAAAAGCAAAGAAATGAAGATGTCTGGATGCTTTCCTAGGCAATTAAGCCTCAAAAAGCACACCCGCTAACAAAGGATTAACCCTTAAAAGCAATAGCCTGTTGCATATTCATATATCTCATACATGATGTATAAATTCTTTTCAAACAAAGGGTGTTCTCTGGTTATTGTCAACTTCTCCCCCTTAATACTGTTGGCTCCTCACAGGCGGGAAGGAGATGGAAGAAAATTGGTCTTCTCTGATAAGGAAGTAATAATTCTTCTCTTGGGGATTTTGGTGTCTTGTTGCTGTTATCTCTGTGCGAAGAATTTCTTGATTATCTCATCCTTTTCTTGAGCTACTTTAAAAAAGTATCTTACATCACATAGTTTCTATTTTAATATTATGTTATAGCCTAAAACTATATTTACACACTGTGGGAAAGACATTCTGTGCTGTCCTTGTGAGCTAGCAGGGCCTCCTGAAGATAAGGAGAAGCCCTATATCTCTCCTGAAGGAACACCAAGGTCATTACCATGGAGACCAGAGGAAGGAGAGAAAGTTGAGAGATATGACTCTGGCTGGCTCGCAGAGTGACGTGGCTCCCTGGTCGCCTGCTGGGAACTTTGTTTCTCTTTTATGGCCAATGGGCATTGTATATGTGTTAGATGGGTGTAAATATCTGGAAGAACTATAAAAGCTACATTGGTTTAATAAATTTCTCTCTTGCACCCTTTTGATGGAGTCGTGTACTTTTGTACTGTGTCGTGCTCTATAGCGACAACACACTACTTAAAAAAATACAGTACTACTAATTAATACAACATAACACATAGAGCATTCCTTTTTAACATCTGCGAAGACCCAATCATGTAATATGTACTTTTTACACATATGCATAACCCCAGCACCTCCCATCCCCTCTTTGTATTAAAATGAGGTTATTAGTCCTTCACGCGTGCGCAATTCTTCTCTTGAATTGGGTCGGTGGTCTCGAATTGGGTCAGTGGTCCCAGGGATGAAGTCAGGAAGGTCTTCATCAGGTCTCTGTGACCCTCTGGAATGATCCAAGGCCCCCTGCTTCATGATGGATTGACAGAGTCCAGGTGCTGGGCATTGTTCTACTGGTTTCAATATGTTCCTATAATGGTTCACTTGCTCCACTTCTTTTTACAAATGAGCTCATAATATAACAATTAGCTTTAGTTTAAGCATCTAATAATCATTAACCTATCGTTGGTGTATCTAACTTCAATATGAATTGGTTCTAACTCTCAGCTAAAATCTTAACCCTTTAAAATCATGATTCATTGTATATGTGCAGTTTTGCTCCCCTCAATACTTCAGCCTGTGTTGGGGAGAGACAACCACATACTCCTTGCTCCCTCCTGGAGACTTTGATCTTGAAGACATGCAATTGGCAGTCAAGCAAGCGACCAGTTACATTCTTTCTGCTGGTTCTGGCTGCTGTTTTCCTTAAACCAAATTAAATCGGTAAGAGAGCAACAACAATTATTTTTTAAAATTTGTGTAGGGGAAAGGGAGAGGGAATATGGGCTGCCATGAGATTGGTATTGTCACACAGCTGATTTGATTGTGCTACTCCTTACCGCAGAGGCATTACTGAGTTTATGAAGGTTTCCTTTTGCAAGTGATAATAAACCTAACAGCTAGCCACAGCTTAATATTTTTTCTTGCACTGCATATGTTCACTTTTGGTCCTTAGATTATTTTTCTCCAGTCTCCATCTGTTCTTTTGCCTTTGAGGTACTTTAGTTACCATGGAAATGACAACATCGTCCGGATGGATAGATGTGGGATTCACATTCTCTGAACCTGAGAGAAGCAGTGAGAGAAGCAGAGAAGAGAATGATCAGAACAATTTTTATCTCATTTGCTGCTCCTGTGTTGTGCCAAAGTAGAATGCAATATGTTTACCCAAAGTGATGGTGTTTTGTTTCCTCGGCCTATCAGGGCCAAGCACGTGTCCAGACTGTCAGTCAGGAGACAGTCACAAGATTTTGTTGAGTGCTTGTGCAGTTTCAGTTTAGATGATGTGTATAATAGTGTAATATAGTATAGAATAATATAGTATAATAAAGTAATTAATTAGCCTTCTGATATCAGTGGAGTCAGATGCATCATTCCTCCCGCCAGTCGGGTGAAATTTCACCGATAGGTAGAGCTTTGTGCAGTGTAAAGTTGGTTTCCTACATAAAGTGGTTTACAAGGTATGGGTATGACTGACAAAAATAGAGTATTTCATTTGATAGCTTTTCATGCTTTAGGTGGGCAACAGTGATACTCATTCATGCTCGTTAGTGCATGAGAGATGAGAGGCCTGTTCCAGGAGGGAACATGTGCTTCATTTTTGCTCTGCCAGATGAAATCTTCAGTCTTTCATGACTGATTCCTTATAATCTTTAGTTCCAAGTTGGCTTTTATTTGAGAAGACCCTATTGTAAGACGCTTTCTGAGTTCTATAATTCTCAGATGGGTCAGGCAAAGTGGAGAGCTCATTCCCTGGAGATGTGCATCTTTTGTCATCAATGTCATGAAGAAGAATAGAAGTTAATTTAGTGGGTGGCAGTCACATGGGCTTTGCTGTCTGGTGATATGTCTGGTGTCTGGCATTGCTTCCTTGGTCTTGTGCCTTCAACAAGGCCACACAAGAGAATGATCCATGATCAATACAATCCAGAGATCGGTTAAAACAATTATACATGGACATCACACATTTCATCTTGGCAAATCCAGGGCAAAGTCCCTATTTATACCAAATCAGACCTTATTTCACTAGTGACCCCATAGACTTTAGCACAGTCCCAGAAGCTATTATCCACTATTAGTCCCTGTAGTGAGACATGAGGTTAGAAATCAATTTCGCATAGATGAAGTGTGTTGTTTTAACTTGTTTAGTCTGTTAACTTATTGTGCTCACAAATGTAGACAAGACAATGCAAAACTTCGCCAAACAAGGTGAAAAGAATGTGTGCTTCCAAGCTGGAGGGAGATAAGAGGGCCCCCTTGGACCTTGAAATGAGAAGCAAACCAAAACTGAGGCTGCCAAGATACCAGGGAGATGGACAGACTAAAGAGTCCTCATTGAAAGGACTGATAAAGACTAATTGTAATGCGAACCAGGGCTAGTAAATGAATATGCATAGACCTATTGTGAAACAATGCATATGTAACAGGTTAGGGGACAAAGAGGGGTCTGGACTCAGGAGGTGCTACATGTTCTTTGAGGAGCGATCCTGCATGTGCCCGGTGCTGAATAAAGATACATACCTATTTCACAACTTTTACAAGTTGTAGAGTTTTTCTGCAAATCAGTAGGACCTGGCAATACTGATTATACAACCTTGAGGAAATTAAAGTGTTTTAGATGAATAATGATTTTTGGCAAAGGGTATTAAGAGAAGGGACAGTGTCTTGGTTTAAAAGACAAATGTCTGCCAAGGAAGGTGGGAACCTTCCTAGAATGGAAAGATGACACCTTCCTCCAAATTATTGTAACTTTGAAATTGCAAGGCTTCCTGGCAAAAATATATGAAAAGGAATAACAGTTCTTTACTAGAAAAAAAAAATCTAACAAGACAGAACAAACAACAAAACAATACCAGAAGTTTCCTACCCGCTAAGCACTAGGTTTTCCCGTTTGGTGTAGTTATGACAACAACTGGCAGGGGGTGCAGACAGCTCTGGTGAGGTGAAGGCTGCAATTACTCCCTCACAGCAAGAAGGGGATGCTAGTGGGCTCAGGCAAGGCAGGAACAATGCAATGGTTCACTCGTGGCCAGCAGGAGGCACTCCAATGTGAGCTTGGAACCTCCCCAGATGGTGATGGTAGTTCGGAGAGAGGGGAGGAAGGGGAAACTCCCCCAGGCACTTACTCAAGCAGTGGTTGGTCTTTGGCACCACCCAGGACAGCTGGAACATGCTGGGAAGATGGGCAGGGCTTGCAGTGCTGAGAAGGCAGTGCAAGGAAATCCTGGAGCCAAGCCTACAAAAACTGCCATGGCAATCACACTGCTGAATCCCTGATCCCCCAGCAGAAGGCTAATGGTGGCTTGGACCAGAGCAGCTTGGACTCTTATCTCTTGACGGGGTACCTCCAGATCCAGGGGCTGGGAAAAAAAACCTCACAGAGATGAACTCGTTTTCATAGAGGTAGAGGTTGTCAAAAGCGAGTGTATTCTCTGGAGCTTGGGGGGGCAACTTCTCTGCAGTGTGGTGCCTCCAAAACTCTTCCTGCCACCCCAGGTGAGAATGCACGCATCCTCCCAAGATGGCTGTGACTGCCACTCCTCTTCTCTCTGACCCAACACACCACAAAGGGCTAGAAGGGTTGTCTCGGCAGGTTTTTTTGTGCACATCAAGGCAAACACTTCTCTTGCTACACACACAAAATTCTCAGCTGTGAAAACTTAAAGATACAATGACAATTTTGGGCCACAAATGATCATGGGATACTTTATCATTATAAGCCACCCCCAAGACAGATAGATATGCCAAAAAGATAAAAATTCGGCCCATGAAACTTAATATTAAGACCTGTACAGCCTCCAAAATCCTTTTAGGCTAGTTCATACATTCAGTGGATGTCTCTTAAAGAACCTGAAGCTCTCTCTGCTTGTCTTATCAGGTATGTGAATGGGGCCAGGGGATACATCACAGAAAAGGTTATAATGCAGTTCCCACTGAGGCCAAAGGAACAGGAAAAGGCTAATTCATCAGAGGATATACAAATGTGGGCTCCTGATGGAGAGTCTCTCAAACACAGGCAGGTCTGGTTGGCTGGGACAGCATACAGTTCTTAAAAATTTTGGTGGGGAGAGATTGAGGAACCCACAGAACAACATGGTGTCCCATGCAAGTCTGTGGGGATTACTTTGCTCAGTGCTTGGTGTCTGCTGAAGAGGGGAGTCTAAGGTCAAATTCTTGGATCTTCTATCCAACCAAGCAAAAAACCCAAAATCCTAACAAACTCAGCAGTCAGCAGTAGAAATCCTTCTCAAGGCCACTTTCCAGCAATATATAAACTTGTGATTCTCAGTAAGCTCAGAAACTGCCGGTGGTGCTGGGGTTTTTGTAGCAATTCAGGAAAATCCATCTCTTGGTCCAGCATGGACAGCAAACTCCAGGGCCAGAGACTTCTCAGCAGTCTTTGATTTCTTTTTTTGTGCCTTAGCTGCGAAGAGCTTGGACAGTCACATGTCAAGTCCCATCCTGGCTAAAACACGAGCAATTGCACCAGTGAATTCCAGAGTGAAGAGCGTGACCTGTGTTATAGATGTTTTGCGGAGATAATCAAAACTCCACAACTTTTGTGAAAGTTGTAAAGCCGGTATGTTTTTTACAGTGCTGGACGCACATGGGAATCGTTCCCCTAAAATTACATGCGTACCTCTGGGAACTTCAGGTCTCTTTTTATCCCCCTCTCAAATACATATGCATACAATTTCACAATAGGTTCATACATATTCATTTTTATGAATTTCGCGTGACATTTGCTGCTAGTTCTTCTTTATCAGAAAGAATTCCTAGGTCAGGTTGACCTGCTTTCACAGCAGTCTTTCTGTCTCTCTCTATCACCCTCTGTCTCCCCTCCTTTATCTCTGTCCTTCGCTGAAGTAGTTTCTCTGAGCCTAGGCTTTGCAGTCAGGCTAAATAGCTATGTTTTCTAACCACAGACTCAACTCAAAAATGTACATTTCACTTAAATCAAAATGGATTTCTACCCTGGAAAATTTCCACTCTGCTTCATTGATGAAGAATGTAATAGTTGGCTCTCACAATTAAGAGATGGATATTATGTGTATGTTAAGAGAAGTTTTGTAAATGTATAGTGATATTATTGTAATATGTCCTCCCATAGTCTTCTTTCTCTTCCCCCTTGTAATAGCCTTGGTAGTCAGAGCATTTGGGGAGGGCCGGCTTGTTACTAGGAGGTGCAACATGACAACACTTGACCTCCAGTCAAGATTTAAGAAAATAATCACCACCAATGGATGGCAGAGAAGTTAACTGGCAAAACTTTGGGAGGGGCTAAGGGTATAAAAGGCATAGCATCTATTTTGAAAACGAGCACGTGGCTGGTAGTCACGGAGACTCCCAGCGCTGTAATTTTTCCTTATTCAGTCCTTTGTCTTATTTTTGTTAAGGTTTAATAAACCTTTGAAATTTTAAAAGTGAGCATCGTTTCTCACACCTGTTATAATCAGTGCCAAGAACTTTTAGGCAAGCAGCAACAGGCTTGCCCTAGGTGCAAAGGGAGCACAGAACAAGTGTTCATCAGACAAACTGTCCTGGGTGACACAAAAAATGTGTATTGTATTCCATTTTTCCTTTGCATCAATCTGTGCAGTTTGTGTTAATATCCCTTTAGAAACCAGGGGCTGGAAGCAGAACCAGTGTGTTTTACCCCAGATTCACAGAGGCAGGGAGTTCAGGATGTCCCTTTCAGAGGCAAGGAACAGGCACACAAAGTTCTTTTATTCTCACTGGGCTGCCAAGAATGTTGACTGGGGCAGGATCTCTGAGTCAAGGCAGCAGGAGACAGAAGCCTTTCTTTGTTTTGAGACAGAGTGGAAATTTTCCAGAGTAGAAATCCATTTTGATTTACGTGAAATGTACATCTTTGAATTAAGTTTGTAGCTTGCAAACATAGCTGTTCAGTCTGACTGCCTGTTCTCGCAAAAAGCCTATGCTCTAAGAAACTGCTTCAGCTGAAGGACAGAGATAAGGGAGGGACCCCTGAACTCTGAAACAGACGGAGAGGCTACTGCAGGAAACAGGGCAGAATGACCCAGGAATTCTTTCTGATAAAGAAAACATTAGCGGCAAATGTCACGTTAAATCAGTAGAATGAATATGTATGAACCTATTGTGAAATTGCATGCATGTGTATTAAAGAAGGAGATAAAAAAAGATCTGGAGTTCCCAGAGGTACGCGTGTCATTTTAAGGGGAACAATCCCCACATGTGTCCAGCGCTGTAATAAACATACCGGCTTTACAACTTTCACAAAAGTTGTGGAGTTTGTTTGCTTCGGCAAATCAGTTTATCTCTGAGATTTTGAGAATTTCATAACACCTTTTTGGCCACAGTTGCTGGGGGCAACTTCCTCTAAAGAGCCAGGGAGGACATCTTCTTTGGACCTTTTTTCACTGCTGCCATTCAGGACAGCTATGCCAGCACTCTCCCTCTCTCCACAAGTTCCAGCCTCTGTCCCAGTTGCAGCTACCACTGTGGACAGAGTTGCTGCCACCAGAAGAGCCCCTGTCAGGTGGTGTGGAGCAAATGGCTTGCTTGTATTTGACTGGTTTTGGACAGGAATACTTCTCCGGGTTTCTTTTGTTTTGTCCTTGTTCCCCACTGAGTGTTGTTTGGGGGAAGAGGGAGTTTTGTAATTGTAGAGGTTCAGTTACTGTGTTGGGGCATTTTCTTTCCTTTGTTCTCTCTCTCCATCATGTGGTAGGAAGAAGGGGGCTTCACTACTATCTTATCTTTGTCCCCTGGGCCACCCGGTCATCTATGGAGGCCGCCATAATGGAGGAGAGACTTCTCTGTCATCTTGTTTTTCTTTGTTCCCAGGGAGTCCATGGGATTCAGAACCTTTGTATCTAGTTATTATTACTGCTATCTTGGTTGTTGCTGCTTCATTTTTTAGTAAACTGTTATTTTTTCTCTTATATCTTCTCAACTTTGTCTCTCCTTATTGGTGAAAGGGAGTGGTTAAAACTAAAAGGAGAGGTAACTCATTTTGGCGTGTTCACCCTTTAAATTGTCTTAAACCAAGACGCACTCATCAGGAGAAAGTGAGGGCCCAGTGGAAAAACAGTCTGGTTTCAGCCTTCTTAGAGATGGGGATGTCTGAAATGACACCTCCACAAAGGCTGCTGGCAGACGGGGATGCTTCCAGTGTTGCAGTGTCACACTCTCAGCACAACAAACTGCAGCTGGCAGTTGTTCTCAGCATCAGTTCATCTCTGGAGGACTTTCCATCCCAGCCCTGTGTGGAGTGTGTTGGAGTCATAGAAAAATAGGGTTCAGAGTGGTAGAGGTCACCAGCACCACCTTGACCACCTGCTGGCACAGCCTATGCAGCAATTACCAGATCAGAGAGAACAGTTTTGAAACCTCTTGGGCAAACACAAGCAGGAGAAAAAAAAAAAAAAAGCAAGCAATCAAGCAATCAAAAAAGTCCTTTCCTGCTATAATATGGCCAGTGTGAAAAACAGAATTTTATAATAATAGTTATGCCTCAGGTTTTAGCTTTGATATTTTTTGGATTCTGTGCTATTTTCATGTGTAGGTCTGAGCTGCATAGCTGCATATTAGGGGATAGTAAGCTCTCTTCACAGAGAAGGTAGACAAAACAATTCCTTCTCTAGCTGGGAACCAAAGACAACTGATCCAAATCTCAGACCCAAGAGCATAAACAACGGTGGACTGAAGAGAGAAAAACAAGAAGGATGGGACTTCTTAAGCTAAAGCTATAATTGGGCCATTAACTCCAATATACTAATGAACCAAAACTTATAAAATTGTGAGACCCTGTGACCGGTCGCCCATTTTGTGACTATTTTGGGTTCAACTTGGGTGTAGCCCTGGCTGGGGTCTTGTGCTGCCCAAGGTGTATCCATTGAGGTCTTCTAATAAATACCTACTTTATTCTTTAGCTCTGTCTAGTCTCTGTTCTAGGTCAGCCTTCACAAGGCATCATTACCAGCAGGAACCTCAGCACAAAAGGCTTAGCTGATAGCCCTCACTTGAGCATTAGAACTGGCAAAAGGAAAAAAAGCTAATATTTGGACTGATTCCAAATATGCTTATGGAATTTTTCATGCCCATGGGCTATATAGAAGAAAAGAGAACTCCTGACTGCACAAAAGAAGATTGCCAAATATGGAACCAAAATCCTCGGGCTCCTCAAGGCGATAAAACTCCCATTGCAAGTGACAATTATACATTACTGAGGGCACTCTAAAGGTAACACCCTCCTGGAAGCAGGTAACAAATTTTCAGATTATGAAGCTAAAATTGCTGATAAAAAAAATTAACCAATTGTGGCAGCTTTAATACCTACTGTAGTATCAACTAAGCAGCCTGTAAAATACCAACCCTCTGATTATAAATGGATTAATGAAACGAAAGGAAAACTTTTAGACAATGGTTGAGGACAATTAAAAACATGTAAACTAATAATACCAGAAAAGTTAATGTGACATCATGCAAAATCTAAACATGATAAAACCTACTGGGGAACAAAACTCTTGCATCAATACTTAAGGGAACGAATTGCAGGCCCAGGCTTGCAAGACATTGTTAATGAAGTAACATCACAATGTCACTTGTTTAAAAAATAATCCAAATACAACAGTTAAGCTAGAACAAGGGGTTATTAGCAGAAGAGCTTTTCCTGGAGACTCGTGGCAGACAGACTTTTCTGAACTCCCAAGAAAGGGGGTTTTTTGATATTTGCTGGTACTTACTGATACTTTCTCTGGGTGGCCAGAAGCGTTCCCTTGTAGGACAAATAAAGCTAGAGAAGTAATAAAAATACTGTTGAATGAGATCATACCTAGCTTTTGTGTACCTAGGGAAATATCCTCTGAGAGATGATCACATTTTTGTGCACAAATTGTACAAGCTGTCAGCAAGGCCTTGGGAATTGAGTGACAACTCCATATTCCTTACAAGCCACAAGCTAGTAGTCAAGTAGAGAAAATGAACCATGTGCTTGAACAACAAATAGATAAGATCTGTCAAGAGACAAATTTGTACTGGTACCAGGCATTACCCATTGCCCTCATCAAATTCAGGGTAAGCCAAGATCAAAAGAAAAGATTAGCCCATTTGAAATTTGGTATGGTTGACCTTATGGGTTAAATGCCACTCATGATGAAAACCTGGCCCAGGTTGGTAATCAATATATTTATGAATACTTAAAAACCATTAACACTCAGTTGCATAAGAAGTATAACACTGTATTTGAAAACCGACCTAAGCAACCAGATCATAAATTGCACACAATTGATCCTGGTGACTGGGTGTATGTTAAGAATTTTTCAGGTGATCCTCTACAGGAGAAGTGGGACAGACAATTCCAAGTCCTCCTGACAACTTTCACTGCAATTCGTGTGAGAAAAAAACCTACTTGGATTCACTATTACCTGAGTGAAGAAATCTCCTGTTGCACCTTGGACAGTAACAACCATTGATAACAATGGACTGAAGCTGAAACTCAGACATAAATTGTGAATACTTTTTTATGCTTTGTTGCTTTTTGGCAGATTGTAGCAGCTTTTAATGTAAATAAGTATGTAGCTTTGCTTAAGGCAATAGCTAATGATACTGGAATAAGAGATTGTTGGCTGTGTGGTGAAGTACAACAATTACACTTACCATTGTTAGGGGTACCCTCTAGTAATTGGACTGAATTAAGCACGTATGCCTTGTATAATAGTACACAATGCAAACAAATAGGTTCACTATTTGTTTGCAAGGCATACTAACAATTGCAACATGAGCATCACAGCTAGCTGTGATTTGCCAGATGGCTTTTGGTAGTTGTGTGAAAATAGAATAGCCCTTAAGCGACTACTCGGAAATTGGACAGGTCAGTGTATTATGGGGTATCTCATCCCACCTATACAAGTTATAAATCACACCACTTTAATTACAAGAATCACTAGAGGCATTTGAAGAAACCAATTCAGTCAAAGTATAACTTCTTATCCTCTGACTAGATACAATACAGGCCTTCCCAAGCTTTGTCAGAGCTTTATTCCAAACTTTAGGAATTTTTCTAAGTAGAAAAAGCAATAGTGAACATCTCAGCAGAGATGGAAATAATTGCTAACTTAACGGCAGATGCCATTGTACGGTTGCAAAGAGAAATTATTTCTTTAAGAGAAGAAGTAGTATTTCAAAACCATATGGTATTAGATATGATCACAGCAAAAATGGGAGGAGTCTGTACATTGATAAATACCAATTGTTGTACTTACATAGATCAATCAGGGCAAATAACAACAGATATACATACAATCTGGCAACATGCAAAGATAGTCCATGAAGTAGCAAAGGATGATACATCTTGGTCAATTCACTTATGGGAGATGTGTTGTCTCCCTAATCTAAATTGGTTGAAACAATTATTTATGGGAATCTTGTTATTAGGAATAATCATTTTGTGTACATGCATATTTAGCCAGTGTTTTTTGTGGTGCTGTCTGCGAACCACAATGTCTTATGATGATTGGAAGAGATATAAATTAAGACATAGAGTAGAAATAAGAACATATTTCTGAAGAATAAATACAAGATAATTTTTTCGAGAATTCACAGAAGCAAAAAGAAAAGGGGGATTGAATCCTAAGTGGTATGTAACAAAAGGTTAACTACAAGTAATACTGTAAGAAGATGCACAGGTAAAGCAAGCAAGATAGAGTAAGCAAGATAGCAAAGCCAGTGAGATAAGTACCATCAAGAGCAAGATAGCAAGTTTCAATGGAACTTGCAAACTGCAAAATTAGCTAAAACCAAGTTAGACTGAATAACAAGAAGCACCAGGCATGCACTGAAGATAGAGGCAAAAAGTTCAAATGTGAGGAAGACTACAGAAGTCTTCATCAGAAGACCACCAGAAGGCTGAGGACCACTACAGAAGGAACTGACATATGCGCAAAAGAAACAGTTGGAAAACCATGACAGAGCTTTATGCAAATATGAGTATGCTAATGATATATTGAAATTGTGACGTTGCGCAAAAGGACTTTTAAAATGTAACTGCAGGCTGAAGAAGATCAAGTGAGTTTTTGGTAGAAAGATCCCCCCTCCCTCCCAGAGCTGAATAAACAAATACCTGCTCTGTAGCCATGTGACTACAGAGTTTTACTTTCTTGCCCAGTTTTGGGCTGCAAAAAGCAACACCAAACATTCATAAAGCAGAAATCTTCTGTACATTCCCTGGGAATGTGTAGGGCTTCCTCCCCAAAGTTGGCATGCCTGCTTTGTGGTTTCTCTCCTGTGAGTTGAGTGAAAGGACTCTGTGTACACTACCATCAATTCAGTGGTAAATTACTTTGGGTCCTAATCAACACTATTTATTTGGTAGCTTTAATATAGGTTGTGCAGTTTTAAGTAATCTGCTACTAGTTCTTTCTGGTTCATACTGTTGATATAAAATTTCAATAGTCAAACCAAATTTTATTTCTATATCTTTTATTTTAAAGAAAGCAAGCAAGCAGTGCTGGGTGGCCAGGGAGTCACCACTCCACTAACGGCACACACCACTTACAAGTTTGGCAAAGTATATATACTATTTTTAAGCCTACAAAGCATTTTCCAATCTGCTTGGTTAGTCTGAATCAGCAAATATCAATAAGCTGGGATCAGCAATTTCATAATCTTTCCAGGTGGTCATTGGCTTCCTGTCCTTCTTGTGGTTGTCTGGAGGGAGGCCTTACACATAATTTTTGTCAAGTGCGTCAAGCTTTTTATTATACATAAGCATTTAGTCACTTTGTTGCAATATCCCTTAGATTTACCAAAACTTCCTCTATTTTATTCTAAGCATCAGTCATCTTGCTACCTCATCTCTTTACTATACTTTTTCTATTTGATGCTTTATTTGGCTATTCGGTCAGAAAGTTTCAAAACTGTTCTTTGTAGTTATCCCAGGGAACGCATCCATTTTCGACACAGCAGATACAAGCATTTGCTGATTCCATTGTCAATTTACATGAATCACAAAAACATTTTTCACACTGTGTAGTAAGTAACTCTGTTTAAGGCCGTTTTTTCTGTTGCCTCTGGTTTATTCAGTAAATAACTCATTTTATAATAGACCTAATCTGCCATTCTTAGAACTTGCGGGGTGGAGTGATTTTAGGTGTGGGTCATATGAATTTAGGCTGCTGCCAAAAAATCTGAGGCTTAGGCAGGACTTGTCTGAAGCTCCCATTCAATCCATAACAGATGGCACCCTTCACAGATACCTGCATGTGGGAAGACAAAAGGAAAAGATGGTGGCAGCCCTCCACCCCTCTTATCTCTCCAGCGGCAGCAGCTCTGTCGAGAAAGGTGGCTGAAACACTCCGGCGCCTGGAATTCAGTCAAGGGCTAGAATTCATGAAGAGACTTTGCCTTTTCCTCATGAGAAGCAGCAGGCATCTAGCTGGCATGACTCCATGCCTTCTTGTTTTGGTCGGGTGCTGCTGACAGGCTGGGGCAGCTTAGACTGGAGTGGGGCCGCTCCACTCGGTGCAGTAGCTCAACTGCAAACAGGCACTCCCAGAATTTGCCCGGAGTCAGTCCAAGACTGAGAAACGCACCTTCTTGGGGAAAAAAAAAGAAAAAAAAACAAAAGAAAGACAAAGCAAAAGCCTCCACCTGTTCTGCCTCAGCTCTCTCATGGCAAGAATGACAGGGAAAAGCAAAAGCCAAAGAGGCAAGAGAGAAACAAAAATATAAAAAAGGGAGCCTCTGCCTTGGGCAAAAGCCATGTGGCCAGAGAGAGGTCTGTTTGGGGGAGCTGGCTTTAAAAAAGGGACCAGCACCCCTGGCCTGCCATGTGATTGCATTTCCAGCCATGCCACTGAAGCTTAAAGAGACAGTAACAATTTTGGGCACAGATACATGGGAAATACAATAACATTTTCAGTTACCCAGGACATTACCCACCCTTTATTTCATATCATTTGATTCATGCCCAAATTAATACCTTTCAACTGTACACAAATATACATATACAAATACAATTATTTCAATAGCCATTGACCATCCCCCAGGATGTGGACTGAGTTCATCTGGTCCATGACTGATATGACTGGAGCAGTACATTCTCATTGTTCGTGACAGTTACAATATGCAATGGCAATGACATTTAGCAACCAGTGTTACAAATGCAATTCAACATTACAGGCTGTTCTAACCAGAAGTCAAATCACAGAATCACAAAATCACTAGGTTGGAAGAGACCTTCAGGATCATCCAGTCCAACCCATGCCCCAACACCTCAACTAAACCATGGCACTAAGTGCCATATCCAATCTTTTTTTAAACACATCCAGGGATGGTGACTCTACCACCTTCCCAGGCAGACAATTCCAGTACTTTATCATTCTTCACATAAAAGACTTTTTGCTAATATCTGTGGCAGTACCAGTTGTCAGTTTCTCTGTGTCTGGATTGAAGGCACTTCAGACAGTAATTCATGTTCGGACTCAGGTGTCTATTATTTCTTATCAGTAAAACAGTCTCACTACTGTGAGTTCAGCAGCTTTTCATTAGAAGGCACAAAATGGCTAACAATCTCTTGTTACAAGGTCTTTTAAGACTAAACTATCCAGTCAAGAGCTGACACCTAGATTATTTTCCCTTTTAACCCAATAACTGATCACAAAGAGCCCCCCAATGAGGACTTTTCTGCCCAATTACAAAATGCCACCCAAACCCATGAAGAAGAAGGAAGAAGAAGCATGAAGAAGAAACCCAGGATGACACTCTGTGCCCTCCATCTTGTTTCCATCCACAACATACTAAAAATCCCAAAACCTAAATTTTTCACCAAGTGATACACCTACACTACTCTCTATACTCTATTTCACACTTTTGTGGATTCTAGTCTCTCTTGAAGTCTAGGAAACTTTCTCCATGAATGAGGGTCAAAGTCAGTGCTCCCTGGGGGGTCAGGGCACCCCAGAGCAGACAGACAAATATTCCCGGTGTCCTGGGTTTCCACAAATATCCAACCTATATTTTGCTTGGCACAGCTTAAGACTGTGTCCTCTTGTGTGGTGGTGTTTGCAGGGGTCCCAGGATGAGGGAAGAGATGAGAATCTTGACTCCATGTTTCCAAAGGCTGATTTATTATTTTATGATATATATTATATTAAAAGAAAATGATATATCAAAACTATACTAAAAGAATAGAAGAAAGGATTTCATCAGAAGGCTAGCAAGGAATAGAAAGGAAAGGAATGACAACAAAATCTTGTGACTGACCAGAGAGTCCAAGACAGCTAGACTGTGATTGGCCATTAATTATAAACAACCACATGAGACCAATCAAAGATGAACCTGTTGCATTCCACAACAGCAGATAATTATTGTTTACATTTCGTTTCTGAGGCTTCTCAGGAGAAAAAGATTCTAACAAAAGGATTTTTCATAAAATATGTCTGTGACATTCTTGTTCTGTCAGTTGTTGCCTGGAGAAAGAGACCAACCCCCACCTGACTACAACCATCTTTCAGGAAGTTGTACAGAGTGATATGGTCATCTCTGAGTCTCCTCTTCTCCAGGCTAAACAACCCCAGCTCCCTCAGTTGTTCCTCATAGGGCTTGAGTTCCAAGCCCCTCACCAGCCTCGTTGCCCTTCTCTGGACATGCTCAAGCCTCTCAACATCCTTCCTAAACTGAGGGGCCCAGAAGTGGACACAGTATCCAAGGTGTGGCCACACCAATGCCAAGTACAGGGGAAGAATTACTTCCTTGGTCCTGCTGACCACACTATTCCTGACACAGGCCAGGATGCCATTGGCCTTCTTAGCCACCAGGGCACACTGCTGGCTCATGTTCAATCAGCTGTCAACCGGTACTCCCAGGTCCCTTTCTGCCTGGGCACTGTCCAGACATATTGTGCCCAGCCTATAATGTTGCAGGGGATTTTTGTGGCCAAAATGCAGGATTCAACACTTGGACTCATTAAACTTCATCTTATTGGAATCTGCCCATCCATCCAAACATTCCAGGTCTCTGCAGAGCCCTGCTTCCTTCCAACACATCGACACACACTCCCAGCTTAGTGTGGTCTGCAAATTTACTAATGAAAGACTCAATACCCTCATCCATGTAATCAATAAAAATATTGAACAGAACTGGTCCCAGCACAGACCCCTGATGGACACCACTGGTGACTGGCCGCCAACTGGGTGCAGCACTGTTAACCACCACTCTCTCAGCCTGGCCATTCAGCCAGTTCTTAACCCAGCAAAGGATGCTCCTGTCCAAGTCATTGCCTGCCAGCTTTTCCAGGAGTATGCTGTGGGAGACAGTGTCAAAGGCCTTGCTGAAGTCCAAAAAGACAACATGCACAGCCTTTCCCACATCTACCAGGTGGGTCACCTGGTCATAAAAGGAGACCATGTTGGTCAAACACGACCTACCCCTCCTAAACCCATGCTGGCTGGGTCTGATACCCTGGCCATCCTGTAGGTGCTGTGTGATGACACTCAATATAAACTGTTCCATAACCTTACCGGGTAGTGAGGCCAGATTAATTGGCCTATAGTTACCAGGATCCTCCTTCCTACTCTTTTTGTGAATGGGTGTCACATTGGCCAGCTTCCAGTCATCTGGAACTTCACCAGTGAGCCAGGACTGCTGGTAAATGATGGAGAGCGGCTTCACAAGCTCATCTGCCAGCTCCCTCATCACCCTGGGATGGATCCCATCTGGTCCCATAGATTTATGAACATCCAAGTGTCTCAGCAGTTCTCTGACTGCCTCCTCCTGGATAACAGGGGGACCATTCTGCTTCCTGACACCATCTACCAAGCCAGGAGGACAGTTGTCCTGAGGACAAGCTGTCTTCTCACTAAAGACCAAGGCAAAGAAGGCGTTAAGCACTTTTGCCTTCTCCCCATCTGTAGTTACTAAGTTCCCTCCAGAATCCCGTAGAGAACAAAGGTTGGCCTTACCCTTCCTTTTGCTGTTAATATGTATGTAAAAACATTTTTTTATTATCCTTTACAAAAGTTGCCAAATTAAGTTGGAACTGAGCTTTGGCATCTCTAATTTTTTTCCTCCACGCCCTAGCAACCCTCTTAAATACTTCCTGAGAAACCTGACCCTCCTTCCAAAGATGATACATCCTCTTTTTATTCCTAAGTTCCTTCAAAACCTCCTTGCCCATCCAGGCTCGATGTTTGTCTCATCGGCTCATCTTTCAGCACACAGGGACAGTCTGTTTCTGTGCCCTCAAGATCTCTGTTTGGAAGCACGTCCACCTTTCCTGGACTCCTTTGCTTTTAAGGGCTGCTTCCCAAGGAACTCTCTGAATAAGTCTCCTTAACAGGCCAAAGTCTGCCCTCCAGAAGTCTAATGCAGTCTTATTGATGTTCCTCCTGATTTCACCAAATATCAAGAACTCGATAATTTCATGATCACTATGCCCCAAGCAGCCTCCAACCATCACATCTCCCACCAGCCCATACTGATTTGCAAACAACAGGTCTAACATAGTCCCTCCCCTGGTGGGCTCACTCAACAGTTGGGACAAAAAGTTGTCCTCCACACACTCTAAAAACCTCCTGGACTGCCTCTTATCTGTTGTATTAAGTTCCCAGCAGATGTCTGGTAGGTTAAAGTCACCTACAAGAACAAGGGCTGGTGATCCTGAAACATTCTCCAGTTGCTTATAGAATAAGTTGTCCACCTCTTCTTCGTGGTTAGGTGGACAATAACAGACCCCCAGTAGGATGTCAGCCTTGTTGGCCTTCCCTTTAATTCTTACACATAGGCATTCAACTTCATCGTCATTAGTTTTAATACTCATGGTATCAAAAGCCTCCCTAATATAAAGGGCCACCCCTCCACCTCTACCCCCTTTCCTGTCTCTTCTGAAGAGCTTGTAGCCATCCAGTGCAGCACTCCAGATATGTGAGTCGTTCCACCATGTTTCTGTGCTGGCAACTACATCATAGCTTTCCTGTTGTACCATGGCTTCCAGCTCTTCTTGTTTGTTACCCATGCTGCATGCATTGGTATACATGCACTTCAGCTGAGCTACTGATTTCACCCCTAACTCAGGCTTACCTCCCTTGGGTCTGCTTCCAGAGAGCCCAGATACATCCCCTTCCCCCTTCAAACCTAGTTTAAAGCCCTCTCAATGAGCTCTGCCAGTTCATGAGCGAAAATCCTTCTGCCCTTAACAGAGAGATGGAGCCCATCCTAGTTCCAGCAGGTCAAGTGCCATAAAAGTTGCCCCATGATCAAAGAACCCAAAATTCTGCTGATGACATCAACCCTTGAGCCACTTGTTGATAATGTGGGCTCTCCTAGTCCTTTCACTGTTTTTCTTTGCCACCAAAGGGACTGAGCAGAACACTGCCTGTTCTCCTGCCCTATCAACCACTTGACCCAGTGCCCTAAAGTCCCTTTTAATTGCCCTTGTGCTCTTCTTTTCAGTCTCATCACTGCCAGCCAGGAGTATCAGCAGTGGGTAATAATCAGAGGGCCAAATCAGCCCAGGGAGTGTCTCGGTAGTATCCCATACCCGGGCCCCATAGAGGCAGCAGACCTCCCTGTGGGATGGGTCTGGTTGACATATGGAGTTCTCTGTTCTTCTCAGAAGGGAGTCACCTACTACGACTACCCTTCTTATCTTTTTAATGTTAGAGGTGGTGATCTGTCTGACAGATGAAGCATAATTGGGAGGCTCACTAGGCAGATAATTTTCTTCCATGTCATCTGGCTGACCCTCCTCATCCAGGGCCTCATACCTATTCTGAAGTGACACCGGGGTAGGTGATGGGGGTCAGGAGGAATTTTTATTACCTCCCCAAGTAGGAACCCCTTTCCACTCCCCTTCATCCACCAGGTGTCCTCCTATTGCTTGATGGTGGAAGGCATGGGAGTCCTCTTACTCATGGTGGGCCTCCCTCAAGGATGGAAGGGCGGAACTGTAGGAGAGACATTCTGTACTGTTCTTGTGAGCCAGCAAAGGCCTCCTGAAGATAAAGGAAAGCCCCATATCTCTCCTGAGGAAGACACCAAGGTTGTCACCATGGAGACGTGATGAAGGAGAGAAAGTTAAGAGATACAGACTCTAGCTGGCTCACAGAATGACGTGGCTCCTTGGTCACCCACTGAGAACTTTGTTTCTTTCCTATAACCAATGCGCAGTGAATGGGTATGTTGGATGAAAGTAAATATCTTGAAAAAGTATAAAAGCAACATGTTGCTGTAATAAATCTCTCTTGCACCTTTCTGATGGATTCGTCGTACTTAGTACTGTGTCATGCTCGATAACAACATGGAACTCCGCCAATCTATTTCCCTTTCACTTTCCCTAGTACTCCTTAGTCTTTCTACTTCCTCCCTAAGTTCAGCCACTTGCAAAAGATCATTCACACTGCAGACAGGATCCTTCTGCACCTCCCCCTGGTACTACTCATAAGCTCAAACACTCCTCACAGGAATGGGTCTGGACAGACACATCCTTTTTGGAGGGTTCTATTTGGCTACATACACTTTTACTAACTGCAGTTTTTGATTGTGTAAAAACCATTACTAAGAAAAAAAACCCCAAAAACCAACTAACAAAACCACAACAAACAACAAACTAAAAACCCCACTAGCAGGAGAAAACCCACAACCCTGCCTGCTTGCCCTGCCAGCATGAACTGCCATGCAAACTGCTGTGCCACACCCCTGTTTGCATGCTCCGGGTAGCTGTGCTCCCTAGAGTCTTCTTTTAATCACCCCTCTGTCGTAACGGCGGGAGAGATGCGACACACCATATGCGATGAATAGCAAATCTCGAAGTTTATTGAAAGCTTACACATTTTTATATTAGTGTTAATGAAGCTTATGCATATTGCAAAATCTGAGCTCATTATTGGTTAAAGCACACTATGATCAAACACACCTACTTCTATCTCTTAACAATTATTTTGCTTCTATGTGTACATTCTTCTAATTTCTCTACCTTGGGATAACTACATTTTCTGGCAAGCAATTTTCTCCCCCGTCTTCCCGTTTTAGAGAAGGTCACTGTGACCTTCGTCAGTAAGTAGGCACCGGCTGCTCAGTTCCCAGCTTGTTTCTCTTACCCTTATCCATCGGTATCACATCGGAATGTCCTTTCTCAGCTAACCAATTATCCAAAAAGCTCTCTACACCCCTCCACTTACTGGAGGAAAGCCTGGCCCTGTGCCTGCATGACTAACAAGAACAAGGAACTCACCTGCTCAGTGCTCTTTTAAACCCCCTGAGGTACACACGTTTCTACATCCCTCTGCATTACCCACCAAGTATAACCAGGTCCTTGAGCAAAAAAGAATCCCACAGATAGGTTTGCCTTTGTTTGAGGCAGGATTTATCCAAACTGTCTTTCCAAACATACCTCCCATATGCACCATGGGAACTTTATCTGCTGTACTCAGTAGTTCAGATTGGGCAGGGCCAGTTCGGTTAGTGAAAACTCTGGTGTCAACTAATCAGGTAGCCTTTGCTAAATGCAGATCCTCTTGCTTGAAGGTCCCTTCATGCATTGCCTTCACTATGGTCCATTGTACCAGTCGACTTTCCCAGTAGCTGGTGTACAATAGGGAATATGATATACCCATTCAATACTGTGTTCTCTAGGCCAGGTGTTTAGGAGGCTATTTTTGAAATGAGCCACATTGTATGACTTAATTCTTTCAGGGCTATCATGTTGCCACAGGACTTGCTTTTCAAGGCCCAAGAGGGTGTTCTGGGCTGTGGTGTGAGGCACAGGGTATGTCTCCATCCATCCATTGGTTGCTTCTACCACTGTGCACACGTAGCGCTTACCTTGGCAGGTTTGCAGCAGTGTGATGTAATCAATCTGCCAGGCCTCCCCATACTTGCATTTAGACAACTGCCCCCCATACCACAGGGGCTTTACCTGATTGGCCTGCTTGATTGCAGCACACATGTCACAATCATAGATTACCTGGAATATAGTGTCTGTGGTTAAGTCCACCCCTCAGTCACAAGCCCATCAGTATGTTGCATCTCTTCCCTGATGACCTGAGGCATCATGGGCCCACTAAGCTAGACATAACTCACCCTTATGTTGCCAGTCGAGATCTACCTGTGACACCTTGATTTTGGCAGCCTGACCCACCTGTTAGTTGTTGCGGTGCTCCTCATTAGCCCAACTCTTAGGCACATGTGCATCCACACGATGGACTTTCACGGTCACTTTCCCTACCTGGGCAGTGATGTCCTGCCATTCTTCAGCAGCCCAGATAGGTTTTCCCCTGCACTGCCAATTGGTCTTTTTTTGTCTTTCCAGCCACCTCCACAGAGTGTTTGCTACCATCCACAATTCAGTGTAGAGTGTTGGCCACTTCTCTCGCTCAACAATGTCTAAAGCCAGCTGCCTTTCTTTCAGCTCTGCAATTTGACTTGATCTACCCTGTCATTCCAAGGCTTCCACGACTTGCAGCATAGGACTCCATACAGCCGCTTTCCATTTCCTGATGGTCCCTACAAAATGGCAGAATCCATCAATGAAGAGAGCATATTGCCTCTCACTTTCTGGTAGTTGGTTATATGGTGGGGTTATGCAGCCTCCTGCTGGGTTCAGGGTGTGTCCAGCAGGCTGCACGGGTCCAGACAGCTCAGTCCTCTTACAGGACGGACTGCCTGAATACCCAAGCAGTTCTCAGCCACTGGCAACCCTAGCAAGCTTAAGTGATATCAGCTCTTTAGTGATCATTAGTTCATTGTGATTTCAGCTCTTAGCTTGCTAGGTGCCACAGGCAGGCAGACGCAGGGGAGAGAGGAGAAGGTTGTTTGGCGTTCCACAGCAATGTCTTTATTGGGTGGTCTGTGAAGGTTCCAGTGACAGCTCTTCAAATCAGAATAGACTATCCCGTTATATAGGTTACAGGGGGATCAGAAATTGTCCAATAGCAGGGTTACAGAGAGATAATCAGGGGTCCAAAGGCGGAAGAGAGGGGCTTCTAGCTATTCACCATGACTTGGCATTTCCTATCTTTAGGCCTCTGCTCACCACAAGGCCCATGCAGGAACTGTGTCTGCTACAGTGGGGCCTCCTCAGCACGTCACTTGCTCTTCTTCCTCTTCAGATGATAGTCTTCTCATGTCTTCATCCTACTAACACAGGAAGAACCACAGGTCACCTCTTGGGGGGACCCCTTCTCCCCAGTCAGGGGACATCTGCTTCTGAAAACAGTGGCTGAGGTCTGTACTGAAGAAACTTGGAGAAATTCCTCTTCAAGCTCCTAGCTGCGTTTATGATGCCTCTCTTCAATCCCCTCTTCCAATTTGCACATGCATTCAGTCAAGTCTGTTTCCACGGCTGAGACCTGGGCTCACATTAGGACATGGACAGTATCTTCGTATGTACAGAGTCTTCTTGTCATAGCACCCACCATTTTGTTCCACTCATTCCATTGCAGCATTGCTAGGAATTGGGGGTATGCTGAGGTCCCAAGTTGTGCGAGTTTGAACCACATCAGCATTGTACATTTTACCAAGTCTGGACTTGTAGTGGTTTGGTCGTCACTCGAGAAAACAATTTCTATCACAGCCAGTTCTCTCAAGTGTTGGATTCCTCACTCAATGGTCTTCCAAGGGCCTTGCTACAGCTGGAGATCTTCTTGCTAAGAGTCGCATCCAGAGGCTAAAGAGGTACTGGCCTCCTGTCCTGGTTTAGGGTAAATTTGGGAGGGAATCTCCAAAGGAGGGCCCCTCCAGAAAGCAAACCCACTCAGCCCCTCCTCCCAACCTGTTCAGGAAGAATTCCTTGGAGAGAAGTGGAAAGAACCTGTTTATTTAACAGGCACAGCACCCCCCAGCACACAAAATGAACAATACCAGATGATACCACTCTTTCACTGCTCTGAAAAAGATGACAAATTCAGAAAGTCTCTCTTGAGGGTGGTCGCTCTGTTATCAGTCCCTCCAATGTTGGGGCAGCTGCTGCAGGCCACAGGGTGCAAACTCTTGGTGTTCCCAGGTCCCAGTCCAGAGCAGGTTAGAGTAGGTCCAAATGAGGAAAGAAGAAACAGTCCAGGAAGAAATTTGGACTGTTTAGCTAAACTAGCTAATGAGCAGAAGCAAGAGCAAGCAGAAGCGAAGCAGAAGCAAGAGCGAGAGCAAAGCGAAAAGCCCAGCAAAAAGCAAAAAGCATTACAATGTACTGTCCCGTCTGTATGTCCCGCCAGCCGTGGGGGAGCAGCTGATAAGAAACCAAAACAAAACATTCACTCTTCAGAGACAGTCTTGAAGGCGCAGAACATAATATCCAGCATAAACAGCACATATGAATGGGGATACAAGCATCCTAACGTCACCCTAGGACACCTTCTCGTGATCCCCTGGTCAATACCCACATCATACAACAGAGATCCCAAGTGCCTCGCTTCAGTACCATACAATATTGAAACATCACCTGCAGCATCCCAAACTCAGATCAACCAGCTCAATATAGACTCATTGGGTAAGGTCTTTCTTCAGATTGTGGAGACTTTCAAAGGACAAAGACTCAGTGGTTATTTCTGGTTCTGATTCCTCTGCTGGCTGTGAGGATTCTGCCTCTCCATTGTCTTCCACTGGGTGAACAGTTTTGGTCTTATATTTCCTCCTCTGGACAGGGATGACTGCTATTGGCTTAGACTGCCCTTCTGGCTTAATTGCAGCCTGAGTGACTGTGGTATCTGTAAATTTATTCTCCCTCCCCTCTGGCTGTAGCTGCTGCTGTACAGTAATGAGCAGCTAGCTATAAACATTAGCCAGGGCCCAGCCCAGTGCAGAAAGCTTCTTCTCTTTTGAGCTTAGTTAAGAAATCTATGTTTTTGTGACTGCTATTTTAGTTTCTATATTCCTGTTATTTTGGCTGCTTTTAGTTTTAACCTTGTTCTAATGAAATATGGAAGATGTTATGGGAAAGTACAGGGAATAACTTAGGTTTGACTGATAAATGTACTGCACCTGCAGTAATGGAGTTACTATGCCCTAGAAGTTTTAGTCAAATAATATTGTTTTAACTGGTGGAGCTTTAGAGTTATTTTATAACTAGAGATGGATTAGATGTCTAAATAGGCAATTAGAACAATAAAATAATAAATGGGACACCAAAAGAAGAAAAGGCACATGCGTGAGGCTTGAAAGATCATCTGGAGGGCAGCATGATGAAGGTGATGAAGAAAGAAAAGACCGCTCCCCAATATTACCAGAAAAGGATGCTGGAAGACAGTGTTGCTTTAAAGAAGAATAGCAAGAAGAAACATGATACACCTGTATCTGATGAAACAGTAAAAGAGGGGGAGTAAAAGCTGTAGTGTATATAAACCCCTGAAAGTCTTTGTTTTATCGGACATCTTTGGTAAATAAATCATCGTTTGTCCCCGATCTCTGGCCAGAGTTGTTTTTAGGGATATTACTTCAACAGCTCCTGAGTTGTTGTGATGCCTTTTCCTGATCCTAAAATCTCGAGTCAGACACAGTTAAGTGATAAAATGCAATTACCCTTATAAAGGATCCTTTCTGGTGCACAACACTCTGAAAATGCGCTGAAGATGCACATCGTAATATAAAGCAGGCACAATTTTATAAGTTTAGCAAATTAGCATAACTGACAATAGTCCCCAATTAGAGATACAGGTGATAAGGTAATTCCTCCCTAGCTTAACCCTTTTTGGACACCCACTCTCTTTAGGTATGTCCTGGGGTGATTTTATGATGCTTCTATTCCCAATCATCTGTTCTGATTATGCTGGATATTAAGTTCTGCACCTTTAAGACTGGTTCCAAGAGCCAAGTGGGAGAGAGGAGAAGCGCAGAGTTTGTTTTCAGAAACTGCACTTGCTCCCCTGTAGCCTTCACACAGACTATGTTGTCTGCAGCATGGACATGCGGGAGAGAGATCTCCTTTGCTTTTTAGTTAGTTTTTAGCTAGCTGAGGCAGAGGAGTTCTCTGGACAGTAGTTTTTCTTCTTCTTGGTACTGTTCAAACCTGCTCTCAGCTAAAAACCCAGAAAAAAACCAGGAGCTCACACCTGTGGCTCACCAGGGCCGGGGACGCTGCATTCCAGCACCAGAGGGACTGATAAGAGACTGAGAAAGCCAAACCGCCCCCCATGAGGAGGACTTTCTGAGTTTGCCATCTCTTCAGAACAGCGAGAGGTTTTATTGTTTAATATTGTTAATTGTGAATGCTTTGCCTGTTAAATAAACAGGTTTTTTCCACTTTTCTCCAAGGAAATCTTTTCCCGAACTAGTTGGGGGAGGGGCCACTTGAGTCTGCTTCCTAGAGGAACCCCTTTGGACATTTCCTCCCAAATTTGCCCTAAACCAGGACCTAGCTGAACTTTGTTTATGAGAAAGTGTTTCAAGAAGCTGGTTTTAACCTTGGTTCTGAGACAGAGTAGAAATTTTCCAGAGTAGAAATCCATTTTGATTTAGGTGAAATGTACATGTTTGAGTTAAGTCTGTAGTTTGAAAACATAGCTGTTTAGTCTGACTGCCTGTTCTTGTAAAAAGCCTAGGCTCAGAGAAACTGCCTCAGTGAAGGACAGAGATAAGGGGGGGGGAGACAGAGAGACAGAGAAACTGCTATGGGAGCAGGTCAACCAGACCTAAGAATTCTTTCTGATAAAGAAGAATTAGTGGCAAATGTCACGTGAAATTTGTAAAAATGAATATGTATTAACCTATTGTGAAATTGCATGCATATGGATTTGAGAGGGGGATAAAAAGGGATCTGGAGTTCCCAGAGGTACACATGTCATTTTAAGGAGAGTAATCTCCACATGTGTCCAGCGCTGTAATAAGCATACCAGCTTTACAACTTTCACAAAGTTGTGGAGTTTTGTTTATCTCCACAAAACAGTTCCCAGAGGAAGCAAGATTAGGTTTGGGGCCTTTAGGAAGGTGTTTTGTCTGTCTAAGAGAATAGGTAAAATGCTAGCTATGAATCTGTGTAGTTATACAATAATAAGCTACAGAGAAACAAATATATATGAAGAATATAAGGAATATATAAAAGCAAAAGGCAAAAATCACTTTTGCATCCGTTGAAGTTTGTACTTTCTGGATTAATCCTTTGATTAACTTTATATAAATTGGTATGGCAGTGTCTATCAACAAAGCAATCTTGGGTTTTTTTCGTGATCCAAAAAGGAGGCCTATCTCAGGCAAATTGTACCATACATACAGAGAGACACAACCCTAAGTGCCACAGTCCCATGATTAGTCTGTTTATCATGTTGACCAGTGAGTTCTATGCCAAATGTTCCAGATAAAATTGTTCTTTTTCTACTTTCTCTCTCATGGCACCTAATTTGGGAACCAAATTTGTCTTGTTTTAAGACAATCTAAGGGGTACACTAAAATGAGTTCTCCCCCTTTGTTTTGAAATAAGGAAATTACTCAACACTGAGATTTGATCAGTGTTAAGCAGGCATTCTTTATCAGTGGCACAGGAGTAGCACTGGGGATTTTCCTTCCATAAGGACTTCCAACTACTGGATGAGTTCATGCAGGTTATATTTACAATGCTGTTACATATTGCTTACACAGACAAAAATCAGCAACATAAAGCACGCATATTATTTTAAAAAATAGCTAGATAAAACTGAGTTAACTATTTCAAGGTCTTTGCTCCCATCTAAAATCCTTTAGCAGTTATTACACTCCTTTTGGTGGTCCTTTACTTCCTCTGGTGGGTGTCTCATAGTCTTCATCACTTGTCCTCTAGGTGAACTTTCCACATTGGCAGTCTCTTACACACGTGCAGTACATGCTGATCTACTGGTGTCATATTATTGTGAAATTTTGCATTCATCTCTAGTTAAAAGTAATTTAAACCTCTTCTTTCTAAGCAATGCTCTATTGGTTTCCTAACAAGGTCATCAGGTTTTGGGGAGTGTAGGTTCCTGGTTTACTTAGGTTTTAAAATGTTATTTCAGTTTTGGCCAATCCCTTTTGAAACCTAGGTGATGAGCCTGTAACAAAAGGTGAACCACAAGTAATATTGTAACAAGATATTGTAAATGTGCAAGCAAAGAAAGCAAAATAACAAGTTTTAACAGAACTTGCAAACTGCAAAGTTAGCTAAAAACAGACTGAAAAACAAGAGCACAGAGCATGGGCTGACGACAAAGGTAAAAAGTTCAAATGTGAGGAAGACTATAAAAGTCTTCACCAAGGGCCACCAGAAGACTGACGACTACTACCGAAGGAACTGGCGCATGCGCAAAAGCAACAAACTGTTATATAACCATGACGCAGCTTTATGCAAATATGAGTATGCTAATGATATGTTTTAATTGTGGCGTTGTGCAGAAGGACTTTTAAAATGTAACCATAGACTAAAGAAGAGTGAGTGTATTTGTGGTGGAGCAATCCCCTTCACTTCCGGCACTGAATAAACAAATACCTGCTCTATAGCCATCTCACTATAGAATTTTATTTTCTTGTCTAGTTTTGGGCATCAGTTTGGTGACCATGGCAGGATGGAACTCTGTTCAGCTGCAAGATCCACCCCGACATTGTCTTGAAGGGAGTCTGCACTTCAGTGGCTCTCTGCAGGAGTAGACAAGGATGAGCTGCAGGAAATTTAAGGTATTTGTTGATTGTTTTGAATTTTGTTTCTGGTCTTGGTTAAGTAACAGCTGTAAGATGTGGGAGATGTTCCATGCAGGGCCCTGTATCACAGGTGGAATTCTTGACGTTGATACATAAGGGATCAGAATCCCCACAGGGGTTGGAGTCCCCTGATTGATTGTTACAGGAAATCTTGGTGTTGTCATAAGGGGATGGAGTCCCCTTGATTTTGGTGCTTGGAGTGTGTTGGCTTAAGTGTTTTGTCTGTTACTTCATGTCATATCATACTCCACTCCCTTGTTTGTTGTGTGGACCAGGACAGTGTAGATTGTGCAGGAGCGGACCATGTGATTGTGGTGGTTTGACAGGAAATGTGTTTTTGGGATGCTGTGTTTTGGCCAATGGATATTCAGACTTTAATATTGGCATTTAACCTGGCCATTAGGACATTGGACATGCCTCTGAGAACACGGGGTTAAAAGCAGAGCTCTCCCCTGGGAATGTCCTTTTGGGTTTCCAGCGGGAAAGAGTTCGGGTCTCTCCCCTGGCCCAGCTGCTGGCTGGGCAGGGGGAGGGGAAAAGCCATGTGGCCGGGAGAGGTAGGCCTGACCCCGGGGGTGGAAGGGTGGAAGAGAGAAAGAGAGAGAGAGACACACCGGGAGCCATTGGGCAGCCCCCCCCCCCCCCCCCCCCCCCCGAGAGACAGAAAGAGAGAGAGAAAGAGAGCCGCTGCCTGAGACTGTAACCTTGAAACTTGATAAACATGGGCCTGTGCCGGCAGCACGGCTGGGAAGGAGAAGAAGGGGGGGGTCCAGCCGGCCGCTTGTAGGAGCTTTTAACCCCTTTTCGGAGAATGAGAACTTTACAGATCATTGACCTTTCCTAGAAGATAGAGTGGAAGATGAGGAAGGAAATGTGCAAGTGTGAGAGAGGTCTGGGCGAGTGAGAGATAGTAGAAGAATAGAGAAGAATCCTAGTGGGAAGAGATGATGGAGTGGCTTTTGCTGGACTCTTTTTGTACAGCCATGTACAGAACCATGTTCCTTGTGATATAGAGACTGCATTCTAGGGGGAGGCAATGGCCACAGAACCAAGAGGGTTCAGTGTTGGTGCCCCTCGGCCCCAGGGGGTGAAAAAATATGGGGGGGACAGGTGTCCCAAAGGAGAGATTGTGGGGACAGGTGTCCCAAAGGAGAGACTGTGCCTTTTTTGGATCGGGACAGTGCATCCTTAAAAAGACAACCCTAGAAGCAGCTCTGGTCCGTGTTCAGTGGTGAGAGCACTGGACATGAAAGGAAGAGGTCACGACGGCAGATGTACTCTGGGCAGTGCCACGAGTGACACGGAAACACACGAGGCTTCAGCTGTGTTTCCAGGGGAAGCCCATGGTACAAGAAGGACTCCTCTCCTCTTGATGAACTGAGGATTGATTGTTTGAAGAGTGGTGCTGGACTAAGAGTTGGTGATTTGAGGAATAGATGTATTGTGTTGGAAATTTGGTGGGGGGAGGAGGAAATGTATTTGTAAGGTTTTCATTTTCCCTGTGTGTGTTCCTTTTTATCTGTAGTTGTAGTGTAGTTAATAAAGTTCTGTTTTCTTTCTTCCCTAAGTAGGAGCCTGCTTTGCTTATTCCTGGTCACATCTCACAGCAGAAACTAGGGAGAAGGTATCCTCATGGGGGCACTGGCATTGTGCCAGTGTCAAACCATGACAGTGATCCTGTCATGTTTATTGCTTGTTAACATTGTAACTGCAAATACTGGTGCAGGTCAAAACAAAAATTCCCAATTTGTGGTTGGTGCAGTATCTGTGAAATAAGAGTAAAGAAAGAAGCGCAAGTGATAATTTTTGCTGTAAAGTGTGGGAATCTGGATAGCACCAGGAATGGATAGGACCGACAGTAAGGAGATTGTCAAAAAGAGTCCAATGGGGTGTGTTTTCACTCATTGGAAGGATTTAGGAGGGATCCCTGGAGGCAATTTAAAGAAAAGTTATTTGATGAAGTATTGCAATCAATGGTGGCCCTTTTACAGGTTGGATAATGAAGACAAATGGCTCCTAAATGGGAATCTGAATTATACTTTGTTGCAGCTAATGTTTTTAAGAAGAGAGGGCAAATGGAATGAGGTAATGTATGCCGATATGATTTTTTCCTTGAGAGGGAAACCAGAGTGGCAGACAGGATGTGGGACTAATTTACCCCCACAAGATCCCTTAGTTTTGGCCCTAGAAAAGGACGGGAGGTAAAAGAAAAATGAGGTGATGTTTTTCATGTAGTTTAGGTCAGAGATGCCTTAAGCTGAGAGACAGAGAAGAAGATAGTGGTAGTTGATCTTTTAGAGTTACAATCTAATCTCCTCAGGAGATCAGATCAGCCCCAGGGCCCCTCAATTATCACCTAGTGGTAGTAGATTAGAAAGTGAAAAAGGACATGACTCAGATGACCCAGATGAGGGAACAAGCTCAGGGACTCCAGTAACAGCTCCCATGAGAAGCAAGACTAAAAAGGTTTTACCAGTTATTGCTCCTTTGAGACAAGTGGTAGGTCCTGTGGTAAATGCCATGAGAGTAACAGTACCTTTTTCCACTAGTGATCTGAATAGTTGTAGAGAAGAGGTTAAACATTTCAAGGAAGACCCCAGTAAAGTGGCAAAACTATTTGATTTGATAGTCAAGAACCAGGACCCAGACTGGGTGATGTCAATTTAATGCTGATGGAATTAACAGAAACTGAAAAAGAATTAGTGATTAAAACAGCTAAAGCACATGTCCAGTGTGAAAAGTACATGGTACATGATTGGCTCTTTGCAGGAATATTATATGTGTTATGTTGTATTAATTAGTATTACTGTATTAATCTTTTTTTAAGTAGTATGGTAAATATAGTTTTAGGTTATAACATAATATACTTTTTTAACTAGCTATGAGATAATTAAGAAATTCTTCGCACAGAGATAACAGCAACAAGACATCTAAACTTGCAAAGAGAAGAAATATTGCCTCATTATCGGAGAAGACCAACATTCCTTCAACTCCTTCCTGTCTTTAAGGAGCCACCAGGATTAAAGGGGGGAAGTTGGCAATAACCAGAGAACACCCTTTGTTTGAAAAGAATGTATGCATCATGTATGAGATATATGAATATGCAACAGGCTATTGCTTTTAAGAGTTAATCCTTTGTTAGTGTGTCTGCTTTTCGGGGTATATTTGCCCTAAGAAAGGCACCCAGACTGTATTTCTTTGGGTTTTTATTGTCCTCTATTGTCCTAACTCTGATTGTCCAAATTCATATTACTCTATTTTTATAACAATTTTATTGCTATTCAACTTTTAAAAAATTAAAACAAGTGATTGGTGTATTTCACATGCAGAGACAAATTGCTAGTGGAGCCCTACAGGGTAATGTGGACA
This sequence comes from Agelaius phoeniceus, assembly GCF_051311805.1. Taxonomy (NCBI): domain Eukaryota; kingdom Metazoa; phylum Chordata; class Aves; order Passeriformes; family Icteridae; genus Agelaius; species Agelaius phoeniceus. Next base: position 19,049,856 of record NC_135301.1, read on the forward strand.
TGCTATTCCCTACCACAAATCCTCTGTGGGATCCGAACAATCCGGGTGAATACGCCTCACTAACCAGATACTGGGAGTTAGTCAAATTTGGATTAGAGAATGCCATTCTGAAAGCAGTAAATTGGGCGTTAATGTATAATGTTAAACAGGGACAGCAGGAGTCTCCTAGTGACTTAGTAAATGGGCTCTGAGAGGCAATGTGAAAGTTTACAGCCCTTGATCCTGCTTCAGAAATGGGGAAGCAGTAGTTAGTCTCCTTGATGCTAAGAGAGTCCAGCCCAGATATCAGACAGAAACTACAGAAATTAAAAGAGAGATAATAGAAACTTGGAGGCGTTAATGGGAGGGTATATAACAACCTAGACAAGAAAGAGAAGAAAAAAACCTCACAGGCGCTATAGTGGCATCGTTAAAACAACATCAAGAAGGAGGACGTGGTTGGGGACAAGGCCGAGGCAGAGGTGGAGGTGGAAATAGTAGAGAGGGCTCAAATTAATCCCGAGGGAGGCTAGGGCTAAATCAGTGTGCTTACTGTAAGAAAGAAAGGCATAGGAAATGCCAGTGCCCTGATTTACTGAACAATACACAGGAAACTGTTGTTGCCACAGTGGATAACAGTGAGTTACAGGGACCAGCAGATCTTAACCTAGTGGACCTGCTGGTTAACATACAACTAGGGGATGGCAGCAAAGTAGAATTTTTAGTTGATACTGGGGCCACATTTTTGGTTTTGAATCAGACACTGATGCCGAGAAGTGAAAAACATATTCAAGTAACAGGAGCTACAGGCCAACCAGAAAATGCATTTTCCCTAAAACCACTTTATTACAAAATTGGGAAAAGTATGGGAATTCATCAATTCCTGTATTTGCCAAACTCTCCCAAATCATTATTGGGAAGAGACTTGATTGAAAAATTAGAAGCAACCATTGAATTCAAAGAAGGAAAAGTAAAATTCAAAGTACCTGAAGAAAAATTAATTTTAGCATTAGGATTAAGAGTTGAATCAGCCCCAACAGACAGTAACATTCATTTAAAGCTGATATTAAATTGAGTATACCCAGGAGTGTGGGATACTAAAACCCCAGGAAGGTCAAAGTTAGCAGAACCCATCAAAATTGAACGACAGACAGGAGTTAGACCAGTAGTTAGGAAAAAATATCCTTTGAGATTAGAAGACAAAAAGGGAACAGAACCCATTGTTAACAAATTTTTTAATTTAGGGTGATTGAAGGAACATGAATCCAAATTTATTACTCCAATATTACCAGTGAAAAAGCCTAATGGGACCTACAGGCTGGTAGAGGACTTACGAGCTATTAATTCAATAACTAAAAGTATTCACCCAGTAGTTGTTAATCCCTACACTTTGTTAACAAAATTATGAGAATAATTAGTATGATTTTCAGTTATAGATCTTAAGGACACCTTCTTCTGCCTACCACTTGCAGAAGAAAGTCAGAGAATATGTGCTTTTAAATTGGCAAACCCTAGTACAGGTAGAAGGAACCAATTTACCTGGATGGTGTTGCCTCCAGGATTTAAAAATAGCCCCACAATCTTTGGAAACCAATTGGCTAAAGAACTGAAGCACTGGCAGTCTCTGCCTGGAGAAGGAGTACTTTTGCAGTACATAGATGATTTATAAATAGCCATCCAAACTACTGAAGTTTGTCTCAAATGGACAGTAAGTCTTTTGAATTTTCTTGGATTAAATGGTTATCGAGTGTCTCAACAGAAAGCTCAACTTGTACAACAAGTAACCTACCTCGGGTCCGAAGTCTCGGGAGGACAGCAATGTCTAGGAACAGCACACAAAGAAGAAATTTGCCAGACGCCTAAACTACAGACTGTAAGGGAACTTGGGATGAAAGGTTGGTGCTGATTGTGAATTTATAACTATAGATTAATTGTAAAACCTTTACATGAACTGGTTGCAACTGACAGAAGTAGTTCCCTGATATGGACTCCTGATTCTGAGACAGTGTTCAAGGACCTGAAGTGTGAGCTAATGAGAGTTCCAGCTCTAGGACTCCCCTCCATGAGTAAATCTTTTTGGTTGTTTTCTCATGAGCGACAAGGAATAGTGTTGGGAGCCCTGGCCCAGCATTTGGGCCTGTATAAAAGAGTGGTAGATAATTTTTCCAAACAGCTTACCATGCATAAGGGCTGACCTGCCTGCTTCAGAGCAGTCACAGCAGTTATCCTCAACATTGGAGAAGCCAGAAAATTTACATTGGGACAAAAAAATGACTGTACTAGTTTCACACACAGTATCAACTGTCCTAGAACAGAAATGACTGAGTCTCTTCCTCAAGGTTTTTAAAATATCAGGCAATTTTGGCTGAATCAGATTATATTGAAATTCAAGTCACCAACATTGTTAACCCAGCTTCTTTCCTGCAAGGGAAGTCCATGGCTGAGCCTGTAGTGCACAATTGCTTAGAAACCATTGAAGCTGTGTACTCTAGCCACCCTGACCTAAAAGAAGAACCCCTATCAGATGCAATGGATTGGTTTACTGATGGCAGCAGCTTTGTAAGACAAGGAGAATGAATGGCAGGGTACGCTGTGACTACTGTCTCTGAGGTAATCAAGTCAAACCCACTACCAGCAGGAACCTCCACACAAAAGGCTGAGCTGATATCTCTCACTCAAGCATTAGAACTGGCAAAAGGAAGGAAAATTAATATTTGGACTGATTCTAAATATGCTTTTGGAATTGTTCATGCCCATGGAGCTATATGGAAAGAAAGAGTATTCCTGATTGCACAAAAGAAAACTGTCCAATATGCTGCTGAGGTCCTCCAATGCCTTGAAGCAGTAAAACTCCCACCGCAAGTAGCTATTATACATTGTCATGGGCATTCCAGAGGTAACACCCTCCCGGAAGTAGGTAACAAATCTGCAAATTATGAAGCTAAGTTGGCAGCTGAATGAAATCTGTCAGTTGTGTCTGCTTTGATACCCACTGGGTTACTCATCAACCCACCTGCAGAATACCAGCCAGCAGATTACAAATGGATTCAAAATAAAAAAGGAAAGCTTTTAGAAAATGGATGGGGACAATTAGAAGCAGGTCACTTACTGATACCTGAGAAGGCCTTAAGACACTATGTTAAATCTGAACATAAGACGACTCAATAGGGATTAGACCCCCCTGTACCAATATCTTAAGGCACGAGTTGCCGGACCACACTTATCTGAGGTTGTAGTGGTTTGACACTGGCCATATCACCCTGAAAACACCTGATCTCATCTGATCTCAGAAGATAAGCAGGGTTGGGCCCAGTTAGTACTTGGATGGGAGAAGAGCCCTTTGCCTGTGAGACCATGGAGTCCCACCCACAGGAGAACTTTTCTGGCATGGGTCCACTCTCGTGACCAGCAGTCATACTGCATGTGCTGCAGTGTGAACTCCCCCCATGGGCAGACGGTCCTCCCAAAACCACTGCAACGTGGGTCTCTCCTTCCACAGGGTGCAGTCCTCCATGGACAGGCTGCTGTAGCCTGGAAGCAGGCACCTCCTCTCTCCACCAGGTCTTACACTGGATCACAGCCTCCTCCAGGCACCCACTCACTCTGGCATGGGCACCTCCCCCATGGGCTGTGGATGGATCTCTGCATCCCCTGTGGATCCATGGGCTGCAGGGGAACAGTCTGCTTCACCATGATCAGCACCACAGCCTGTAGAGGCATCTCAGCTCTGGCACCTGGAGCACCTCCTCCCGCTCCTTCTCCACTGACCTTGGTGTCGCCATGTTGTTTTCCCTCACATGTTCTCATATCCTCTTCTCTGACTAGGAGCAAAAACCTTGTGACTTTGTTTTGATTTTCTTCTTAAATATGTCATCACAGAGGCGTTACCAACCTCTCTCATCAGCCCAGCTTTGACCAGCAGCATGTCCATCTTTAGAGCCATCAGCCATAGGCTCTGCTGGACATGGTGGGAAGCTTCCAGCAGCTTCTCACAGGAGCCATCTTTGTGGATCCCCTGTTACTAAAAACCAGGCCATGCCAAACCAATACAGAGGTTATTAAGGAAATAACATCACAATGTGACATTTGTTTGAAGAATAATCCAAATGCAACAGTTAGGCTAAAACAAGGAGTTATTAGCAGGGGAACCTTTTCCCAGAAACGCGTGGCAAATAGATTTTTCTGAACTCCCAAGAAAGGAAGGTTTCAGATACTTGACTGACACTTTTTCTGGGTAGCCAGAGGCATTCCCTTTTAGGACAAACAAAGCTCGAGAAGTGATAAAAGCATTCCTGAATGAAGTTATCCCTAGGTTCAGAGTACCCAGGTGTAGCAGACCCCATGGATCTGGCCAGAGCTCCATGGAGGATTGAGACTCAACAGTAGGAGCTGCTGAGTCATGATGAGACAGCAAAATAAGCTCCTGTCTCTGACCCCCCGCCCCAATAGCTTATCTTTATAACCTCAGAGGTCATTCTCCCTAACCCTTACTACTGGACAAGTTTGGATCCCCCTATACCCTATAAAAAGGGGCTGTTTTAGCCCATTCAACAGAAGAAGAGCTGTCGCTGCTACCCTTCACAGACTCCCCAATAAACCATTGCTGTGGAACCGCCAGGACCTCTCCTTCTCCTCTCTCGCATCTGCTTTTGCCTCAGCCAAAGGAGCCCTAGCGAGCAAGCAAAGAGCTGAGATCCTAAGAGAGCTTATAATCACTTAAGAGCTGACAATCACTGAGCTCGCTACGGGTATCCTGCGGCGCCGGCTGCGAGCTGACTGGGTATTCGGGCACTCTGTCTCCCAGAGGGACTGAGCTATCCGGACTACCTTGCATCACTCGATAATAAGGCCAAAATCAAGGCTTTATTATACCCAGGGAAATTTCCTATTGGAATAAATCAAGCAAGACTCCATTTTCTTCATGTGGGAAAAGCCAAATCTTTATTCACATAACTTATTTTATACAGTTTTCACAGATCTCGTGTGCAACATCTATTGTTTGGTAGTTTTCTTGCTACTTCATTTATTGGTCAGAAGGTGATTTGTGTGTACGTGCTAAGGTTCAGGTTGTTACTTTTTTTTTTTTTGTGGGCTCTCATGGAACAGATGTAATGTTTGTGCAGGTGCACTTATTTTTCACCCAAGAATAGGTTGTTATGTTAACAAACTATTCATACCAAGATTGTTTTCACATGGGAACTTGCAAAGTACTAGCTGCACTTAGAAGAAATGACAGGCAAGATATTGATTTAACAGAGCAGGCCTGATTTTATGAGACCTTTCTTTTATAATTTCTCTACCTGTCTGCAACAATTTACTCTGATATAGGAACACATTTTTGCACACAAATTGTGCAAGCCATCAACAAAGCCCTAGGAATCCAATGGTAGCTTCATACTCCCTACAGGCCACAAGCTAGTGGTCACGAGGAAAAAAGGAATCATATGATCAAAAAACAGATAGCTAAAATTTGTCAAGAGATAAATTTGTAGTGGTATCAAGCCCTACCTATCGCTTTGAAACGAATCAGAACAAAGCCCAGATCAAAAAAGAAAATTAGTCTGTTTGAAATCCTCTGTGGTAGACCCTATGAGCTGAATGCTACACATGATGAGAACTCAGTCTAAGTCGGCACCCCATATGTGTACAATTATGTACAAGCAATTAATAGGCAAATACATCAGCATTTTAACACTGTTTTTAAAAATCAACCCAAGCAACCTGACCATAAATTGCATACTATTGATCCTGGTGATTGGGTGTATGTTAAGAATTTTACAGGTCAGGTCATCCTCTACAAGACAAGTGGGTCGGACCTTTCCAAGTGTTGTTGGCAACATTCACAGCAGTCCAAGTGAAGCAGAAACCTACCTGGATTCACTATTCCTGAGTGAAGAAATCACCCATAACAATGTGGACAGCCATGGCAGACTAAACCAACTGACTTAAGTTGTAGCTCACACATGAAACATGAGAATATCAGTTTGCTTTGCAGTTATCTTGCTTTGCTGTAACATTGTTGCCTTTCTTAAACTAAATTGGGCAAATATTTGGATTGCACTTGCCAATGCAACACACACTGATACTATGTGCATCTCTATGTCTACCCCTAGTGACCCTTTTCGTGCATGTTTAGTAGGAATACCTATTAGTCAGAAGTGTTTTGGTTCCTTGTATAAGAAAAGTGTACAGCAAAATTGCACTGCCCCACAAATATTCCAACCCATATGGTGGTGCAAAGGCTCGTGGCGACAAAGTGCAGGGAAAATGAGTCTTGGTATACAAACCTCAGTGACATGAACAACTTTCCTGAATTATCTATAGAACCACAAGAATTAGATGCACTAGGTATTTTGCAGGCCCCACTATGCTTTTATTTGAATTTCACATACGGACATCATATAAATCATACAGGAATAGATGTCTCCCCTAAAAGTATTTTTGCCAATGCATCCTTATGGTGTAATCAGACCTTAGAAACCCAGATGCCCCCAGCTACAAGTCCTATAGGCCTCCCCTCCAATCTATTTCTTACATGCAGAAAATGTGCCTGGAAGGGAATACCCAGGACAGCGGTTGGTCAACAATTAACCTTATTTTACCCAAACCGTACAATGCTTGCAATTAAACATCAAGTCAAACAAAATGTTCGACAATTTATTGAAAACTGTAATTCAGATGTTGATTTTTGGAATACAGCTGGGGGCATTTTTAGTCACATAGTAATAGCAGTAGGCACTGTCCATATTTTACAATCACTGAACAGAATGGGTTGCTGGCTGGTGAAACAGACAAATGCTACAGGCACCACTCTTTTTACCCTCTTAACTGATGCTGACTCCGTAAAACATGCAACCTTACAGAATAGGGCAGCTGTTGAATTTTTGTTACTGGCTCAAGGTCATGGATGTGAAGAATTCGAGGGTATGTATTGCATGAATCTGAGTGATCATTCTGAGTCAGTTCATAAAAGCATCACTACTTTGAAACACCTGGTGTTGCAACTACAACTACATGATAAAAGTGAATTGTGGAATTTGTTAACCTCCTGGCTACCGAATCTAAATTGGCTCAAACAACTTTTTGTGAGTGTTTTAGGAAATGGGCTTTTACTTATAGGAATGTGTTGTGCAGTACGTTGTATATACTGATGATGTAGTAGGACCATTGCATCATAAGAACAGTGGAAACATCATAATCTTAGAGACCGAGTGGAAAGGGACATATTTTCAAAATATGAACCAATTATAAAATGTGAAAGAATTAACAAAAGTAAAAAGAAAGGGGGGATTTGAAACCTAGGTGATGATCCTGTAACAAAAGGTGAACCACAAGTAATATTGTAACAAGATATTGTAAATGTGCAAGCAAAGAAAGCAAAATAACAAGTTTTAACAGAACTTGCAAACTGCAAAGTTAGCTAAAAACAGACTGAAAAACAAGAGCACAGAGCATGTGTTGAAGACAAAGGTAAAAAGTTCAAATGCGAGGAAGACTACAAAAGTCTTCATCAAAGACCACCAGAAGACTGACGACCACCACAGAAGGAACTGAGGCATGCGCAAAAGGTACAAACTGTTATATATGTGACACAGCTTTATGTAAATATGAGTATGCTAATGATATGTTGCAGGGACTTCGCTTTTTCCTCGGTGGGAGCAGCAGGCAGTTAGCTGGAGCGACTCGGTGCTTTCTCACTTTGGCCAGGCGTTGATGGCGGGCTCTTGCCTACACAGTGAAGCTGCTCTGATCTTTCCCAGCACAGTGCTGCAGCTGGGGGCAGTCATTTCCGAAATTTTCCCCAAGGCAGTCCAAGTCCACTGAACGTATCTCCTCCAAAGAGGAAAAAAAAAATAGAGAACCCAAAAGGGAAGCCTCCACCCACTGTGCCTCAGCTTTATAGCAAAAACCAAGAGGCAAGCGAGGCAAGAGACATGAGAGAAATGGGTGCTCCGCCTTTTATATCCTTAGCCCCTCACAAAGTTTTGTCAGTCAACTCTTTCCTTACCATCTATTGGTGGAGACTACTTTCTTACATCTTGATTGGAGGTCAGGTGTTGTTACGCCGTGCCTCCTGGTAACAAGCTGGCCTCCTCTTAACGTCTTGACTACTAAGGCTATTACGGGGGGGGGGAGGAGAGGACTATGGGATGACATATTGCCATAACATTATTATACATCTACATAATATCTATCTCTTAATTGTGTTACAGATACAAATTATATTATTGGCTTTTCGCAAATATTAAAATGGATTTTATATGTGTGATGTTAAAGTAACTTTGTTATAAAGATATAGTTTTTATTTCTGCTGTTAATTAAGCTTAGACGTTAGTGAAATAGCTATGCTTGTGTTAAAATGCCTGCTTGGATGGGATAACATCCAATGAACATAGGATGAGGACACCTGCTACAGATATGCCAACTATCAGCACTCACCATCTGAAGAAAGTATGGACCAAGGCCCAAACTGGAAGTAATAAAGAGAAGGAGCCAAAACCACAGCCAAGAAACCCACATGCTCTAAAAAGGCGGACCCAAGGAGGGGACATGAAATATTGTTCCTAGAATATGTAAACTAGTTTATGGATATGCATAAGGGTCTATGAATATGCAAAGAGCTGATGTAATGAAAAAGGTATTTAAGGGGTATCCCTGAAGGTAACAGTGTGCTCTTGGCTGAGTTCCAAGATGCACCTGGCTGTAATAACCTTTGCTCTATGGTCCTTGTCTCCTATTGTCCTTTATTAAACTTTTTAAATTTTCACAGGAGAGTGAACGTGTTTTACACAATTATGAGAGCCAACTATAACATTACTCATCTATAACATGGCCGTATCACCAGGCCTAGAAGAGACAGTAACAATTTTGGGCACAGAAAGATATGGAATATAATAACATTTTGGGTTTCTCAGGGGGAGAGAAAGTCAATGCAGCAGGAGCACCCATCCTTGCAGAGAGGTTTTGTCCTGTCAAAACAGGCAGATGCTGAGACACATCCCAGTAAAAGCTTTGATCTCCCACGCCTGTCTGGGGTGGTTTAACATAGGGAGCAGATGGACAGAGTGGAAGATAAACAGATAGATCCACCTTGAGAAGAAAGCTAATGTCTTTACAAACAATTTGAGGGGTAAAGGTATGGGTGTTAGCATCTTTGAAATGGGTCTTAATGTCTCTACTAACTTCAAGCAGCAGGTTTTTTACAGAGTCCAGAAAGCTTGGCTCCTGAAACAGACAAGGGTCTGCACAAACTTGAACTTCTGAACTTTGGAGTAGAATGACAGGTTTGAGGGGGAATATGTGGTAGGCGGTTCGGAAAGGCTGTACCTTCCTAGTACCTCAGCCAATGGGGAAAGGAAGAGGGCAGCATGCAGCCGGAAATTTAGGATAAAAGGAGGCTGTGCCCTCCTAAACCTCGAGAGAGAAAACTCTGTGGGAGTGTGCACCAGTGGACTCTCTTCCTTTATTCAAATAAAGTTGCAGGACTCCTCTGTCTCTTTTTTGGACATAAACCTCTGTCATTTGTGGGATTTTCCTGACAACCTAAAAGCCTGATCCTGTGGCTAACTGATTTATGTTACCTACACTGTTTGAACCAATAACATGTTCAATTTAGAGTGAAATGGGAGTTACACACTCCACAGCATCCACAGAGTTCCAGTCAGGTTGAGAAAATGAATCAAACTCTTAAAAGAACTCTAGTTAAGCTAATGATTGAAACCCAAATGTCATGGATAAAATGTCTCCCTTTGGCCTTATTAAGAATTAGAACCCAACCCCGGTCAGATCTGGGGATGTCACCCTATGAAATGATGCTTGGGTTTCCCTTCCTGACCTAACCCCAGAAGGCTGCTAGCTATGAGGAAGGGGAAACCAATGCCAAGAAATATGTTATGTCTATAGCACAAACCTTAGAAGGGCTAAAACATAAAGGGGCAATTCCTCAAACTACCACCCTGGATTTCAGAATCCATAATATTAATCCCAGGAATTGAGTGATGATTAAGTCATGGAGAGATCAGCCTCTAACTCCTCAGTGGGAAGGTCCCTTTCAGGTACTGCTCACCACCGAATCAGCCGTGCGAACTGCAGAGCGGGGATGGACTCATGCCAACAGAATTAAAGGCCCAATGGAAGAACCGAAAGAATGGACTGTAACATCTAACATCCAGGCCCAGGGGAAAAGAGATTGAATCTCAAGCAGAGACGGAGAGACAACCAGAAAAACACCAAAAAGCCCAAAAATTAGAGTCAAGCTTCCACCAGCCAGCCCAAGAACTGTTGGGTGTTTTTCATGTTTTAATGAGAAAGAATTACGAGTATTTGTTGAAGGGAAGTACACAAGGGACCATAAAAGGTGATGGGGCAGCTTCCTTAAGAAAATAAGACAAAGGAAGGAGGGCAAGACTGGGTTGGCCCCTTTGTTTGCTACCAAGAAGACTCCATAGCCTTGCTGTGAGTAGCAACCCCGTAGGCATAGTAAAGTAAGGACAAAAGGCCATACTGGATCTCTGTAATTCCCCAATTGTCTTTGAATACATAAGAGACTGGAGGGAAAGACCGAGTTGGCCTTTGTACTCACTACTAAGAGACACGTCCTATGGGTATCAACCCCATAGGCAAGGTAGATGGGGAAAAAAGCCATACCAGACCTCTGCAATGTCCTTTTGTTCATTCTGAATAAGTGTCTAGGGAATATTTTTTTCTTTTCTGTTTAATTCCGTGTGTCCTTGCCCACATCAACAGATGCTAGTATGACTCATTGATTTGAATTGTTTAAGCCAAATAATCTGTAGAAAAGGAAAAGGGGGGATTGTGATGAATGAGTAATGCGATGATTGAGTCTCACAATTAACAGACAAATATCATGTATATAGGTTAAGAAAAGTTTTATAGATTTATAGTTATGTTTTACCCCCTTTTGTTGTTATCAAGGGACAGCCAGGTGTCCTGGATTGTCAAGCAAATTGTATTCTATTTGCCATCTGTATGGCAGTTGTCTTCTGTTAAGTGGGTAGTTTTCCTTATCTCTTTCACAACCACTCCTCCCTCCTGGGAGACATCTGCTGATAAGAGGCTATTGAATGTCACTGCATGACTGATAAGAACTTTAGCATCCCATTATGAGATGCTCCGCCCAGAGGGACAAGCCAAGCATTGGTACCCAGATATAATCTTGAGATTCTGGAACACCAGCACGGCTTCTCCACTGGATTTCCCAAAGGAACAGCTGCCTCTTCCACTGGATCTTCGGAGGAAGACTACAGCCTTCTACAGGATCCCTGCTCCAACAGAACCACACCTGACACTCCAGGAGGACTGCAGCCACAATTCCAATTGGACTGCTACCAGCACCCTGACCAACAGGGTGTCAGGTTGTGTTCTGACTCTGTCAGTGTTGTATTGGTTTGCTGCATTGTTTATTTTATCTTTTTTTTTCCTCCCTATTAAAGAACTGTTATTTCCTGCTCCCATGTTTTTTGCCTGAGAGCCCCTTAATTTAAAATTTATAGCAATTTGGAGGGGGGGGGGGGGTTACATTTTCCATTTCAGGGGAGGCTCCTGCCTTTCTTAGCAGACACCTGTCTTTCCAAACCAAGACACTGGGGTTGGGACATTTGGGAGGGTCGACTTGTTGCTATGGCGACATCTGACCTCCAATCAGGATTTGAGGAAGTAAACACCACCACTGGACAGCGAAGAAGGTGTCGATGGACAGAACTTTGGGAGGGGCAAAGGGTTAAAAGGAGAAACCTCCATTGTGTGGGCAAGCACATGGTGGGGAAAATCCTTTGCTCCCGGAACTGTAACATTTTCTCTATTCAGTCTTCTGTTGTATTTTTTATAAGCTTTAATAAACCTTTCTAAATTTATGAAAAGTGAGTAGCTATTTCTCACAGGAAGATGCAGGGCAGTGGAGACATTTTTAAAGAAAAGTGTCTTATCAGATGACTCAGGAAAACACTGGTTTTGCTTCTCAACATCCAACCACACACCTTGGCTCAGCATACAGGGAGGGGTGTGCAGCTGAAAAAAATGGATATTACCACATCTGAGATGTAAGAAAATGAGAGGTCAATGCAGTCCATTCCAGATCTAAACTGGTAAGAAACAAATTATGCCTTTAATTTTGAAGTTGAAAAAGTGCTTTAACCTCAGTAAAGTGACAAAACCAGGACAATATTTGGATGGAAGAATGGCTACAGATATAGTGTTGGGATCTTAAATATAACTTGTGTTTTTCAAAGACAGACAATGCCATTAATTTTTGGCATATTCCTTTGATAAGAGACCTAACTTTTAGAAAAGGGAATTAAATAGGTGTTCCTTATTCTTGCTTTAGAGAGGGATTAGCTGGATTAGTGAGTTTGGAGAAACCAGACCTTAGAAAGAAAACTGTAAGGTGTTTACCTGTAGGGAAAATAAGGGTATGGTAGCAGAAGAAGTGCTGGACTGAGGATAGTTTGTTAGTGGAGCTCTACAGGGATCATTTTTTCAGTAGTCATATTTAAAATGTCTGTGATACCTTGGGACAAAAGGTAGACATTTTCTAACAATGCTTTATGAGAATGCAAAAGACACCATTTTGGGGAGGACTGACAAACTGTGCGGGAGGAGTTGGGTGACCCTGAGAACTGGATTAACAGAAATGGAGTAGCAGTGCTGATAGACAAGTTTAGAAATTCCTGGTATCTTCTTTGAATGACTGAGAAGAAAAACCTGAGTGCATTCATGACTGATATGGTCATGGAAAGACATGGACCTGTTGGAACAGATCCAGAGGAGGGCCATTGTCTTGGGGTGATTTATAATAATAATGTGTCCCAAATTGTCCAGGCCCAAAATTTGTTACTGTATCTTTGAGGGAAGTGTAGAGGGGAAGAGAGGAAGTCAGCTTTCATGCCGGGCTTTGAAAAAATAAAGCCAGCTCCAGCCCCAGGCTGGCTCCCTTTCTCACTCTTTGGAGAGTTGGAGGCATCATGCAGGCAGAAGCTGCAGCAAAGCTGTCCTCAGATCAAGCCACCATTAATCAGTTGGAGCTGGGGAGAGGAAGACACTGAGTGACCTCAGCTCAGCTGTTTTCGCCTGCTATGCCTTACTGGGGGAAGGAGGTTGACGCTGCACAAGTGTTTTTTTTGTCTGCTGCTGGAAACTACACCATAAAGCTCCTTCCCTCCCAAGAGGGAGCCGATGCCATATTGACTCTTTGTACCAGTGGGGTGGTGAGCTGGCAATTCAATATCTAGCTGTTATCTACTTTTTTCCCCTGTCTGTTTGTTAATAAACCATTGTATATTTTTTCCCATTTTCATCTATTAGTATTCATTTCTTATTGTCAGAAAGGGTTTATTTGGATCCTAAAGGAAATAACTCGATCCAGAGGGTATCTCCTTTAAATTGTCTTAAACCAACAGCCATGAAGACAGGCTGATAGAGTTGGGGTTGTTTAGCCTGGAAAAGAGAAGGCTCCAGGGAAACCTTATTGCGGCCTTTCAATACTTAAAGAGGGCCTATAAGAAAGATGGGGACAAACTTTCTAGCAGGGTAATAGGACAAGGGGGAATGGTTTTAAACTGAAAGAAGGTCAATTCAGACCAGATAGAAGGAAGATATTTTTACAGTGAGAGTGATAAGACATTGGAACAGGTTTCCCAATAAGGTGGTGGATGCCCCATCTCTAGAAACGTTCAAGATCAGGTTGCATGGGGCCCTGAGCAACCTGGTCTAGTGGAAGATACCCCTGCTAATGGCAAGGGGGTTGGACTACTGTAACGATCCACTTAATATGAATTGTGGAAAGAACCTGAGGTTTGAATATTCCCCAAAACGAGATTAAAACTTAAGCAAAGTTAAATGTTGATACCAAAAATTTGATATATTTTATTTAGCAGTAAAAGAGGCAAAGAGAAAGAAAGAGAAAAGTAGACAAAAGTTGGAAAAAGCTAAGATTACTTTAAAAGCATAGGATAGTTCACCACCACACTTTGCCACCTTTCTGCCTTTTCTAATCTTGGGAGCAGCTTGGCTGGAATGCAGCTGCCCATCCTCTGAAATGCAGGCACGGTGCTCGATCCCCACAGCCGAACCTTGGTCCACTTGCTGCCACAGAATGGGGGGAGGGAGGGGGGGCAGTGTTACGACCTGCTTTAACCACAGAGGAGCCAAGTGACCTGTCTGTGGATTACGAATCCTGAGGTTCAAAATATTCCCTGAAACAAGATTTAAACCAAATGAGGTTAAATATCGATACCAAAATATTGATCTGTCTTATTTAACAGTAAAAGAGGCAAAGATGCAAAGAGGGAGGCAGGCAGGCAGGCAGGCAGGCAGGCAGGAAGGAAGGAAGGAAGGAGAGAGAAGGAGAAAAAGAGAAAGAAAGAGAAAGAGAAAGAGAAAGAGAAAGAGAAAGAGAAAGAGAAAGAGAAAGAGAAAGAGAAAGAGAAAGAGAAAGAGAAAAAGAGAAAGAGGTGTCTTTACAAACTGTGAGCCTGCTGGTAGATAAGGCCAGATACAGAGAGGTGAAAGAAGCAATGGAGGGAACCATATCTTCCATAGCAATTCCACTAATTGACACAGACTGTTAATCACTCAAGACTGTGTTAAATCCCTGGACTTAGAGAAAAAGAACAGAGACACAAGGAAAAAGAAAAAAAAAGGGGGGGGGGGGTTTACACATTTGAAGGGGGTCTGTACTAGGCGATTCGAGAAGTCTGTACCTCACAAGTACCTCAGCCTATGGATGTTATAGATGGATAATGAGATGATTGGGTCTCGCAATTAAAAGATAACTATTGTGTGAATATTAAGAAAAGCTTAAGTGATGTATAGTTATGTTATTGTAGTTTAGATGTCCTCTGTTCTCCCCATAGTTCCCTTTTCTCCCCCTGTATTGTGACCATCAGACATCTGGGGTTGTCTAGGACAAGTAAAAAGAAGGCGTTGCACATGTGCCCCTTGCATGGGGCAGTTGGGAATGAAAAAGCTTGTTGCTTAGGGGGTGCGGCATGGCAACACCTGACCTCCAATCAAATTACAAGAAACCAGTTTCCACTGATAAATGGCAAAGAAGAGCTGACTGACAGACTTTGGGAGGGGCCAGGGCTGGCTGATGCAACCCCCAGGGGTATAAAAGACTGAGCATCCATCTTGAAGACAAACTGGCCACATGGTATGAACGAGGGGCAGTTCCCAGCTCTGCAGCTTTTTCCTTATGTAGTCCTTTGTGTGGAGAGCTAGGGATCTGCGTGCAGAAGATCTCGGGCTGTACGGGTAGATAAGAAGGCCCCCCTCACCCTGCAGTCTGACCGTTGCTCCGTACCCAGCCACACCCGGCCGGACGTGAGCAGAGGGAAGTGACACAGACTGCCCAAGCTATAAATACCCCTGAGACCCCTCAATAAACACCATTTGCTGTCCACCACATTGGTGTATGTAGCATTGGACCGAGTGACCCTGGGCCTTGGGTCACCGTGCCGGACCTCCCGAACCAGGTCGCCACACCATAACGGCAACATCTGGTGCCGAAACCCCAGGAAAATTGCAGCGCCCAGAGTTCGGGATTCCACCTGGACAGGGGACCGGCGGCTGCACAGCAGGCCTAGTGCAGCGGGGGGGACGCCCCCGGACCAGCGTGGACCATGGAAGCCATAGCGAAGGTCGTAACTCAGATGCATGCTCAATGGGGGATTGATTGTAAGCTAAAAGATTTATGTCTTGCTATACCGAGACTTATTAAGCTGGGGGCGATAGACAGCCCGGTGGATATTCTCCATTCAGAGATGTGGGATACTTGAACAAAGGTTTTAGCTGAGGAAACTATGTCCTCAGGCTCAGGGAAAGCTCTAAAGTCATGGGGCAGAGTCGTGCAGGCTCTGGAGAAAGCTAGAGAAGAGCAGGAGACCTGGAAAGCCGCGCAGGCTTGGTTATTAGCCACGCCGCAGTTGGGGGTGGGCGCGGCAACGCAGACCGCGGAGGGCTTCGATCAGATCGGCACCGCGGAACCGTGAATGCTGGATTCCCCCGAGCAGACCGCTTTACCATCGGGGGGGGGGAACACGTGCGGGCATTTTGGTGGGGGTTAACGGAGGAAGCACGGGAGGCGGCGAAATTGCCGGACCTCAAAGGGGTGGATAGAAGCGCACCCCCTCCATATGCGTTTGAAAATGGCGCCGAACCGCGTGTTCAGGGCGGAAAGGGAAACACGGGGGGCGGAAATGCAGTCAGCCTGCTTAACAACGCATGCGCGGGCGAGCGGGGGGACGGGGCGGCCCCCGCGGAGGAGCGTAAGACCAATCAGAGCGCTCAGTTCACTTTAGGTCCTTATAGGGCAAGGACCTCCCCCAGCAGGAGGCGGGGG
This sequence comes from Agelaius phoeniceus, assembly GCF_051311805.1. NCBI lineage: Eukaryota > Metazoa > Chordata > Aves > Passeriformes > Icteridae > Agelaius > Agelaius phoeniceus. Next base: position 19,066,192 of record NC_135301.1, read on the forward strand.
GACCCCAGGGGGAGGGAACGGCCCGACCCCCGCAAGAAGGGGCGGGGTCGGAGCCCGAGAAAAAGGCAGAGCAGCCCGGAAACGTCCGGCCAGTCGACTTCCGGCTCGGACTCGAGCTCCGAGCTCGAGAGGGGATCGGAGAGTTCCGACTCGGATTCGGGTTTTAACAGAAGGAGAGCAGCGGCATACAAGGTCACTAGCCACAGCGCTCCTGCATGGGTGAAGGGGATATCGGAGAAAGATCGAACTCCGCTTACAGACTGGCGGAAAATAAAAATAGCGTGTGCTGAATGGACTCCGTCGGCGAAACTGGTGTTCCCGGTTCGGGTGGGGGGAGCCAGCGGGAATCAAAGGACCTATTCCCCGGTAAACCCGAAAGACGTGCAGGCAATTATTAAAGCAATTGCAGATAGGGGAATTAATTCTGCCATGGTTTCCACACTCATTGACAGCATTTTTGGAGGGGATGACATGTTACCTTTTGATATTAAGCAGACTTGCAGAATGATTTTTGATGGGGCAGGGATGATCGTTTTTAAACAGGAATGGGAGGATAACTGTATTAAGCAGCTGGCCCTGGTAACAGGGGCAGACCATCCACTGCACGGCTCCAGCATACAGAGGCTAATGGGCACAGATCCTACAATGATCACCCCTCAGGCACAGGCTGAGGGCTTGCGGGCACATGAGGTTATGACAACAACCCGTGCTGCCCGAGAAGCCATCTGTGTTGCTTCCAAAGTAATAGCCAAACCGTCGCCTTGGTCCACAATAAAGAAGAGTGAGAGTGAAAGCTTCACTCAGTTTGTGGATTGTTTACAGGCTGCCTTGGATTCCTCAACATTACCCTCAAAGGCAAAGGGTCCTGTGCTGGCAGAATGCCTACGCCAGCAATGCAACTCAGCCACTAAGGACATTTTAAGATCACTGCCGCAAGGGTCTAATCTAGCCGCCATGATCAGACACGTTGCAAAGGAAGAACACCTAGCTCCCATTCAAGCAGCAGTTCACACTGCAATAATGAGTGTCATGGCATGCTTTAAGTGTGGCCAAGCTGGGCACGTGGCAATAAACTGCCCCCAATCAGGACACCCACCAGCAGCTGCTCCACCACGCCAGGGGAGACCTAGGGGACCATGCTGGGCATGTGGAAAGAAGGGGCATTTAGCTAAGGAATGCAGATCCAGGCATCAGGGAAACGGGAGAGGGAGGGGGCAGTCGGGCCGTATCCAGCCTCCTCCCACCTGGAACATGCAGCGGCCCAGCTACAGCAACCCCCAATGGGGCACACGGCTCTCATGCCCACCACCACCACCCTCTCAGGGAACGACCAACTTTGTCGCCCAGCCAAAGGCTCAATCGAACCCATCTGCACCTCAGGAATACCAAGAACAGCTCCCTGGGGTTGAGGCCCCTGGGTGGCTTTGGCCATGAAAGAATGGGAACGGGACCCATGGGTGGCCTTCGCCACGAAGGTGGGGAAACACCCACTGATCGTGTGGGCAGTGTGTCATCTCCACAACAGCTCTGACGACTCGGCCATCTGCCTTCCCTTTTGGGTGGACACAGGGTCAGATGTCACCGTCATCCCAGACATACATTGGCCTCGACCATGGAAGCTAGAAGTAGCCCCCATGGTGGGTGGAGTTGGAGGGCTGTCCCGAGCCCACAAGAGCACCCAACCAGTGGCAATAACCCTCTGCACTGAGAGAGGACCAGGAAGAACTATCACCCTCACTGCATATGTGATGTCAGACTGCCCACCCGTGCTAGGGAGGGATGCCCTAGCCCTGCTGGATGTTAGGGTGACAAATTTATTCTAAGGGCCACTGTCGCGTACCCGCCATTGCCCATCAAGCTGACTTGGAAATCAGCCGACCCAGTGTGGGTAGAACAGTGGCCCTTGTCAACGCCTCGAATGACTGCCCTCATTGAGTTAGTTAGCCGTGAATTACACAAGAATCATATAGAACCCTCCACGAGTCCATGGAACACTCCGATCTTCGTAATACCTAAGCGGTCTGGTGAAGGCTTTCGTCTCCTGCACGACTTGCGGGAAGTGAACAAGAGAATCCAGCCTATGGGCCCTGTGCAAACTTCGCTGCCCATGAACTCTGTGATACCGAAAGGACAACCCTGTGCAGTGCTCGACATCAAAGACTGCTTCTTTTCTATTCCCCTGCACGAAGACGACAAGGAGCGTTTCGCCTTCTCCATCGTCTTCCCAAACAGCCAGCGGCCCAACCTACGCTTCCAATGGAGGATGCTTCCACAAGGAATGCTCAACTCCCCGACTATCTGCCAGATCACCGTGGACCGAGCGCTAGCACCAGTCTGGCAGAGCAATCCGACTGTAACCATCGTGCAGTACATGGATGACATCCTGATCGCCGCACCATCCACGAGACAAGTGGACCAGCTGGTGTCTACCATCTCCGAGACCTTAAGGACAAATGGCTTTGAGGTAGCGAGTGCAAAAATAAAAAAGGGACCATGCGTGACCTTCCTAGGAGTGGGAATCACAAGCTCCTACATAACTCCTCCCCAGATGAAAATCCGCCGAGACATCAAGACGCTTCACGACATGCAACAGCTGGTAGGGTCCTTACAGTGGCTCCGCAACATCCTCCTGATTCCTCCTGAAGTCATGGACCCTCTAAATGACCTCTTGAAAGGGAAGAACCCATGGGAGCAAAAAACCCTGACACCGGAAGCGGTAAGCTCGCTCAACTTCATCGAACGTCAGATGTCAGAGAGCATGCTCACCAGATGGGACTCAAGTGCTCCAGTCGATCTGTATGTCCACTTTACAAAAAAGGGGGGAGTGGGAGCCTTAGCCCAAGGACCCCCCCACAAGGCCCAACCGATACTATGGGTGGTCTTGGGGAAACCGTCACGTGCCTTTTCCCCGGGAGTCGAGTGCCTCTGCAGCCTCATCATGAAAGGCAGGAAACTTGCCCTAAGACATCTGGGCATCAAACCTTCCAAGATAAGCTTGCCTCTCCGCAAACAGCTCTCTGTGCAGTCAACAACAATATCGGAATATCTAGCCATGGCCCTTACAGGCTTTGGAGGAGAGATTCGCTACGCGGAAAAACCCCCTTGGACTCGGCTGCTCACGGTCATCAATATCGACCTCCCACCAAAAGTACTTGACCGACCAGCAGGCGGGACCAACCATCTTCACGGACGCATCATCGCAGACCTCCACCGCGGCGGCAGTATGGCAGTCAGGAGAACAGTGGCAATGTGTCAAGGTAACCGACCCCATGCTTTCGGTCCAACAGCTTGAAGCAGCAGCTGTAGTGCTAGCATGCGGACTGTTCCCAGAAGAACACCTTAACATTGTGACTGATTCCATATTTGTGGCCAAGCTCTGCCTAGCCATGTCCGGACCAGGTGTGTCAGTGTCCACAGTGGCAACGATGCTGGAGGAAGCACTCTATTCACGGAAAGGCACCATATCAGTCATCCACGTCAACAGCCACGACCCGATCAAAGGATTCTACCAAATAGGCAACAACAAGGCTGATGCCGCTGAAAAGGGCGTATGGACACTGAAAGAAGCTCGTCAGTTGCACGAATCCCTTCACATCGGAGCTAAAGCGCTTGCAAAAAGGTGCGGGATTTCTACCGTGGACGCAAAGCACGTCGTTGCTACGTGCCCCCACTGCCAGAAGTCGCCACTGTGGTCGAGTGGCGTCAACCCCAGAGGCCTCAAAGCCTCAGAAATATGGCAAACAGACTTTACACAATGCCAGCTGTTGAAACCCCGAGCATGGCTCGCGGTTACCGTAGATACATACAGCGGCATGATTGTGGCCACACAGCATCTCAAGACCGATTCCAAAGCAACCATCCAATATTGGCTAACAGCCATGGCATGGCTTGGAGTTCCAAAACAGATAACGACCCAAACTTCATCTCAAAGGTAGTCCAAGCATTCGCCTCGAAATGGAACATCGCCTTGGTGCATGGCATCCCATACAACAGCACCGGGCAAGCCATCGTCGAAAGAGCAAACCAGACTCTGAAAACTAAGCTGGAAGTGCTAGCAAAGGCAGAAGGCTTCACCAATGCCATTCCCCCGGGTGACCAGGCGCGCATGCTGGCAACTGCGCTGCTAGCGTTAAATCAATTCCCTAGGGGGGACGAAACAAACAGTCCTGCTCAGAGACACTGGGCCACTCGGGCGCTAGAGGAAGGCCCACGGGTGGTGATCAAAAATGAACTAGGGGAGTGGGAACAGGGTTGGAGATTAGTGCTCACGGGGCGGGGATATGCGGCCGTTAAAAAAGACGGGGACATTAAATGGTGCCCACTCAAATCTATTAAACCAGACCTTCAAAGGGAAACTCATGAGAATTGTGAGACTTTGTTTACAGGACTGGATCATTGGACGTCCCCGAAACTCATATGCCCCACTACCGGGAAAGAGAGAGAGGCCATCACCTGAGAAGCTCGCGCCATCAAAATTAAAGCAGCAACGCTATCTCTGTGTAATCTCGCTTCTAGGGTTAGTAGGCGGAGGACAAGCAGACATAAAACATTACCCTCACCAGCCATTCAGGTGGGTTCCAGGCCATCTCTCAGGTGAGGGGGTCATCAAAGAAATTGTTACAGCCGACACCCCATCTTTCGAGTTCAGGTTAAAAGACATTTTTTCCATGCATACAGGGCACCCCAGATTTCAGGAGACAACAGTATTTGGGATGTACTGGTGCCCTGCTTCCAACCCAGGAAAAAGTTATTGTAATTACCCAGGGTATGGATATTGTGGATATTGGGGGTGTGAAACTATTGTGATAAGCAATAGATGGACGCCTCAACAGCCGGATAAGTTCCTGCAAATTAAGTACACTCCACACGGCTGTATGGAACCAAAATATGACATGGATGGGTATGCGCTTATGCCCGGAGGCTTGAAACAACACACTTGCACAGGTTATATAATGACAATCTTGCAGCCGACCCATGATGCCTGGGCCACAGGTAAAGTGTGGACAGCGTATGCTCATCTCTCTAGCCGCAGCATCTGGGCGAACATACAAATTATCAGACTCCCAGCTTCAATATCCCAATCAGTCGGACCCAATCCGGTTCTAGTAATGAGTAGACCCAAGGAGGGGATCGCAGCTAACGGTAGTTCTAGCCGCGAAACACAGAGGTCGAAACTAGCCTCCCCATCCGATCTCTTAACCAAACCAACCCTCTCCAATCCATTCTTAAGCGTGTTAAATGCTACCTTCTTATCGTTAAACCAATCCAACCCGAACTTCACAGAATCATGCTGGTTATGCTATGATGCACAACCCCCTTTTTACGAAGGTGTTGCCTTCGATCTCCCATTCATCTTCTCAAAGTCAAACAATCCATGCCAATGCAGATGGGACACCCCCCCGGAGAGGTATCACCCTAAGTCAGGTTACGGGCCAAGGCAAATGCTTTGGCAATGCAACCTTGGCAAAGCAGATGGGCAACGTCTGCAAGGAATTCGTTAAACTTAAGGGAGGGAAGTTCCAGTGGGTGATCCCAGCTGCATCGGGAATGTGGGTCTGTCATGGATCCGGGGTAAGCCCATGTGTACTCCTTGACAAATTCAACCATTCTACTGACTTTTGTGTCCAAGTTCTAATTGTCCCCAGAGTCCTGTATTGCCAGGAAGAAGAGGTGTACCGCTTGTTCGAGGAACCCAACCGGCTCTACAAACGAGAAGTGATAACAGGCGTCACCATCGCAATGCTCCTCGGTTTAGGAGCTACCGGCGCTGCCACAGGCATCTCGGCCCTTGCAACACAACATCAGGGACTGGCACAACTGCAGATGACAGTCGACGAGGACTTGCAAAGGATCGAGAAATCCATCTCTTCCCTGGAAAAATCCCTTTCCTCACTCTCAGAGGTTGTGCTCCAAAACAGGAGAGGACTGGACCTCTTCTTCATGCAGCAAGGGGGCCTGTGTGCTGCCTTGAAAGAGGAATGCTGCTTTTATGCAGACCACACCGGAGTCGTCAGAGACTCCATGGCCGAACTGAGAAATCGGCTAAACCTAAGGAAAGCAGATAGAGAAGCTCAACAGGGCTGGTTCGAGTCGTGGTTCAACCGGTCTCCATGGCTCACCACCCTGATTTCTACCCTAATAGGCCCAGTCACTATAATCTTACTAACCCTAATCTTCGGGCCTTGCATATTAAACAAACTGGTGCTACTTGTTAAAAGGCGTTTGGAAATGGCTAACATTTTGTTTCTCGAGCGCCGACAATTACTTTAAGGCGTGCCACTTACTAACACACCATTTTACGCTAATTCTACTAACCCATGAAATTTTGTAACCTTTACATTTTATAAGATTTTTACTAATCATGAGGGGGGGGGGAAATGTGGAGAGCTAGGGATCTGCGTGCAGAAGATCTCAGGCTGTACGGGTAGATAAGAAGGCCCCCCTCACCCTGCAGTCTGACCGTTGCTCCGTACCCGGCCGGACGTGAGCAGAGGGAAGTGACACAGACTGCCCAAGCTATAAATACCCCTGAGACCCCTCAATAAACGCCATTTGCTGTCCACCACATTGGTGTATGTAGCATTGGACCGAGTGACCCTGGGCCTTGGGTCACCGTGCCGGACCTCCCGAACCAGGTCGCCACACCGTAACGGCAACACCTTTGTTGTATTTTTGTTAAGGTTTAATAAACCTTTTTAAATTTTCAAAGTGATCAGTTGTTTCTCACATGGGGAAAGAGAGAGGGAAATGTGGCCAGGAAATTAGGATAAAAAGGAGGCTGAGTCTTCTAGCAATTTGAGCGACCCCATTGGAAATGCCCCACGGGTCTCTCCCTTTATTCAAGTAAAGTTACAGAACTCCTCTGTCTTCTTTTTGGACATAAACCTCTGGTGTTTGTGGATTAATTTTGCTGATGGGGCAAGGGGGAAACAGGAAGACTGACAGAGACAGATTAAATAGAAACATATCATCCCTCCTGGGATCCCAACAAGGTCTCATTGCTCCCCTTCCATCTAGTTTTCCTGGTGGTGAGAGTTCCCTCCATGAAGTATAGAATCCAGTGGATTAATATACAATTGGACCAGGTTTGGGGAGGGAGGTCTGAGGACAGCAATTTTGACAATGTCTCTTGAAAGGCTCCGGGTCAGTTGCATCATTTTGCATCACGTGCAGTGCTCTGGTGCAAGGTCTGGGGACCTCTTCGGGGGGGCCTTTGATGGGCCATGATGGCCCCTTTGCTTCCTTTTGCATGAATGTCCCATAGATGTGGCTTACCCAGGGTGGGGGGCCCACAGCTGAGCTGGTCTGCCCAGGGGAGGATGGGCATTCACTTCCTCTGACCAGAGCCTATGCCACACACCCAAAACCTCTCCTCCTTCCCCCTGGGTTGGGGGACAGTGAGCAAACCTGGCAACAGTATCTGTTGCCTGGGGCTATGGCCTCCACCCAGAAGCTGCTGGGTTTAAATCCTCCTGTGGAAGCATTCTTCTCTGCCAGCCAAAACCCATAGTGCCACTTGATCTTATCTCAAATCAACTTACAGTCCAGGGCCTCAGTCAGGAGGCCCATTAAGGGTGCAGTGGTCTTATGTGCAGCTTTTGTTATGCAGTTTTAATGGACAAAAATGTTTTATAAATATGTTTAAGCCATAAATGATAATATTTCACTTCCGGCAAGGGGTCTCCAGAGCTCACTCGTGACTTTGGTCCAAGGATGCTGGATAGGGATGGAGGGGGGAGGAGTTTCCCCAAGGTGGCAGCAGCAGGTCCCAGAGGCCTCAGGGTGTCTCACAGCTGGTGGGGGAAAGGGGGGAGAGGGGGAATGTGAAGGACAGAAATTTTGCCCTTCTTTTTTCCACCCACACTTTTGCACAGGTCTTGCCTTCCTTTTTATAGGCCTGTGAAAAACGCTATTCATTTTTGTTAAAATTTTAGAAGTTCAATAGTAATGAAAATAGTAATAAAAATAGTAAAAAAAAATTAGGATAATAAGAGACAATAAAAAGCAAAGAATCACAGACATCCAGGTGCCTGGCACTCTGCCACAAAGCACACCTTGCTAACAAAGGATTACCCCTTAAAAGCAATAGCCTATTGCATATTCATATATCTCATACATGATTCAAACATTCTTTTCACACAAGGGTGTTTCTGCTTAATTTTAGCTCCCCCCCTCATCTTATAAATCAATCTTCTTGGTTCCTCTAAGTCTGAGCTTTCCTGATAAGGAGGCAATAATTCTTCTCTTTAGATCTTGTTGTCTGTTGCTGTTATCTCTATCCAGATAGGATAATGCAAAGAATTTCCTCATTATCTTTTCCATTCATGTATTAGTTACAAAAGGTATCTTACATCACATAGTTTCTATTTTAATATTATGCTATAGCCTGAAAACTATATTTACCACACTACTCAAAAGGGATTAATACAGCATAACTTTTAGACATAACAGATATAGCATTCATTTTAATATTTGCAAAGGGCCAATCATATAATATGCATTTTCCAAAATCCCCCCTCTTATTCTTTATAAATCTTTTGGCTTGAATAATATTTCTTGTCCACTTGCATTCTTTGAACTATGCTGGTAATCAAATAAAATAGATTAAACAAGTGTTAAAAACGCCAATCACTTGTTTTCAAAATGTTAAAAGTTTAATAGTAATAAAATGGTTATAAAAATAGTAATACAATTAGAGTAATAATAATTTGGACAAACTGAATTAGGACAATATGAGACAATAAAGACAAAGAGTTACCGACGTCCGGGTACCTTTTTCTGGGCAGCACGAGCCCGAAAAAAGACTCCCACTAACGAAGGATTAACCCTTAAAAACAATAGCCTGTTGCATATTCATACACCTCATACATGATGCATAAATTCCATTCAAATACAGGATTCTGTCTGGTCATCGTCAACTTCTTCCTCCAAATCCTAACAGCGCTTTCGAGGCGGGAAGAAGTTCGTTTCTTCTGATAAGAGGGCCATAAATTCTTCTTCTCTGAAAGATTTAGGTGTCCTGTGGCTGCTATCTCACTGCGAGTCCTTTCTTTTTTAAAAAAGTATCCTACATAGCATTGTTTCTATTTTAACAATTTTTATAACCTAAAACTATATTTAATACAGTACTTAAGAAAACTAATACAGCATTACTTTAACACAACACATATAATATTCATTTTAATATTTGCGAAAAGCCAATCATAAAATACATGCATTTTTCACACAAGGAGGAAATATCAAAACAGTTGTAACATATAAAAGGATGAATCCTAATTTCTTCCACCATCCTATCCCCAATACATTCCCCCACCAGCTAGTTTTTAACATTGTTTTCTAATTTTGGAGTGGCACCTGGGTTATTTTCTGATATCTTTTGCTTTTTCCAGGATGACATTCCCCTTGTCATCTATTTTCAACATTCAGATATATTAAACTTTCCACAAACACCCCCTTCTTTAACCAATAAATAGTCTAAAGTCAACCCATTCTGATACACTACAGTTTTTGTTTAGTTTTGCTGACTTGATATTAATTCCAGTGCCTGAGAAGCTTTGTTTGTTATCATCTCTATAACTGCTTGGAGTCTTATAATACAATTCAACATATAATTTGGGGTCTGGGTTGAGTGTCCTGGGTTGATAAGGAAGTGAGTTTTTCGGGAATTTTTGGTCAAACCAATCCGTGGTCAGATTTGAATACTGGCACCTGGTGTGGCCACTGAAGACATGGATATGCCTCTGAGAACACAGGGGGTAAAAAAGCAGAGAACTCCCAGGGGAACTCTCTCTTGGTTCTGGTTGGTTGAAGAGGTCTGATCTCCCCTGCCCAGCCACAGGCTGGGTGGGGGAGGGGAAACCATGTGGCCTGGGTTGAGGTAGGCCGGAGCTCCTACAGGACAGAGGGGTGGAGGAACACTGAGAGGAATCGGGCAGCCCTCCCCCTCCCCACCCCCAGGAGAGAGAGAGAGAGACCGAGAGAGCCTGTGCCTGTGCTTGTGCCACCTTGAAATTTGATACCATGTGCTGGCAGCACGGCTGAGAAGGAGAAGGGGGGGATGCAGCAAGAAGGTGCCCGGCCACCATGGGAGTTCTGGGCAGGCAGAGCCCAAGATTTTAACCCTTTTCTTGGACAATGAAAACTTTGCAGAACATTAAACCCTCCCAGAAGAGAGACAGACATGAAATAGAAGGAAATGGGCGAGTGTGGTGAAGGTTTGAGCAAGTGAAAGATGTCAGAAGAGTTGAGAAGAATCCTAGGTGGGAGGAGATGATGGAGTGGCCTTTGGCTGGACTCTTTTCTTGTATAGCCATGGACAGAACCATTTTTTTTTCCTGTGACACAGAGACTGCATTTAGGGGGAGGCAATGGCTTTGAGCCAAGAGAGTGCAGTGATGTTATGTGAAGGAGTGGCATGAACAGAGATGCCAGGTGAGGAGGGTGGTGGTGCCCTCGATCTTCAGTGAAGAAGAAGATCTCTGTTCTCAAGACCCTCGGCCCCAGGGGGTGAATTTGGGGGGGACTGGTGTCCCAAAAGTGAGAGACTGTTGCTTTTTTGGAACTGGGCAAAGCATCCTTAAAAGGGGAACCCTAGAAGCAGTTCTGGTCCATGCCCAGTGGTGAAAGCACTGGACATGGAAGGAAGAGATCACAAGGGCAAATGTTCTCCGGGTGGTGCCGCATGTGACATGGAAACACAAGAGGTTTCAACTGTGTTTCCTGAGGAAGCCTATGGTACAAGAGGGACTCTTCTCTCCTTGATGAACTGAGAGTTGATTATCTGAGGGGTGGTAACTGGATTGATAATCCAAGGTTTTATCTCATTGTGCTGTGGTGGAAATTGGGGGAGGAGGAAGAATGTTTTGGAAGGTTTTCATTCTGAGTTCTGTGTGTGTTCCTTTTTATATATTGTAAGTTAATAAAGTTTTTTTTTCCTTTATTCCTAAGCTGGAGCCTGCTTTGCTCTATTTCTGGTCACATCTCACAGCAGGCACTGGGAAAACTATATTTTCATGGGGGCACTGGCATTGCGCAAGCGTCAAATCATGACAAATACAAAGTTAGATTGGTGTGCTGGTTTTAACTTTTGTTTACTAGTTGTTTTTTTACCGAATCTTGGACTATATCCCTAAGATCAAATGTACAACAAATCCATCTCTCTTGTTTTGGATATTCAATTCCCTGTCTATTACCACTTTTTCCTGAGTTTCTTGTAATCCAATATTTTTTCCCACTTTACCTACAGGTTCTTAATTTGGATGGGTTATAACAGTGGCTGTTGACGTGGGTGTGTGTAATAAAAGAGGAACTTTGGTTTCTTTCCATGTGATGCTTTCTGTAGCGTTTGTGACATGATCTTCCCGAAAGGGAAAAGACAACAAATGAGTGAAGGAAAAAGGAGTAACAGAAGTCTGGTATGGCTTATACCCCCACCTCCCCTGCCTATGGGGTTGCAACCCATAGCAGGTGTATATGATCTTCTTGGTGGCGAGTACAGTGGTCAATCCAGGCTTGCCCTCTTTTTCCCTTGTCACTTCCTCTTTACTAATTTCCAGGCCAATCGTTTTTGACACTCCTTAACTGTGGTTTCCGACCATTCCTCAGGTATGTCTCATTCAACAGGCACTAATAATTTCCATCCACAAAACAAAGTTATTATTTCAGTTGTTTTGAGTTCTAACTGGATAGGAGATGGATTTAGTACTCGACACTTCCTGCAACGAGAGCATCAATTTTGTGAACTGCAATACCAATTATTCCCAGAATTTAAATACTTACATTTAACCCAGCTAGCATGTCCAGTATTGGGATGAATCAGAGTATGGCACTGATGGAAATTGTAATTCCCCCTCTTCTTTGTATAAGTCACAGGCTAAGGCCAGAATATGAGAACTGTCTGACCGAAACACTCCTGATATCTCTCATGTTTGAAGTGGAAGTATTCCTCCCCAATGAGGTGTCAGAGGCATCTCAGGGCTTACTCAGGCAGTACTTGAAACTAGTGATGTAAGCTTGGCCTTATTTCCCAATTAGGCATGATTCTTTGTACATTCCTTGGATCATTTGGGTTTTCCCAAACCATTACCACCCAGTTCCCGTTTGAAAGTCAATTTGGTATCACCGGATTTAGATGTGATAGTCCATTCCTCAGGTTCCCTCACAAGTCCTTTGACTCTGCTGGCATGAATCCACCCTCTTTCCCTGGTTCGGATTGCTGCTTCAGTAGTACCTGAAAAGGACTTCTTAATAGCTCAGGGACAGTGATGAATGGAAGACAATATTACACCAGCTTTTGCCATCAGCATTCCCCAAAACTTTCTGGGTTTAGCAAAAAGCTTTTTTCCCGGAGCTGCCTCTTCTTGTATACAGCTGTGCTAACAGCTACAGAGGCAAATTCTTCTTTTTGTGAGCCACAATTAGGTTAAACAAGAAAGGCCAGGCCGATTTTAACACAAGATTAATCTATTGCTTTTTTACCCTCTGGGCAATATTTAACTGTTTTATCATCACAGACCCATTCCTCAGAACAAAAGCCCCCATCCTAACAGCAAGAAAAAAGAAAAGAAACAGAAAGAAAAAAGAAATCTTGCTCTTAAAATAAACCAACTTTGCGAGGTTTGGAGAATTAGCAAGAGATTAAGGTTATCTCTGCCTCTGCCTTATCTCTAGCGCTGGCCCCTTTCCCCCTTTTTCACAGCAGCGCTTTCAACGTTGTCCCTTGCCCCTCCCTCGCTGCCGTCACTGCAACGTAGCAGCCCCATCTCACTCCAGGAGTGGGGGAGACTCGCAGACAGCCGCCTGCACGGGGACCCTAGGGGTGTGCCTCACCTCCCTTTTGCACTCTCTCTCTCTCTCTTTCTCTCTCTCTATCTCCACCTACCTACTGGGGCCAAGGCTGCCATTCCAGACTCGGGACCTCGGCAGGCTGGGAGCCACCTCGGGAGTCTCCGCCACTGAGCCAGCCCGCTCCTCAGCAGCAAACCTGCGCGATCCGCACCCAGCATTGCCGCTGGGCTGGCAAGTGCATCTGGCAACCCCTCGCCCTCCGGGACCCTGGAACAACCAAGCCAGCCCCCAACCCCCAGCGGTGCCCCAGGAAACCACGCCCTGTGCTGCCTCCACCGGGTGGGCAAACACTGGGAGTTGTCGCTCTGGGTTGTCCCCACAAATCGACCCCTACCGCAGCCCCCGAGACCTTGCTGCTCACACGAGAGCAGTCAAACACCTCCTAACCTTGACAACCTTTAACCTGGCATCCCCAGGAGCTCCTGACATTCTTTTTCTTTAGTAAGCATCTGGACAAGCAATCAACATATTTTCTTTTCCCTTCAAGGAGAGCTTGTTCTGCTAAACCTTCCAGGATCCCAGTTTGGCATTGAACAACCTCCAAACAACCAAGTCTTAAGACACTTCCCTGCCCTTCATACAAAAATTGTATTCAAACTCCTGTCCTCCTCCAGTACCAAGATATTATCCCACATTCCAACATCCTAGAGTCTGTTAACAACCCTTCTTCTTTTCAACCTCTCTTTTTCTTCTTTTTTTCTGTTTTTTTTTCCTATTTCTTTCCTCTTTTTTTTTTTTTTTCCCTCTGATTTAACACACTTTGGACAGCACGAGGTGTATACACAACTAGTTTATCTCTAACAGTAAGTCCACAGCTCTCTCCTCTTCTGGTACAACCCCCACTTCCAGTTGCATCTGCAAGTCTCTCCCCAACAAGCTGATGCCTGCCCCAGGAACCAACAAGGCATCTCCTACCCAAATTCTAGTTTTTCCCTCAATTACCACATCTTTAATGACAGGAATGTAAAACTCTCTCTTTTTGCCCCTGTTACCTTTACAGTGTCTTTACTTACACTATAACTTTTTAGAATATTTAACAGGCAGGTTCTTTCTGCCCCTGTTTCTACCACAGATTCTAATTTTTCTTCTTGGGGACCCACTTTTTAAGTTATCACAGGCTCCAGATGGTATTTGTCCCCCAGAAAATAGAGCCTATGACTTCCCTATTCCTCCTCTGGGCCCATTTCTTGGAAGATTTTCAGATCTTTTATCCAATCAAGGAAATTTCTTTTATAATGTCCTTTGACCCCGCAGTAAAAACAGATATTTCTAGAATGCTCCTAAGATTTGGTTTGTACTGGAGTTCTGTTCTTTTCCTTTCCCCTGTCTCTACGACCTTCATGTCTAGGAGTGATTCCTGGGGGTTTTAGATTCCTCTGGAAATTACTTTCTCGCATAGTGGTTACCATAATTTTTGCTTTCACTTTAGGTTTTTCTTCATCTCTCTGGACATAAATCTTTTGAGCCTCCTTTAATAAATCATCTAGTGATCTATCATGTTAGTCTTCAATTTTTTTTTCTAATATCTGGCCAGGCATTTGTGACAAAATTAATCTTTAACAGAGCTTGTCCCACATAAGTCTCAGGGTCTATTCTGGAATATTGTTTCATATTTCTCTTAAGTCTGTCTAACCATTCAGTTGGAGTTTCTTCTTTCCCCTGCTGTCACTTAAAAGCCTTTTTAGCATTTTGACTTGGGGGGGGGCACCTCTTTTATTCCCTTGATTATCAAATTACGAGAATCATTCATGTGTTTCCTCCCCTCCTCATCATTTTGACCCCAATTAGGAGGTGCTATTGGCATTTTCTGATCTTATGGGGGCCCTGCTGGTTTTCCCTTTCCCAAATTTTTATTCCAGCAACCCTGATAATTTGCCTCTCAACCTGAGAAAAAGCAATTTTTATTATAGATTACATCTCTTCCCAAGTAAAAATGTTAGGACCTAAGAATTGGTCTAATTGCTCAGCTGTGCCTATGGGATCTTCCAGTAATCCTTTTATTTCCCTTTTTTAAAAAAAAATTTGACTTCAGAAGAAGTCAAAGGGGCATTTACAAACCCCATTCCTCCCCCTCCCATTGGAAATTTTAGTAGTGGGAATAAACTAACCTCTTCATCCCACTCTTTTTGTTCTTTATCCTTTTTAACCTTTCTCCCTTGTTTTGAGGAACGATAAGGGGAGGCCTGTCTTTTGGCTGAGCTTCTTGTGTTTCGATAAGGTGCTTCTTCTTCAAGGAGAAAGTTTTCTTAAACAGCAGGAGCTGTCGTTACCAAGGGAATGGGACCCAGGGCAGGGATGGATGGAAGTGTCGAAGGAAGGGGAGTGAGGAGACTGATCTGCGCCAAGGCTTGGTCCTCCAAGCAGAGGGCATAGACAGGGTCTGCTGCCAGAATGGCCAAAGGAGGGGGGTCTTCCGGTGGAAACCAAACGGGCGCATGGATGGCCCACACATGGTTCATGGCGGCTAGGTCAGCAGCTCCCAGCGCAGCTGGCGTAGACAAAGCAAGTGGGGCGGGGGCGGTAGCAGTGGTGGCACCCAGTGCACTCGGCATGGGCAGAGCAGCCAGGGGTGGGGCAGTGGGGACAGCCGCAGGACAAGCGGTTGGGGATGGAGCAACCGGAACAAATGGGACGCCCGGCACAGCTGGCAACCACAGACCACCCGGCAGGCAGGACCCCCGGCACGGCCAGTGGAGCAGCTGCAGGCCAGATGGCTGGGACTGGGGCAGACAAATTCACCAGTGGGGCCAGAGCTGACACAGGGGCTGGATCGAGTGGTGCAGTTGCAAGTGACGGGGCTGGGACGGGGGCTGGGGTGAGTGGGAGCAAGCAGGAACAGAGGAGGCAATACTTGTAAAGGATCCCAATATTTTTCATTTTTTTCCTCTTGTTCCTAGCCCTTTTCTTTCCCCTTTTTCTTTTCTAGCTTTGTCTTGGGGGTTTCTGATATTTTAAAGATTTTTATTCTCCTACGATCTCCCATCCAGCATGCAGCATATTCTCTTTCTTCTGGATTAAACGGTTCTTTTGAATTTACAAATAAATTCAGAGCCTGACAAATCCAAACTTCAAAAGAGCCATATCTAAGCCAATAAATGTTATCAGGTCCTATTTTCTTCTTTGCCCATTCTATCATACAAAATTGGATCATCTTTACCTTGTCCTTTCTCCTCGTACAAGGATTTTTATCCCAGTTAGCTAACATAACTCCCAGAGGGCTATCTTGGGGTATCTCTGCTCATACCTTTTTATTACCCTTTTTTTTTTTTTTTGTCTGTACCCAACTTACTGGTTTTCTGCCCAATTTTTCAAGATCTTATCTATTTGTCCCATGCCTCTGTTTCCCACTTTCTCTAACAACCTAAATACCACCTTCTTCCCACAACACAAAAACCCCTTTCTCTCACAATACAATTCAGTACAATACACCTCCCTCCAAGGAGATAAAGTGAAGCTTAAACACTGTACATTACATATACTTTCATTCATCTGCATTTACTCACTTATTTCTCACTCACTCTCACACACAACAAGACAACAATAAGGTACCTTTTACTTTTAAATCACTTGTTAAAATCTCATGTTATTGGCCATTTCAAGGTACTCTTGGATGCCACACCCAAGTCTCTAGTGTGTCTACTCTCAGCCTAGAAGCTTTTAAGCCTAGATGCTCTTGAGTTTGGCACTCCCGAGTGTCTTGTTTGGTTTAGACCCTCAACCTGGCAAAACTTCTAGGGCCCCCTCACTTTTGTCCCATTTCCTAGTAGATTGGGCTAGGAAACTCCTCTGTATCCTTCCTCCGAAGGGTCCAACCCCTCCCTGGCCCCTGTCCCAGTCACCCCGGGGGTCTCTCTCACTCCTTTTTCAATCACTTTGTTTGCTCGCTGGCCACCTTTCTTGCAACATAGTGGAACCACAGCATTCAGAAACTCCATGATCACTTTGCAGGTCTGGAGTAGCTGGCCCACGTCTCATTCACACCTCTCACAACCCCCCTGTATCTGTCCCCCCCCCCCCCCCCCCCCCCGAAAAGTACTTACAATCCTTTTTCCTTTCCGGGTCTTCATGTACACTACTAGTCTTAGGGGGCCAATTACCGCAGTTTTAGGGAGCCTTTTCCCTTTTCTTTGTTTTATTGTCTCTTTTTGTCCGCCGGGTAGGAACCTGTGTCTGCCAATCACACCAGAAGAAACAGAGCGAGGATGCCAAACTTGACAGGGTGCGCCTCCCTCACTCGGAATCCTCTGAGGTTTTGGAAGCGAGGTGTTAGATCCGAGTCACGGCACCAATTGTGAAAAATGCTATTCATTTTTGTTAAAATTTTAGAAGTTCAATAGTAATGAAAATAGTAATAAAAATAGTAAAAAAAATTAGGATAATAAGAGACAATAAAAAGCAAAGAATCACAGACATCCAGGTGCCTGGCACTCTGCCACAAAGCACACCTTGCTAACAAAGGATTACCCCTTAAAAGCAATAGCCTATTGCATATTCATATATCTCATACATGATTCAAACATTCTTTTCACACAAGGGTGTTTCTGCTTAATTTTAGCTCCCCCCCTCATCTTGTAAATCAATCTTCTTGGTTCCTCTAAGTCTGAGCTTTCCTGATAAGGAGGCAATAATTCTTCTCTTTAGATCTTGTTGTCTGTTGCTGTTATCTCTATCCAGATAGGATAATGCAAAGAATTTCCTCATTATCTTTTCCATTCATGTATTAGTTACAAAAGGTATCTTACATCACATAGTTTCTATTTTAATATTATGCTACAGCCTGAAAGCTATATTTACCACACTACTTAAAAGAGATTAATATAGCACTACTTAAAAGAGATTAATACAGCATAACTTTTCAACATAACACATATAGCATTCATTTTAATATTTGCGAAGAGCCAATCATATAATATGCATTTTTCACGGGCCTCAAGGTGTGCTGCTCAAAGTCCATCCCACATATAGTTTTCAGGTGTTAAAGAAAGATTATGATAAGCAGATATAGCGAAGAAGCACTTTTTGAGGCATTTCTCTTATTATCAGGTCTTTACAACTACATGACCTTTAAAGGTCCCTTCCAATCCATAATATTCTATGATTTTACGAAAAATGCTAATGGGATCTATGATGTAAAGAGATTTCCAAAAAGTCCTACAAGTCTTTCATAGTAGAGTAGTCCTGCTGCAGAGAGCACTGTAATATCTAGCCTTCACTGCCTTCCACCAGGGCTGAAGTCAGATCCAAAACTAAGTGCTCAGACTTTCCTGGTCACAGAAGGTATTGGGTCTGAGCAACACACCAGAAAAGGAATATTCTGAGATAATCAGTAGGGTAACAGCTCTCTTGGGAGAAAACCAAAATCATAAGGCCATGATGAGGAAGAGAAACAGCTTCTGTGACTGGGAGGCTGTCGTGATTTTACATAGTTTGGGTTTTAGTTAAAGAAAAATCCACATGCTATGGAAGTGTTCCCTGTAAGGACCTTGGCAGCTTCCTTTGGACCTGACAGAACCAGTCAGTTGGCTAATTTTGAATACTGACACCCTGTTAAACCACTTAAGAGAGCTGAATAGGCGTCTGAGAAATCACATTTAAAGACGAACAAGCCCCAGGAAAATCTCTCTTGCTTCTGGCCTTTGAACAGGTAACTGGACACTGCCTGGGCTGGGCCCTGCCCCGCTACAGTGCTGGCTGGGCCCGGCCCCACTAGTCCGTGCAGCCAGGTTGGCCCATGTTGCAGCTCAGCTGAGACTTCTGCCGCCGCCTAGTTCCAGCCACAGCCAGCAAGCCAGGCCAGCTCCACTCAGCTTCGGATGGAGCTGAGCCAGGCCCCATTCCAGTTGTGAGCTGCTGTGCCACCCTGTTGGCACAGAGGAAAATCATGTGGCTAATAATAGAGGCAGCCCTGCAGCCCATCTGCAGGCCCAGGCAAGATATTTACTCTTTCAGTGTACAGATGAAACTTGCAGACATCACTCCTCTCTCAATTGAAAAAGGAAAGGGTGAAAACATGTAAAGAAAACATGGAGACACCAATGTCAGTGAAGGAGTCAAATCTCAGAAGGGAGGAAAATGAGGAGATGCCTTAGTATTGGGCTGAAATTCTGTTGTAAGGCTATGGTGAAGATAGAATTGATACATCAGACTCTTTTTTTCCCCCTGTAACTCATGGAATGCATTGAGGGAATGTAGTGTTCTAACCACAGCCATGAGCAGAGGCACCCGTGTTGAAGTGAACAGATGTTGCAGTAGCTGTGATCCAATGAGAAGCTTGAACAGAGAGACATGAGACAGATGAGAAACCTTGCCTCAGGAATAGAAGAAGAAAATGTCTGTTCCCAGAGATAAAAGAGAACTTTTGTTTCTATACTAGAACAGCTCATCCTTAAAATTGCACCCCAATAAGCTGAAATGACCCATGATTGTAGTTGTGGGAAGACTACCAAATTGTGGTAGGGACTTCACAATTGCAGATTTCTGGGTGGCTGCTATTCATGAAAATGAAAACCAAGAGAGAACTGTTTCCTGTGAAAAAGTCCCCATGGCATGGCAGGAGACACTCCTCTCCCTAAGTGAACTGAAGAAAGATTATTTTAAAAGTGGTAAACTGATTGAAAATACCAAATTTGTCTCTTTACTTTTTCAGTAGGAAGAGAAAGAAGAGTTGGGGGAAGGAGAAGCATTCTGAAGGTTTATTCTGATTTCTTACTATTTTTTGTTTTAGTTCTGCTAATAAAGTTTTCTTTATACCCTTTAAAGTTTTATGCCTGCTTTGCTCTCCTCCTAATCCTTATCTTGCAAAAGAAAATGAGTAAATAATTCTAGCTATTGCACTGGCATTTGGCCAGCACTAAACCCACTACATTAATTGGTGCATTGGCCAGGAAACTCGGAGTCGTGAAGCAAAACCACTAAAGCACCTTACAAAACCTGGTTAATGAAGAATTGCAAGCAGGATATATTGTCCCCTCCACAAGCCCGTGGAACTGTCCTGTATTTGTCATTCAGAAAAGAAGTGGCAAGTGGTGTTCACTTCATGATCTCAGAAAAATAAATGCAGTCATGGAAGATATGGGAGCCCTGCAGCCAGGACGCCCATCTCCTACCATGATTCCTCCAAATTTGCACCTGAAAATCATTGATTTGAAAGACTGTTTTTTCACAATTCCTCTGCCCCCAGAGGATGTACCAAAATTTGCCTTTTCAGTGTCCAGTTTAAATATGCAAGAACCTTTGCAAAGATTTCACTGGGTAGTTTTACTCCAGAGGATGAAAAACCATCCCACAATTTGCCAGTGGTTTGTTGAGTGGGCCCTTAGCCCAGTACCACAGGAAAAGCCTCGTGCTACTATACCACTATATGGATGATATTCTCATTGCAGCTGAAAAACAAGATGACATGAAGAAAACCTTAGTCCTCGCCACAGAAGCTGTAAAATGTGTAGGATTGCAAATAGCTCAGGACAAGATTCAACAAATGCCTCCATGGCAGTATTTAGGTTGACATATTAATCTCAAACTGCACAGCCACATCAATTGCAAATTCAAAAAAAAATTTCTACATTACATGAAACACAAAAGTTGCCAGGAACCATTAATTGGGTGAGACCCTTACTGGGAACCACAAACTCCAATTTCACTCCTCTTTTTGTATTGTTAAAAGGAGAGTCAGATTTGTCTTCCCCAAGACATTTGAATCATGAAGCACAATTGGCTTTGCAAAAGGTGCCAGATGCTATTGCCCATAGGCAAGCCTCACGATGGGCACCTGATCGTCTACTTTTACTAATCCTTTTAAATCCTTCATGACAGCCACATGCTTTGCTGTTCCAATGGGATCCTAATATAGTCAACCCTCTACTTATCATTGAATGGAATTTTTTACCTCATCAAATGACAAATACAATTGTTACTCAACATTAAATGTTTGCACAGCTCATTATTGAGTCATGACAGAGATTACAAATGTTGACAGGTTGTGATTTTGAACAAATCTGTATACCTATAACTACTGTCTGCCTGCAATGGCATTTGCAAACATCAGGACCTTTTCAGATTGCACTAGCTGGTTTTTCAGGTTGGATTACTCTCCATTCACAACCTCATACAATTTTGACTATAACATTAAAATTGTGTTAAAACCCAAGCACAGTGAAACTCCTTTACAAGCTCTTACAGTATTTTTTGATGGCTCTGGACCATCCCATAAATCTGTTTTACTTTGGAGGAATAATGATACTGGTACATAAGCCTCTGATGTAACTGTAGTTTCTGGGTCCCCACAAATTGTGGAATTAGATGCAGTTGTTTGTGCTTTCCAAAAATGGCCTACACCTTTTAATTTAATAACAGATTCTGCTTATGTTGCAGGTATTGTTGAAAGAGCTGAAGCTGCTGTGTTGAGAGAAGTTTCTAATGACGATCTTTCCCAGTGGTTGCAGCAAATAATTTTTCTTTTAGATGCCAGACAACACCCTTATTTTATGTATGTTCCCTCTCATACAAAGTAACCTGGCTTTATAGAAGAAGGAAACTGACAGGTGGATTTACTTACTTGACTTGTCCAGGTACTCCCTGATGGTTTTGCACAGGTCAAACTTAGCCATTCCTTTTTTCACTAAAATGCTGCAGCTCTTTGTCTCACATTTGGTTTAAAGCACCAACAAGCAAAGGACATTATTGCTGCTTGCCCTGATTGTCAACGTCATAATTTTGTGACAGGCTCAGGGGAAATTAACCCACGGGGCTTACAAAGCCTCCAAATATGTCAAACTGATGTCACCCACTACCCTGAATTTGGTCATCTCAAATATGTTCACTCATCCATTGACACCTTTTCAGGTACATTATTTGCATCATGCCCCACAGGTGAAACTGCTAAAGATGTTTGCCGCCATTTTTTCGCTGCTTTTGCAACTTTAGGGATTCCTCAACAGATTTAAACTGATAATGGTCCTGCTTACACTTCTCAATGACTTTTCTCCTTTTTTACCCTATGGGGAATCTCTCATATCACTGGCATCCCTCACTCCCCCACAGGACAAGCAATTATTGAATGTGCTCATTCAACGTTTAAGCGTCTTTTAGCTCAACAGAAAGGGGGAATGCAGGGATGTACTCCAATGGAACGGCTACACAAAGCACTGTATGTTTTTAATTTTTTCAATTGCTATGCTGATAGCAAAGTTCCCCCTATAATAAAACACTTTTCTACTTCTAAAGAAACATCATTAGACACAAGGAAAAAAGCACGAGACCTTGTAAAAGACCCAGAAAGTGGAAAAATCATAGACCCATTTCTCCTCATTACATGGGGAAGAGGTTATGCTTGTGTTTCCACAGATACCGGTCCTCATTGGGTTCCAGTCAAGAACATCAGACCCTTCATTGAACAGCCAGCTGATCAAAATACAGAAAAGGATTAATGTCCTTGAAGAAGTGGTTTGGGTTTCCCAGAGACATCAAAGTAATAAAAGATAAATCTTCTGTCCTCGGAGAATTAGTCGATCATTATTAAATATTAAGCCCCGAATGTTTCGGGGTGTGTCCTGCCTGGCTTCGTCTGGCCTCGCTGCTGGACCAAAGGCAGCAGCTGTGGTGTTTTTCACCTCAGAGATGCCTTTGGCTGGCTAGGTGCTGCAGCTGGGCGCTCAGAACAAATCCAGGCAAAATAGGAACTCAGTTTACCTTTGGTGGAAAAGGTTCAGACGAGATGAAGGTGAAGAGAAAAGGAGCGGGTTCTGCCGTGGAGCTTAGATCCAGAGTTTTATTGTAGCGTGGTAGACATCTGGATGTGGTAACAGCTCTCAGACAGACCGACAGAGACCCGGCCACATGGTCTCGTGTCCTTTTTAAGCCCCGGGGACAGGGGGAGGGGAGGGACAGGTGAGGGCCAACCAGGTGGGAGCAGGGGATGGGTCAGGGGATGTGGACGCTAGGACAAACCAATGAGCCCAGACCTGGGGGGCATCTGCCAATCACACGACGCCTTGCTGGAAGGTTTAGATTAATGGACAGCTTCCAGGCAAGAGGGAAAAGGGGGAGGGGGAAAGGTTGGCATACCTGAGGGGGATGGGATAGGTGAGACAGGAAATGGCGACACACTGCAACAGATCATATGTCCAGAAGTGATTGGTACTGTGCTCCCTTTCCTTTTGATGACCATTTTCTTGCTTTAGACAACACCCAGACCCCGGCCAGTTTGTAACCTCTTTTGAACGTGTGGTCTCAGCAGGTCTGTTAACTTCCTTTCCCTGCTTGGCCTGTCACACAGGGCATCATCAAGCGTGGACTCTGTGTGAGTGTCAAAGGTGTGGGTGCCTTTGGTATTGTGCATCTCATAAAACAAGAGCTGACTGTCAGCATTGAGGCCCTTTAAGGAGCAATCAGAATACTATACAAATTAAACAGCTGATGCGTGGGCATCAATATGGTTTGCCCGAACATCAGGAATTATTAAGTGAGCAGTGGCTTGCTGCTGTTAATAAGTTTTATAGTGTTAGTTCTAACTCCCCCCATCGTAGTAATGGGGAGCCCTCTATCGCCATTGCCTCAAAGTAATATTCGGCTTATGCTAGCAAAGGCTTTTTTAGTATTAGTGCTTCTTCCTGTTACTTTTAGTTGTCCTGTTAATCAGCTAAAAATAAATGTATGGATAACTTCAGACAATTTAGCAGGACAAGATACTTTATGCTTGGCTACGGCCTCTCCTGAAAACCCATTTTCTACTTGTCTCCTTGGTTTACCTTTAGATACATGGCCACATCCCCCTTCGACTCATATTCTTCATTTGGAAAATCATGCTGATGCTTGGAACCAATGGGTCCCATATCTCCTTTGTGCAACCCTTGAGCCCCGGGAATTAGAACTTTTGGGATCGGTAAAAATGGACTTTTGTGTTAAATTTAATTATTCTGGGGGCAACCAATCTCAAACATGGGATGTTTCTTCAAGCTAACTCATATTCAGAAATTAAAGTTCCTGGTGTAATTACACTTCCACCAACATCTCTTGCTCTACTAATGCTCCATTATTGTTACCAGCAGGAGTGTTTTTTATTTCTGGAGACAGAGCCTGGGCTGCTATTCCATCACATATTAAGGGAGACCCCTGCAGTTCAGGGCGAGTCTCACTGTTAACACCCAACACATTCATGATTTCACGACATAGATTTCCGCGGAGGGGGAAACACAGTATGACACTGGGCCCCGATTGCGGGAGGAGGGGTGGGGCTGGTCCCCCGCTTGCTCCGATCCCCTTTCGCTCTCGGTGCGCATCAGGAGTGGTTGCGCCCTGCCTCAGCCACTGGCAGGCAGGATTGAGGTTCAGCCACTGGCTGGGGTCCCGTACCACCAGAAGTGGCTGATAATTGTGGACCCACGTCAAAGGATTGGGGTAAAGGAAGAAGGAAGGACTCCTTGCTTGCGTCTCCGAGCTGTCTTTATTCTTTCCTGTGATGGGAACGGTGTCATGGTTTAACACTGGCACAATGCCAGTGCCCCCATGAAGATACCTTCTCCCTGGTTTCTGCTGTGAGATGTGACCAGGAATAAGCAAAGCAGGCTCCTACTTAGGGAAAAAAGAACCAGAACTTTATTAACTACTCTACAACTACAGATAAAAAGGAACACACACACAGGGAAAATGAAAACCTCACAAATGCATTTCCTCCTCCCCCCACCAAATTTCCAACACAATACATTTGTTCCTCAAATCACCAACTCTCGGTCCAGCAGCACCTTTTAGACAATCAATCCTCAGTTCATCAAGAGGAGAGGAGTCCTTCTTGAGCCATGGGCTTCCCCTGGAAACACAGTCGAAGCCTCGTGTGTTTCTGTGTCACTCGTGGCACCGCCCGGAGTACATCTGCCGTTGTGACTTCTTCCTTTTCATGTCCAGTGCTCTCACCAGTGAACACGGACCAGAACTGCTTCTAGGGTTGTCTTTTAAGGATGCTCTGTCCCGATCCAAAAAAAGGCACAGTCTCTCCTTTGGGACACCTGTCCCCCCCATATTTTTTCACCCCCTGGGGCCGAGGGGCATCAACACTGAACCCTCTTGGCTCTGAGGCCATTGCCTCCCCCTAGAATGCAGTCTCTGTATCACAAGGAACATGGGTCTGTCCATCTCTATTCTGGGACACCTGTCCCCACAATCTCTCCTTTGGGACACCTGTCCCCCCCATATTTTTTCACCCCCTGGGGCCGGGGGCATCAACACTGAACCCTCTTGGTTCTGTCCATGGCTATACAAAAAGAGTCCAGCAAAAGCTACTCCATCATCTCTTCCCACTAGGATTCTTCTCTATTCTTCTACTATCTCTCACTCGCCCAGACCTCTCTCACACTGGCCCATTTCCTTCCTCATCTTCCACTCTATCTTCTAGGAAAGGTCAATGTTCTGTAAAGTTCTCATTCTCCAAAAAGGGGTTAAAAGCTCCTACAAGCGGCCGGCTGAACCCCCCCCTCTTCTCCGTCCCAGCCGTGCTGCCGGCACAGGCCCATGTTTATCAAGCTTCAAGGTTACAGTCTCAGGCAGCGGCTCTCTCTCTCTCTCTCTCTCTCTCTTTCTCTCTCTCTCTGTGTCTCTCAGGGGGGGCTGCCCGATGGCTCCCGGTGTCTCTCTCTCTCTCTCTCTCTCTTCCACCCTTCCACCCCCAGGCTCAGGCCTACCTCTCTCGGTCACATGGCTTTTCCCCTCCCCCTGCCCAGCCAGCAGCTGGGCCGGGGGAGAGACCTGAACTCTTTCCTGCCAGAAACCCAAGAGGCCCTCCCAGGGGAGAGCTCTGTTTTTAACCCCGTGTTCTCAGAGGCGTGTCCATGTCCCAATGGCCAGGTTAAATGCCAATATTAAAGTCTGAATATCCATTGGCCAAAAACACAGCATCCCAAAAAACACATTTCCTGTCAAACCACCACAAACGGCTCAGGTGCTGCAGTGCTGTGGCTCGAAGGGGATCAGAGGCAAAAGAGTAGAAAACAAATAAAATGGTGGCTTTTAAGGGGGGGGCTGCCTCCCAGGAGGAGACTGCCTAACAGTGAATCAAGGACTAGATAGGAGGGATATGGGGGGATAAACCTAAACATAAAACCAATAGAGAAGGGGAAGGGAAAGGTGCATACCAATGAGTGAAGGGAAATATCATAACTGACAACGAAGCTTCTAGATAAATGGGTGTAGCAAATTATGACAGACAGGCTGCAGGGGCAGGATTTTGGAGGATGGACAGGGAAGGATCTGGAATTATCATAACTGCCACAGAGAAAAGGCGGGAAGACAGGTGGTAAACAACTTTAGGGAGAGACTAAACATATAATCTTCAAAACCCCACTGCCACAGCAGTATTCATGTGTTTACCTCTGATTGCAATGATAACCTTGATTTTTGGTCACTACAACGGTGTTAGGTTGCCTCCTTCTTTGTTCCAGGAGTAGCAGCCCGAAAGGCACTGAGATTGTTAAATAGACTAGGCTGCTGGTTAGTTTGACAAACTAATGCTACTTCGCCTGCTTTAACAGAATTGTTAACTGATATTGATTCAATTAGACATTCTACATTGCAGAATTGAGCCACTATTGATTTTTTGCTTTTAGCACACAGACATGGATGTGAAGATTTTGATGGAATGTTTTATCAACCTTTCTGATCCTTCACAATCTATTTGTGCAAGTATTAAAGCTTTACAAGATAATGTAGCCAAATTAAAACTAGAAGATGGAACTGATTGGTTTAACAGCCTTTTTAGAAATGGAAAGATTACTGTCTGGTTCAAATACTTAATTAAGATGGGAATGTTTTTATTTGGGATGCTATTAGTTATAGTGATATGCCTGCCTTGCTTGATTCAATGTATTCAGAGATGGATTCATAAATCAATAAAGCAAATAATAATTGTTGAACAGAAAGGAGGAGATGTGGAAGATCAGACAGCTACAGAAGCTTAGCTGGGTAGCACCGCAGATGTCCTGGCCCTCGTACAGTGGAAGCCATGGGAGAGTGTGGCGGGTCTAGCGCTGGCCAAATGCCAGTGCACCCACTAGAATATGCTTATTTCCTGCTGTGGGATAGGATTAGGAGGAAGGCAAAGCAGGCTCAAAACTTCAAAAGGGTATAAAGAAAACTTTATTAACAGTAACTAAAAGAAAGGATAATAAGAATCAGAATAAAACCTTTAGAACACTTCTCCTCCCCCCACAGTGTTTTCTTTCTGTCCTGGATTGGTTATATGATGCTTGCATCCCCAGTCATCTGTTCTGTTTATGCTGGATAATAACTTTTACACCTTTAAGACTTGTTCCGAGAGCGAAGAGGGGAAGAGAAGAAGAGCAGAGTTTGTTATCAAAAACTGCATCCTGCTCCTGGACTGTGTTGTCTGCGGACAGACAGACAGTGAGACAGAGGTCTCCTTTGTTTTTAGTTAGTTTTTAGCTAGCCGAGGCAGAGAAGTTCCCTGGACTGTGGGTTTTCTTTTTCTTTAGACCTGTTTAAACCTGCTCTGGACTGAACATCCAGAAGAGCACTGGGAACTCGCACCTGTGGCCCACCGGGCCGGGCCAGGGCCGCGGCATTTCCAGCACCAGAGGGACTGATAAGAGAGTGAGTGAGATGAGCTACAGTCCACGAAGGGGACTTTCTGAGTTTGTCATCTCTTTTGGAGCAGCAAGAGGTTATATTGTTTAATATTGCTCATTTTTTGTGCTGGTGAATGCTTTGCCTGTTAAATAAACAGTTTTTCCCACTTTTCTCCAAGGAAATCTTTTTCCCAAACTAGTTGGGGGAGAGGCCACTTGAATTTGTTTTTCTAGCAAGATATCCCTTTAAGGAAGACCTTGTGAAGTGGACTACTGCAGATGAAGGTATCCAGTACTTGAGAGAAATAGCAGTGCTGGAAATTGTCTATAGTGATCTAAAGAATGACAGTGTCTCCAAAGATCCAGCGGATGTCCCTTGTACACTCACCATATGAACAAAGGTGGCTCAAGGTGCCCCTGCATCATATTCCAGCAGTTTGGTAGCACTGTATTATCCACAAATGGATACACCAACTGGAGAGATGGCATCCTCCTGGCTCCAAAATGTAGAAGAATCTCTGTGTAGTCCCTCATCCCTACAAGCCAGTACCCCAGCTTTTAGGGGCATTAGTGAGTTTTCAATGTTTGCCTTCCAGAGGAACTGTCATGTGTGCTGAAGCCCTGCTTCCCAGGAAGTGTCTGAATATCACTGCTGACAGGAATTTGAGACTTTTTTTTCCTCTATAGCTCATGCACCTGGAGATGTCTGCTTATTTCTTTCTTTAACTGTAATAAAACTGCCTTATCTCACCCTGCTGGTTGTTCTCCATCTTATTCTCTCCCCCATCCCAGTGGGAAAGGGAGTGATCAAGTGACTTAATCGGCACTTGGCACCCAGCCAGGGTCAACCCGCTACAGTCATTTTGATCCCACTGAATGGTAGCACAATTGTCTGGTCTATCAACTACTCCCACTTTTATATCATCTGCAAACTTGTTGAGGTTGCATTCTGTCCCATTGTCCAAGTCACTGATAAAGATCCTGTGGGGCTTTCAATTGCTCTGAATTGCTGCATTTGTTCTGCTGTTGACTGTCTTATAGCCGGGGTGTTCTGGGATGACTTTATGATGCTTGTATCCTCAATTGTCTGTTCTGTTTATGCTGGATACTAAGTTCTGCACCTTTAAGACTGGTTCTGAGAGCAAATGGGGGGGAATAGAAGCGGGCAGTTTGTTTTCAGAAACTGCACTCACTCCTCTGCATTCCTTCTCCTGGACTGTGTTGTCTGCAGCACAGACAGGGAGAGACCTCTCCTTTGCTTTTAGTTAGTTTTTTTTTTTGCTAGCTGAAGCAGAGAAGTTCCCCAGACTGCAGTGGTTTTTCTTTTTCTTGGAATTTGGAACTGTTCAAACATGCTCTGGACTGAAAACCCAGAAAAACACAGGGAGCTCACACCTGTGGCCTACTGGGGCCTGGGATGCTGCATTCCAGAACTGGAGGGACTGATAAGAGACTGAGTGAGCCGAGCTACACTCCACGACAAGGACTTGCTGAATTTGCCATCTCTTCAGAACAGCAAAGGTTTTATTGTTTAATATTATTCTTTTTTTTTCTTTTTTTTTTTTTTTAATGCTTGTGAATATTTTGCTTGTTAAATAAACAGGTTTTTTCCACTTTTCTCCAAGAAAATCTTTTCCCAAACCAGTTGGGGGAGGGGCCGCTTGAATTTGCTTTTCTAGAGGGACTCCAATTGGATGTTTCCACCCAAAATTTGCCCTAAACCAGGACAAGGGGAAACTTGCCTTCTACATTAGATGCCAAAATTATATGATGCAAACACTGCCCACAAAGTTCATGAAAGATGATGGAATGGGGTAAAACACCCCTTTGTTCATCAGGCAGGAAATACTGTATGGCAGAGACGTCCACAGAGCCATGAAGACTTGGGGACCCACATCTTCCTGCTTCTCTGAAGGACTCGGGCTTCTCAGCACCAACATGTTTTGAAACAGCCTAGGCTTACAGGCTACAATGGGACAGATTCAAAATATTAACTTTGAGCCTTTATTCTGAGGCACTAATATCACTTCTGTACTTAATCCTCTGTTTGTTCCCTTGGCCTTTCAGCAAGGCCTGCTAAAAAGGGGGTCAGCTGAGGAGAGGAATAAAGCCTTACCACAAACTTTGTGAGAGAACATTAGGTGGTGTGTCACAACTGAGAAATGCATTTGCACATTACATGAAATAAAATATGCACTAGGAGTTGAGGCTTTTTTATAAGTACTCAAAAGCTAGCAGCTGTGGATACACATACCATGTAATTCAGGCTTGGATACTCCATATGGCCAGCAACATCCTGCTGATCACAGCCTAGAGCCCTCTATTCACAGAGAGGCTTTTCCAACATCTCCCTATGACACAAGGTCAATAGTGTTGCCAGATGAAAAATCATCTGCACCTGGTGAGCTAACACAATGCTTATTCTTCAAAAACCACTGGCCTATGGAACTGCACAATGCCAATTCTGTAAGAAGGACAACTGGAAAGCAACCAGCCCTGTTGTGCCAACTTTTACCAGTTCACCGAGCGGTCAGGTATGACTTTGGGATTGCTGACCACCAGGGACCACCAAAGAGACCCCCAAGACAGAAGAATGCATGCATTAAGAGGGAACATATGTTAATGATTTTGGGGAAATGATTATCATATGTATGTTAATTTTGGGAAAATCAATGAAATGTATGTGAAATATGGCATATAAACAGGAACTTTTCTGTATTCAGCATGCACAGCATTTTGGATGAAATATCCCCTTGTTCATCCAGCTGAATAAAGATTGTCTACTTTTTAATACTATATGAGTGTCAAGGATTTTTTTTTATTATTTTTACCAATTTTTACTAACAATTTTGGTGACCCTGGTGGAACATACTCCTGAATTTCAAGGGATCCCACAGATCCTTTCAAGGTGGAATGGGGATTTGCCTCCTCAGGGCTGTCAGTACCCATATGGCAGCGAGGTCCTGAGGGTCCGACGAGGCCTGTTGGTTTTTATTCCCGTGGTTTCAAAGATGCTGAGAAAAGATACACTACCTGGGAAAAAGGATTGTTTGTGGTTAGCTTAGCTCTCATAGAAGTGGAAAAAATTGCACGACAACAACCAATTGTCTTGAAAGGCCCTTTCAAAGTTTTTAAGATAGCCACTACTGGGACCCCCCCACCTGATGGGGTGGCCCAGAGGGCCTCAGTTAGAAAATGGTATGCTCAGATTGAACATTACTGTAACATCTTCTCGATAACAGAAGGAGCTGTAAAAAATTTAGCGATATAAGAAACTGAGAGCTTGGGTAGCAGCCATGACAAACCTGCCTCTAATTAAAGTAGCCCCTCCTTTCTCCCCTGAACAATCATCAAATTCTTGGTTCACTGATGCCTCTGCTAAACGAGAGGGAAAGGTGTGGAGATACAGGGCAGAAGCCCTCCACATTTCCTCTAGTGAACGCATTATTACTGAGGGAGAAGGCAGTGCTCAGGTTGGAGAGCTGATAGCTGTTTGGAGTGTTTTCCAGTATGAGGAACAGAATACCTCTCCTATTTGTATCTACACTGACTCCTATGCTGTGTATAAAGGATGTACTGAGTGGCTTCCTTTTTGGCAGCAAAATTATTGTGAAGTTAACAGAATTCCAGTATGGCAAAAGGAAAAGTGGCAAGAAATTTTAAATATCGCAAATTAAGGGAATTTTGCCATGGGGTGGGTAGCCTCTCACCAGACAGATGGAAACCCAGCAGGAGAGTGGAACAATACAGTTGATGAGTTAGCAAGACTAAGTCCCCTGAAAAAGGAACAAATTACAGTGGACTGGGAGCACCTATTAGAATGGCTGCATGTAAAAAGACAGCACACAGGTGCAAAAGATTTGTACAAAGAAGCTCTTGCCCAGGGTTGGCCTGTCACCACGGAAATGTGCAAAACATGCATATCAGCCTGCGAGCAATGTTGCAGATGACTAGAAAGACATCCTTTGGAAGAAGATCCTCTGCACTTAAGAAAGG
This sequence comes from Agelaius phoeniceus, assembly GCF_051311805.1. NCBI lineage: Eukaryota > Metazoa > Chordata > Aves > Passeriformes > Icteridae > Agelaius > Agelaius phoeniceus. The sequence continues at coordinate 19,097,604 of NC_135301.1, forward strand.
GTAAAGGCTTATGGGATGCATGGCAGATAGATTATATCGGTCCCTTTAGGAGTTCAGGTAGTAAACACTTTGTGCTGGTAGGAGTGGAGATTATATCTGGGTTAGTCCAAGCCAAAGCTTTTAAAAGAGTTACAGGAGATAATACTGTTAAAGCATTGCAGGGGTGGTTTGGAACTTCCCAAAACCACAGGAAATTCAATCTGATAACGGGTCCTGTCGGGTTCAGCTGTCTGTCTCTGCCCCGACACGGGTAGAGTGGTTCTTGGGTGGCACGCGATTCAAAGGACGAGTCTGGACTCTTCAGCTTTTCGATCTTCAGGTTGTTTATTATTTCTTATCTACAAAATTTTCTGTCTGCCCAACAGAGGTCTGATCTGCAAGCAGTCACAGGCACTCTCTGACCACCCACGGGGCGGTCATGTCCTTTTATACTAAAGTCTACGTACACAATATTTACCTTTATTTCCCAATGCTTTTCACCCATGTTAGCAAGTGCACCTTCACCAGAAACCAATCCCCAAGTGCCAACATCATCACAGGAGATGGAGGACAAGAAGAAGAAAGAAGAAGGACGAGACACGCCCTGATCCCTCCATCTTGTCTCCATAACCCCCCTGTACCAAAAACCTTAAAGTCTATATCTCACCCTCTAAATGTGTCTCTTTTACACCTTTTACTCTAAAGTGATTCTCTTGTCCTCAAACTCTTGTTACTTCTGTGGATGGATCAAAATCAAGCCACCAAACACTCTTGGCAACATTCCAGGATTTTCGAGACCCCCAAGGGTTCTCCTGGCATCTCTGGACATCGGGAACGATGTGCTGAGATCCCACAGGGTCCCACTTCACTGCTAGAGGTGTACAGCATTGGGCAAAAAGTGAAGGAATAAAATTGACTTTTCACACCCCTTACTAGCCCCAAGCTAACAGGATTTTAGAAAGAACTAATGGTCTCCTGAAACGACTCCTTAAACCACAGGGGGGAAGTTGGGATCTTCGGCTAAGGGAAGCTGTAAAAGGTGTAAATGATAGATGGGGGGTAAACAGTTGTCCCAAAATCACTGCTTTCTTTCCAAAAGCCCTAAGCATCATCCCCACACTACAGGGACCAAATGATCCTAATAATCCAGCACATTACCCTGGAAAACCTGTTCTGGTGGACCTCCCTACTGTATGGAGAAGTACCACTTGTGCTAAAAACTCCTCTGAATAAATATGCATGGGTAGCCTCTGATGCTCTGGGGAAAGAGCATTGGATAAACACATGCTGGATAATTCCATCATTTTAATTTCCTGCTTCTTGGTGGCAGACTCTGTTGTGTTTACTTTTTCACAGAAGAACTCCGAGGGACATGAAGACCTGATAAACAGTGCTAACACTAGTGATACTTCTTTGCATCCTACCAACACCATGGCCAAAACTTGGCTGAGTGGCTGTGGTCTGAAGCAACCATCAGGTAGACCAGTGCTCTGGGACTCTACCCCAGAGATCATCGCCCAAGCCTAGCCACCATAGTACTGCACGACTCTGAAGTATACTGCCCAAGTGACGGGTTGGGACCAAAAAGATTGGGCTAGAGTGTCAACTAGAACAATTGGTGGAGAAATTAAGGTAGGATGCAGAAAAGTAGAAAGATCCCCTTACGAGAAAGTTTTCACCATTGCAATCGCTGGAAGTTGTCCAGAACCAGATATAACAAGCAATTTGCGCCCCAACATCACGGTGAAACTTTGCCCTACAACAGTGTGGATGTGTAACAAACAAACCCCCCCTCATACTTTGTTGTCGTCAGAAAAAATATCAGTAACTATTCCTTGGACCCCAATACCAACAACGTTGAAATCAAGAAGCTTTGTAGAAATGAACCCACTGACTGCTGGTATAACTTTACTTTAACTAAACCAACCTATGTAACTAGCAAAATGGCCCGGCAGATCAGTCAGGTCTGAAAGGTTTAACTTATAGATTCAAAATAAATGCTGTGGCAAAACCCATACTAACTGCAGTAATTACATACCTTGGTGTAAGCACCTCCTAGTGTTGGATGACAAAAATAATGTTTTTCCTCCCTTTATGGTAACACAAGGTGATAATGTTACAATAACATGTAAATTAATTGCTGAATCCCTCATCGAACCTATACACAGTTACAGCACTGAAGCTCATGGTTGTGTTTTATTTTGTGAAATCCACAATCAGAATTATTGGTTAAACCTGACGGATGTACAGCTTTTCCATAAAATCATGTGTGTTAAAAACAATACTAAATACTGGGGAGAACTTGATGTTAATATTGTAACACCTACCACCTAACCAGCGGTTATGCTAAGCCCCAGAATTTTTGAAATTGGACCATATATAATCAGAAAAACTGGCCAACAACAAATATTGTTTAATCCGGCATGGTCTCTTAAACAAGTCAAATTGTTAATGCAAAACAATGTCTCAGAAGTTCAGCCAGCTTGTTCATCTTTTCTGCAAATTTCTTTTGAAGGGCAGACAACCTGGTTGCGAAAGTGGAATCCTTCTAAGAAATGAACGACAAAAGACATAACCAGTGTCATGGGAACAGGATTAGGAATTTTGAATAGTATTAATTCAGAAGTACTAATGAATAAATTGGCTATCACAACTGGGGATTTAACCAAATTACAACAACCACTGCAGTCATCCTTATCAGCCTTGGGAACCCAACAGTGGTTGTTGTCAAACATATTACCAAATTCGGAAAAGGTAAATGCAAATGACCACAAATTGATAATTGAAGCACTCGGTGCTTCACAAAATAATATCTCTTTGGCTCTTAGTTGCATCCAAGCTCAATTGTGGATGCAGTCAGTTGCTGCCTCAATTATAAGAGAAGGTGAAGAAGGCACTTTTCCTACTGAAATTCGGAAAATAATGTGGGACAGTGCCACTAATTTTGAAAAGGATTTTCAATCCTGGTGGAACTTAGTGAATTTTACCTATGATCCCAGCACAAACACAGCCACAGCCTTTGTACTAACTATACGTAATGCTTCAGTGCATTCAATTTTCCCTATTATTGCATTCGGGCTGAATCATGATGGAGCTATTCTCTATCCTTTCGAGCATAGGGAATGGGCCCATCAAATTGATGAGAAGTGGCAAACTGTTAATTTAGAAACTTGCATTGTCCGGGAACAACAAAGGTTTATCTGTGAAAGTAATACGATTAGAGCTCAAGATATTTGTTTGGACACAGAACAAAATGTCTGTAACTTTGAAATACATCCAAACAAAATTCCTGAAACAGTACTGGTGTATATAGGCAATGGATGTGCATGCTTAAGAACTGCTTGTGATAGTGTACTTATAGAAAATTTAGTAGTGAATACTAAAAATCATTCAAATTTTTGTGTTTGTAACTTTACTAAAATCACAGGAAGTGATTTTTCTTATGAAGCCCCAGTTACTTCTTATCACCTTTTACAGTCCAATTACACGCTGATCCACCATCTATTGCCTACCCCCATTGGGATGAACTTCACTCTGGTAAAGCAATTGTTGCTTCATCAAGATCTAATTGAAATTTTGGAAAAGGTCAAGAAAAACGGACAGAAAACCTTAGTAACTGTCCATCACAATGTGAAAGAAATACATAGTGTTCTAGAAAGAGTAAAGGAAGATGCCGTACACAGGTGGTGGGATACTCATTTTGGGTGGTCACCTACTGCTACAGGTGTTCTGAACAAACTGTGTCATCCCATTACTGTTCTCTTGATTTTGGTTTTGATTGGTTTTGTTTTATCGGCAATCCTATACATCGTGAACTGGAAAATAATGAAGTAAGTGGTTAACACAATTGACATTTATAATGAATGCACACAATTTAGTCAATATCCCATTTGCTGTAGACACCCCCAAGGTTATTGACACAAGGCAAACTACATGAGCATTAAAATAAGAAATTGGCCCTTGTGATTAGATTTTGATTGTGTTGCATTTTTTAATTGAAATTGATTATTCCTTTTTAATAAGAAATTTAATGTATGTTATAATTGAAATTTGATTATTTGTTTTGTTTTTCCTTATGCCTTTTGATTTGCCAAAGCAAACAAACTCCACAACTTTTGTGAAAGTTGTAAAGCTGGTATGTTTATTACAGCCCTGGACGCATGTGGGAATTGTTCTTAAATGACATGCGTACCTCTAGGATCTCCAGATCCTTTTTTATCTCTTTCTCAAATACATATGCATGCAATTTCACAATAGGTTCATACATATTATTCTACTGATTTCACGTGACACTTGCCACTAATTTTTCTTTATCAGAAAGAATTCCTGGGTGTCTCTGTCTGTTTCAGAGTTCAAGGCCCCCCCCCAGTCTCTGTCCTTCGGCTGAAGCAGTTTCTTCAAGCATAGGCTTTTTGCGAGAACAGGCAGTCAGACTAAGCAGCTATGTTTGCAAGCTACAGACTTAATTCAAAGATGTACATTTCACCTAAATCAAAATGGATTTCTGCTCTGGAAAATTTCCACTCTGTCTCATTCCCTCCTTTCCTAAAAGGAATAAGTAAATTTTTTTACTTAATGCAAATTCCTATGACAATAAGTGTGCCTTAATGCTTTACCCTGTACATTTGATAAGGACGTTTCTTAAGCATACACAACTTTTACTAGTATATACAAGCATAGTTTTTTGATTAGTGCCTGGATGAATTTTGAAGTGGCAAATACTTTGTTTAGTGTTAAGACACACATTTTGAGCATTAATAGTATTGCTTCTTAGTTGTTTCTTAGTAACACAAGATTTTAAGTTTACTGTTTGCTACTTTTCATTCACATTTCGTGCCTACACCTTATGTTCTGAAGGGTAGAGCACCATTTCTTCATTATTTAATCTTAGTGCAATGACAGGGTGGATAACGTAAACAGTGGCATTACATATAGTAAGTACAAAGGCAGTGGCCACATTAGAAGCAGGATCATAGGTTAAATTTACTATAGTCTACTAGGATTGAAACTTTCTTTTAAAGTTAACTTTCTTTTAAAATTAGTTGCATTATCCTAGATAACCTTCTGAATTTCAGCTGGAAAATTACCTTCAACCCCTTCCTGTATGATTGAAGCTGCTGTTGCCTGCATCCATAACTGTTCATTATTTTGAACTGTACTAAGCGCTTCTACTTTTAGCTTGTGGTCTTGGTCTCTGGTATTTTTTACTTTGGCAGTACTTTTGAAATCTGCCATTGGCTGGTTCTTAATGCCAATAGAGATGACTGTAAAGGCTATTTCAATTTTGCTAGGCCACCTGCTGCAGTGGCCAGCTTTCTCATAGATCTAGTATACTGATTAAAACTTGGGACTAAGGCCATTCAGCATTGTTTTGGATAGAGGTACTCCAGGACTTCAATTATAATTATACACAAAACAATTTTATAAATAAAATTACAAACTAGCCCCAGCCGCAATAAATTCATTTTGCTTGAGTAAGTTTTAGTCTCAGTTTATTGTCTCTTGGTGTCACTCTCCAAGGGGCTTCTGGGGCCTTCTTTACTCGAGAGTGGTGGATCTAGGCATTTTGCTTCTTGATTTTGATTGTGGTGAAGGTGGTGAGAAGCACCTGGAATGGTCTTTCCTACTGTGGTTCCAAAGTCTTTTCTGTAAGAGACTTAATATATACATAATCCCCAGGCTGTATGTTATGTACTGGTCTATCTAGCGCCTTGTTCTGAGTTTCAGCCACGTGTTTCACAATTTCTTTGAGCTGTTTGCTTAAAGCCACCATGTAGGTGGCCAATGTTACCTCCCCAATGTGGGTGGACATTCTCTTTTGTATTCTATATGGTCTTCTATAAAGCATTTCAAAGGGACTCAGCTTTTCTTTAGCTCTAGGTTTAGTTTGAATTCGCAACAGTGCCAGTGGAAGAGCTTGGGGCCAGGCTAGGTTAACTTCTTGTCCCAGTCTTACAATCTACTGCTTAATCAAATGATTCATTTTCTCCACCTGGCTGCTCGATTGGGGGTGGTATGGAGTGTGAAGTTCCTAATCTATGCTCAGGTGGCTACTAATCTGTTCCACTATTTTGGAAATGAAATGTGATCTTCTATCTGAGGATATTGTGGCTGGAACTCCGAAGCGTGGTATTATTTCTTGTAATAATACCCTGGTTACCTTTCAAGCCTTGACAGTTCTGGTGGGGAATGGTTCTGGCCACCTTGAAAATGTATCTGTCAGTACTAATAAATACCGATACCTCCCTTTTCTTGGGAGTTCTGAAAAGTTAATTTGCCACTACTCTCCAGGCCCATGGCCCTTCCTAATCTGACTTAGTTTTGTTCTGGGAGTATTCTTGGGGTTAGTCTGGAGGCAAGGATCACACTGTCGGTTTGCCTGAGTAATAGTGGCATATAAATTCCTGGCAAAGATTCTTTCAATCAGATATGTGTTCTAGAAAGCCTGTGGAAACTACTACTTAAAAGTCAACACTTCATTTTGATGCACTTTGTAACACTGGTAGCCTTGGTCATTCTGGGAAAGGAGCCACACTTTATAAAAGCTTTTAAGTAGTTAAGCTCCAGTGTGTTTTTTGGTGCTCCACCTTTATTAGTGACTACACAAATGGGAAGGGATTACCAGCTCCCTTTCAGTGGTAGCCCACTCCTCTTGGTTCTATGTCTCCTTTGATTATTATATTTTGCCTTACTTTCAAGGGAAATCTGTCTCTAATTACCTCACCTTTTTCTGCTTTCTTTGCCTCCCCATCTGCCAGCTTAGTGAATATTAGACCCCGAATGTTTCCGGGAATGTCATGCCTGGCTTCGTCTAGCCCTCGCTGCTGGACCAAAGGCTGCAGCTGTGGTGTTTTCACCCCAGAGATACCTTTGGCCAGCTAGGTGCTGCAGCTGGGCACTCAGAACAAATCCAGGCAAAGTAGGAACTCAGTTTACCTCTGGTGGAAAAGGTCCAAGCGGCAGTGAAGAGAAAAGAAGCGGGTTCTGTCGTAGAGACTTAGTCCAGAGTTTTATTGCAGCATGGTAAACCTCTGAATGTGGAAACAGCTCACAGACAGACCCTGGCCGCATGGTCTCGTGTCCTTTTAAGCCCCAGGGGCAGGAGGAGGGGAGGGACAGGTGAGGGCCAACCAGGTGGGAGGAGGGGAAGGCTACCGGGATACAGACACTTGGACAGGCCAATGAGCCCAGACCTGAGGAGCATCTGCCAACCACATGATGCCCTGTTGGAATGTTAAGATTGATGGACAGCTCTTAGGCAGGAGGGCAAAAGGGGGAGGGGGAAAGGTTGGCGCACCTGAGGGGGTTGGGATAGGTGAGACAGGAAACCACTGCAACATCTTCCCCTAGTTTTGTTTAAAAATAAGAGGACTGGGTTTGTGGTGCAGAATGCTTGCCAAACCATGGTTGGTAAATCGGTTCCTCCTCTACAGGAGGTTCAGTGCTTTCCACTGAGGGTTCCATGTCATTCATTGGAGCACTAAGGGCTTCCAAATGGTAAACTTCAGGAGGGTGAGATGAGCTTGAAATCAACTTGAGAACCATGCATTTGACTAGTCCAAAAACAATGCTAACAACTACAACAACAATAACTAATACAAACAATACTAAAAACACAGTTTTCAGAATAGATCCCACCCAGCCCAAGAGTCCCCAGCCTTTGAACAGTCCACTCAGCCAGTCGTTTGATTCTCTCTTGATGTCCGAGGTCTTTTGCCAAGGTAGTCCATACGTGCTTTGGGCTGAGGGACTATCCAGGAGATCGCTGGTGGGATGATCAGGAGCAGGACAAGGAGCAGGCTTGGTCTCATGGCTTCTTGAGGCTACACACGAACCGTGGGATCTAAACTGGTACAAGGAACTTAAGACAAACATATTACAAACTATTCCAGAAAGGAGGCTTAAATGGAATTTCCTCCAGAGAACGCGTGCGGCGTTTCCTTCTCCAGGCAGCATTGGCAACCTGGGGCGCTTCTGTCAATTTCTCTGAGACCTTGGGAACATAGGGCCTTACCCATTTGGAAGGAACCCACTTTAACCCAGAGGGGGTGGACACACAGGCGTATCCACGTCCCCAAGTAACCAATTTGTAAGGTCCCACTGTTTTTCAAGTCTCAGGGTCCTTTACTAAAACCGGAGGCTTTTCTCTCAACATCGTATGACTGCTTCCCCCAAAGTGGCATAGGATGGGCGGGTTCAGGCTGTCAAAGGAACAATTCAGAAAATTTATTGTGAACAGCGCCCTGGACAACCGGATGTAGGGGGGGGTTCCACCTTCAGAACCTGTTGCTGCTGGTCCAGGACTCTTTTAATATTGCAGTAGTCCTTTCTACAATGGCTTGACCTGTAGGGGAGTAGGGGATGCCAGTTTTGTGCTCTACTCCCCATTGCTGCAGGAAGCTCCTGAACTACTTGGATTTGTAAGCAGGCCCATTATCAGTTTTCAACTCCTTGGGGATGCCCATGAAAGAAAAAGCCTGTAAGAGGTGCTTAATGGCATCATTAGATGACTCTCCTGTGTGGGCAGAAGCATAGACTGCTCCAGAAAAGGTATCTACACTAACATGAACATATTTCTGCCGTCCAAATGACTGTATGTGTGTAACATCTGTTTGCCACAGTTCACAACTGTTCAACCCCCTAGGGTTTGCTCCTTCACTCATCGTAGGGAGTGCATGTTGTTGGCAATTTGGGCATGTGTCCACAATCGCCTTGGCCTGTTCTCGAGTGATGTGAAACCGACGAACTAGGCCAGGTGCATTTTGGTGGAAAAGCTGGTGGCTGATTTTTGCCTGTTCAAAAACATTTGGGAGAGTGGCCATCACTGCAGGTGCAGCAAGAGCATCTGCCCTTCTGTTGCCTTCAGCGATAAACCCTGGCAAGTCGGTGTGTGACCTGACGTGCATCACATAAAATGGTTGCTCTCGGTGAGTGACTAACTTTACAAGTTTTGAGAGCAATTCGAAAAGTGCGATGTTAGACACTTCTTGCAGTATTGCTTGATCTGCCCTGGACACTACTCCTGCCACATATGCAGAGTCTGTAATCAGATTGAATGGTTCTGAGAACCTTTCAAAAGCCCTAACAACAGCAGCCAATTCAGCAACCTGAGGTGAACCTTCCACCTCAGCAATGTCCGTCTCCCACTGCTGGGTTTGAGGATCCTTCCAAGTCATAACAGACTTGTGGTACCTCCCGGACACATCTGTAAAGACAGTCAGAGCCTTTTTTAAAGGTCTCCTACTCAGAGCACTTCTCAATTTCAGAATAAATTGAACATCTTGTTGGAACTTTTTGTGGGCAGGCCGGTGGACAGAAATTTGTCCTGAGTAGGAATCCAGAGCAAACTGCAACACTTCATTTTCTCGAAACAATTGTTCCAATATTTGCATAGAATTTTGACCCGATTTTAACTCAATTGGAATGTGAATGCACCTAAAGTCACATCCTGCTAACTCCCTGATCTGGGTCCTTGCTTTCTGGATCAGTTCTGCTACCAGCTCCTGAGGCTTTGTCATTCTCTTGGACCTTTTGTGACTGAGGAAAACCCATTCTATGATCAAGAGAGGGTCCCTCTTGTCTTGGCCCTTTTTAGGTGTGCCCTTTGCCTTAGGAGTTTGTTTTTCCTCCCACTGGAAAATGATTCCATGGAGGTGTGGAAACTTACCTAAGATGATAAATTTGAATGGCAGGTCAGGCCGGCATCGGTGGGCCTGTGTTGTGGACATTGCAATCTGAACCTTTACTAGAGCTTTCCGTGCCTCTGGGGTAATAGACCTAGGAGCACCTGGGTCCTCTCCCCCTTTCAATAAATTGAAAAGAGGGGCAAGGTCTTCGTTAGTCAGACCGAGCCATGGCCTTACCCAATTCAAAGACCCACACAACTTGTGGACATCCGCAAGGGTCTTGATCCTTGGATTGATTTCTAGTTTTTGAGGAACAATGGTCCTATTTCCAATTTCTAGGCCGAAATATTTCCAAGGTGGCATCTTTTGAATTTTCTTTTCCTGGAGCTCGAACCCTGCAACAATCAATGCATCGATCGTTAGGTCAAGCCCATGTGTGAGTAAAACATCATTGGGGGCACACACAAGGATATCATCCATATAATGATAGATGATGGCCTTGTCTGCAGCTGCACGCACTGGGGAAAGCAGGGAAGAGACATACCACTGGCAGATCGCTGGCGAGACCTTAAGGCCCTGAGGGAGAGCTGTCCAATGGTACCTTTTCATAGGGGCTTCCATGTTGATAGTGGGGACCGAGAATGCGAAACGTGGTGCATCATCAGGGTGGAGGGGAATATTGAAAAAACAATCTTTTATATCAATAACAGCTAATTTCCAATCCTGGGGAAGCATTGTTGGGGATGGCATACCCGGTTGGGGAGAGCCCATATCTTCAATGACATTATTAATTTGTCGGAGGTCGTGGAGGAGCCGCCATCTCTTTTTGTCAGCTTTCTGAATGACAAACACTGGAGAGTTCCACGGGGACGTGGTCTCCACAATGTGACCCTTTTTCAGTTGCTCTTCCACTAGCTCCTCAAGCGCCTTTATTTTTTGTTTGCTGAGCGGCCACTGTTTCACCTCAACTGATTTGTCTGTTTTCCTCTTCAATTTTTGGGTGGGGCGCTGTTGTTCAATGACTGCTGTACAAAAATCCTGTGGAGAGTCTGGAATATCAATTGTGACACCCCACTGGGCCATCAAATCTCTCCCTAACAAAGGTTCCGAATAATCTAACACAAATGAACGGATATTTGCCAGTTGTCCGTTTGGTCCCTCGATTTGGATGATGCTTTTGGATTGTCTTGCCAATTGCAGGCCTCCTACGCCTTGAACATGACCGGCAACGTTTTGCAAAGGCCAATGTGCTGGCCAGTCTTGTACTGGGATCACTGTGCAGTCTGCACCCGTGTCTACAAGCATCTCAATGCGTTTTGACTCCCCACCCCCACTGACATTGCACCATAATTTGGGTTTGTCTCTCCTAAAAACTTGGACCCAGGCAACTGTGGGCCCTTGTTTTTCGGTGCCTTCAGGCAAAAACGGCACAGGGATAGCTTGTGCAACAATTTGTCCTATGGGAAGAAACAGGGGTGGGTGGAAACAGTGCAGCCCGAGAACGAATTGCTCAGGATCTGATGTTGTCATTCCTGAAGCAATTTCAATCTCATGTGGTGTGTGTTTGGTATCCCCAATGATGATGTACTTACAATGAATTCGGTGCCAGGTACCCTTCTGTTCTGGGTTGACAGAGACAAAATGCCCATCCGTGTCTTTCAGGTGGAGTGATTGAGTCAGCTGCAACCTGAAAGGCTCATTGACAGAAGACGTGGTTAACATAGGTTCACTTAAATTATAACAAAGGTTATTTTTTTGCATTTTTAACAGTGGACCAGCAGACGTGGTCTTTGAAGCATCAGCTTCACTTACAGAAACAGTAACATTACCACGCGCTTGGTTTGTTTTGCTTCCCTTATTCCCTTGGCCTGCTCTTTTTATGTCTGCACACCTGGCAGGCCAGCGCTCCCCTTTCAGTTTTTTTGTTGTTGTTGACCCCCTGGGAGTGCTTGTAATTTTCCTCCTGTGCCATTTCTAAATTCATCAAATTGCTTTTTCAGGGGGCACTGGTTACTCCAATGCCCAAGGTTATTGCAAAGCAGGCATGGCTTTGTGGGGTCAACCATTGGTGGTCGTCGCTGCTGCCCCGGGCGCTGCTGTGCTGAGGGAACAGGCGCAGGGCTGGCAACGGCGACACGCTGAGGTGGTCTTGACAGCAGCCTTGGTCTGGTGTCTTCAGCAACACTCATCAGAGGCACTTTCCTGCTACAGACTAGAAGCATATCTTTTAGTGTAGGGGGAGGTTCTAGAGGGAGACTCAAAATTGCTGCTCGACACTGTTCATTTGCATTTGTAAATGCCATTTCTTCTAAAACTTCTTCCCTTGCATTCTCTTTTTTAACTTGAATTTCAATGGCTCTAGTTAACCTTTCGACAAATTTCAGAAAAGGCTCGGATGGTAGCTGCTTAATCATACTGTAGGGCTCAAAAGGCCCCTCAGGTTGGAGGGAAAAGAATGCTTTTTCAGCTGCTTCCTTTACTTTCTCGAGTGTTTCTACAGGAATTACAGTAGCTTGGATTGAGGGTGAAGACTACTGACCTTCACCGAAGAGATGCTCAATGGTAATTGGCATGACATTAGCATCTTTTGCTGTGTTTGGATCAGACTGCAAGCCTGGGAGAGCTGCCTTTAACAGTTGTTTCCATGCTAATTCCCATAATTTGAATTCTGTAGAGGTCATGAGGCATGAGCAAAGCTGTTTTAAATCATGCGGGACTACTACAGTCCTACTCAATTCAGAATTTAAAAGGCCACGGAAATATGGACTGTGTGGGCCATACTCCCGGTGAGATTTACAGACCTCTTTAATCAATTGTCGTCCAAAAGAGCTCCAATTAGCAGTTGGGGCTGCTCCTCCTTGTGCTGCAGGCTGATATGAAACTGGAGCGAACGACAGGGTGGGACCCTGTATTGGGTCTGCAGCTTCCTGCCCTGTATCATTTGAATTGGAATTATTGAGATAACAAATACAGGTTTGGGGACATGCAGTGGGCGTGACCCCACCATGGGAACCTGGGGAGGGGGCGGGGATGCAATGGGAACAGGGGGCGGGGACAGGGGGCTGGAAAGGGGCGGGAATATAGTGGGAAAAGGGGGTGGGGACACCTGGTGACATCACATCGGCAAATGCCCCCTGGGAGGAGTAGAGGTGTGGAGCTGAGTGTACAGCAGGTAAGGGAGGGGGAGGGAAGGTGTCACGAGGAACAGGAGGAGAGGGGGATGGGGAAGGAATTTGGGATGCTCAAGGGGATCTTGGGAAGAAGACGACCAGGTTTGGGAAGGTGCCACGTGGCATCCTCCATTTTGGGTAGCCCCTAGGGACTGGGGGCCATTTTGGGGATCACTGCTCTCCAAAAAACTAACATGTGCTCTGGGTTTCAGAGCAGGGGAAAGAGGGTTTTGGGGAGTTTTCCACGAGCCCTGGCCAGGGCCTTATGGACAAGGGATCTCGGGCATTTTAACCTGCACTGGGAGTCGACTTCCCAGCGCATGAGCAGGATTTGCTCTCTTTAAAATACCAAGTTTTGGGGTAAGAGGTTTAGGGCTGGAAGGGGGGGACACGGGGAGAGCAGAGGTACATGGCTTGATATTTGGCTTTTTCTCCAATTCCCTTTGTTTGAGTAAGGCTGTTCGAATTTGTAAGCTCCAGAACACAAATTTAGCTGAGGATGTATTCCCAAACTGTCCCAAGGTGATCAATTCATGCCCTACTTTATCCCAAAATTGAATATTGTGGGCTTCCTCAGGAGAAGTTTGTGGGAAGTGTAGAAAAAGCCACCTTATAAACTGTTTCAATTTTCCTTTAGAGAACTTTACATTTGCACTAAAATTCCAACAATATGATAATACACTCCTTTTTGTGCTGTGCTTAACTTCGAGCCCATTTTAGATGTAATTGGCACAGAATAAAGTCCCGCGGACCGAATACAAAACCAAAATCAGCTACCGATTTCTAAAAAGACCACAGTTAAAAAGTGATAATGATCAGATGAAAGCTTTCACAATGCAGCTGTATATACTGCTTTTAAAATTGTCGCGGCAGCAGCAGCAGGGAATGGGGACCCGCCCTGCCGCGTGAAGAGACAGACAAAGCCTCCCCTGCCCGAGAATGCAGCCCCCCCGCACCACGCGGAAGCTGAAACCAGGGCCGCCCCGCGCCGCGTTAGAGAGCCCCCCCCTTCCCCCGCGCACTGAGAGAGAGCAGCCCCCCCGCACCGAGAGCCGAGCACGCTGCACTGTCGAGGCAGGGGGAGGGGCAGGCAGAGCTGTCCCGCTCCTCTGACTGACAGCACGAATTCTAAAAACAGCGAAAACACACCACAGAGTTAAAGCTTTACACAGGGAACCGCCTTCGCTCCGCAGGGCTGCGCAGCCTAAATACAAGAGCAAAAAAGAACAAGTCTCACAGCAGAGACGGAATTTGAGCTTCTATCCCCCCAAGGAGCAGAAATACTCACCGAAATCAAAGCTGTTGCTGGCCAGGTCAGGCAGGCTGGTCTCTTCACTTGAATAGGACCCCTTGGGCAGGAGGGGCTCCCATATTCTCCCCTGGAAAATTCGCTCACCACAAAGGAGCTGCACTTTCCAGAGGCGCAGAGCGTTCCCCGAGGCTTCTTGTGGGTTCAGTCCTAGTCTCTCTGGAGAGCTATGCAACCACAGCTCTACAGTGGACGCTAAGCTGCCTTAACGCTTTTCCAAGGTTCTGAGATTCCTTCTGGGGCTGCAGGTTCGTGCAGCCGCACGTTTGGGCGGCAATATATACAATATTGGTCCCGATGTTTCTGGGTGTGGGGTGCCTGGCCACGTCTGACCCTTGATGCTGAACCAAAGGCGGCAGCTGTGGCGTTTTACCCCAGAGATACCTTTGGCCAGCTGGATGCTGTAGCTAGGCACTCAGAACAAATCCAGGCAAAGTAGGAACTCAGTTTACCTCTGGTGGAAAAGGTTCAGGCGACGGTGAAGAGAAACAGGAGAGGATTCTATTGTAGAGTCTTAATCCAGAGTTTTATTGCAGGATGGTAGACCTCTGAAACAGCTCCCAATAGAACCCCAACCGCATGGTCTCATGTCCTTTTAAGCCCCGGGAACAGGGGGAGGGGAAGGGACAGGTGAGCCAACCAGGTGGGAGGAGGGGAAGGCTCAAGGGGTATAGACGCTTGGACAGGCCAATGAGCCCGGATCTGAGGGGCAGCTTTTGAACTTCTGCCAACCACACGATGCCCTGTTGGAATGTTAAGATTGATGGACAGCTCTTAGGCAGGAGGGCAAAAGGGGGAGGGGAAAGGTTGGCACACCTGAGGGCATCACACTGCAACATAGGGGGATACTATTTAATGGATCTAGATGAAGATGTTGAATAATTGCATATTTATAATAATAATAGAATTTATGTTGTCAACCTCTTGGAAGGGGAATAAGGCCTTAAAGTTAGCACAAGACTTTGGTAGATTACAGAATGTAAGCCCTATAACAGCTTGTTTGCCAACACCAACCTCTGCAGAAAATCCAGTTCTGTGGGGAGCTTTAGTCAGCAATTTGACAAAAGTTTGGGATCACATGTGGGAAGGAAATACTACCTATGCCAACTGGACAGGGATGAAAGGAGAATATTCCTTACAATGGACATGTAAGAACAATATTGTTGAGGACTGTAATATCTCAAAACCAGATCTGGAAATAACCTCAGGAAATATTTATCATCCAACAGATTGCACTAATACCCCTTGGGGTGGTCAAATACCAGAAATATGGAATAGCCCTCAAACAGTACAATGGGAATATATCCAGCCAGTTCAGTGGTGTCTAGACTGGGGAGTCCAGGCCTCCCAGAGGACCCCTTACAGGTCGATATAAAATATCCTGATTTAATAAGGTCAACGCGAAAGGATCCAAGCACAAAGGAAAAATGGAATTGCATTCAAATATACACTTGTATTAGTAGGAATCCTGAGGTACAGCAGCTCATGACTGTTCCAGGCTCTAAGACTGGGATGTGTTTGTAGAAATTATTTTCCCTACCTAGTCCTTCCTTTCAAACAAGTACATTAGTAAAAAAAGCAAAGTGAGGCATATGAAAGCTTGAGGGGAAGACAAGCTTCACAAGCCTCAAAGGGGGGTAAAGTTGCCAGATGAAAAATCATTTGCACCTGGTGAGCTAACACAATGATTATTCTTCAAAAACCATTGGCCTATGGAACTGCACAATGCCCATTCTGTAAGAAGGACAACTGGAAAGCAACCAGCCCTGTTGTGCCAACTTTTACCAGTTCACCGAGCGGTCAGGTATGACTTTGGGGTCGCTGACTACCAGAGACCACCAAAGAGACCCCCAAGACAGAAGAATGCATGCATTAAGTGGAGGGAACATATGTTAATGATTTTGGGGAAATGATTATCATATGTATGTTAATTTTGGGAAAATCAATGCTATGTATGCAAAATACTGTATATAAACAGGTGCCTTTCTGTATTCAGCATGCCAAATATTTTGGAGGAGATATCTCCTCGTGCATCTGGCTGAATAAAGATTGTCTGCTTTTTAATACTACATTGGTGTCAAGGTTTTTTTTTATTTTTACCGATTTTTGGTAACAATTCCAGGGAACACCCCCTCATTGGGTGCCACCAAACGTTTCCCAGACCATAGTTTGAAGTTCCCTGGAAAGCAGACTGCTGTCTTTTCCTTTTCAGACTCTTAGCTTGAACTCCTCTACATGTGAGAGGTGAATAGGCCCACTTAGGTCTGCATGCCAGGGCTATGGATATCAAGAAAGACCTCACTGGTATGATGATCAGCAGACTGCAAAACCACTAGCCATATTGGACTCTCCCAAGCCTCCAGTTCTTACAAATGTTACCTTCTTACTTCATTCTTTCCTGTCTTGTTTTCAATACATGTCCAACCCAGTTTGAAAAGCAACGTGATGAAATGCCCCAGTTCCAATCCTAAATATTTTATTCTTCTACTCTAAATTATGTTGAAGAAACTGAAGAATTGTGTCCCTCAACTTTTCAATGTCACATTTGATACCAGTAAAATCCAACATTCCTATGTATGGGGTATTTTCCTAAGCACTAGATGTTTTCAGCACTTTATAGTTCCAGGCCAAAACCCTTCTTAGCTTAAATATAGTCAATAACTTGCCTACAAAGTAAAATACTCCATTTTAAATATTACCTGTGGAGACCCTGAGAGGCATTCCTTGGGTTAGAGAGACACAAGAAGCTTTCCTCAAAAGCTGTTAAGACCCCATTGGCTCCTTCCCTTGTTCCTATGTCGCTCAGCCACTCCCTCCCTATTCCCATTGGCCCTCATCTTTGTACTGCCCAGATGCCACTGTTCAGCCCAGACCTCTTGAGACACAGAAACCTAGACTCTCCCCGTGAGTGAGCCCTTGGACCCTGAACATCTCACCGCGCGGCTGAATTAAACATCTGTGGATATTATGCAAAGGCCCTTTTTGCTTCCTTACCCTGGATTTTACTAGCAGCAATTCCGGCTGCAACAATTACTAGGTGGTAGGACAAGCATATGTTGACTTTACTATGGATTATTCTTATGTGACACTGTCTTGGGGTGATTTTATGATGGTACTTTATTCCCTAATTGTCCCAGTCTCTCTGCAAGTCCCTCAATGTCCCTGGGCCTTACCCGGGTCGGCAGAGAGTGGGGGGTGCAGCCCCACCACGGCCGACTGCAGGGAGACACTCTCTGTGCCCCGAGGGATGCTGAGGGCACTCAGGTTGGTTGCCTTCGCTGCAGCAGAGACGACCGAGACGTCGGTGGAAGAGGAAAGGGGCCGACTCCCAGCAGGGGGTATTCCAAGGTTTTATTAAGGAGTCCCGAGCGAGCTCCTATACCTCAGGGGGTCCTCCTGCCGAGAGCGCTGGGGGACGTTTGGAGCTTACATTTAAAGGGGGGAGGAAACTAACATAGATAAAATCCTACTGACCAATAGGTATCCCTGGGGGATGGGTGCTGGGGGGATAGACATACAAAACAGCGTATGGGGCAGGACTTGGGGGGTTGACCCTTGGCCCCTGGCTAATCACTCGACAACTTGGACCGAAACTTCTAGGTAGGGGGCAGGGATGTCGAGGTGACTGGCAGAGAGCCAGGGTGGGGGTTTTGGAGATCTTATCCCGGGAAAGGGATAACACAAGTAGAGGGAAGAGGAGGGGGGGGGTATAGTCTGGGATAAACCATTTGGGAAAAACATGGGGATACAAGACCAACTACTTCAAAGTATTACAAAATATAAGAACGCACTACAACATCTCCCTCTTTTCGTTTAAATAAAAAAGGAAGAGGCACCTAAACATTAAATTTCAGCTCGGAGTGCTATCAATCATCAGCAAACCAAGGCTGTTTGGTAAATTCTGCAGAGGTTTCTGTCCCTTCCTCAGAAGAGGTGGGAACAGTCACCTGATTGACCTCTAAAGGGGAAATAGCCTTCGAGATCAGTTTGGTCACAATGCTCTTGATGATCCCAAAACTGATCAAAATAACAAGAAGAACAAGCAAAACTAAAAATACAGATTTCAAAATGGATTTGACCCAGCCCGAGAGTCCCCATCCCTGAAAGAGTCCATCCATCCAGTCCGCTGTTTCTTGCTTGATGTCTTGGACCATTTGTTGCATCTTCCCGATGATTTTGTGGACATTTTCAGCTTTGGATGACAGATTCAGGCAACAGAGACCTTCAAACTCCTCACAACGATGGTTATGTAGCAAGAGGAGAAAATCAATTGCAGCCCGATTTTGTAGGGTGGCTTGCCTTGTTGTTTCATCGTCTGCCAGGAGGTCTGAAAGTGCAGCTGATGTAATATTGGCCTGTTTAGCAACCCAACACTCTAGATGTGATAATTCGCCTAGAGCTTTAGCTGCAGACACCCATGGCAAAAACACGGTGATCGCAACTCCTTTTGGTTTGGACCAATGTACAATTTCAGAATCGCAATTTGGGTCCAGATTCCTTAAATCTCTCTTTTTGCGGGCCGAATTGCGGGTGTTGGTTTTGGTTCGCCAATCCATAATTTGGGTTTTGTTGGGTGTAAACAGGCTCAGCTTTCCAATGGTGCATGGACCTCCGATTAGACGAGAGGGGATGCCTGCCCATGCCCTGTCCCCGCAAATGAGGAAAAACCCCTTAGGAAGGGCACGGGGCTTATTATCAGGGGTAGAAGGTATTCCTACTTGGGAAATTTTCTTACACCAAATTTTTGCTGTATAATTCACTTTAAACTGTTTGACTTCATGGTACAAATCTACTTGATCTTTTGGTGTAAACGTAAACTGAACACAATAGAATGCCTTGGCAGAACCAAGGAGTTCAAATTCTTGGGGTTCTTTTTCTGCTACTGCTTGTCTATCAATTAATTTTGACCAAGGGGATAACGGATTATATACTGGGGGAAGGGGAGCAGCTAATGTTGGCGGAAATTCATCATATTTAGATGGGATCCCCACAAGGCAAGTGGACATCGGGTCAGACACAGAAGAGGCTGACAGGCAAATGTGGTCTTGGTTGAGGACTCTGGCGAGGGTGGTCCACACATTTGCTTGGGGTTGTGGAACAATCCACATCTGACCTGGACGGACGGCTGTCAACATGAGCAGCAGAAGGATGGGGCTCATTCTGATGACACCAGGGCTGAGTTCAGATCAAAGGAAAACACTAAAACTGAAAATAAAAAATGTTAGGGATGAGGTCCAGGTAACAACAATTTAACTTTAAAGAGTCTGACGGCGCTTCCTCCTCCAGCAGGCACTGGCTACCTGTGTTGCAGCTTTGTCCTTTGACACCTTAGGAATGTACGGTCTCACCCACCTGGAGGGGATCCATCTCAAGCCTGAGGGAGTGGATACGCACGCATATCCCCTACCCCAGACTACGAGCTCATGGGGCCCCTCTATTTTCCAAGTTTCAGGGTCCTTTATGAGGACTGGCGGACGCACTTTTAGCTTGTGCTGACTGTTCTCGTTAAAATGTCTTACAATAGGTGGGTTAAGGTTTTCAAAGGTACAGTTCAAAAAGTTCAGTGTGAACAGCGCTTTGGACAGCTGGATTTGAGGGGTCTCTGTTTTCATCACTTCACGTTGTCGGTGAAGAACCTTTTTTAGATTCTGATGGGCTCTCTCCACCACAGCTTGGCCTGTCGGGGAATAGGGGATGCCTGTTTTGTGTTCTATTCCCCATTGCTGCAGGAAGCTCTGAAGGTCTTTGGACTTGTACGCTGGGCCATTGTCTGTTTTGATGACCTTAGGGATTCCTAATGTGGAAAAGGCTTGCATGAAATGCTTCTTTACCTCACTGGCCTTCTCCCCTGTGTGGGCAGAAGCATAGATGGCACCAGAAAAGGTATCCACGGAGACGTGGACATATTTAAATCTGCCAAATGATGGGATGTGGGTTACATCTGTCTGCCACACTTCGCAGCTCTGCAAGCCCCTAGGGTTTGCACCTGCACTTAAGGTAGGTAGTGACTGATTTTGACAAGAAGGGCAGGTGGCTACGATGGCTTGGGCTTGTTTGTGCTTCAGATGGAATTGTCGGACCAAGGCAGGTGCATTCTGATGAAAAAATTGATGACTGATCTTTGCTTGTTGGAATACCTCTGGGAGCGGGGCCATCTTGGCTGTAGCCGCAAGGGCATCAGCTTTCCGGTTACCTTCTGCAATGAACCCCGGCAGGTCTGTGTGTGACCTAACATGCATCACATAAAATGGGTGTTCTCGGCCAGAAATAATTCTTACTAACTTAGAAAGTAATTCATATAAAGGAATGTTGGAAACTTCTTGCAACACAGCATTCTCTGCCCTAGACACTACACCTGCAACATAAGCTGAATCAGTAACTACATTTAAAGGCTCAGGAAACTTCTCAAAAGCTCTGACTACAGCGGCCAACTCAGCAATTTGGGGTGATCCTTCCACCTTGGCAATATCTGCTTCCCACTGTTGAGTTTGGGGATCTTTCCAAGTTACCACTGACTTGTGAGACGCACCAGACGCATCAGTAAAAACTGTCAGTGCTTTTAGAGGTGTCCTGCTCTGAATACTTGTCAGTGATAATGAAAACTGAACATCTGAATTGAAAATTTTGTGGGCCGGTCTGTGAATTGAAATTTGGCCTGTGTAGCTATCTAGGGCTAATTGCAAGGCTTCATTCTCTTGATAAAATTGCTCTAGCATTGCTTGAGACAAATGGCCTGATTTCAGGTTTAAGGAAATGTAAATGCAGTCAAAGTCACACCCTGCCAATTCTCTGATCCGTATCCTTGCTTTCCGGATCAATTCTGCCATCAGCTCTTGTGGCATTGTCATCCTTTTTGACCTGTTGTGACTGAGAAAGACCCACTCTATAATTAAGAGGGGATCTTTCTTGACCTGGTCCTTTTTCTTTGCCTGGACAGTTTCCCACTGAAAAATCATACCATGGAGATGTGGCAGTTTGCCTAAGATGATAAATTTGAAGGGGAGACCCTGCTGGCACCTGTGGGCCTGTCTAGTAGACATGATTTCCTGAACTTTCTCCAGTGCGGTTTTCGCTTCCTGGGTGAGGGTCCTAGGAGCACTAAGGTCATCTCCCCCTTTTAACAAATTGAAAAGGGGGGCTAGGTCTTCGGTGGAAATGCCTAGCCAAGGTCTCACCCAATTCAAGGATCCACAGAGTTGATGGAGATCCGCTAAGGTTTTGATATCATGTTTGATAGTCAATTTTTGCGGCACAATGGTCCGCTTTCCAATCTCAAGGCCCAGGTACTTCCAAGGTGGCATCTTTTGAATCTTTTCTTCTTGGAGCTCGAACCCTGCAGCAACCAATGCATTGATTGTCAGGTCAAGTGTGTGAGTAAGCATGTCATCACTTGGGGCACACACCAGGATGTCATCCATGTAGTGCAGGATGATGGAATCTCCTGCAGCTTCACGGACTGGAGACAACAAGGAAGAAACATACCTCTGGCAAATCACAGGACTGACTTTAAGTCCCTGAGGGAGGACGGTCCAATGGTATCTCTTCATTGGGGCCTCCAGGTTAATGGTGGGAACCGAGAAGGCAAAACGCGGAGCATCGTCAGGATGTAGGGGAATGTGAAAAAAACAATCTTTGATGTCAATTACAGCTAAAGACCAATTTTGTGGAAGCATGCTTGGTGAGGGCATCCCTGGTTGTAGGGACCCCATGTCCTCAATAACATTGTTGATTTGACGGAGGTCATGGAGTAGTCTCCACTTGTCTTTGTTTGGTTTTTTAATGACAAAGACAGGCGAATTCCACGGCGACGTGGTCTCCACAATGTGACCTTTTTCTAACTGCTCTTGTACAAGTTCTTCAAGCGCCTTTAATTTGGTTTTGTTGAGCGGCCACTGAACTACCCTTATTGGAGTATCAGTTTTCCAAATCAATTTTTGGGCATGGCGCACCTCAGCGACCGCTCCCCGAAAAACCTGCGGGTTTTCTGGGATGTCAATTGTGGTTCCCCATTGAACCATTAAATCTCTGCCCCAGAGGGGCTCTGTGTAGTCTAAAACAAACGGGCGAATGGAAGCTATTTTGCCATTGGGTCCCTCAATTTGAACAACGTTTTTTGACTGTCTTGCCAATTGAATTCCCCCTACACCTTGCACGTGTCCTGCTACATTTTGCAATTCCCAGTGTGATGGCCACTCTTTAGATGGAATAATCGTGACATCTGCTCCAGTATCTAAAAGTCCTTGTATGGACTTGTACTCGCCACCTCGGTGTAAGCCACATGATAGCTTGGGTTTTTCTCTTCCCAATACCTGAGTCCAGCAGACATTGGGAAGGAGTTTACCTCTGAGGGTGTCTGCTTGCTCCTGGTCCCATGGAGGCTCAGGTACTGGGATGGCTTGGGCTATGATTTGGCCTTTGGGCAAGTACACAGGTGGATGAGTACAGTGAAGCCATATGACAAATTGTTTCGGGTCTGATGATATGAGACCCGGAGGAATAATAATTTCTTGGGGTGTGTGTTTTGTGTCCCCAAGGACGACATACTTACTGTGACGTTTCTGGCAAAGCTGTGTCCAAGTACCTGGTTGTTCAGGGTTAACAGATATGAAATGCCAGTTAGTGTCTCTGAGATGGAGAGGTTCGGTCAACGCCAGCCTGTAAGGGTTATGGGAAGAGTCAGTGGTTAAAATTGGTCTGGGATTATTCCAATGAAATGAATGTTCTGTTTTGTTCAAAGCCAGTGCCTCGCTTGGCACCGATACATCTTTTACACTAGATTTCTTTTCCCTCCCCCGTACTTGAATTGAGCCCACCCTATTTTTGTCATAGCGCTGGGGAAAGGAGCGCTCTTTACTCAGTTTTTTGAGAGGTGGTCCTTTGGGGAATTCTGGTTTTTAAGCATATTGTATTTAAAATCTAAAAACTGCTTTTTCAGAGGGCAGTCCGGCATCCAATGCCCCAACTTCCCACAAAGATGGCAAGGTCTATTAGAGCTGGAGATTCTCTCTTGTGGCATCGTGACATGCTGGAGCTGGCTGGTGAATGATGGCTCAGGGGTTTCCACTGCAGCAATCCTCCTCTGTGGTTTTGGTCTCTCATCGATGTCAGCGAGGGTGATGGTAACTTTCTTCTCACACACTTCAAGCATGGCCTGCAGCGTAGGCGTTGGGTCAAGAGGCAGGCTGAGGATAGCAGCTTTGCACTTCTCATTGGCATTTTCTTTAGCGATCTTGGTGAGGATTTCCATCCTAGCTCCTTCATTCTGAACTTGCAATTCAACAGCTTTTCTCAACCTTTCCACAAAACTCAAAAAGGACTCAGATGGAGATTGTGTTATTTTCAAACAATTTTCAATTGGAATACTAGGACGGAGCCCAAAGAAAGCTTTCTCAGCTGCTCTAGCACCTTCTCTGAAAGCCCTTGTGGGAATGCTTTCTGCCTGGATCACGGCGTCTTCCCAACCCCCCTGTCCACAGAGATGATCGAGGGATAACATATTACCATAAACATCACGAGCAGTAGCTTCATCAGCCCACAGAGCTGGTAAAATTGCTCTCAATCCTTTTTGCCATGCAACCTCCCACAAGAGATATTCAGAAGAGGATAACAGGCAGGAAAAAAGGTGTTTTATATCAGCAGGGGTTAGAATGTGAGCGAATAATGTAGCTTTAAGGAGCCCTCTAAAATATTCACTTGATCTCCCAAAATCTTTTTGGGCTTTGGCTAGTTCTTTAACAGAATCAACAGAAAGGGGGCTATAATTTGGCTGGAATGCCCCGTTTAAATCAGGGATATATGAGACAGGGGCAGCAGAAAGGACCTGTCCTGTTTCCGGGTTCTGTCTGCCGGCGACAGCGTCTCTTATTACACTGTCCTGAGCGCCGGAGGGCGGGCCGTGGGGGGGGCGGAGGGAGCCCGCGGCGGGCGGGCAGAGCTCTGAGGGGGCGGGGGCGGCCAGAGCCAGAGCGGGAGGGGCGGCCGGGGCCGGGGTGGGAGGAGCCGGGGGAGGGGCCGGGGGAAGGGCCGGAGGAGCCGGGGGAGGAGACGGGGGAAGGCGGGTTTCGGGGGCGGGGTGCTCCGAGCAGAATGGGTTGTTGGGAGAGCGAAAGGAATTCTGGGAAAGAGAGGAAACCACCATTGCCACGTGGTGTCCGCCATTATGGTCCTGAGAAGTTACCGGGCGCGTCTCAGGGGTACCAAGGCGGGCACTAAGGTTGTGAGACACGGTATTATAACTTGGGGAAGCAGGGGGGAGGGTGGGATTTCGGGAATTCAGGGCAGAAGTGTCCGGGTTGGAGACAGGGAACCTCGGGGGGGGAGCAGGGGTTTGTGCAGGGGCTGGGAGTGGGGGAAGGGGGGTGGGGGAAGGAGAACCGAACTCGGAGGGGGGTAGATCGGATTTTTGGGAAACAGAGATATTGAAACTGTTGCCGGATGGCTGTTCTTGCATCTTTAAATTAAATTTTACAGCATTTCTTATCTGCAGGGCTAAGAAAGCAAATTTTGATGGAGATATATCTCCTGATTTCCCTGCCTTCAATAATTCACTACCAATTTTGTCCCAAAAAGCCAAATCACTGAGATTTTCAGTGGACACGTCGGGGAAGTGAAGGAAAAGCCATCTGACGAACTGTTTAACATCTGTTTTTGAAAATCGGATTTTTTCACTCTTAAGAATGTTTAAAAGATGATAATAGACACCCTTGTGAGATACAGAAAGCCTAGCACCCATTTTGGCTCTGATTTTAAATTTGTATCTCAAATTTCAGCAACCCAGGTGGGGGGGGGAGGAGAAAAAAGCCTACAGCTGGCAGTCTGCCCACAATAGAGAGAAAAAAAAACTTCAGCCCTCCGCGGCGGGGCTGAGAACAAAGGGCAGGGAAACACCCCCTCCCAAAGAGGGGAAAAACAAGAGAAGGGTAAAACTTACCAATCCAACTGCAGGAGAGGGGAACGAAAAAGCCTGGGATGTTGATTTCCACCTAAAGCTGACTTCTTCGGGTACATAAGAAGCTCCCAGCTTCGTCCACAGGAGAGCAACTCACTAAAACGGAGTTTTTTCTTTCCTGAGGTAGCTTGCCGGCCGAAGGCTTATCGAACAGACTGAAAGAATGTCCGAGCCCCTTTCCGTGGGCTCCTGGAATGGTTCCAGAGCCCCACGGCTGGGCGCCAAGCTGTCCCAGTCTCTCTGCAAGTCCCTCAATGTCCCTGGGCCTTACCCGGGTCGGCAGAG
The DNA here is from genome assembly GCF_051311805.1 of Agelaius phoeniceus. Taxonomy (NCBI): domain Eukaryota; kingdom Metazoa; phylum Chordata; class Aves; order Passeriformes; family Icteridae; genus Agelaius; species Agelaius phoeniceus. The sequence continues at coordinate 19,122,921 of NC_135301.1, forward strand.
AGTGGGGGGTGCAGCCCCACCACGGCCGACTGCAGGGAGACACTCTCTGTGCCCCGAGGGATGCTGAGGGCACTCAGGTTGGTTGCCTTCGCTGCAGCAGAGACGACCGAGACGTCGGTGGAAGAGGAAAGGGGCCGACTCCCAGCAGGGGGTATTCCAAGGTTTTATTAAGGAGTCCCGAGCGAGCTCCTATACCTCAGGGGGTCCTCCTGCCGAGAGCGCTGGGGGACGTTTGGAGCTTACATTTAAAGGGGGGAGGAAACTAACATAGATAAAATCCTACTGACCAATAGGTATCCCTGGGGGATGGGTGCTGGGGGGATAGACATACAAAACAGCGTATGGGGCAGGACTTGGGGGGTTGACCCTTGGCCCCTGGCTAATCACTCGACAACTTGGACCGAAACTTCTAGGTAGGGGGCAGGGATGTCGAGGTGACTGGCAGAGAGCCAGGGTGGGGGTTTTGGAGATCTTATCCCGGGAAAGGGATAACACAAGTAGAGGGAAGAGGAGGGGGGGGGTATAGTCTGGGATAAACCATTTGGGAAAAACATGGGGATACAAGACCAACTACTTCAAAGTATTACAAAATATAAGAACGCACTACAACACCTAATCATATGCTTTATGCCCAGAAGTGTCTGCGATATCTTTAAGATGAACCAGGAGGCGGGACAGGAGCCTGGTAATGCCGCTGGGTGCGGGCTCCTTTCAGTCTCTCTCTCTGGTATGCTCCAGACAGGGTGGATGGGGGATGCTGCATTGTTCCTTTTGTCGGACTGGTTTTTTACTAACTTGAAGCCAGAATTTTTTTCCCATCCCTTCCCCTAGCTTGGAGGCTGTACCGGGAATCCTCTCGGCAGCTTTTGGGGGTTTTTTTCTCCTTGAACTGTTTTCAGCTTGGCTTGTTTTTCTTTTCGGCCCTTCCGGGGAGGCAGCAGGGGACTGCCCTGAACCCAAGACCTCAGAGGTGCTGAATGAACACGAGAAAGGACATTAAAATCCACCAACTGCGGCTGCTGCAAGAAGACCCACGCCAGAAATCCATCAGGTTCCCAGATGAAATAAATAGGGCAAGAGATCTTGCTCCATTTTAATACCTTTATTAAAAATCAGCTCAGGTGGGGAGAACTGACGGGTCGCGCTCACGCCGCCACTGCTCCCAGGAGTGACTCAGAGGAGGAGAAAGAGTGCAGCTGTATCCACTGGTCTGCAGGCAGAGCTGGGGCTTCTATCCTCATGAGAGCACCAGGAGATTCCTGGTGTTTTGGTTTGACATTCGAGGTCCTCTTTCTAGCCGACGTCTTTTTAGGTTAGGGTGAGGGGTAAAAAGGGTCTCAGCGGATACTGGATTCTGTTCCTCACGTCTAGACATCACTTTTATCCCTCAATTCCGTGTTGGCTCGTTGTTTTTAGGGGTTTTTGCAATGTTTGGTGAGGGACTTCTTCATTTGCATGCTAACCCCGATGTCCCCTCCTCTTCACTGTCCTGGGTGCCATCCTCCAGGAAGCGGTAGGCTGCCACTCGACAAAAAGGGGAATTCCCAACCATCAACAACAGGTAGTTAACGAAAAACTATAAACAACAGGTGATTACAACAACAAACAGAACTCCACCCTGGCAGCAACTGGCCCAACCTGTTAACTCTGCAACCTTTTAAAAAAATGGGCAACTTTTCTACTCATAACACCAGCTGCTTCTTGAACTCTTTTCTCCCCATTTCCCAGAGACAAAAAAAGGGCAGCTGCCATCTTTGCTCTCAGCCACGCGGCAAGATGGGGGTAGGGTGTAAGGTTCAAATTTTTTTCCTGTGCTTTGAGTGTATCTTGCTTTGTTAATAAACAGTTTTACTTTTTTTTCACATCCATCCCCTGATTTCCATTTCTCTCATTGGCAAAAGAAAAGGTAGTTATTGAAGCCCTTTGTCCTTAGAGGAAATGCTCATTCTCGGGTGTTTCCTCCTAAAATTTGTCTTCAAAACCAAGACAGGCGCGAATAGCAAAAATTGTAGTTTAAAGTTGTCCTGGTTTAGGGCAAATTTGGGAGAAAACCTCCAAAGGGGGCCCCTCCAGAAAGCAAACCCACATGGCCCCCTCTCCAATCAGTTCAGGAAGGATTCCTTAGAGAGAAGTGGAAAGAACCTGTTCATTTAACAGGCAAAGCACTCCCCAGCACATAAAATGAACAATACCTGTGAAAAACGCCAATCACTTGTTTTTATTATTTTAAAAGTTTAATAGTAATAAAATGGTTATAAAAATAGAAATATAATTAGAGTAATTAAAATTTGGACAATTAGGATTTAGGACAATACAAGACAATAAAAACAAAGAGTTACGGATGGTCTGGGTACCTTTTTCTGGGAAAAATAAGCCCGAAAAAGGAGACATGTTTACAGAGGATTAACCCTTAAAAGCAATAGCCTGTTGCATATTCATACACCTCATACATGATGCATCAATTCCATTCAAACACAGGAGTCTGTCTGGTCAGTGTCAACTTCTTCCTCTTAATCCTAACGGCATCTTCATGGCTGAGCAAGGCGGGAAGAAGTTTGTTTCTTCTGATAAGAGAGCCATAAATTCTTTTTCTCTGAAAGATTTAGGTGTCCTGTGGCTGCTATCTGGGTGAGAGTCCTCTCTTTAAAGAAAATATCTTACATAGTATAGTTTCTATTTTAACATTATGTTATAACCTAAAACTATATTTAACACACTACTTAAGAAAATTAATACAGCATAACTTTCTAACATAACGCATATAATATTAATTTTAATATTTGCAAAAAGCCAATCATAAAATATGCATTTTTCACAATACCAGATGACAAAACTCATTCACTGTTCTAAAGAGATGACAAATTCAGAGGGTCTCTCTGGTGGGTGGTCTCTCCATTATTAGTCCCTCCGGTGTTGGGAATGGCTGCTGCAGGCCACAAAGTGCAAACTCTCCATGTTTCCCAGGTCCCAGTCCGGAACAGGTTCGAATGGTTCCAAGAAAAGGGGAAGAAAGATAGTCCAGGGAAAATTTGGACTGCCTAGCTAAACTAACTAACAAGCAAAAGCAGGAGCAAGAGCAAAAGCAAAAAGCAAAAGCAGTGCTGTGTACTGCGCCGGCTGTGTCCTGCTGACCATTGAGGCAGTGAGCAGGCTGATAACAAAACAAAACGTTGTTCTTCAGGCCCAGTCTTGAGGACACAGAACATAATGTCCAGCATAAACAGAACAGATGACTAGGGATACAAGCATCATAACGTCACCCTAGGACAAAAGTAAAAGCTCCAAATTATTTTTTAAATGCTTTAACCAAATATCCAGGCTTTTTCTGAAAAAGTCTAAATAAAATCTTTATTTGTGCTTAGAATTTCATGCAAATGTATTCAAAATGTACTCTCATCATCTTTTACCATAGTAGATTGGAAGCTGCTGAAACAAATACAAGATCAGGACAAGCCATCCATCTGCACCAGTAATTCTGTTTTCATCTGCTGACATCCTTCACTTTCACCACTACCAAGATTCAGAGAAATATTATTTGCTCAGTGCATTAATCATCTTTATTTTTATGGTGTCATTCAGAGAAACTGAGCCATTCTCACAGCCCAATGCCTTGAATGGAAACTGCACACACAGGGTTGTGTGAAAAACACGTTCACTCTCCTGTGAAAATTTAAAAAGTTTAATAAAGGACAATAGGAGACAAGGACCATAGAGCAAAGGTTATTACAGCTGGGTGCATCTTGGCACTGAGCCAAGACCACACCATCACCTTTGGGGATACCCCTTAAATACCTTTCCCATTACATCAGCCCGTTGCATATTCATAAACCCTTATGCATTTGCATAAACAAGTTTACATTTTCCAGGAACTATTTTACATGGCCCCTGCTGGGGTCCACCTTTTTAGAGCATATGTGTTTCTTGGCTGTGATTTTGGCTCCTTCTCTTTATCGCTTCCAGTTTGGGCCTTGGTCCACACTGTCTTCAGACTGTAAGTGATGATAATTGGCATATCTGTAGCAGATGTCCTCATCCTGTGTTCATTGGATGTTATCCCATCCAAGCAGGCATTTTAACACAAGCATAGCTATTTCACTACCATGTCTAAGCTTAAGTAACAGCAGAAATACAAACTATATCTTTATAACAAAGTTACTTTAACACCACACGTATAAAATCCATTTTAATATTTGCAAAAAGCCAATATTATAATATGTATCTATAACAGTTGAATCAAGGTTTTCCCCACTATTTGATCTGAGTTAGATAATACATTAGATAATAGTTGGTATTAGCTAATGTATTTAAATTTCTCTTTTCAATGAAGTATTGTACGTTTTCTGTAGCAATAAGAACAAAGGGGAAAGACACTACAATCTCATGGGCACAGCATTATTGATTACACGTTCCCCATTAGAAAGGAATGGTCTTTATTACTTCTTCCCATTGTATATCAGAAAGAAACATCGTTACATGTAAAGAAATTACTTGTTGGGAGTCACATGGAAAGAAAAATAGCTTGCGCATTCAATAGCTTGCGCATTCAAGAATAAGCACTATCAAAAAGAAACAAATGGCATTCTCAGATGACAAAGATATCCAAGATCTCTGATTACAACCATTGCAAGTTCTCTCATCTCACCATTCATGCCAATAAAAGCATTAAGGGGTTTCAATAATCATTCCTAAAAAAGAAAAATATAAGTTCTTGCCAGAATTCAATTATTTTTAGATAAACAAACTATTAAATAGTTTAAAAAAGCTGATACTTCAGAGTGATGTGAAAAACAGAGTTCACTCTTTAGAATTTTTAAAAGTTTAATAAAGGATAAAAGAAGGACAAATATCCAGCACTGGGGTGCTTGTGGTGAACAGCCAAAGAGCACACAGATTGCTTAAAACCATGTTCCCTAAATATGGTTACATTGCTGGGGTTGCATGCATATTCATTAGTTTATACATTATTCAAACATTCTTTTGAGTTTTTGATGTTCCAGGAACCCTTTTGTTTTCAACCTCTGACTTGTCTGCATAACATTCTGTAGATTAGGTTTATATATTTTATTTCCTTCTGAGGTTCTATCCTGTTGTTTCACACTCCCTGACAACAAGTAGTTAATAAATCCTCTCTGGTGTTCTGGTTTCTGTCACTCTTATCACTTGGAGAGACCAGTCTGCAGATGTGACAAACAGCATAATTGTTTTACACCATTCTCTGAGTTATACTGCATAGTCTCTATTTTAACATTTTGCTAAAATCTATAATATAATATCTTTATCACACTACTATTTATATAAACTATATGGTGCATACATAAACTAACAGATTATACTATGCCCAAAAGCGGTTAAAAAGTAAGTGTAAATTGTACCATATCAAAAATACTTGTGATTAATAACATCATGCAAAAGCTAGTATGTGAATGCGAAAGCCAATATTATATTGTCATTTATAACAGTGGTATCAACTTTTAAAGCTGTAGAAAGATGGATAATAATAAAAATTTAAAACTAACCTCTTTTTCATGCAGATAATCACAGAATCATTTAGGTTCCCTAATGTCCAATCTAAATTTGTATCCTTCAAGCTCTTCATAACTGGTTCCTATGAAAGCCATAAGAACAACTGCATAAGTGTCTTGATTTAAGACAATTTAAGGGGTGGACACTCCAAAATGAGTTACTGCCTCTTTAGTTTTAACCAATCCCAGTAAATATAAGTGAAAAATAACAGTTTACTAAAAAAAGCAAAATAGCAGCAGGCAGGAAAAATAACAGTAATAATCACTAGTTACAAAGTTGCTGAAATCTTGTGGACTCCCTATGAACAAAGAGAAACTAAAAATGGCGGAGAAACTCCTCCCCCAAGATGGCACCTGTAGTATATGGTAGAGATCATTCATGCTATTAATGTATAAAATATTGTAAAATCCAAACTATGTCTTTTGACCATCCTGGCCAGGAGCAGTGTCTTATTCATATACATCTAGTTCCCGGATGCACGTTAAGATAAACATCAGGGTTTTAATGTCAGAATAGAAGTTTCCAGGCCGATAATCGCTGGCTTCCCCGGGTCACTGGGCCCACCTAAGAGTGAATATCGCCTTGCCGATTACATCTGCCAAGATAATCGAGGGCGCCACCCTGATACATGTGAATACATGGCTTCTCTGGAGTCGACTGACAACATCGAGACACCTGGACTGAGCCTTTGTCCACCTCTGCACATGTAAAGCCACAGCGATGCATGTGAAGAGACACAAAGAACATTTGGTCATCTCTGCCTCGGGCAGAATAAACTGTATAAAAACTCACTGTGCGAGGCAGCATTCGTGAACTGGGAGAGACTCTGACACTCGGGAGGTCAGATCCATGTTCACCCAGCGCCAATCCCGGGCTCGACGCTGACTCTTTGGCTGAGGTGGTTTCGACGACCGAACTTCAGTCTCGCAGACAAATTAATAAATCTTTGCTAAATTTTCTTATAAGTTTGGCTCACGATTTGATCATTTATAACAGCACTCTCCACACATGACTGCATGGCTTTACTCATATCTAGTCATATTTCATTTCTCTTTATTGGTAGAAAGGGATTGTGTGAAACTAAGTGGAAGTAACTCATTTTATAGTGCGCACCTCTTAAAATTGTCTTAGAACAAGATGGTGTATCACCCTGCTATGTTAGGATAGGCAAGTAAAACTAATTAACATGTATTTCATCATCAAAACTGATTAGAATATAAAAAACAATAAAGAAGAATAAATGAGGTTTCTAATTTGCTTTTTTTTTTTTTTGCTAAACCTTATTATATCTACTGAATCTGACATTGCTGTGTTATACCTGGGTTGACTATATGATGCTTTTATCCCCAGTCGTCTTGTTCTGTTTATGCTGAATAATAAGTTTTGCACCTTTAAGACATGTTCCAGAGAGTGAAAGGGGGAGAGAAGAAGCGTGCAGTTTGTTTTCAGACACTGCACTCACTCCTCCACATTCCTTCTCCTGGACTGTGTTGTCTGCGGATGAACAGACAGCGGGACAGAGCTCTCCTTTGTTTTAGTTAGTTTTAGCTAGCTGAGGCAAAGAAGTTCCCTGGACTGAGGGGTTTTTTTCCTTTTCTTTGGACCTGTTTAAACATGCTCTGCACTGAACACCCAGAAGAGCACCGGCAGCTTGCACCTGTGGCCCACCGGGTCGGGCCTGGGCCGCAGCATTTCCAGCACCAGAGGGACTGATAAGAGACTGAATGAGCTGAGCTGCAGCCCAGGGAGGGGACTTTCTGAGTTTGTCATCTCTTTTGGAGCAGCAAGGGGTTTTATTGTGTAATATTTTTTAGGTTTTATTGTTTAATAAACAGTTTTTTTCCACTTTTCTCCAAGGAGGTATTTTTTTTTCGGACCGGTTGGGGGGAGGGGCCAATTGAATCTGCTTTCCTACAGGAGCCCCTTTGGGGGTTCTCTCCAAAATTTGCCCTGAACCAGGACACTGTGTCTTGACATAACAGATTATATCCTATCCAAGCTCTGTTTTGCCAGTTGCACAGAAAGTACAGATACAAAGCACCCACATGAAATTTTTCTTTCCAAGTATCCAACTAGGAGTATCTTGTTTTGTAATCAGAGCCCATATTTTCATCTTCAGCAGAACAATTAAAGGGATCTGTGACCCTCTGTTCTTTGACAGCTCTAGACCTCACATGAGAGATGTGGCCACTGAGCACCACCCCAGTACATTTTTGCCATCCACTTTTAGTGTTAAATTAAAAAGTAAATGGCTATGGGATAGGAGAGACAATGGAAAAGTTCTTTCCTTTAGACATAGTGTGAGAGACTAAAATGGTTAATGCTAAAATCATCAAAGGACTTTTGCCTACTGGAGCAAACTGCAAAGCAGCTGTTCATCTGCAGCCACCAAAGCCCACCCCTCCCCAAATATGCCTACTAACTGGAATATGGACTGTGACTGGAACGTGAGGTAAGATAAAGGGGGTACTGTTGTCCAATCATCCCAAATCTGAGAAGAATGTATCCACAAGTCATACTTGAAAAGAGATAGGAATGCTGATGGATCAAACATTCAGGGGGAAAGCTGCAGACACGCAAAGTAACCACCCCAGTGCAGAGGGTGAGCACAGCTGCCACCTCAGGCTACAAACTGGTTGTTGAGCGGGATAAGGAAAGAGACAAACCCTGTGAGGTGGACTACTATCTCTTTGTCCTTACTCAAGTGAACTCAGATGTAATAACTTGCCTGTTGGGGAAATATCAGAGACATTCACATATAACCTGAAGGTATTCATCTCTGCTAATGGGCCATAATGGGTCATAATTGACTCAAATGCCTGACAGTATTAGAAGCTGTGTTAGAAGGTGTCAAAGACTCCAGAAGCATGTTGTGTTCCAAGCTTCTCACCAGCCTTGTTGCCCTCTTCAAGCATTAAGGTCCTTCCTAAACTGAGGGGCCCAGAAGTGGACACAGTATTCAAGGTGTGGCCACACCAATGTCAAGTACAAGGGAAGAATGACCTCCCTGGTCCTGCTGGCCACACTATTCCTGATAAAGGGCAGGACGCCATTGGCCTTCTTGGCCACCAGGGCACACTGCTGGATCATGTTCAGTTGGCTGTTGACCAGTACCCCCAGGTCCCTTTCTGCCTGGGCCCTGTCCAGCCACACCGTCCTCAGCCTATAATGTTGCAGGTGGTTATTGTGGCCAAAATGCAGGACTCTGCATTTGGACTTATTAAACTTCCTCTTATTGGACTCTGCACATCCATCCAACTGTTCCTGGTCTCTCTGCAGAGCCCTTCTTCCAACAGATTGACACATGCTCCCAGCTTAGTGTCATCTGCAAATTTACTAATGAAAGACTCAGTACTCTCATCCATGTCATCAATAAAAAGATTGGATAGAACTGGCCTCAGCACAGACCCCTGAGGAACACCGCTAGTGACTGGCCATCAGCTGGGTGCAGCACTGTTCACCATCACTCTCTAGGCCCGGCCATCCAGCCAGTTCTTAACCCAGCAAAGAATGCTCCTGTCCAAGTCATTGCCTGCCAGCTTTTCCAGGAGTATGCTGTGGGAGACAGTGTCAAAGGCCTTGCTGAAGTCCAAAAAGACAACATGCACAGCCTTTCCCACATCTACCAGGTGGGTCACCTGGTCATAAAAGGAGACCATGTTGGTCAAACACGACCTACCCCTCCTAAACCCATGCTGGCTGGGTCTGATACCCTGGCCATCCTGTAGGTGCTGTGTGATGACACTCAATATAAACTGTTCCATAACCTTACCGGGTAGTGAGGCCAGATTAATTGGCCTATAGTTACCAGGATCCTCCTTCCTACTCTTTTTGTGAATGGGTGTCACATTGGCCAGCTTCCAGTCATCTGGAACTTCACCAGTGAGCCAGGACTGCTGGTAAATGATGGAGAGCGGCTTCACAAGCTCATCTGCCAGCTCCCTCATCACCCTGGGACGGATCCCATCTGGTCCCATAGATTTATGAACATCCAAGTGTCTCAGCAGTTCTCTGACTGCCTCCTCCTGGATAACAGGGGGACCATTCTGCTTCCTGACACCATCTACCAAGCCAGGAGGACAGTTGTCCTGAGGACAAGCCATCTTCCCACTAAAGACCAAGGCAAAGAAGGCAATTAAGCACTTTTTCCTTCTCCCCATCTGTAGTTACTAAGTTCCCTCCAGAATCCTGTAGAGAACAAAGATTGGCCTTACCCTTCCTTTTGCTGTTAATATGTATGTAAAAACATTTTTATTATCCTTTACAAAAGTTGCCAAATTAAGTTGGAACTGAGCTTTGGCATCTCTAATTTTTTTCCTACATGCCCTAGCAACCCTCTTAAATACTTCCTGAGAGACCTGACCCTCCTTCCAAAGATGATACATCCTCTTTTTATTCCTAAGTTCCTTCAAAACCTCCTTGCCCATTCAGGCTGGACGTTTGCCTCATCAACTCATCTTTCAGCACACAGGGAGAGTCTGTTCCTGTGCCCTCAAGATCTCTGTTTGGAAGCACGCCCACCTTTCCTGGAATCCTTTGTTTTTAAGGGCTGCTTCCCAAGGAACTCTCTGAATAAGTCTCCTTAACAGGCCAAAATCTGCCCTCCATAAGTCTAATGAAAAAGTCTTATTGATGTTCCTCCTGATTTCACCAAATATCAAGAACTCTATAATTTCATGATCACTATGCCCCAAGCAGCCTCCAACCACCACATCTCCTACCAGCCCATCTCTATTTGCAAACAGGTCTAACATAGTCCCTCCCCTGGTGGGCTCACTCACCAGCTGCAACAAAATGTTATCCTCCACACACTCTAAGAAACTCCTGGACTGCTGCTTATCTGTTGTATTAGGTTCCCAGCAGATATCTGGTAGGTTAAAGTCACCTACAAGAACAAGGGCTGGTGATCCTGAAACATTCTCCAGCTGCTTATAGAATAAGTTGTCCACCACTTCTTCTTGGTTAGGTGGACAATAACAGACCCCCAGTAAGATGTCAGCCTTGTTGGCCTTCCCTTTAATTCTTACCCGTAGGCATTTGTCTTGGTTTGAAAAGACAGGTGTCTGCTAAGGAAGGCAGGAGCCTCCCCTGAAATGGAAAATGTAAACCCCCTCCCTCCAAATTTTTCTAATTTTGAAATTAAGGGGCTCTCAGGCAAAGATATGGGAGCAGGAATAACAATTCTTTATTAGGGAAGGAAATTTTAAAAACCCCTCAAAAATATTCAGTAATACAAAACAACACTGACAGAGTCAGAATATGACCTGACTGTGGATGTGACAGCCTGGTCAGAGAGCAAGAAAACTAGATAAGCTTTCCCAGAATCGGCCTGAGAGACTTTAGGGAGTTGAAGATAAACAATGATAGCTTAATATTATAAACAACCTGCAGGTGTTGTTTTCCTATTCTCTGTTTTCTTGTTCTCCTCAAAGATTGTTTAGAAGAAGAGCATCTTGTTAATTAGCCAATCAGGTGAAATGTATTAACTAAATGACCAATCAAGTGCACCTGGATCAGTACAGTGTATTAAAACGAGCAGTCCAAATTAAATGGCACGTTATGCCAATCAGCCCACTACGATAAAAGATTTAAACCTATCCACTGTAGTAATCCACGGGAATCAAGTATATGAAGAGCAAGAATAGCAGGAATGAGAACTGTGGACACTTCAAGAGATCAGAAGAGAAAAAATCAAAGTAGAGTGCTGGGTAGTCAATGGGACGGCTAATGAGAGACCAGATGCAATTAGTGTCTCAACCTCTCCTGTATACAAACAGCAAGAAGTTTGTAATAGCCTAAGTGAATCAGACTGTTAGCGTTCAAAAACACATAATCACATAAGCGATTCTATGCGGTACTTTTTATTTAAGAGCTCTGGGAATCGGGGTAGTTTCCACCCAAATCTGATTCCGACCATACATTCGAGGTGAACGTGTTTTATACTCTATTGTTATATGACTTTCATGTTAATTATTAAACTTATATTGTTCTATTGTATACACAGATTTCAGCTAAACATAGCCCCCTTTAAATTTCCAACATAGTTTCTCACGATTCTTCTTATGGTTATATAATAATTATATTTAATTACTAAACAATCATCACATCTAACAATTATATCTTTTATCATACTGCTTACGCAGGTGCAGTGATCTGAGAAAACACAAAGCCTAATATTTTCAAAGACTATTTTTAACATTTTCCAGGGCTCCACTATCAAGACTGTTGGTGTAATTTCACCTTGATACAACCCGTAGAAGTGACTTGCCTTTGGGCTCGAGATGCTATCAGGCTCTCATTTAAATTTAAAATAGACACTGCACTTTTTACAACAGCAGGACCTTATACAACCCACACTAAGACTCAAATAGTTCAGACTCAACCCAAACTTAAACCTGAAGTGTATGAAATAAGCCCCTACGTAGTGAAGAATGTGGGTGAACAACAACTATTGTTCAATTCAGAATGGTCTCTCAAATGTGTTGAGTTGCTAATGCAAATTAACATCTCAAAAATCCAACCAGCCTGCTCCTCTTTCCTAAGAACATCCTTTGAAAGCTGGACAACGTGGTTACAAAGACAAGTATACCTCAGGAGCAGAATAAGAAAGGATCTAACTGAGATATTAAAGACAGGATTAGGAGTTTTAAACGGAATTGATTCAGAAATACTGATGAATAAACTAGCCACTGGAGCAAGTGGCCTAACAAAATTGAAGCAGCCTTTACAATCATCTCTATTGGCATTAGGAACTAGCCAGTGGCAGATTTCAAAAGTACTGCCAAAGTGGGAAAAGGCCAGGGACCAAGACCACAGGTTAATAGTAGAAGCACTTAGTACAGTTCAAGATAATGTGTCTTTAGCTTTCAGTTGTATACAAGCACAGTTATAGATGCAAGCAACAGCATCTCTGATCATATGGGAAAGGGGTGAAGGTAATTTTCCAGCTGAAATTCGGAAAATTGTCTAAGATAATGTGATTAATTTTGAAAAGAAGTTTCAGTCTTGGTGGACTATGGTAAATTTCACCTATGATCCTGCTTCTAATGTGGCCACTGCCTTTGTGCTTACCATACGTACTGCCACTGTTTACGTTATCCACCCCATCTTTGCACTAAGATTAAATAATGAAAAAACAGTACTCTACCCTTCAGAACATAGAGTGTGAGCACTAAAGGTGAATGAAAAGTAGGAAACAGTAAACTTAGAATCCTGCATTACTAGAGAACAGATGAGATTCATTTGTAAAAGCAATACTATTAATGCCCAAGATGTGTGTCTAGACACTGAACAGAGTATTTGCCACTTCGAAGTTCATCCAGTCACTGACCAGAAAACTGTGCTCGTATATACTAGAAAAGGGTGTGTGTGCCTGAGAACTGCTTGTGCTGCTGTAAAAATTGATAGCAACAGTGTTATTTTGTCTAGTAGAAATCATTCTAATTTTTGTATTTGTAATTTTGTTAAGATTATCAGGTGTGATTTTTCGTACTTGTCCCCAGTGACATCCCACCAGTTGATTAAAACCAATTATACAATGTATCACAGACTATCACCTACCCCTATTGGTGTTAGCGTTCAGAAACACATAATCACATAAGTGATTATATGCAGGTGCTTTTATTAAGAGCTCTGGGTGTCAGGAGTATTCAACTCAAATCTGACTCCGACCATACATTCGAGATGATCGTGTTTTTATATTCTATCGTTATATAACTTTCATGTTAATTATTAAACTTATATTGTTCTATTGTATACATAGATTTCAGTAAAGCATGGCTTCTCATGGTTCCCCCTTAAATTTCTAACATAGTTTCTCATGATTCTTATTATTATACAATAATTATATTTAGTTACTAAACAATCATCACATCTAGCAATTATATCATTTATCATACTGCTTACGCAGGTGCAGTGATCTGAGAAAACACAAAGCCTAACATTTTCAAAGTCTATCTTTAACATTTTCCAGGGCTCCACTATCATTGGGATAGACCTTACATTGGTAAAACAATTAATTAAGCACCAAAACCTACTAGAGATCTTGAAGGAAATCCAAGAAAGCAGAAAAGAACCCTTAATTACTGTCCAACATGATACAAAAGAAATAACCAGAATTCTACAAAGAATAAAACAAAATGCAGATCATCACTGGTGAGATGTGATCTTTGGGTAGTCACCAATTACAAATAGAATCTTTAATAAGTTGTGTCATGCCATCGTAGTTTTGTTTATATTAGTTAGAATAAGTTTAAGATTATCCATAATATTGCTAATTTAAAATTAGAGAATGCTACAGCGAGTAGCTGTGTTAACCTCCTTATCAAACGTACATGGTAAAGCATTAAGAGACACTTATTGTCGTAGAGGTTTGCATTAAGTAAAAGAATTTACTTATTTTCTAGAAAAGGGGGGAAATGAGACAGAGTAGAAATTCTCCAGAGTAGAAATCCATTTTGATTTAGGTGAAATGTACATCTTTGAGCCTGTAGTTAGAAAACATAGCTATGTAGCCTGACTGCAAAGCCTAAACTCAGAGAAACTGCTTCAGTGAAGGACAGAGATAAGAGGGGGGAGACAGAGGGTGATAAAGAGAGACAGACTGCTGTGAGAGCAGGTCAACCTGACCCAAGAATTCTTTCTGATAAAGAAGAACTAGCGGCAAATGTCATGCGAAATTCCTAAAAATGAATATGTATGAACCTATTATGAAATTGTAAGCATATGTATATGAGAGGGAGATAAAAAGAGACCCGAAGTTCCCAGAAGTACACGTCTTTTAAGGAGAGTAACCTCCACATGCATCCGGCACTGTAATAAACATACCAGCTTTACAACTTTCACAAAGTTGTAGAGTTTTTGGTTATCTCCTCAAAACAAAACCCAGCAGTGGAAGATGGACATTGCTGAGGTGGAAGGTTCACCTCAAGTTGCTGAGTTGGCTGCAGTTGTTAGAGCCTTTGAAAAGTTCTCAGAACCATTCAATCTGATTACAGACTCTGCATATGTGGCAGGAGTAGTATCCAGGGCAGATCAAGCAATACTGCAAGAAGTGTCTAACATCGCACTTTTCGAATTGCTCTCAAAACTTGTAAAGTTGCTCTCCCACCGAGAGCAACCATTTTATGTGATGCACGTCAGGTCACACACCGACTTGCCAGGGTTTATCGCTGAAGGCAACAGAAGGGCAGATGCTCTTGCTGCGCCTCAGAGATGGCCTGTCTCCCAAATGTTTTTGAACAGGCAAAAATCAGCCACCAGCTTTTCCACCAAAATGCACCTGGCCTGATTCATCAGTTTCACATCACTCGAGAACAGGCCAAGGCAATTGTGGCCACATGCCCAAATTGCCAACAACATGCACTCCCTACGATGAGTGAAGGAGCAAACCCAAGGGGGCTGAACAGTTGTGAACTGTGGCAAACAGATGTTACACACATACAGTCATTCGGATGGCAGAAATATGTCCATGTTAGTGTAGATACCTGTTCTGGAGCGGTCTATGCCTCTGCCCACACAGGAGAATCATCTTCTGATGCCATAAAGCACCTCTTACAGGCTTTTTCTTTCATGGGCATCCCCAAGGAGTTGAAAACTGATAATGGGCCCGCTTACAAATCCAAGGAATTTGGGAGCTTCCTGCAGCAATGGGGAGTAGAGCACAAAACAGGCATCCCCTACTCCCCTATAGGTCAATATGTAGTAGAAAGGACTCACCGTGATATCAAAAGAGTCCTGGACCAGCAAAATCAGGTCCTGAAAGTAGAACCTCCAGGGCACTGCTCACAATCAATTTTCTGAACTGTTCTTTTGACAGCCTGAATCCGCCCATCATACGCCACTTTGGGGGGAGCAGTCAGATGTTAGTGAAAGAAAAGCCTCCAGTCTTAGTAAAGGACCCTGAGACTTGGAAGACAGTGGGACCTTACAAATTAGTTACATGGGGATGTGGATACACCTGTGTGTCCAGCCCCTCTGGTCTAAAGTGGGTTCCATCCAAATGGGTAAGGCCCTATGTCCCCAAAGTCTCAGGGAAGTCTACAGACACGGCCCAGGTTGCTAACGCTGCCTGGAGAAGGAAACGCCGCGCGCGCCTTCCCTGGAAGAAATTCCATTTACGCCTCCTATCTGGAATAGCTTGTAATATATGTTTGTCTTAAGTTCCTTGTACCAGTTTAGATCCCACTGTTCGTGTGCAGTCTCAAGACACCATGAGACCGAGTCTGCTCCTCGTCCTACTCGCGATCATTCCACCAGCGATCTCCTAGACAGTCCCTCAGCCAAAAGCAAATGTATGGACGACCTTGGCAAAAGCCCTTGGACAAGATCACATCTGTCTCTCCAGAGACAAGATGAAAACCATGGTGAACGAAATCAAGAGAGAATCAAACGACTGGCTGAGAGGACTGTTCAAAGGCTGGGGACTCTAGGGCTGGTTGGGATCTATTCTGAAAACTGTAATTTTAGTATTGTTTCATTTAGTTATTGTTATTGTAGTTGTAAGCATTGTTTTTGGACTAATCATGCACATGGTTCACAAGCTAATTTCAAGCTCATCTTCCCCTCCTGAAGTTTACCATTTGGAAGCCCTTAGTGCTCCAGTGGATGACATGGAAGCCTCAGTGGAAAACACTGACCCTCCTGAAGAGGAGGAACCAATTTACCAACCATGGTTTGGCAAGCATTCTGCGCCCCAAACCCAATCCTCGTCATTTTAAACAAAACTAGGGGGAGATGTTGTAGTGTGATGCCATAGCTTGCCTCAGTTTATCCCAGTCCTTCCCCAGGTCTGCCAGCCACCTCTCCCTCCCCTTCCCTTGCCCCCTGCTGAGTGCTGTCTGTCAATCCTGGCATTCCAGAAGGGCGTTGAGTGATTGGCAGAGTTCAAAAGATGCCTTTCAGCCCTGGGGGACATTGGGCCATCCAGGTGTCATTTGTCCCCTGAGACTTCCCCCCCCTTACCTGGTTGGTGGGATCCCTACCCCTTCCCTCCCCCTCTCCCCGGGGTTTAAAGGAACAACAACCATGCAGTTTGAGAGGTTCTGATAGAGCTGTTACGGGATTCAGAGGCCTTTGGGCCAGAATAAAGCTCTGAATGGAAACCCTCTAGCAGAACCTGACTCCTTTTCCTTCACCTCCCCTTAAAGTTTCTCCACCAGAGGTAAACCTGAGCTCCTGCATGCCTGGACTTGTCCCAAGTGCCCAGCTGCAACGTCCAGCTAGCCAAAGTTGTCTCTGAGGTGAAACCACCACAGTTGCCACCTTTGGTCAAGCAGCAAGGGCCAGACAAGCCTAGGCACATCCCATCCAGCTATACTGGTAATAATTCCAATAGTATGGTTTAATATAAAGACAATGGCAGTAACATCCAACGAACAGTGATATTTACATATCAGTCTCACCGCACAATCAGATCTCCCTGAGGTACACATCGTGTTGTTCCATCTCTTTGCATTATCCACCATGTGCAACCTGGTCCCTGAGCAAAGACAACTCCACAAATGGGTTTGTCCGTACTCCAGGCAGAATTGATCCACACAGTCTTCCCTAACAAACCTCTGACATGTACCACTGGGACTTTATCTCCATCTGTTATATTCAGGGACTCAGACTGGGCAGGACCTGCTTGGTTGGTGGAACCTCGAGTGATAAGTAACCAGGTGGCCTTTGCTAAATGCTGCTCCCAATTTTTCAAAGATCCTCTACACAAGGCTTTCAACTGGGTTTTTAGTAGTCCATTGTACCTCTCTACTTTTCCTGCAGCTGGTGCATGGTAGGGAATATGGTACACCCACTCAATGCCATGTTCCCTAGCCCAGGTGTTGATAAGGCTGTTCTTGAAATGGGTCCCGTTGTCATACTCAATCCTCTCAGGGGTACCATGCCTCCACAGGACCTGGTTTTCAAGGCCCAGGATGATGTTCCTGGCAGTAGCATGAGACACAGGGTAGGTTTCCAACCATCCCGTGGTGGCTTCTACCATTGTGAGCATGTAGCTTGCCTTGGTGTGTCTGGGGCAGTGTGATGTAGTCAATCTGCCAGGCCTCCCCATACTTGTACTTGGACCACTGCTCACCATACCATAGGGGCTTCACTCGCTTGGCCTCTCTGATGGCAGCACACATCTCACAGTCATGGATAACCTGTGAAATACTGTCCATGGTTAGATCCACCCCTCGGTCTCTTGCCCACTGATAGGTGGCATCTCTACCCTGATGGCCTGAGGCATCATGGGCCCATCGAGCTAGGGATATCTCTCCCTTGTGTTCCCAACTTAGGTCTATCTTGGACACCCCTCTCTTTGCAGCCTGGTCTACCTGCTCATTGTTTTGGTGTTCTGTCGCAGACATCTTTCATGAAAAATCCTTTCTTAGGATTTTTCCTTGTGAGAAGCTGCAGTTTCCAGCAACCAAAGTAAACAATGGTTATCTGCTGCTGTGGAATGCAACAGGTGATTGGTCTCCTGTGGGTGTTTGGATTTCTTGACCACTCATGGCAGAGCTGGCTCTTGCTCTGTCTGAGACACAGATCTTTGTTATTCATTCCTTTTCTATTCTTAGCTTAGCTAGCTGCTGAAGAAACTTTTCCTTTCTATTGCTTTTTAGTATAGTCTAATGTAACATATATCATAAAAGAATAAATCAAGCCTTCTGATCATGGAGTCAACATTCTTGTCTCTTCTTCACCCTGAAAACCCTTGTGACCACAGTCACAATTGGTGACCCCCGACTGAGGAGGACACTCATCACTTGGTGAGACCACCAGAGGAGCATTGCTGCACTGGGTAATCCCTGAATGTGTGGCATTGATGGTTGCTTCACAAGTGACCACAGAAGTGGATTCTAGCCAGGAGCTGAAGAACTGAAGATCCGAATTTGGACAGAGTTCACAGCAAGGCTGACCACGAAGAGAACCTTCTGAAAAGCCTCCAGGAAGATGTTCAGAAAGCTCAGCAGCACCATGCAGATAGCCAGAGAGTCCTGGACACTGTCACAAGGTACTGTTGGGTTTTGCCCTCCTGAAGATGAGGCCATTCGCAGTTTGTGGCTGCTCATCTGGAGGACTTCTCCTCTAGAGGATGAGGTTCCATTCTCCCCTTCAGAGGAGAAACTTATTGCCCTCTGGCAAAAATGGGGTGAAGAGGACAGGATTCTCCTGTCGGAGACAGATTTTTATGAGTTTTTTCGATGGGCAAAGCTCTTTGGGTTTTTTACGAATGTGCTATATGCCCTTGATGTGTTTGTCTGGGAGTGTATGGACTCCATTTTCCAATTCTTTTTGGGCCGTGGGTTCGGATGCCCCTCGATTTATCCAACCTTTTTGAAGCTCTTTCTAGTCTTGAAACGGAGAGCAGATGTTTTTCCCTGGATTGCTAACTGCAAGGGCAAAGCCCCGTTCCCCCCGATTCCGGGGGAGGACCCTTTGGAGGGGGACGCTCTGCTGCTTTCCAGCCCCCCTGAACCACAGTGGGGGGGCGAAGTTTCGCCCGCAACCAAAGTTTTTTTTACTGTGTCTTCGGAGCATGCTCAGACGGAGCCGGTTTCTCCCCCCTCCCGTTGCTCTCAGGGGGGATGGGAGTGGGTGGTGCCGCCCCGGCCAGCGCCACGGGCACCGCCCCGGCCAGCGCCGCCCCGACCCGCCCCGCGGGTCCGGGCGGTTCCCCGCGCGGCCCGTCCCGCGGCCGCCCCTGCCGTGGAGCCTGTGTGCACTCCGGCCGCGGTTCCGCCGGCTTTCCTGCCTGCATCTGAGGTCTCAGAGACACCGCTTCCCGCGGCAGCGCCGATGTTGCTGGGCAACAGCGATCCACCGCTCCCCCCGGCCGTCCCGCCGCCTTCTGCGACTGCGGTTCCGCGGCCGATGTCAGAGCCCGGCGCAGAAGATGCTGCCGACCCCGTGCCGCCCCCACCGCCCCCGCCGCCTCCTCAGGCGGCCCCGCTGCCCTCCCCAGCAGTTCTGCCGCCTGTGGGGACTCCGTCCTCCGTGTCTGCGTCAGAGGCTGCCCTGGAGCCGGCGGCGGCAGCTGCAGCGGCGCCTCCTGCATCCAGCGTGACTTCCTCCCCGAGTTTTTCGGGTTGTCCCGGGGCTGCCCCTACAGCGGGAGCTGGGACAGAGGAAGAGGGCGTCAGCCTGTCCTTCCGTGGAGGAGGCATGGCCCGACAGCTGGCTGTGGGCGCAGCCCGGCTGCCTGTTTTCAAGATCAGCATTTTTGGCGGGTTGGGGGGTGTTTGGTCCGGGGTTTCCCCCTGGGGGATGCGAATCTCTCTGCCGCCCCTCGCGCGCCCCAGCGGCGAGGGGGAGGTGGGTCCCGAAAGTTCTGCCCCTGGTCCCCAGCCCAGAGGGGGTGGAGGTGGTGCCGTGAGGCAGATGGGAGGAACACCTGGTGCATTTGCATCGCAGAGGCAGAGGGCACAGCAGGAAGCGAGCATCGCTTGTCTGCTGTGGGGAAAGGACATCCCCAGACCCGAGACGAAGTTTCTCGGGACAGCTTCTGTCTTCCCATTGCCGGCATGCCTCGGTGATTTTGGGGAAAGGAAGCGTTTGGTCACCCCTTCTGCCATTGTACTGGCAGCAGGGTGCAGGTCTGTGCCAATGCAGAGCCTGCCTCGGGGGCTGGGCCTGGGCTGTCTGCCTTGGTTGCTTGGGCCAGGGCCACCTCCCAGCCTCCTGTTGGGTTTGAGGGCTTTGCTTCCCCCTTCTGGTCCTGGGCCACCTTTCTGTGGGCCAGGTGTGGGGTTCCTGATCCTTCCACATGGGCCAGGGCCCCCAAGGGACTCTCTCTGGCTCCTCTGCTGCTGCTGCTCTTTCTGACGAGAAAAAAAAAAAAAAAAAAAAAAAATTAATTGAATAAAAAAGGGTGAAAGAGCTGGCAGCAGCTCAGAGGCATTGAGGAGCCAGGGATTGGCTTCAGCCCAAGTTGTTCAATAAAGGGCTGTGGCAAGACATTTCAGAAATTTTCTCAAAATTCTTTGAAGACCGTCAATGGACTTTTGATAACTATTGATGGACTTTTTCTGTAGCAAGCCTGTTTCAGGACCAAAAGAAACTTTCAGATATGGCAAAGAGGAACATTTTCAGACCATGGACTTTTCCTGAAACTCAGCTGCTTGGACTTGAATTTTCTTTGCATTGTTTTTGCATTTTCTTATATTGTAAAATCGTTTTAGTGATATGATAGACTTTTATGTCCTACAGGTGAAGAAATTCCCAGTTCATTCCACAGGAGCACTTGAGTGGAGTTTGATTGGCAACAGATAACCTGTCAAGTGTTTGTCTTTTTCTTCGGCATGAGTACAGCAGAGAAAATTACAAACACTTTTTCCTTTTAATTTAATTAAATAAAAAAAGGTGACATGTCACAGACATCTTTCATGAAAAATCCTTTCTTAGGATTTTTCCTTGTGAGAAGCTGCAGTTTCCAGCAACCAAAGTAAACAATGGTTATCTGCTGCTGTGGAATGCAACAGGTGATTGGTCTCCTGTGGGTGTTTGGATTTCTTGACCACTCATGGCAGAGCTGGCTCTTGCTCTGTCTGAGACACAGATCTTTGTTATTCATTCCTTTTCTATTCTTAGCTTAGCTAGCTGCTGAAGAAACTTTTCCTTTCTATTGCTTTTTAGTATAGTCTAATGTAACATATATCATAAAAGAATAAATCAAGCCTTCTGATCATGGAGTCAACATTCTTGTCTCTTCTTCACCCTGAAAACCCTTGTGACCACAGTCACAGTGTTCCTCATTAGTTCTACTCTTGGGGACATGGGCATCTCCATGGCGGACTTTCACAGGTAGCCTCCCTACCCTGGTAGCGATGTCTTTCCACTCATCAGCAGCCCAAATTGGTTTTCCTCTACGCTGCCAGTTAGCCTCTTTCCACCTCTCCAGCCATCCCCACAGAGCGTTGGCTACCATCCATGAATCAGTGTAGAGTTAGAGCTTTGGCCACTTCTCTCTTTCTGCAATGTCCAGGGCCAGTTAAACGACCTTGAGTTCAGCAAGTTGACTTGATGCACCTTTTCCTTCAGTGGCCTCTGCGACCTGTCGTGTGGGGCTCCATATGGCTGCTTTCCACTTCCAGTTCATTCCAACGATGCAACAGGAACTGTCAGTGAAAAGAGTGTAGCACGTTTCCTCTGGGGGCAGTTGGTTATATGGAGGAGCTTCTTCAGCCCATGTCACTGGTTCTTGTTCTTCATCTGTGACACCAAAATTTTCACTGTCGCACCAATTTGTAATTACCTCCAAAATCCCAGGGTGATTCAGTTTACCTATACAGGCGTGCTGTGTGATAAGAGCAATCCACTTGCTCCATGTAGCACTGGTGGTATGGTGAGTGGAAGGAACCTTGCCTTTGAGCATCCACTCCACCACCAGTAGTCGGGGTGCCAGGAGCAGTTGAGCTTCTGTACCAATCACCTCTGAGGCAGCTTGGACTCCTTCCTAGGCAGCCAAGATTTCTTTCTCTGTGGGAGTGTAGCTGGCTTCAGAGCCTCTGTAGCTTTGACTCCAAAATCCTAAAGTTTGACCCTGAGTCTCCCCAGGCACCTTCTGCCAAAGGCTCCAGGACAAACCATGGTTCCTGGCTGCAGAGTAGAGCATGTTCTTCACCTCTGGTCCTGTCCTGACTGGGCCAAGGGCTACCTCATGAGCTATCTCCTGCTTAATCAGGACAAAGGCTTGTTGCTGCTCAGGGCCCCAGTGGAAATTGTTCTTCTTGCAGGTGACCAGGTAAAAAGGGCTCACAATCTGGCTGTACTCGGGAAAGCGCATTCTCCAAAAGCCTATGGCACCTAGGAAAGCTTGTGTCTCCTTCTTATTGGTTGGTGGAGACATAGCTGTGATCTTGATGACATCTGTAGGAATCTGATGCCGTCCATCTTGCCACTTTACTCCTAGGAACTATATGTCACGAGCTGGTCCCTTTACTTTGCTCTTTTTAATGGCGAAACCAGCTCCCAGGAGGATTTGGATAATTTTCTCTCCTTTCTCAAACACTTCCGCGGCTGTGTTCCCCCACACAATGATGTCATCAATATACTGTAGCTGTTCTGGAGCCTCACCCTTTTCCAGTGCAGTCTGGATCAGTCCATGGCAGATGGTAGGACTGTGCTTCCACTCCTGGGGCAGTTGGTTCCAGGTGTACTGCACTCCCCTCCAGGTGAAAGCAAATTGAGGCCTGCATTCTGCTGCCAGAGGAATGGAGAAAAAATGCATTGGCAATATTGATAGTGGCATACCACTTTGCTGCCTTCAACTCCAGCTCATACTGGAGCTCTAACATGTCTGGCACAGCAGCGCTCAGTGGTGGAGTCACCTCATTCAATGCACGGTAGTCCACAGTCAATCTCCATTCTCCTTCAGATTTACGCACAGGCCAAATGGGGCTGTTGAAGGGTGAGTGGGTCTTGCTGACCAGCCCTTGGCTATCCAGCTCTCGGATCATCTTATGGATGGGAATCACAGCATCTTGAGTTGTTCTGTACTGTCGACGATGCACTGTGGAAGTGGCAATTGGTACCTGTTGGTCTTGTCCCTTCAGAAGTCCTACTGTAGATGGATTCTCGGACAGTCCAGGCAAGGTGTTCAGTTGCTGGATGTCCTCTGTCGCTACAGCCACTATTCCGAATGCCCACCTGAGTCCTTTTGGGTCTTTGAAATACCCCCTTCAGAGGTAATCTATGCCCAAAATACATGGGGCCTCTGGGCCAGTCACAATAGGATGTTTCTTCCACTCATTTCCAGTCAGGCTCACATCAGCTTCCACCAAAGTGAAATCCTGGGATCCCCCTGTCACACCAGCAATAGAAACAGATTCTGTCCCCATGTCTTGATGGGATTAATGTGCACTGGGCACCAGTATCACCTAAAGCTTTATACTTTTGTGGTTCAGATGTGCCAGGCCAACGAATCCACACAGGCCAGAAAACATGGTTTTCCCTAGCCTCTACCTGGCTAGAGGCAGGGCCCCTCTAAGCCTGGTTATCCTTCTTTCCTTGGACATATGTCTTGGAGATTCCTTCAAGGGGATCGGACATGTCATTATCATCATCATACCTGGCAGTTTGGCTACGGGCAACTGGAGCTGCTTTCCTTTTGGTGGAACTTCCTCTCTGAGCCTTGCCTTCCTTCAATTCACGCACCCGTTGGGCCAGAGCAGAAGTCGATTTTCCATCCCATCTCTTCATGTTTTCTCCGCAATCGCGCAGGAAGAACCACAGCTCAGCTCATGGGGTGTACCTTCTCTCCCCATCTGGGGAACGTCTGCGTTGGGTACCAGAACCTCTGATCTATACTGTCGAGATTTGGAGAAGGTCTTCTTTAATCTCCTCTCTGAGGTTCTTATGATTCTCCTCTATCTTATCCTCTAATTTCTGCAGACGTGTTTCCACCGCTGCGATTCTGGCATGTGTTGGGTCATGTACAGCATCTGCATATGCTCAGAGCTTCTTTGCTGTATCAAGCATGGTCTCATCCCTCTCATCCCGCTTCATTATGGCTAAAGCAGAAGCATATTCGTGTGGCCCAAGTCATACAAGTTTTTGCCACATCACAGACGTGCATAATACCAAGTCTGTATTCCTAGTTGTTATGTCATCTGAGAAGACAATCCCTGCCACTGCCATTTCTCTCAGGCGTTGGATCCCTTGTTCTATGGTCTTCCACTGTGTTTGTTGCATATAAAGATCATCTGCACTGTCGAGGTTTAGGGCAAATTTGGAGGAGAATTTCCAAATTAGGGCTCCTCCAGTTAGCAAACCCACACAGCCCCTCCCCCCAACCTTGGTGTTTCTCAGGTCCCAGTCCGGAGCAGGTTCGAAGTGATCAGAAAAAGGAAAGGAGAAACCGTCCAGGAAGAAATTGGACAGTTTAGCTGAATTAGCTAAAGAGCAAAAGCAAGCAGAAGCAAAGCAAGCAAGCCGGGCGTAGTGGCGCGCGCCTGTAATCCTAGCTGTGGGGGAGGCTGAGTCCGGCGGATCGCTTGAGCCTGTGGTTCGGTGCTGCTGTGAGAGCTGTGTGGGGACCTAAAGCCGGTATCGATATGGTGACCTGGTGGATAGGTCACCGGGACGAGGCACGAGCCGGCGAAGGCCATTTGATGGAGCAGGGAAGCTCCGGGGGCGGTCTGTGGGGAGCCGCACTTGTTAATAGCCTCGCCAGCAAGACATGGGCAAGATAGGGAGACGGGGACTCAATATTTGCATCTGGTCTTGCACCTGCTGCTTTGACTCCTGATTTTATGTCAGGAGGCATTGAGGTTCCTTCTGCTGCATCATCATCATCATCATCATCCACTGGTCGATTGGTCTTGTCCGTGCATTTCCCACTTCTGGTACTGGTAGCAACAGCCATTGGTTTAGCTGCTGGCTTAGGCTCACTATCTGGTTTGGCTGCTGGCTTTGAGCCTGTGGTGTTGGCTGCAGCCTGAGTGACTGGGATAGCTGATTTATCTCCCTGCCCCCTTGCCTCCGTCTGCTGTCCTACAGTCTCCAACAGAGTGCGATAAGCATATGCCAGGGCCCAGCTCACTGCAATGACCTTTCTCTCCTTAGGCTCATCCTGGTATTTCTCTTTCAGATATTTCCCCACCTCAGCTGGGTTCTGAATTTGTTTATGGGGAAAATCCCAGACTATAGGGTCAGAGAATTCCTTCAGGATGTGGCCCATTTCCTCCCATTTCCCACACCACTCAGGATGTTTCACACCTGGGTCTACTCCTAAGTCAGGGGTCTCATCAGCCCATCTAGAAATCTCAGCCCTCATTCTGGAGAGACAGCAGACTGTATAGAGGAAGGTTACCAGATAGAATACAAGAAAGATGGTTTCTCTAACATTCAGGGGAAACTGAACATCCTTTACTACTGATGCAACAGATTCATAGGAGAAGAAGGAAAGCAAAGGCTGAAAAGCCTCATTCCCTGCTGCTCCTCCTCTAACAGACCCCAACATGTTTATAAACTTCTTGCACATCATTGCCATCAAGCCCAGCAGGATAGCTATTCTGGTCACTGCCCCTCTACTGTAAAAACTACGTATGAGGGACAATACTAGAACTATTTCAGGATAGGAAAATAAACCTAGGGACCACAGAGGTATTAAAATCTCGAAAAACCCTAGGGACCAGAAGCACATGCAAGCCTTCATCCCAACACTCATCATGAATTCAAAAAGCATGGCTATTAACTGCTTCAAACAGAGAGTAATGGCAACCAAAATACCCTCAAAACAGGGTTTTTCCACTCACTCTCTCGAGCCCCACGTTGGGCGCCAAAATTTTGTCGAGGTTTAGGGCAAATTTGGAGGAGAATTTCCAAATTAGGGCTCCTCCAGTTAGCAAACCCACACAGCCCCTCCCCCCAACCGGTTCAGGAAGGATTTCTCGGAGAGGAGTGGAAAGAACCTGTTTATTTAACAAGCACAGCACCCCCCAGCACACAAAATAAACAATACCGGATGACACCACTCTGAAAAAAGATGACAAATTCAGAAAGTCTCTCTGGGGGTGGTCACTCTGTTCTCAGTCCCTCCGGCGCTGGGGCAGCTGCTGCAGGCCACAAGGTGCAGGATCTTGGTGTTTCTCAGGTCCCAGTCCGGAGCAGGTTCGAAGTGATCAGAAAAAGGAAAGGAGAAACCGTCCAGGAAGAAATTGGACAGTTTAGCTGAATTAGCTAAAGAGCAAAAGCAAGCAGAAGCAAAGCAAGCAAGAGCGAGAGAGCCAAAGCAAAAAGCAAAAGCAGCAAAAGCAAAAGCTGCAGTCACTGTGTCCCGCCAGGCTGATAAGAAAACCAAAACAAAACTTTCCCGCTTCAGAGCCGGTCTTAAAGGTACAGAACATAATATCCAACATTAACAGAACACATGAATGGGGATACAAGCATCATAACGTCACCCTAGGACATGCACACAGGTATCTTTGTGCAACACTTTCCAAGACCCGTGCCCAGAGGCTCTGAGGGTTAGCCCCCCTCATCATTCCTTGGTCGATGACAGGATCATGTGACAGGGATCCCAAATGCCTCGCTTCAGTGCCATACAGAATTGTAGCCTCGCCTGCAGAATCCAAGAGACGGACTAACCAACTAATTATAGATTCATCAGATCGTCGAGTGTAATCCTTCCTTAGGCCATGAAGGTCCTTCAGGGAAAAGGACTCAATATTGGCTTCTGATCTTGCACCTGCTGCTTTGACTCCAGATTTTATGTCAGGAAGCGTTGAGGGTCCTTCTCCTGCATCATCATCATCATCATCATTATCCATTGGTTGATCGGTCTTGTCTGTGCACTTTCCACTTCTAGTGCTAGTAGCAACAGCCATTGGTTGAGGCTTATTGTCTGGTTTAGCTGCTGGCTTAGGCTCACTATCTGGTTTGGCTGCTGGCTTTGAGCCTGGGGTGTTGGCTGTAGCCTGAGTGACTGGGATAGTTGTTGATTTATCTCCCTGCCCCCCTTCCTCTGTCTGCTGCCCTAGAGTATCTAGCAGTGTGTGATAAGCATATGCCAAGGCCCAGCTTATTGCAATGATCTTTTTCTCCTTAGGGTCATCATGGTACTTCTCTTTCAGGTATTTCTCCACCTCGGCTGGGTTCTGAATTTGTTCATGGGGAAAGTCCCAGACTATAGGGTCAGAGAATTCCTTAAGGATTTGGCCCATATCCTCCCATTTCCCACACCACTCAGGATTTTCCACACCTGGGTCTACTCCTGGGTCAGGGGTCTCATCAGCCCATCTAGAAATCTCAGCCCTCATTCTAGAGAAGCAGCAGACTGTATAGAGGAAGGTTACCAGATTGAATACCAGAAAGATGGTTTCTTTAACATTCAGGGGAAACTGAACATTCTCCAATAGCGATGTAACAGATTCAGAGGAGAAGGAAAGCAAAGGCTGAAAAGCCTCATCCCCTGCTCCTCCTCTAACAAAATGAGTGCATAACCATAGCCACAAACCATTCATACCTGGAACAGCCCCCAGCATGTTTATACACTTTTTACAAATCACTATCACCAAGCCCAGCAGGATAGCTCTTCTGGTCACTGCCCCTCTGCTGTAAAAACTACGTATTAGGGACAATACTAGAGCTATTTCTGGATAAGAAAATAAACCTAGGGACCATAGAGGTATTAAGATCTCAAAAAAACCTAGGGACCAGAAATGCATACAAGCCTTCACCCCAAGAGACATTACGAATTCAGAAAACATGGCTATTAACTGCTTTATACCAACACAGAGTAATGGCAACCAAAAGGCAGCCAGAAAAGGGTTTTTTCCACTCTCTCTCGAGCCCCACGTTGGGTGCTAAATTTTGTCCTGATTTAGGGCAAATTTGGGAGAAAACCTCCAAAAGAGGGCCCGTCCAGAAAGCAAACCCACACAGCCCCTCCTCCCAACCGTTTCGGGAAGGATTCCTCGGAGAGAAGTGGAAAGAACCTGTTTATTTAACAGGCAAAACACTCCCAGCACACAAAATGAACAATACCGGATGACACCACTCTTTCACCACTCTGAAAAAAGATGACAAATTCAGAAAGTCTCTCTTGGGGGTGGTTGCTCTGTTATCAGTCCCTCTGGCACTGGGGATAGCTGCTGCAGGCCACAAGGTGCAAACTCTTGGTGTTTCCCAGGTCCCAGTCCGGAGCAGGTTCTAGTAGTTCCAAAAAAAGGAAAGGAAAAACAATCCAGGGAAAAATTCGGACTGCTTAGCTAAACTAACTAATGAGCAGAAGCAAAAAGCAAGAGCAAAGCAGGAGCAAAGCAGAAGCAAGAGCAAAAAAGCCAAGCAAAAAGCAAAAGCTGCACTATGTACTGCCCCCGTCTCTGTGTCCCACCAGCTGTGGGGCAGCAGGCTGATAACAAAATCAAAACAAAATATTCACTCTTCAGAGCCAGTCTTGAAGGCACAGAACATAATATCCAGCATAAACAGAACACACGAATGGGGATACAAGCATGATAATGTCACCCTAGGACATGGGGATAGTTTCACTTCCAGGGTAGAAAACTAAGAGGGAGGTTTGAAGGTTTTTAGGCTTATTGGGATATTGTAGGCTATGGATTGAAGGGTACACTCAGCCTGTCAAGTTCATGTATGAAAAGTTAGTAGAAGATGAGATTAGGTGGGAAAAGGAGAATGAGCAAAAGTTTAAAGATTTAAAGCAGAAATTAGTCAATGTACCAGCATTGATTCTTCCTGCCTTAGACAAACCTTTCTATCTGTTTGTGAATGTAGAAAAAGGGTTAGTACATGGAGTGCTGGCCCAGGACTGGGGAGGATCCAAGAAACCAGTAGTCTATTTATTAAAACTTCTAGGCCCTGTCAGACAAGGGTGGCCAACTTGTATTCAGGCAGTGGCAGTGACTTCCCTACTAGTAGAGGAAAGCAGGAAATTAACCTTTGGGGAAAAATTGAAAGTATACATCCCACGCTCAGTTAGGAGCATCCTAGTCAAAAGGCTGAGAAATGGCTTACCAATTCCCGAGTGTTAAGGTATGAAACCATTTTAATAGATAATGATTTAAAGCTAATTGTGGATAACCGTCTCAATCCTGTCCAGTTTTTGTATGGAGAATCAGTGGAAGGACTAGTGCATGATTGCCTAGAAGTTATTAACTATCAAACTAAGGTAAGGGAGGACTTAACGGATCCATCACTCCAAGGAGGAAAGCGACTGTACATCAATGGATCTTCGAGGGTAATCCAGGGGCACCAGATGTCAGGGTACGCTATAATTGATGAAGATTTGGTAGCCATAGAAAAGGGAACGTTACCTTCCAACTGGTCAGGCTGTGTGAGTTATATGCCCTAAAATGAGCTCTAGAAATATTAACACGAGAAAGGGGAACAGTGTAGACACATTCAAAATATGCTTTTGGGGTGTAATTTGTGGATAGAAAAAAACTCTACAACTTTGTAAAAGTTGTAAAGCTGGTGTGTTTATTACAGTGCTGGACGCACATGGGGATCGTTCCCTGTAAAGGACATGCACACCCCTGAGAACTCTCAATCTTTTTTTATCCCCCTTACTGGTAGATATGCATAGAATTTCACAATAGGTTCATACATATTCATTTTACTGGTTTCCTATAACACTTGCAGCTAGTTTTTTATCAGAAAGTACAGAAAGAACTCCTGGATCATCTTGCCCTGTCTCCCGCAGCCTCAGATTTGGTTTTTGTCTGTTTCAAAGTTCAAGGGGTCCCGCTTATCTCGCTCGCATTTTTCCTTCAGCTGAGGCAGTTTTTTAAACAGCACATTTCACCTAAATCCAAAATGGATTTCCAACCTGGTAAATTTCCACTCTGTTTCAGGTGGTGCATACTTTTGGGAAGATTTGGGAAGAGAGAGGGCTATTAAATTCAAAGGCCAAGGGACTGGTTCATGAAAAGCTTATTTTGGAGGTATTAGAAACCTTACAATTACATGAATAATTGGCAGTGGTATATGTTAAAGGACATCAAAAAGGGGTAACTGGAGGCATGGGGAAACAATTTAGTGGATTTGGAAGCTAAGGATGCGGCCAAGTCGGGGACAGAAAAATTAATGATGGTGTTAAACCCCATGGAAGAAATGCAGGAAGTCCCCATATTTAGGGAGATAGAAGAGAGAGAACTCCTTAGAATAGGAGCAAAGAAAGATAATGAGGGAAAGTGGAAGTTACTGGATGGGAGACAGTTGTTAAATAAACCACTTGCCAGGAAAATGCTAGAAGGCAAGCATGTACAACACATTGGGGTTCCCAAGCACTGAGCAATCAGTTCCTAAGGGATTGGGACTGCATAGGAATTTTTTTAATAGCTAAGCAAGTAACTGAACGCTGTGCAATATGTCAACAAGTGAATAGGAAAGTCATGAATAAAACACCCAAAGGAGGATGAGAATAAGCCTTATGACCCTTTCAGGACATCCAGGTAGACTTTACTGACCTTCCCCAGGTACAGCGGTGGAAATTTTTGCTAGTGATAGCAGATCACCTAACCCATTGGGTAGAGGTGGTGCCCACTGTTAAAGCCAATGCCAGTACTGTAAGTAAAACCCTTCTGGAATCAATCATTCCCTGATATGGGATGGTGAATAGGATTGATTCGGACCAAGGAACTCATTTCACATCGAAGATATAAGTTGTTCAAGCCCTGGGGGTAAAATGGGAGTTACACGCTCCATGGCATCTGCAGAGTTCTGGTTGTGTTGAAAGGATGAATCAAACTCTTAAAAGAACTCTGATTAAGCTGATGATTGAAACCCAAATGTCATGGATAAAATGCCTCCCTTTAGCTCTGTTTAGAATTAGAACCCAACCCTGGTCAGATCTAAGGGTCTTATCCTATGAAATGATCTTCGGACTATCCTTTTTTATTGTAAATCAAAGGCGACTCCGAAAAAGGGGAGAGAGAATGATGTATCTGACTCCATCATCAGAAGGCTAAAGAATTACTTTATTATACTATACTTTGTACATTGTATCTAAACTGAATCTGCCATGCACTCACTCTTGCTCACAACTGCTCAGAATTGCACTCATCTCTCATTCTCTCGTGACTGTCTCGTGACAGTCCAACACACACACACTTCTTGGCCCTGATAGGCCAAGGGAACAAAACATCCTCACTTTGGGTAAACAATCTCCATATTGCATTCTACTTTAGCACAACACAGGCACAGCAAGCGAGATAAGAATTGTGTTTTCCTTCTTCTCTGCTTGTCTCACAGCTTCTCTCTGTTCAGAGGGCATGTGAATACCACACTTTTTGACCTCGGCTCAGAGAGTTGCCACCTATGAGGAAGGGGAAGCCAATGCCTGTCAGATTGAAAGCCTCATGGGGGTCTGGTTGGCTAGCTCTGGATCCTGGCTTCACTGACAAGGACAAAAGCAAAAGACAAGAAGTGCTCTTCTTCTCAGGACGAATGTCCCACAGCTTTATTGTGAAACACCTCCAGGGGAAAGAGAAAGTCTGGGAGGGGGGTAGCGGCATCCAGGAAAAGAAAGAGAGAGAATGGCTCATGGCGGGAGATTTTAAACCTGGGGGAAGGGGGGCAGAGGAGAGGGGCCACAGCCAATGGGATACAACTGATGGGAGGGGCAAGGGGAGGAAGTAACCCAGGCTAAGACCACCACCACAGGGCTCGAAGGAGAGGGGGGAACGGAATAAACCATGTGATACAAACAAACCAACCACTTCCGTGCAAAATAGTAACTACTCAGTGCAAAATTCTAATCCCCCAGTGCAAAATAATAACTAAAGAAACTACTCAGTGCAATACAACAAATGCCAGAAAATATGTCTGTAGCACAGATATTAGAAGGGCTAAGACATAAAGGGGTGATCCCTCAAACTACTACCCTGGATTTTAGAATTCATAATGTTAATCCTGGAGATTGGGTAATGATCAAGTCATGGAAAGATCAGCCTCTAACCCCTCAGTGGGAAGGTCCCTTTCAGGTATTGCTCACCACTGAATTGGCTGTGCAAACTGCAGAGTGGGGATGGACTCATGTCAACAAAATTAAAGGCTCGGTGGAAGAACCCAAAGAATAGACTATAACATCCAGACTAGGTGAGATGAAATTGAGTCTTAAGCAGACACCGAGAGACAACCAGAGAAACACCAGGACGTCCGAGAAGTAGAGTCAAGCTTCCACCAGCCAGCTTGAGGACTGTTTTAAGTAACACTTTGGGCGAGGAATTTGAATTGTATCGGATATTGATGTAATTGACTCATTTTTAATGGATTGGGATTGCAAGTGTCTGTTGGGGGGAAGTACATGGGGAACAGTGAGAGGTGCTGGGGTGGTTCGCTTGGGAATTGACAAGTGGAGTAAGACAAGAACTAGAGAGCAAGACTGAGTTGGCCCCTGTGTTTGTCACCGAGATTATATAGCCCTGCTGTGGGCAGCAGTCCCATAGGCATGGTAAGGTGGGGGCAGAAGCTATACTGGACCTCTATCATTCCTCAATTGTCTTTTTCCTCCAGAATCCAATACGGGTACAATTGACAAGTGGAATACAACAGGGACTAGAGGGCAAGACCAAGTTGGCCTCTGTACTCCCCACCGAGATACACCTACTATGGGTAGCAACCCCATGGGCATGATAGATGGGGGTTAAAAGCCATGCCAGACCTCTGTGATTCCCTTTTACCTGCTCCAACCATTTCATGTCACCAAACTCCATCAATCATTGTGCTTAAGGAAAAAAAGGAAAAACCTGAAGTTTTTTTTTCCTGTTCCCACTGTCCTCATCCACATCAACAGATGCTATTATGACTCATCCAAAATTAAATTTGTCTCCAGAGAAGTAGGAGTAGATCATTGAAATCGAAAATGAAAATAAATTGCTTGAGGTAAATCACTTATAGAAAAGGAAAAGGGGGGTTTGTTATAGATGGGTAATGCAATGGTTGGCTCTTGCAATTAAGGGATGAATATTATGTGTATGTTAAGAGAAGTTTTACTGATGTATAGTTATGTTATTGCGATATGTTGTCTCCATAGTCCTCTTTCCCCTCCCCTTTTGTATTGTGTTACCGAATAGCATATATGAGCTTTCTACCAAGCCCCGGGATTAGCTGACAGGGGCTTCTCCCAGTCAGGTCTCTTATGAAGCTGCAAGCATTTCACTGGCCAGATCCAGAGGGGGTGTGGAGTTCAGACCAATGAGAATATCCAGACCGGGTCTTTTAAATGTTCTATATAAAGGGCAGCCTGGAAAATAAACTTCCTCTGTGCCACACAAACATCGGGGGTGAGTTGTTTTCTGTCTCCTTTCCCCTCACCCCCACATGTGACATAACATATTGATGTCACTGGACAGCCTTGGTAGTCGGGGCATTTGGGGGTAGACGGCAGGCTTGTTCCTAGGAGGCGTGACATGGCAACACCTGACCTCCAATCAAGTCACAAGAAAGTAGTCTCCACCAATGGATGATGAAGTGTTGACTGGTGTTGAGTTGTTCATGGGTCTTAGGTCTTCAAAGAGACAGGAGCAGTTGTTGGTTTTTGTAAAGTTGTTTATTGCATGAATACATCAGTCTCAAAGGCAAAGAGTTCAGAGTATTAAAGTCCATGCTAAAAGCTTTCTGGCATAGAGTCCCAATGTTCCAAGCAGAAGCAGAAGCAGCAAAGTGTGGTATTCACATGCCCTCTGAACAGAAAGAAGCTGTGAGAGAAGCAGAGAGAAAAGAATGATCGAAACAATTCTTATCTCATTTGTGGCTCCTGTGTTTGTGCCCATGTGGAATGTGTTCTGGAGATTGTTTACCCAAGGTGATTGCTTGATTGGATTCTGGTGATGGTTGTTTGGATTCATTGACCAATTGGATCCACGTGTGTGTGTGGGGACTCTCAGGCAGAGGGTCACGGGTTTTCTAGTGAGTTAGTTATAGTTCTTGTTAGTGTAATATAGTGTGATATAGTTATAGTAGAATATAATATAATATAATAATTAATTAGTGTTCTGATATCATGGAGTTCTGCGCATCATTCTTCCCACCCGTCAGGCATCATAGCACTGATAGCAGAAGCACTAGCAGAAGCTACTACCACCTTTTTTTTCTTTCTCTTTTTCTTCTTCATTTTTCTTTTTTTGCACCCCAATACAGGGGCTTTTTATTCATAAATCATCCAATCAGCTAAAAGCACTATTCTAAGACATTCTTCCTAAACCTATCCAAGCTTGATTCGAATGTGCAAAAGTAGTGTCAGTTCTTACACAAAATATATGCATATAGTTTTATCTGTTCATGCAAATAGTTCTATCTGTTCTATCTAGAAATGTAAGCAATGTTCTGCTATGTTTTCATTATGTCTGGAGCTAAGTTAATTTTGTGAAAGGTAACACTACTGAACTTTAAACTAGGCTTTGGTGCTTTTTACTAGCTAACACAGTCTTTTAAGGCACTTAAGATATATTTCTACTTACTTAAAACTAAGTCTTACACTCCTACTTCATGTCTGAGTGGCTTAATATATTTCAGTTTCTCTAAGGGTTCCAATTCAATCCCTGCATTCCTTTCTCTCTCTGAGGGATTCAGAGAGGCTTCTATTTCATGCATTCCAACAGACTGGCAGATTTTGTCAGGGACTAGGGTTACTGTTCTGTGGGGTTGTGGGTTGGAGACAGACACACAACATAACCCACCGAAGATCACAAAACAAAACAGCCTGTTTTATTGTTCAGACCTTTCTTTTATAGGGGGTTTGGATTTCCCAGGCTTACACAGCTAATTGGATGGGTTATTTCTCTGCCCAGATCTCTGGCCAGTGGTGTGCCTGCATCTAAGCTTGAACAGGGTTGTGTGAGATCTTTGCTTGGGTTTGAATCCAACCTATCCCCCCCTTATCCAGGAACTTGTTTTCTTCTAGGCTGGTTGAGTTTAGGGGGCACCTTCAGATCAGCTGCAATGTGACAGGTTACCTGATGCAACACCAGGAGTATAAAAGGCAGAGCAGCCATTTTGTGGGTAAGCACGTGGTGGTTTAGTTCCACGCTCCCAGTGCTGCTCTTTCTCCTTATTCAGTCATTTGCTATATTTTTTAAGGTTTAATAAACTTTAAAATTTTAAAGTGAGACATTGTTTCTCACATGTGCTATCAATTATTTCTTTGTTTTCTGTGTTCATGGCTGAAATTGCCTGAAATCTCCTTCCTGGCACCCTGTATGAAGAGAGGCATTAAATGGTACCAGCACTGCAATGGCTGCCACTGCCTGCACGATTGTTGCGGTGTGATTTCAGAGTTTACCTCAGAAACTCGGTCCCTCCCATGAAGATTCCCTCCCAGGTGCGTCAATCACCTCTCCTTTCCCCTCCCTGACCCCTGCCGAGCACTGTCTGTCAGTCCTGGAATTCCAGAAGGGTGTCGAGTGATTGGCAGATTTAAAGGATGCCCTCTACCCCTGGGGGAGGTACTGGGCCATCCAGGTGTCCTTTGTCCCTTAAGACCTCCTCCCATGTACCTGGTTCTCGGGTCGGCTGTCTGTTCTCTGCCCCGAGATGCGTGGGATGGTTCTGCGGCAGCCCGTGATTTGAAGAATGAGTCTGGACTCTTCACTTTTTCGGTCTTCAGGTTGTTTATTATTTCTTATCTACAAAATTTTCTTTCTACCCAGCTGAGGTCCACTCAGCACGGCAGCCACAAGCACTCTCCACCGCCCCCGAGGCGGTGTTGTCTTTTTATACTACAAACTATGTATATCATATTTACTTTTAATTCCCAATACTTATCACCTATGTTAGACAGTGCACTTCTACTCTAAACCAATCCCCAAGTGCCAACATCACAGCAGAAAATGGAGGACAAGAAGAAGAAAGAAGAAGGACTAGACACGCCCTGATTCCTCCATCTTGTCCCCATAACCCCCATACCAAAAATCCTAAAATCTACATTTTCACCCTGTGAACACCTTGTTATTACACCATTCAAACCTGTGTGGCTTTCACATCCCCATGCCAAGCTGGCAATTCGCTGGAAGGATCAAAATCAAGCCACCAGGTGTTCCGAGCAGCATGCCAGGGTCTCCGAGCCCCCCAATGGGGTTCTCAGCAACTCTGGACATCCGGAGGAATGTGCTGAGTTCCCACACCTGATTGGTGGCTTCCTATCCTTTCCCTGCCCCTCTTCCCCCAGGTTAAAAGGGCTATCAACCAGGTGGTTGGGAGAGTTCTGTTGGAGCTGTGGCTGAATTCAGAGCCCTGTGGGCCAGAAAAAAGCTCTGGATCCAAACCCTCCATCAGAACTGACTCCTTTCTTTCACCATCGTCTTAAAGCTTCTCCGCCAGAGGTAAACCTGAGGAGCAGACCCTGTTATGGTGGGAAGCTCCATCCCACAGCCACCAGAGCTCCTGCATGCCTGGACTTGTCTCCAAGCGCCCAGCTGCAACACCCAGCTAGCCAAAAGTGTCTCTGGTGTGAAACACCACAGTTGCCACTATTTGGTTCAGCAGCAAGGGCCAGACAAGCTAGGGCATGTCCTGTCCGGCTATATTGGTAATATTCCAATACACGATGGTGCTGGGACCACCTGGCTGATGGCAGAAACATGGTGAGCAACTCCCCAACGTGGAACCTAGATGAGATCAACCTTTCAGCACTGCAGGATCCTGCAAGAATCTTTGAATTGGTGGAATTTGTTGACAATGGTACCTATGAGCAGCAGTTTTTCTTCTAGCCAGAGAAGAGGAGGTGAGAACATGTGAGAAAGAACAACATGGTGGCACCAGAATCAGTGGAAAAAGAAGGGGAGGAGGTGCTCCAAGCACCAGAGCCAAGATTCCTCTGCAGGCTGTGATGAGGACCATGGTGAAGCAGACTGTCCCCCTGCAGCCCATGAAGTTCACAGGGGACGCAGCCCATGGGAGAAGTGCTCATGCCAGAGCAGGTGGATGCCAAAGAAAGCCGTAATCCAGTGGGAGACCTGAATGGAGAGAGTAGGCCCCTGCTTCCAGAGATAGAGGAAAAGGGTCCTTGATTCCAAACTAGACCAGCTTATTTTTAGAGGACTGCATTCCATGGACGAGTGACCCATGCTGCATCAATTTTGGGAGGACTGTTTGCCTGCGGAGGGACTCACGTTGCAGTAGTTTTGGCAAGACTGCTGCTTGTGAAATTAGAGCCACACTGGAGAAGTTCACAGAGAACTGTCTCCCGTGGGTGGGACCCCACGGCATAGCAAAGACTCCTCTCCCTGAATGAAGAGGAAAAGATCTCAAGTGACAAACTAACCAAAACCCCCACACCCTGTGTCCCTGAGCTGTCGATGGTAAGGAGGGAGGGGCTGGGGGGGAAAAAAGGTGTTTTAAAGGCATATTACCCTCCTCTGACTCTGCTAATAATAAATTTACTTTAAACCTTTAAATTTGAACCCGTTTTGCCCTTAGAGTTTTTTCTCCCAGTCCTCATCTGAACCCATGAGCCCTTCATTAATTTTTTTCCCCTCTACTCTGCCCAGCTGAGAGCAAGAAAGGGTAAGCGAGCAGCTGTTGTGGGTGCCTGATGTTTGGCCAGTGTATAACCAAGGCACCCCCCCCAGCCATGGCCTGGGCTTTGGCCAAGTCCTGGCCCCAGCTGGTCAGGAAGTGAGCCATCAGAACCAGATGTTTTCTGCACAAGAATGTAAACAAGTCATTTGGACTTTTCAATTTGGGCCTATAAAAGCTGAACCCATTTTTTGGGCGAACTGGAGACCTCACTTACAGGTGGATGCAACACTTAGGATTTCCCCAGTTGCCGGGAAGGGTTCTCCAAGTCCTCACTGTGAAACGGGGCTCCCTAGCGATTGCAGACTCTGAATGATGGTATTTAGGCAATTGGTGATATATCTTTCTCAATCACTATTCTCTCTCTCTCTCATATAGTAATGATTAGATGCATTGCCTTGCTTATTTTTACTTGTTGCTAAAGCCAAGAAAGCAATAAGCTTATTGTTTTACCAAATGTGTCCTTTTACCTATGTTTTGCCTCAATATTAATAGTAAAATAAGATCATTCTTCCTATTGGTGTCTGTGTCCATTCTATTACCCCCCGTCAATTGGCAAAACAGGGGATCCCCCTGAAACCTGGTTGGTGGGAGGGATAAGGGTGGTAATCTGGGACATGTATATTTGTTTAGGTTGTGGTAATGCCTGGATCTGTAAGATTATGGACTTCAAAAACAAGGTGACCTAAACTGAACTTGCCAAGCTATTCTGGAGCTCAGCTTACAAGTTCAACAAGTATCAAAAATAGTTTTATGAAATTGTCTAAATATTTGAGAATGCTGAACCTCACCAAAGAAGAGTGCTATCTCAAGGAACACAAAGAAGATCATGGACCAAACTGCTGGAGTCTTTGGACACTGCAGCTGAAGGACTTGTTAATGAACTCTCCCCTGGATCCAGATTTGCATTGCACCTTGCCTGCAATTTTAGAGACTCAAGGGCTGGGGGGTGATGAACTGCATAGAAGGATATTATCTGGACTTAGGCTTTGATTACTGAGATAGCAATTGCCCATTAAATGCGTTCCACTATACTTTCCTTTCTGCTCTGTCTGCTAGATTAGACCACAAGAGGAAAGGTACCACTACTGTGGTTCCAATCAATATCTCGAGCCACAGGATGGTTGTCAGAGACTGGAAAGATTGATGTCTCAAGACATTTTGGGACGCATGTGTGTGGGGAAGGGGGCAGGTCAGGCCATGCCCTGGTGAGGTAGTGCCCTGCTCCGCGCACCCTACCCCCACTAGAGCCATTATCCCAGCCCAGCAGTGGTTCAAATCAAGGGCACAGTAGAGGCAGTGCCCCATTCTCCCGTAACCCAGCTCCTGAGTGACCAAATGACCAGAAGTCCCACCTGGGGGAAGGGGCCAGGAAGGCCAAGGGGTATTTACCTTCATTTTGGAGTTTCTATATGTGTCCTATATTTTTTTTTGTCTCTCTTTTTCCTTCTTTTTCTTCAAAGTCTTAATTAGTATTGTTTAAGTCAATGAGTTAAGTGGAAGTGATCTTAAAGGAAATTAGGATCACCTCCAAAGGGGGAATTGTTGGAAATTATATAAATTTTAATTTTTTTTTTTCAGTTTTAAGTAATTTTTGCCATGGGTTTGTTCGCCTTTGCCAAGGGGGGGAAGAAGTGAGGTTTCTCTTCAAAAGACCCTGTTCATTGGAGGTTTGTGTTTTCCTGGGTGAGGCCTGATGGGCTTCAAGAAACAAAAAGAAGATTCCTAGACTCTAAAAGTTTAACATCTACATGTTGGGAGTAGCCAAAAGATACAGAGGAGATAAACGGACATTAACAGACATTACCTCCCCCCCCCACCAGATCAGAGACACTCACTCTGGGAAAAGACTGATAAGAGAACTGAAGAATGAGGACTAAATAGCATAGAAGGTGAAGGGGTCAATAATCAATAGAAGATTGAATACTAAGAATTGTGTAATGTAGAACCAATGAACAAGAATTTCTTTGAGTTTTTTAATGTATAAATATGTGAAAAGTCTGGAAAAGAAGCATGTGTGGTTGAAATGATTTCCACTTATGGTTTGACACTGGCCCTATGCCAGGCACCCACGAGAGTCACTTGCTCACCCTCCCCTGCCACAGCTGGGCAAAGGAGAGGGAAAAAAATATTACCAAAGAGTTCATGAGTTAAGGACCGGGAGAAAAACACTTCAAGGGCAAAACAGGCTCAACTTAAGGTAGCAAAGTGAATTTATTACTAATGGAATCAGGGGAGGATAATGAGAAGTAAAATAAGCCCTTAAAACACCTTTTCCCCCCAGTCCCTCCATCCTTCCCACTGACAGCTCAGAGAGACAGGGCATGGGGGTTTTGGACAGTTCATCACCAAGATTTTCTTCTGCTGCTCTGAGAGAGGAGTCCTTCCCTTGTGAGACCATGGCGCCCCTCCCATGGGAGATGGTTCTCTGTGAACTTCTCCGGCATGGGTCCACTCTCATGAGCAGCGGCCATACCGCACCTGCTGCAACATGATGAATTCTCCCCATGGGCAAACAGTCCTCCCAAAATTGCTGCGACATGGGTCTCTTTGTCCACAGGGTGCAGTCCTCCATGGACAGGCTGCTCCAGCCTGGAAGCAGGGGCCCTCTCTCTCCACTGGGTCTTCCACCGGATCACAGCTTCCTCAAGGCATCCCCTCACTCCAGTGTGAGCACCTCCCCCACAGGCTGCGGGTGGATCTCTGCATCTCCTGTGGACCCACGGGCTGCAGGGGGACAACCGGCTTCACCATGGTCAGCACCACGGCCTGCAGAGGCATCTTGCCTCTGGTGTCTGGAGCATCTCCTCCCCCTCCTTCTCCACTAACCTTGGTATTGCCACATTGTTTTCCTTCACATGTTCTCACCTCCTCCTCTTCTCTGACTAGAAGCAAAACCCTGTGACTTTGTTTTGATTTTCTTCTCAAATATGTTATCACAGAGGCATTACCAACCTCTCTAATTGGCCCAGCTTTGGCCAGCAGCATGTCCATCTTCAGGGCCATCAGGGATTGGCTCTGCTGGACATGGTGGGAAGTCTCCAGCAGCTTCTCACAGGAGCCATCTCTGTAGCCCCCCTGCTACAAAAAAAAACAGGCCATTCAAAACCAATACACAACTGAATTTCCTGGACAGAATAAAGTAATGCCATTGGAGAGCTTCTTTTCTTCCTAGTTTTGGTGACAGTAGGAGTTGAATTCATGCCATGGTGTGGCAGACAGCATGTTCAATT
Organism: Agelaius phoeniceus; assembly: GCF_051311805.1. Taxonomy (NCBI): domain Eukaryota; kingdom Metazoa; phylum Chordata; class Aves; order Passeriformes; family Icteridae; genus Agelaius; species Agelaius phoeniceus. The sequence continues at coordinate 19,163,639 of NC_135301.1, forward strand.
AGCCTCCTACTTTTGTTGTCCACAAAAATCAGTTTGTTACCTGGTGTGCAAGAAGACAATAATTACACACTCGAGAGAGTTATTGTTTATTTCATAGTTGCACAAGCCTGGATGCTCAGTGGTATTCCACAAATCAACTACCAAAACCTTTTACTATTTATACATTTTAGCAAACAAAAGAATTAGTGTTCATTGGCTACAAGCTACATAGTTGTCTTGGTTAATGTTTCCCTTGCTTCTGATGCAAATTATTCTGCACACTTAGTCTTTCTCTTCTTTGGAGTCAATGGGTTTCTGGGGTCAGTGGTTCATGAGTTGGTGGTTGTGATCTCCCCCTGCTGGATTTACCTTTTACCCCGTTGGAGCTGATTCAGCACAGTTGCTGAGTTGTTTTTATTGGCTTCGCCCTAATCTTGGGAGGTCTACCAAATGTCCTTGTGGCCTGTAAATTCTGCATTCTTTGTGTCCACTATCAGTGGTACATCCTTCTTCCAAAACTTTATTAACCTCCCCTAGGTCTGAGATCATTGAAACATGTCAAGCCCTAAACCATAATAAGACAATTCTACCAAGAAATAGTTTGTCTTTCTAACACCTGGACATCACTTAGGGCTTGGAAGCTACTCTCGATTTCGTGGATTAAATTTACTTCCTTGTTGATTAGGCTTGAAAGATCAAACATTAAAAACATATTTTCTTAAGAAAGTTTTACATATTTCACATTTTTCAACAATTTTAATATTCCTGTTTTGACTAACAGATGGGTTTGAAATTACTGAAGTCCTTTTTTAATTGTCAAGAAATTACTGTTCTGAGATGAAACATAGAACCAGTTTATGCAGAGAAGGACTAGCTATCTGTGGTTATGGCTAAAAACTTTAGTAGAACTAAAGTTTATCTTGGACTAGCTGATAGTAAAGAAAAAGGAAAACCTGCCTGAAAAAGCTATTGCAAAATTAGTGGTAATAATGTTAATTACTGAGTTCCTTCATGTCCAGACCTTATAGTAGTTTTAAGTGACCATAGCTAGTGTATATGGCAGACATCAATACCCTATAGAAAAGCTCAGCTATTTGTTCTCTCCTTCCTAGATGAATCTGCTGTTGATGTGGCATATCTATTGGCCCATTAGAAAACTCTGGGTGTAGTGTACTCATATTTGTTCTGAGATACCTTATAGTTGTAGTTACTGCTCTGAATCCATTGATCATGCACAAATTTTGGTAAATATGGGCAATTATCTTTTGCATTTAAGAATTTTTTCTTTTTTAGTGTCTCTCTTCAGCATCTTCTTTGGGTTGGCTTGGGTGCTTGCCTGTTTGTTAGCACAGCCTTTGCTTTGTTTTTTTCTTGCTATAAATTGTTTGGCTTAAGGGTCCAGTTGCCAATGAAACTGAATATTGTGGGTAGGTAATTATTGCTACCAAATAATGGTCTCTGGCTGCTTTTGAAAATAATATTCTTTGCAGCACCTTGTTGTTTATTTTTCTGTGAATGTCCCAACATTTCGCTTGCAGTCAGAAGCTCATTATTCAGTTTTGAAGCTTACTGTTCAAAGGAATGAGAAGGAGGTGTCTTTACGAACAAACTGTGTGCCTGATGGTAGATAAGGCCAGATATGGAGAGGTAAAAGAAGCAATGGGGGAACCATAAATTCCATAGAAATTCCACTAACTGACACAGACTGTTACTCACTCAAGACTGTGCTAAATCTCTGGATTTAGAGAAAAAGAACAGAGACACAAGGAAAAAGAAAAATGGGCCGGGGGGGAGGGGGGGTATACATTAGAAGGGGGTCTTGGGTATTAGGTGTTTCAGGAAGTCTGTACCTCTAAAGTACCTCAGCCAATGCAGAAAGAGAGAGGGAAATGCGGCCGGGAAATTAGGATAAAAAGGAGGCTGCATCCTCTAACAATTTGACAGACCCCATGGGAAATGCCCCATGGCCTCTCCCTTTATTCAAATAAAGTTACAAGACTCCTGTGTCTCCTTTTTGGACATAAATTTCTGGTGCTTGTGGATTAATTTTCCTGACAATTTGGTGACATTTTTGCTTTAGTTTTTATTAATAAAAAGTACTACATCATCATTATAACACAAATGCTCTCGATTAGATGGATAAAACTAAGAAAGCTGTAAAATGGTGCAAGCACAACCTTTCCATTTAATCCACTTAAAGCACAAGCCTGGATTATTTGTTTTTTCATTTTTTTTTTTCCTAACAGCCGAGTATGTTCTCTGCGGTGTTGATCCTGGAGAGAGGGAGCGCTGCAGCCCCAAGTGGTGTGATCCCACCGGGATTACGTCCCCGGAGTGCTTAGCTTTCCTGACAGGCTTGGAGCTGCTGCTGGAGCTCAGCAGGGCCCGAGGAGCTGCCTCTTCCCTACCACCTCGCTGGTTGGGGCCAGCTTGGAACCGCTATGGGCGTGGAGAGGCCTGGCCCAGTACCGGCGGGTGCGTCCGTACTAAATACGACGGGTTTCTTCTCACGATTTCCCTCAGGGCAGTAGAGGCGGCCCACCATAGAGGAGTGGAGCGCCCTTCCCCTCGTCGCCGGAGCTGCCCTCCTTCGTCACGTGCCGGGGGCGCGCACAGGGTGCACTATGGTGGCAGTAGGGGCCGGCGGCCGCAGCAGCACCACCCCCAGCGGGTAGAAAATGGCGGATTTCGAGGAGCTGCGGGTGAGGAGAGAGAGGGAAGCGGCTGCGGGAAAGACGCGGGCCAAGATTGCGACTGACCGCTTTCGCGGCGGGGGACCCCTCGCCCACCCCTCTCCTACGGCCTTTCCTCTCGGGTAGTCCCCGCCGCACCTTTGGTGCTTGTTGGGGGGGGGGGGGGGGATGAAAGACGTCAGCGCCTCGCGCTGAGGCGGCAAGCTGCCCGCCGGGCCCCGCGGCTTCCTGTTCCTTCCCTAGAGAGGAATCAGGGCCGCCCTGAAATGCGGGAGTCGGTGGCATGCCCTGTGGCGCTATCTCTCCCTGTCACTTTGCGGATTGTGTGTGTGTGTGGCCGGGGCGGTGTGGCGCGGCTCAGCTAGCCTGCTTTCCATCTCTGCCGTGTGGGTTGTGCTGTTGGTGGGATATATACCCACTCTCCTCCCCTGCCCCCCTCCCCCTTCAATTTCGGCCCTTGCGTGCGGGAAGCTGGGCCCGGCGCTCGCATGGCGCCTGGCAAGGCTCGGCGCCCTCAGGAGAGCCTAGAGCTATGGTACCCTTACTGCAAGCTGAAGGGAGAATGACGAATAACTACTGGGTTTTTATAAATACTAATTATTACTGAACCGTTGAAAAATCATTAACCACTTTCTGACTGGGAAAACTGTGCCTGTGAAGCCATAACCCAGTATTTATTTTCAGACCTATTTTATCTTCAGTTTAATATCTTTTATATTGCACTTATCCCCTAACACATTCACTATCTGTGAGTATCTTTGTAAGGAGAACATTGTCCTTCTTACAGCATCCACACCTGCAGAAGTGCTGCTGAGGGAATATTACATACACACTGAATCCTCCCTGACCTAGACCATCCTACAAATGGAATAAAAGTCAGTTAAATAGGAACCACTCTGAGTTAGGCTTTAGTGTTGAGAATGGTCTGATGCTTGAACTACTGTGATTGCCAAAGAATTTCCTATGCTAAGGCTTCTTCCAGCACTGACACTACTTGGATTGAAGGGGCTGTAGTGTAGCTGAGGAGCTCAGTTAAAAAATCTCATGGAAAGAATTGAGTTTCTTTGTTTGAGGACAACAAACTTGTTTTCTTAATCTTAGGAAAAAAAAAAAAAAGATGATCCATCTTAATCCTAAATTGAACATTTATATTTTTTACAAAACTTTTTATGTACATTTACATGTTTTCTTGTTTAGCATCCTCACTTGTTTTCAGCCCTCATTCCAAGGTCTCTCAAAGGGCGTCGCTTCAGAGGTGGCTAAATCCCCAGTGTAAACAGCAGAGGTGGTTCTTCATTTATCTCCTCCAGGCTTGAGCTGTGATCTGCATTTTCCAAGGCACTATAATCGCTTATCTGGATATGCATAAGTATTGATAGACTCCATTTGGGATTGGGTACCTAAATATCTTTGGAATTATATATGCCCCTGAGTTGTTTGCCAGAAGTAATACAGGAATTATGGAGGGAAAAGGAATTTGGTTTCATGCCAACTATAGGACTGAACTTTTATCACTTAAAAGAATAGCTATCAGTAGTTTTAAAAAAGACTGAAGCAATGTCTTTTGATGTGCCCATCTTATTTGTTAACTGGAGTGCTTGTGAAATGAATTTGTTAGCTTGGAGCTTCTACAAATGTTCAACATACATCTAATAATAGTTCATGGCCCATTTTGGGAGAGCTCTAGATATTTTTAGAAGAGAAGAGACTATAGTAGACTGCAGACTGCCTCATCCTCAAGGCCTTTACTGTGGTGGGTTTTTTTAAGAGGATATGTTTGAATGTGTCTGTTTGAATATCAGGCACTTGGTTTGTAGGTTTAAGTTTTTTTCAGACAAAAATCTTCCTGCTTTTGTCCAAAGAACACTCCCCTTCCCCAATAGATTTTGTGACTTGGCCTTTAGGTGTTCTTAAAATGCTAGTTTATAGATTAGCATGCAGAATGTTTTTATGGCAATATTCTTTGCTGCTCTCTTGTTGATTGCAGTTTTCTATAGTGTGTCATCTCTACCTGCCTTATAAAAGGCCACTAGGGCAATTTGGAGAGTTTAATTTATTTTAGTAAATCATTAAGGACTGACTAAAGGCAGGAGGTCAGAATTCTCTCTTAATTCCTGTTTTTGAGAGAAACATATAGGGATAACATTTTTCTATTCTTGGGGCAAAGGATCGTTTTAATATTTGTTAGTACCATCCCTGCCATCCTCTGGATCTTCAGAGTAAAAGCTCTGGGGAGCTATGACCAAAGGGTTATAACTGAGAGGCTGTAGTGAAAGAAAACTAGAAAGGCTGAGGGAACTGGGCCTGTTCAGCCTTGAGAAGAGATACCTGAGAGGGAAACTGTTAAGATCTGATTGAGAGATGCCTCTACCTAAATTAAGGTGCAAACCAGACTATATGCTGAAGTCAATAGCATGGATTTTATTTAACAGTAAAATGTGAGGTAGAGAGAAAGGAATAGAAAAGGGAGAAACAAACAGATTCAAGAAGAAGATAGTCACCACCCATGTATTTAGCAGTGTCCTTTGGTCCTTCTTCACCCTGGGCTTCTCAGTGGTAAGGGTCTTGAGATTGTTAAAAGCTTTTAATTATTTATACATTTTTGCAAACAAAGGGATTCATGCTCATTGGCTAATTGACTACACAGTTCTCTTATTCTATTGGTTAAATGATTCCCCTCCCTTGTAATGCTAAAGGCAACAAGGCTGGTGAAGGGTCTAGAACATAAGTCCTATGAGGAGTGGCTGAGGGAGATGGGGTTGTTTAGCCTGGAGAAAAGGAGGCTCAGGGGAGACCTTATCACTCTCTATAACTACCTGAAAGGAGGTTGTAGCCAGGTGGGGGTTGATCTTTTCTCCCAGGCAACCAGCAACAGAACAAGAAGACACAGTCTTAAGCTGCACCAGGGGAGGTTTAGGTTGAACATTAGGAAAAGTTCTTCATGGAAAGAGTGATTGGGCATTGAAATGTACTGCCCAGAGAGGTGGTGGAGTCACCTTTCCTGGAGGTGTTTAAGAAAAGACTGGATGGGGCACTTAGTTCCATGGTCTAGTTGACAAGGTAGTGTTAGGTCATAGGTTGGACTCAATGATCTCAAAGGTCTTTTCCAACCTAGTTAATTCTGTGATTCTGTAATTAGTCCTTTCAAGTCTGAGGGTTGTGGTCTACCCTTGCTGGAATTACTTTTTACCCAATCAGAGCTGATTTCAGCACAGTTGCTGAGTTGGCTTTCCTTGTGGATTCTGTGTGTCTATTATCAGTGATAATTATCTCCCCTCGCTTTGTTTACTTCCCCCTGTGCCTGAGACAACACTTGGATAATAGTACCACCTTTATCTTATCAAGATGGTTCCAGGTATCCTTAGGGGCATATTGGCGGGCGGATGGAGGGGGCTTCAGTGGTCGCAGTTGAGCAGTTGCTTCTTTTGGTGGTTGCAGATGAGCAGTTGCTTCTTTACACGGTTTTCCACAATGGGAGTCCTTCTGTGGTAACAGTGTTTGAGACAGGCAACTGATCTTTAAGTCCTTTACAGAACCTCATTAATGTGTATAAATATCTAAAGGGGGGATGCCAAGAGGATGGACCAGGCTCTTCTCAGTAGTGGCAAGCAATAGGACACAAGGCAACAGGCAGAACCTGATGCACAGGAAGTTCCACCTGCATATGAGGAAGAACTTCTTTCCTGTGCAGTGACTGTACACTGGAACAGGTTGCCCAGAGAGGGTGTGGAGTTTCCCTCACTGGAGATATTCAAGAACTGTCTGGACACGATCCTGTGCAATGTGTTTTAGGATGATTCTGTTAGAGCAGAGAAGTTGCACCAGATGACCTACTGTGGTCCCTTCCAACCTGACCCATTCTGTGATTTCTGTGAAAAAAAAGAGACTCAAAGGAACTTGCTGTTACATCATGCCTTTTGGAAATGTTCAGTTTTGTTAAAGGATTTGGAGGTATCTGTAACCACAGTCACTACTTTTTAAGATATTGGTGAAAATGTCCAGTATAAGGCTGACCCTTCTAAATTGTCAGATTAACCCTTAATTAATTAGCAGTGTTTATTGAATTCTGTAGCTTACCAGTTTCTGGAATATTAGGGAATTGCTGAGATGATGTAGTGAGCACAACTGTATTGATGCCTTGGTCCTAAAATTGAGAGCCAGACATGATTAAGGGATAAAGGGGTTTTTACCTCGGTATTCAATAAGGATCCTTATAGTGCAGCACTTGGCCAAGATGGTGCACACCAAAATGCACACCCCTGATAGATTGTGTATACAATTTTATAGACCTTGCAAATTAGCATATCTAACAGAGATGCCCCAATGAGAGGCTTAAATGAATAGTGTGATATCTCCCCATCCCAAAGAATTCTCCCTGGATGGGCCAAATCTTAGTTTACAGGATGTATTCTAGAGAGGACCTTGGTCTCCAGCTGCAAGGCCTCTAGGATGTTTGGTCTTCTGGCCTAACAGAATACCAGGACTATGCTAAATTATCAGACTTAAGGAATTACAAGTATGCATGCTAAGAATACTGAGGATACATAAAAGGTATATAAAAGAAAAGGCAAAAAATAATCATAGCATCAGTATCTATCTCGCATTTTTGAGATATAATTTCCAGACCTGCTGTTCACAGAAGTGTTTTTAAACATGGCTCATACCTTTATCCATAATCCTCACTCAAGAGCAGCCTGATGAATGTCAAAGGGATTACACAGGCAGAGGTGGATGTGAAACAGAAGTCAGCAATCTGGTGTGGAGGCCTGAAATGGCATGTGAACACATTTTTAAAGAGAATTGGCCCAGGAGTGGGGAACTACGGCTCCTTCTGAGAGCCGTCTGTGAGATTATTCCAGTTCCCAACAAATTCTGAGCTCATAGAGATTTGACTTGCAGCTATTACTTGCATCCCAGCAAAATGCTCCTCAAACTGAGGAGTAAGAAAGAAATGCACAGCCAGTGGAAGCAGGGACAGGTGACCTGGGGAGAGTACGGGGATATGGTTTGGAGAGGTAGGGATGGGGTCAGGAAAGCCAAGGCAAATCTGGAACAAGACTTGGCAAGGGATGTGAAGAATAACAAGAAGGGATTCTATAAGTAGAATAATTCTATAAGTAGAATGTTGTCCTGTCAACCCAGGTTAACAGGTCAGAAAAAAAAGGCCAAGGAGAGTGCACCTGCCCTGATAAGTGAGAAGGGTGAACTGGTTGCAACTGATATGGAGAAGGTTGAGGTACTCAATGAATTCTTTGTCTTGGTCTTCACTGGCAGTTAGGCTTTCCACTTCTCTCAAGTCCCTGATCGTCTGGGTGGATGTGGGGGGAATGAAGTCCCTCCTGTGCATGTAAGTGAAATGCAAGTTTGGAACCACTTGATGCTGAATAGACACAAATCTATAGGGCCTGACGAGATGCATCCCAGGGTCCTGAGGAAACTAGCTGATGTTGTTGCCAAGCCACTCTCCATCATATTTGAAAAATCGTGGCAGTCAGGTGAAGTCCCTGGTGACTGGAGAAAGGGAAACATCACTCTCATTTTTGAGAAGGTGAGAAAGGAAGACTTGGGGAACTACAGACTGGTGAACCTCACCTCTGTGCCTGAGAAGGTTATGGAGCAGATCCTCCTAGAAGATATGCTAAGGCATATAAAAGATGATGTGATCCAAGGCAGCCAGTACAGCTTTACTAAGGGCAAATCATGCCTGACCAATCTGGTGGCCTTCTATGGCAGTGGTTGACAAGGGAAGACTGAAATATGTCAATTATCTAGATTTCTGTAAGGCCTTTGATATGGTCCCACATGACATCCTTATCTCCAAATTGGAGAGACATGGATTTGATGGATAGACTATTTGGTGGATAAGTATTTGGCTGGATGGACTGTGCTGGTTTTAACACCAGCTGGAAATTAAACTCCAAATAAGCCACACCCCTTCCAATAAGGGAGGGACAAAAGCAGAGACTATGGGTTGAGATAACAATTTATTGAAAGCACAAAGCAATGGAATAAGCCATGCACAGTAACAATGGCAGTATTGATAGCAAAAGCATGCAAAAAAGAGATGTTTTACCCACAAATAGATGTTCATCACCAGGAAAAAACAAGATGGCAAGTGCGTTCTGTAGGTTGCATACATGTGGTTTCCCCAGACAAAGGCAAGGTGGTGACAATTCTTGCATGCTGCTCATGTGGCCATTGAAAATAAAGGCAAGCTGGCAAGGGGGTCTCACAACTAGCATTTCCTGCACCCCCCAACCCTAGACAATGAAAAAACCAATGACAAACAAAGCCCCTGAAAACTAGGTCATTTGAGTTGGGTTGCGCTGCCACTCTGCTGGGCTCAGTTCCGTGCAGGTATCTATGCTGCCATTTCTACTGCCATGCTGGAGGTCAGTCCCACAGGTTGCTGTGACCTTTTTTAACTGCTCCTCTGTGCTCCTTTTGGCTCAGCTGGGCTCCCTTCTGTTCGGCTTGATGGACTTGGCTGGGCTGTGGTCACCCCTGCTGGTCCTTTCCCTGCAGCAGCCTCTGCATTGGTGCTGTTGGTTGAGCACTACTGTCAGTTCACATTTTCACTGCTTTTCTTTCAGTACCATGTCCTGTAGCCACGTTCTGGAGAAAACGGGAGGGGAACCAGCAGTGACGGTAGGGGGCCAGGTCTGCAGGGGCTGATGCTGACAACTTCCCGTAGGAGAGAGAGGGAGGCAAAATTGAGCACTTCCAATGGGGTGCCCAGCTTTTCCTCCTGAAATCACACCCCCCAGTGATGATGCGAGTGATATAGAATAACAACCTGGCCATGCCCACTGTAGTGGGTTGACACTGGCTGGCCAGATACCAGGCACCCACCAAAGCCACTTTCTCACTCCCCTCTGCAGCTGAATAGGGGAGAGAAAATATAAGAGTTCATGGATTGAGATAAGGACTGGGAGAGATCACTCATCAAATACTATCATGGGCAAAACAGGCTCTCATTAGAGATATGAATTAATTGCTAACAAAATCAGAGCAGGATAATAAGAAGTAAAATAAACTCTTAAAATCACCTTCCCCCTGCTCCTACTTTCTTACCATCTCTACCTCCTCCCTCCAGCGGTGCAAGGAGGGAGGGAATGGGGGTTATGGTCAGTTCATCATCTGTTGTTCCTCTCATTGCTCAGGGAGTGTAAGATTGAATCTGGCCAGCTGTTTGGGTCCAATCCAGCTAGCTATGGACCTTAGTCCTTACAATCTTACATAGGACAGAAGCAAAAGATGGAGGCGCTCTTGGCCTCTCGGGAACAAAGTCCTATTTTATTTCCTAGATAGGAGTCATGAGGTGATCCAGGTGACTTCCCAGGTGAAAAAGAGAGATGCCTCATGGTGGGAGACTTTTAAACCCAGGAGAATGGGGGGCAGAGGAAGAGGACCACAGCCAATGGGATACAAGTGAGGGGGCGAAGGGAGGAGTAAACCTGGGACAAACCATCACCACTGGGGCTTTTGGGGGAGGGAAAGACCATGTGATATAAGAGGGGAATCCCATGAGGATATAAACATACTATTCTGTGCAATAATACAGAACCCAGTGCAAAACAACTAAATAAACTATTTAGTGCAATACAACACCTCCCCCTTTTCTGTTAAAAACAAAGCTAAAAGAAAGCATCGGGCCTATTCTGATACAGATTATGAATTCATCTACCACTCATGATTTGCGGGCCTGTCAGTTTGCTTTAGGTCCACAAACTCTGTGCGGTTGACTTCTGAGGTAGTGGAGATTAAACTGTTGATCGCTTTTAAAAGCATGCAATGTAGAATTCTGAATGCTAACATGATTAGGAAAAGAACAACAAAAAACAACAGAATTGTCTTAATTATGGAAGCCCACCACACCGAGAGTCCCCAGTCTTTGAACAGTCCACTGACCAGTCCTCGGATTCCTGCTTGACTTGTCCGATCAGGCTTTTCATTTCTCAGAGGGCTACGTGGACGTTGGGTGCTTTTGATGTTAAGTTCAAGCAGCAAAGTCCTTCAAATTCCTGCACTCATGTCCATGCAGCAGCAGGAGGAAATCTATGGCCACACAATTTTGGAGTGTGGCCTGCCTGGTAATTTCCTCGTCCTCTAGGAGGGAGCTGATGGCTGTGGATGTCAAGTTTGCCTGTTTGACTATCCAGCACTCTAGGTGGCCCAATTTACCTAGAGCTTTGGCTGCTGCAACCCATGGAAGGAACAGGGATACAGCGATTTGCTTTGGCTTTGCCCAATGAAAAATTTCTGAATCACAATTTGGGTCCAAATTGTCAATGCTTCTCTTTTGAATTTTACTGACCTAATTCTTTTTTTGAGTCCATTTGCCAATCATAGTTTGATTGGGTGTCAACAGGGACAACCGCCTGATGGTACATGGCCCTCCTAAAAGCCAAGAAGGGATTCCTGCCCATGCCCGATCCCCACAAATTAAAAACAAACCTTCAGGGAGGCTTTTGGGATGTGAATGGTATGGCTTATCTGCTGTGACACGGCTTAAAACCTTACACCACCTTCTGGCAGTGAACTCTTCTCAATACTGTAGTATGTTGTTAAAAGGTTTGGTGTTGGAAAGTGGGGTAAAGACAAAGTGTACGCGGTATGGTGCAGGAGAGGAACCCAACAGCTCTAACTCTTGGGGTTCCTGAGCAGCTCTGGGTAACTTTGGCAGCCACTCCTCTATGGGGTTCCTAATCGTTACAGCCCGCCGCTGACAGGTATTGTGTGGTTGTGTGTGATGTGATTTGGGACTTGGGTCAGGCATAGGTGTGTCAAACTTGGCTGTAAACTCTCCAGCTTGCAATGGAATCCCTACCAGGCAGGTAGACAGAGGATCTCTCACTGCTGCAGTGGACAGGCATATATTTTCTTGTTGGAGCGTCCGTGCCAGGGTCACCCAGATGTTTTGGCGTGGCTGTGGGGCAATCCATGCAGCTGTCAGACTGCTCAGTGCTAACAGGATGACAACTCAGACAGGACTCATCGTGAGGTTAGGTGGGAGGTACAAAGGAAAACAAACATTTTAAAAACACATTAAAATTCAGGGTTCTGCTGGAATGTAGCTAATTCTTTTAGGAAGATTCTTCCTCCTCTTTCTGGCGGCATCTTCTCTTGAGGCGATGGCTGCTTGCTTCTCATCCCCGTCTGCTGGAGCTGGATTTTTGGGGACAAAAGGTTTTACCCACTTTTGGGGTATCCATCGAGGGCCTGAGGGAGTAGATACACACGCGTAGCCACGCCCCCAGGTGACGAGCTCATAAGGACCCTTGGTTTCCCAAGTTTCTGGGTCCTTAATGGGAACTGGTGGATGCTGTGACAACTTAAACCGATTATTACTGTGGAAATGCCATACCACCAGAGGACTCATATTTTCAAAAGAACAATTCAAAAAGTTAATCGTAAACAGGGCTTTGTGGAGCTTTTGTTGTGGTGTCATCCACACTGCTGAACTGCCTTGCCTAGCTAGGACTTGCTTGAGTGTATGGTGGGCACACTCAATCACAGCTTGACCTGTGGGGGAGTGGGGAATGTCTGTCTTATGCTCCACCCCCCACTGCTGGACAAACCTCAGGAACTCCTTGGAGGCGTACATTGTCGGTCTTGATTTCCCTAGGGATCCCCAACACTGAAAAAGCTTGCACCAGGTGTTGTTTGGCATGTGCAGCCCTTTCCCCTGCGTGGGCAGATGCATAAACGGCACCTGAATATGTCTATGCTGACATGCACATATTTCAGGCGACCAAAACTGGGAATGTGTGTGATGTCTGTCTGCCATACTTCGCATCTTCCAAGGCCTCAGGGGTTAACCGCAACACCCAGTGATGGCACAGCCTGGAGCTGGCAATTGGGACAGGTGGCCACAATGGCTCAAGCCTGACTCCAGGTTAGTTGGAACCGACGGATCAGACCTGGCACATTTTGATGGTATTGCTGATGAATTAGCTTTGCCTGTTGGAAGACGTCTGGAAGGTGTGCCATTTCTGCTGGGGCGGCAAGGGAATCTGCTTTACTATGACCTTTTGCGATCTTGCCTGGCAAATCGGTATGTGATCTCACATGCATCACATAGAATGGATGCTCCCACTGCGAAACTAAATAAATTAGTTTTGAGAGCAACCTGAAGAGATGCTCGTTCTCGATGTCTTTGAGAACTGCCTGCTCCACCCTGGACACTACTCCCACCACGTAGGCTGAATTGGTGACCAAATTAATTGGCTCTGAGAACTTCTCAAAGGCTTTCACAACTGCAGCCAGTTCGGCAACCTGGGGCGACCCCTCCACAAACTCAACATCAGCTTCCCAATGCTGAGTCTGGGGATTTCTCCAAATCATCACCAACTTGTGGGATGCCCTGGACATGTCAGTGAACACTGTAAGCGCCTTGAGTGGCCTTCAACTCATTTTCTCAGGAGCAATGAGGTGGAATTCCTTATTAAACAGCTTGTGTGATAGGGCGTGGATTGATACCTGCCCACTGTAGCTGTCCAGAGATAGCTGGAGACTGGCATTGCTCTGGAGCAGGTGCTCAAACATCTCTTTGGTCAACCTCTCAGGAGAGTTCCTTCCCTCCTTAGAAATTTTGACCAGGAGGTGAATACACTAATAAAAGTCACAACTGGCCAGTTCATGCGACCTCACCCTGGCCTTCTGGATCAGCTGAGCTCTCAGCTCTTGTGGTTGTGTGATGGTTTTGGATCGCTGGTGGGAGAGGAAAATCCACTCTATAATTAAGAGTGAATCATTCTGCCCTTCGATCCATTGGAATATCAGACCATGTAAGTGTAGTAATTTTCCCAAAACAATGAATTTGAAAGGCAGCTTGGTCTGATAACGATGAGCTTGCCTCTCAGCCAAAGCCTTCTGCACTTTTTGGATGGCAGTTTTTGCCTCTGGTGTCAGTTCCCTGGGAGAAGCTAGCTCTCCCCTTTCAATAAATTGAGGAGGGGAGCTAGGTCCTTGTTGGTGAGGCCTAGCCAAGGCCTGACCCAATTTAAAGACCCACACAGGAAATGGAGATCTGCTAGGGTTTTGGGATCACTCTTGATTTCCAATTTCTGCGGAACAATGGTCCATACAGTGATCTCCAAGTCCAGGTACTTCCAAGATGGCATCCTCTGAACCTTGTCTTCCTGCAGTTGGAATCCAGCAGAGGTTAAAACTTTAACCATTAGGTCAAGTGTGTCTTGGAGTATTATGTCATTGGGGGCGCACACAAGCACATCATCCATGTAGTGTAGGATGATTACCTCCTTTTTGTGGGTGCGCGCTGGGAACAGCAATGAAGGCACGTACCAGTGGCAGATGGACGGAGAGCATTTCATTCCTTGAGGCAATACTCTCCAGTGGTAGCACTTCACTGGGGCTTCTTGATAGATGGTTGGAACCGAGAAGGCAAACCATGGTGCGTCTTCTGGGTGCAGGGGAATATGGAAAAAACAGTTCTTGATGTCCAGGACAGCCAATTGCCAATTTTGGGGAAGCATCATTTGGGAGGGCATCCCTGGTTGGAGTGACCCCATGTCCTCAATTACCTTGTTTATTTCCCGTAAATCATGGAGGAGCTGCCACTCATCCTTTCCTGGCCTTTTTATTACAAAGACCAGGGAATTCCAAGGGCTAGTTGTCTCTTCAATGTATCCTTTAGCCAATTGCTCCTCTACGAGTTCCTCGAGCACCTTCAGCTTTTTCTTGCTGAGTGGCCACTGATTTACCCAGACTGGATTATCATCCAGTCATGTTACCTTGTGGGCAAGGCGCTCCACAGTGGCCACTTCTAAAACTCCTGGGGTGTGGAGGCCCTGGGGGGCTTCTCCTAAGTTACACCCCATTGGCTCCTTCCCCGGTTCCTATGCCTGAACATAGGTGTTCCTGAGGCTCTCCCTCCCTTTTCCCTGATTGGGCCTCACCTTGATACTGCCTGGAGACCAAGGTCAGCCAAGAGGCCCCTGGGGGAGTGGGACCTTGAGGGGGGAGTGGGTATCTGAGAGGAGAACATCTCACCGCGTGGCTGAATTAAACATCTATGGATATTATGCAAAAGCCTTTTTTGCTTCTTTACCCTGGACTTTGCTAGCAGCAATTCAAGCTGCAACAAATGGCACCCTGACTGTGGCACCTCCGGATTAGTTTGAGACCTCTTCTAGAAAACATCTGCACTAGACCACCCCGAGAATTTTCTTACCCCAGTGTGGTGAGTTTGAAATTTTATTTCCTTCCTCCTTGTACTCTTGGGTGTTGGGAAGGGACTGGACTAAGATGGAGACAACACTCACCCACGCACAACAAAAAGTTTACCTCTACCTCAAAAAGTGTTTTTGTCAAGAAAATTTTTGCTTTTCAGAGGAGAAGTTGAAGTATTTTGTACAGTGGTTATTTAAGCATTTTCCTTATATTTCGCAGAACTTAGTCCTAACTGATGAATTCTTGGAAGTACTTTGGGAAAGGTTAAAAACTAACACAGAATTCCATCCTTTATTTAGTATGATGATGAAATGTGTTCTGAATCTTGATGATGAACACCAGCTGAAAACCCCTCCTCCGTGTTCCCCTCTTCGTGCCCCTGCACCCCCTCCCCTGTTGCAAGGAAAGACTCCTCCAAGTTCTTCTGTCTGTACTCCTGCTGCCCAAGATGGTGGAGAATGCATTGCAGGGGCCGCAGGGTCTCCCCTTCCACCCTCAGGTCCTCACGCCTCCTCTGACGGTCTTGTTTACCTTGGTTGTTATAGCACCATGAGACGTGGTGGGGGTGGCAAGAGCCGTATCCCCTCGCACAGGGCTGCCCCCGCTCCGTGCCCCGCTGCGGCTCTCCCCTTCGCGGAAAACCCACAGCTGCCCCACTGGTGCTCAGCAAGGCCAGGGTGAGCCGGCCGATACTCACTGTCCAGCCCGCCCCACGGCAACCTGCTGCATGAGGGCCGAGGGCGGGCGGGCAAGACTGGCGGACCTGGGGCACCGCTGTCGCGGGGTGGGCAGACAGCCCCGCCGGGAGATGGCTCAGAACCGCAGTCCTGGCAGCAAAACCGCCGCCCCCTGCCCACTGTCGCTGCTCTGAGAGCCCCACACTGGCTGTGCCCACAAGCACCAGCTGAGACAGACCCCTGGGAGCGGGCCGAGCCTGATCGCGGCTGCCAGCACCAGGAGTGAAACGAACTTCGCACAGCAGCGCCTAAGCAGCAGCACCAGCAACGCATCCAGAAACACCAACACAAACCCACTGGCAAAGGTAAAAATATCCTTGCCATGAACGTTTTGGGGACAGTAAAATGGTTCAATGTATAAAACAAATACGGTTTCATAACCCAGAATGATAACAAAGAAGATGTGTTCGTTCATCAGACTGCTATAAAAGAGAATAATCCCAAGAAATACCTCCACAGTCTAGGAGATGGAGAAATTGTGGAATTTAATATAATACAAGGAAGAAAAGGCCCCCAAGCAGCCAATGTGACAGGACCTGGTGGAGTTCCAGTGCAAGGCAGTAAACATGCACCAGACTACAAACCTGCAAAATATTATCCACATCATAGAAGTCCTCCACACACCTACCAAGGAAATAGAACCCAAAACCAACAACCATCAAGCACCAGCAACAGCCTAAAAGCAAGAAGAGCACAGAATACTGGCAAGCTGTCCTGCATCCAAAGGCCCATGTCGATAATGAAAGAACCTTCCAGTCCAATAAGTCCCACTTCTTCTAATACCCTTCCCCAGTTCCTGTGGCCTTCCTGCCCCCCTCCCACTTTCCCCTTTTCCTTTCCATTGTCCTATTACCCCTTTTTTATGTTCCCACAAATTCCTACCACCCTTTCCCCTCTCCCATGGTCTCCCTCCACTAATCCCTTTCCCCACAGTTCCTTCATAAGACCAGAGGGAGCGCGATTAGGAGGAAAAGAAAGGAAAGTTTCCCTAAAGTAACCATCTTTTTCTTAAAGTAATGATTTCTATTTGGAGTTTCCAACAGGCACACCACCACCTACACTACCTTGTGCAGAGTCTATCACAGCCGACCACTTTACCACAAGAGACAGAGAAACAGCCCTTGCTAAAGAAACTTTTTCCTGACTCAGTTTCCTGATAAACCGTGCTAAGAAAACCCCGCATCCCTCCTGCCAGCTCTAAGACACTCCAGAAAATATTTTTGGACATTGGAGACTCAGAATTGTTTGCATTTTGAAAATTGTCTTATAGACACTTTTGATTGTTTTTGTCATTTTGTGTTAATTCAGTTGATCCTTCAGAAAAGCTTTCTTAATAATGTAAAAAACAGGGAGTTATGGAGGCCCTGGAGGGGCTTCTCCTAAGTTACACCCCATTGGCTCCTTCCCCGGTTCCTGTGCCTGAACCTAGGTGTTCCTGAGGCTCTCCCTCCCTTTTCCCTGATTGGGCCTCACCTTGATACTGCCTGGAGACCAAGGTCAGCTGGGAGGCCCATGGAGGAGAGAGCAGGACCTTGAGGGGGGAGTGGGTATCTGAGAGGAGAACATCTCACCGCGTGGCTGAATTAAACATCTATGGATATTATGCAAAAGCCTTTTTTGCTTCTTTACCCTGGACTTTGCTAGCAGCAATTCAAGCTGCAACACTGGGGTG
Organism: Agelaius phoeniceus; assembly: GCF_051311805.1. NCBI lineage: Eukaryota > Metazoa > Chordata > Aves > Passeriformes > Icteridae > Agelaius > Agelaius phoeniceus. The sequence continues at coordinate 19,180,915 of NC_135301.1, forward strand.
TGTTAGGGATGACCAATTTGACCCCCCACTGGGACATGGTGTCTCTCCCACACAAGAGAGCTATGTAATCGGTGACAAACGGATGGACACTGGCCAATTTTCCGTCCGGCCCTTCAATTTGCACAAGGTTTTTTGATATCTTTGCCAATGTGATACCTACTACACCTTGGATTTTGTCAGCCATGGGTTGCAAATCTTAATGTGACGGCCACAACTTTTAGGTATGATTGTCACATCTGCCCCCATGTCAAGCAACCTTTCCATGTGGAGATGGTCTGCTCCACGCATTAGGTTGCATCCCATAATGGCTTTGTCCTTGCCAACCACTTCTGCCCAGTAGACACCTAGTGCTTTGTCATTTACTGAGATTTCTGCTGGAATAGGAATGGCCTGGGCGATGATTTGCCCCTTGGCCAAATAGAAGGGTGGCTGTGGAGAGCGCACCTGGAGAATGAGGTTATATATGTCCCCCTTGATGATCATGGGAGCCACCTCAATCTCCATGGGTGTGTGTGCAGTGTCCCCAATAACAAAGTACTCACTGTCCAATCCTGTGCGATTCTACCGTCAAGTCCCGTGAGTCCTCCAGCAGGTTCACTGCAATGACTGTCAACTGGGTAGACCTGAAAACAAAAGCTTTGGTGGTCACAAGCTTGAAACGCTTGTGAGGCTGACAGATTTTGTCCTGTAAACATTTCTTTTGCTGTCCCCGCACCCTGCCTCCCTTCCTCTCCCTTTTCTGTTTTGAGGGCGGTTTTTCTCTTAGGGAAGCCCGCTGCATTTATGTCATGGTGCAGTGTGGGCTTGAGCTCATGTCCTAGTTTTTTGGTTTGATGGTTTTCTTCCTCTGTTGCTGGCTTTGGGGGCAGTCTTGGGCAAAGTGTCCTGGCTTATTGCATTGGAAGCAGATGACATGTTGAAGCTGCTCTGGTGACATCTGTTGCCTCCTCACTCCTGAAGATACAGCTGCCACAGTACCTGAGTTTGTCGGCCTTGCCCATGCCTCCTGTGCAGCAAACAGTTCCGCCTTCCAAGCACACGCTTCGATCATCTCTGCCAGTGTAGGTGGAGGGTCGAGAGGCAGTCCCAGGAGCACCCTGCTGCAGACCTCATTGGCATTTCTCTGTGCCATCTCTTTAACTATCTCCACCTGTGTCCTGGAGTCTCGTACTTGTCTCTCAACTTGTGCATGGAGCTGGTCGACAAACTGCAAGAAACTCTCAGAAGGAGACTGTTTAATGTTAAGGTAAGTACCCCTAGCTTTAACAGTCGGCAACTGGTTAAAAGCCTTGTCCGCAGCTTTTGTGATCTTATCTAGAATAAATTTTGTTAACACCCAAGGTTGGTCTTCGGGCTTAGCCCACTCCCCCTCTCCGCATAGATGTTCATAAGTGATGTCGTTATCTTCTATATCTTTGGCACCCTGTGTGCTTTGCTTAAGTTCCTCCAGGAGTCCCCTCAGGGATCTCTTCCAGGAGCTTTCCCATAGATCAAACTCTGTGTAAGCAGGCACCGGAAAAGATCTAGGAGGTCAGTAAGAACAAATTCAAGGGATGTTAATGTGGCTCTTATCATGCTGCTAAAAATTTCGCTTTTTCTACCGAATTCTGACTTTTACACAACACTCTCTTTGTTTGGTAGGAGAAGGGCTGGTAGTTTCTAGGGCCACTTCTACCACTAGTATATTGGACAGGGGCTACTGAGGGAATTGCTTCCTCCCTCTGGCTTTTATCCCCAGGGTTTTCCCTTTTGGCCCCACCCCCGTGGAATCCAGCAGGGGGACCACTCCCCACTTGGGAACTGGCAGGGGCACCACCTCCTTCTTCAGCCCCACCCCTGTGGAAGCCGGGAAGGGGTCCACCCCCTCTCCCAGTCCCACCCTCATGGGAACCGGGCATGGGACCACCCCCCACCCCGGCCCCACCCCCTTGGGGACTGAACAAGGGAGTACCCCCCACCACAGCCCCACCCCTTTGGGGAGCAGGCGGGGATCCATCTCCCCACCCTACTCCCGTGGGCACTGGGCAGGGGGACACCCTCTCCCCCGGCCCCCTCCACCCCGCCCCCTTGGTAACTGGGAGGGGGGACACCCCCACCCCCAGCCCCACCCTCTTGGGACCCGGGTAGGGGGGCATGGGAAACAGGAACAGGCAGGGGGGGAGGGGCTTTGTGGGGAGGTGGAGCAGGGGTTGGGGGATGACATCATGGAGGGCGGGAACATGGAGGGAGGGGGAGGAATGTCCAAGGGAAGGAAGGGGTTGTGGGACTGGAAGGGTTTGGGGGAGGGGACAGGTGAACGAAAGGGATTATGGGAAGAAGGGTATTCAGGAGGTCTCGCCACATGGCCGCTGCCATCTTGGCCCCCGAGCACATGGTCGGTGCCATCTTGTAGGCCAACCATGCTGTTGCTGCCATTTTGGGGATAGGGGGGTCAGCACGCGAAATCGGGGAAACAGCAACTGGGTTAAAGGGGTGCAGGGAAGGTGCTCTGTCAGCCTGCGCACAACTGCCAGAGCCAGGGTACTGAGAGGGAGCTGGGAGGCCAGGGAAACAGTGGCTGTGCCAGGTACCCTGCGATTCTCAGATCAGGGGCAGAGGGTTTGGGAGGAGGGGTAGAGAGAGCCGCAGGAGGGGAGGTTTGCTGTGGCTGTCCCTTCAAATCCCTCTTAAGCACTTCTTTCTGGATCACAAGGAACACAGGGAGAAATTGAGACACTGTTCTGTCTCCCTGTTCCGCCTGTGCTGTTAGCAATGCTCCAATTTTGTCCCAGGCAGAGACAGAATTAACATTCTGCTGGGTAAACTGAGGGAAATGAAAAGATGTCCAGCAAACAAACTGTTTCAAAACTCCTTTGGAAACCTTAGCGTTTCCACTATTTAGGGAATCTCTAACTAGGATATAAATGCCTCTCTGTGTTGCAGAAAGCTTTGCACCCATTCTGATGTTATTTGCTTTCTGCAAAACTGTATCTACCCTCCTTACAACAAGTACAAACTGAAAACTGAAAGCACTGTGTCCACAGCCAATCCAGGAAAGCTTCCGTAGTTTCCCCTCCCCCCCAATCTGAGGCAAGAGGCGAAACCGTGTGTGTGGCAAACTGCGCGGCTTTTAAAATGCCTCCGCCAGCTGCTGCGCCAATCCGAGCCACGTGGCCGCTGCACCGGAGTCGGTGCTGTGCACGCTGGTCCCCCGCTTCTTGCCGGGGTCCACCGCCGCCTGCACACATCCGCTCATGGCAAAAATACGAGCCACGGCATCTCTGCCACTGCCCGCACTCCTGCCATGCCACAGCCGCGCCACTGAACTGCAGTAAATCACCATGTGCGCCTGTGCCGCCACTGCCGCACCCTAGGAAACTGCAGCACCACTGCTAACCACAGAGCTCGGAGCAGCTCCGCCCATGTTTGAACTTTGTTTGGGCCGTGTGAACCAGCACCGCACAGACCAGCAAAAACCGTGGGATGCACAAACCCTCACACTCGGGGCCTAGACCTTTCCCTGCACCAGAGGTAACCCCTACACTTCAGGGGCCACGCTGGGGTCCCACTACCACTCACAGGGGTTCCCTTACCCCTCCTGGGTCCCTTGGTTTTCTGGGACTCTGTAAGGAAGTTCTCTGTCCTGAGATCAGTCTGCCTTGGGCTGGATGGGCTGCTGATCCCACCCTTGTGATTCTCCATTGTCCAAAAAATGACAAAGAACTCGAGGTAACTGACAGTCCAGAAGTTTACATAATCCACACGTGGATTACCAGCTGCTGTGTGGTGTCTCAGACTGTCACGGTTTGACGCTGGCACAATGCCAGTGCCCCCATGAAAATATATGCTCCCTGGTGTCTGCTGTGAGATGTGACCAGGAATAGAGCAAAGCAGGCTCCAACTTAGGAATAAAGAAGAAAAACTTTATTAACCTACAACTATATATAAAGAAAAACACACACAGAACTCAGAATGAAAACCTTCCAAAAACATTCCTCCTCCCCCCACCAAATTTCCAGTACATCCATCCCTCAGATCACCAACTCTCAGTCCATCACCACCTTTTAGATAATCACTTCTCAGTTCATCAAGAGGAGAGGAGTCCCTCTTGTACCATAGGCTTCCCCTGGAAACACAGTTGAAACCTCCTGTATTTCCATGTCACACATGGCACCGCCCGGAGATCATTTGCCATCGTGACATCTTCCTTCCATGCTCAGTGCTCTCACCACTGTGCATGGACCAGAGCTGCTTCTAGGGTTCCCCTTTTAAGGATGCTTTGCCCAGTTCCAAAAAAAAGCACAGTCTCTCACTTTCGGGACACCAGTCCCCCCCAAATTCACCCCCTGGGGCCAAGGGGGTCTCGAGAACAGAGGTCTTCTTCTTCCCTGAAGATGGAGGGCACCACCACCCTCCTCACCCGTCGTCTCTGTTCATGCACTCCTTCACATAACATCACTGCACTCTCTTGGCTCCAAGCCATTGCCTCCCCCCTGCATGCAGTCTCTGTGTCACAGGAAAAATGGTTCTGTCCATGGCTATACAAAAAAAGTCCAGCCAAAGGCCACTCCATCATCCCTTCCACCTAAGATTCTTCTCAACTTCTCTCGTGGCCCATTTCCTCTTATCTCTATCTCTCTTCTCATTCAACTCCAGGAGGATCAGCATTTGTAAGGTTTCCATCATCCAAGAAAAGGGTTAAAAATTCTCAGGCTCTGCCTGTCCAGAACTCCCATGGCTGCTCTGCCAGGCACCTTCTTGCCACACCCTCCCCTCCTTCTCTGTCTTGGCTGGCCGTGCTATCAAATTTCAAGGTGGCACAGGCACAGACACCAGCTCGCTCTCTCTCTCTCTCTCTCCTGAGGTGGGGGGGGGGGGGGGGGGGGGGGTGGCTGCCCGATGCCTCTCAGTGCTCCTCCACCCTTCCATCCTGCAAAGGCCTTCACCTCCCTTCTCTGTCCAAGGCTCCGGCCTACCTCACCCGGCCGCATGGCTTTCCCCTCCCCCACCCAGCCCGCAGCAGCTGGGCAGGGGAGGTCTGACCACCTTCACAGACCGGAACCAAGAGAGCTTCCCCCTGGGAGTTCTCTGCTTTTAACCTTCTGTGTTCTGAGAGGCGTATCCATGTCCTCAGTGGCCACACTAGGTGCCAATATTCAAATCTGAGCACCTATTGGTTTGACCACAGCATCCCAAAAAACTCACTTCCTTTTCAAACCAGGACACAGACCTTGTGGAAGACAAATCCACGTTAGGGCCAACTGTAAGATTGAATCTGGCCAGCTGTTTGGGTCCAATCCAGCTAGCTATGGACCTTAGTCCTTACAATCTTACATAGGACAGAAGCAAAAGATGGAGGCGCTCTTGGCCTCTCGGGAACAAAGTCCTATTTTATTTCCTAGATAGGAGTCATGAGGTGATCCAGGTGACTTCCCAGGTGAAAAAGAGAGAGATGCCTCATGGTGGGAGACTTTTAAACCCGGGGGAATGGGGGGGGGGGGGTGGAGGAGTGGAGGAGGAGGACGAGGACCACAGCCAATGGGATACAAGTGAGGGGGCGAAGGGAGGAGTAAACCTGGGACAAACCATCACCACTGGGGCTTTTGGGGGAGGGAAAGACCATGTGATATAAGAGGGGAATCCCATGAGGATATAAACATACCATTCTGTGCAATAATACAGAACCCAGTGCAAAACAACTGAATAAACTATTTCGTGCAATGCAAGGGAGAAAAGTCGTTCCCCTGCTCTAGTGTGGGGTCCCTTCCATGGGAGACAGTTCTCTGCAAACTTCTCTGACATGAGTCCATCTCATGAGCAACAGTTCTCCCCAAATTGCTGTAGAGTGGGTCAGTCTTCCACAGGATGCAGTCCGTCAAGTACAGGCTGCTCCAGCAGGTGCTTCTCTCTCCACGAGTCTCTCACAGGGTCACAGCCCCCTCCCAGTCATTCACCTGCTCCAGTGTGGGTTTCCTCCATGGGCTGCAGGTTGATCTCTGCATCCCCATGGATCTCCATGGGCTGCAGGAGGACAGCCTGTTTCACCATGGTCAGCACCAGAGCCTGTAGGGGAATCTCAGCTCCAGCACCTGGACGACCTCCTCCCCCTCCTTCTGTACTGACCTTGGTGTCTGCATAGTTGTTCCTCTCACATATTCTCACCCTGCTCTTCTCAGGCCACAATTACAGCTGTGCAATAACTTTTTTTTCTATGTTCTTAAAAATGTTATCACAGAGGTGTTACCACTCTTTCTAATTGGCCCAGCCTTCACCAGCGGCATATCCATTTTTGGAGCTGCCAGGTATTGGCTTTGCCAGATATGGAGGACACTTCTAGCAGCTTCTCACAGAAGCCACCCCTTCATCTTCCCCCCCCCCCCCCCTACCAAAACCAGGCCATGCAAACCCAATACACCCACACAGCACTAAGCTCTGCCCCCTCTCTGCAACCAGGACATGGATGCAGCCAGAGAGCTGTGGTCAATGTCTCTGTGTCCAGGTGGAGGCTGGTGATGAGTGGTGTCCCTCAGGGCTCTGTCTTGGGACTGGTGTTCTTAAATATCTTTATCACTGACATCAATAGTGAGATTAAGTGCACCCTCAGCAAGTTTTCAGATGACACCAAGTTGAATGGTGCAGTTGACACAACAGAAGGATGGGATGCCATTCAGAGGAACCTGGGCAAACTTGGTAAATGCACTCATGAGAACCTCATGAAGTTCAACAAGTTCAAGTACAAGGTGCTGCACCTGGGTTGGGGCAACCCCAGACATGAGTGCAGACTGGGAGATGAACTGAGAGCAGCCCTGCAGAGAAGGACTTGATGCACACAGAATGCACGTGGTCTTTGAAACATTGTAGATCCATAGTTTAGAAGATAATAGCTTCAGTCTCATAGTCTGTATATAATCAGGTTTTGATGTAATGTGTTAGTTTCATCTTTATGGGAGGAAAAAAGAAGCGCTTTATAGGCAAATGGATATGCCTGTGCCAAAACTAATTTGTGTGACACTAGTGATCAGTTTCATGGCCATTGTGTAAAAGAACTCATTTTAGTGAGAAGAGATGGAAGTGTGCTCATACATCTTCTGTGGAAGGAGAGATTACACAAAATTTACTGGAGAATTGGATTTATAAATGCTGGAAGTAAGTCCCATGTAATTCTTATATTCTTCCTAGGTGTGTAGTCACTTTTTCAGACCAATGAAGCATATTGTGGTACCTTAAAAGTCTGTTGTATCTAGAATAATTAAGAATTAATGATTGTGGCGAGAGACAGCAAGGGTGTAGATGAAGAAGAGAATGTAGTTTTTGAAACTTAAAAAATGAAACTGCAAGGGTCAAAATGGGTCTGCAAAAGGTCTGCAAGGGTCAAAAAATGAACGCGGTTGGCTTTCTGGCCTGCAAGCACACATTGCGAGTAATGTTGAGCTGCTTCTCCTCCTCCAACACCCCCATGTCTTCTTCCTCAGGGCTGCTCTCAGTCCATTTTCCACCCAGCTTGTATTTGTGCTTGGGATTGCCCTGGCCCAGGTACAGGACATTGCACTTGGCTTTGTTGAACTTCATGTGATTTGCACAGGTCCACCCTGTTAAGGTCCCTCTGGATTGTGTCCCTTCCCTCCAGCATGTCAGCTGCACCTCACAGCTTGGTGTTGTCAGCAAACTTGCTGAGGGTACCCTCAATCCCACTGTCCATGTTGTCAACAAAGATGTTAAACAGAATCAGTGCCAATACTGACCCCTGAGGAAAATCACTTGTCACCAGTCTCCACCTAGACATTGAGCCATTGACCACAACTCTTTGAGTGTGACCATCCAGCCAATTCCTTCTCCATTGAGGGGTCCATCTATCAAATCCATGTCTCTCTAGTTTATAGACAAGGATGTTGTGTGGAACAGTGTCAAATGCTTTGCACAAGTCCAGGTAGATGTCAGTTGCTCTTTCCTTATTCACCAACACTATAATCCTGTTGTAGAAGGCCACCAGATTTTTCAGGCACAATTTGTAGATCAGACTAGCTGCATTTTCATACATGTGGTGGTTGCTGCTTTAAAAGGCACGTAGAATCAGCTTTAGGGAGAAAATGTTGCAAAAACCAATTGTTTAATTTCAGTAAAACTCACTGTTGCATGACTTCTTTCAGAAATCTATGTAAGATTTTTGCATTGATGGACAAAACTATGTATCTTTTTTATACTCTCAAGCATTTTTTTAAAGGGTGTGTTAATTTAAAATCTTGCTGATTATGGTATTGAAGCCAGCCTGTGTCTTCTAATAAAAGGAAATGTAGCTAAATGTTAATTTGTGGAATTTCTGTATAAAATGTTAGCTGTTTTGAGGCAATTGACTGCATGTTTTGCCTTGATTAACTTGCAGGAATGCACAGAAGGCAGCGAGCAGGGTAATAGACAATATTTTGCAATACATGCTGTTTCCTTAATCTCATTGTCAAGGATTATTTTATTTGTTTGTATTCTGGATATGGAATCCAGAACTATGCTTACTCAGCGTCTGAAACAAAGGAGCTGATGCTGCTATCAAGTTTATACAACTATCTATGAAAGCATGCAACACAAAGTTCTCTGTAAATTCTTGAATATTGGTATTATCTTTTAACACAATTTCTTTTATGTGACGTGACTATAAAGCTTTTATAGTACTTCAAGCTATTTATTATGAATACTTGAAATACTATTTTCTTCATCTTAACTGTGAGAGTGAGAAAAGGTAGAACAAAAATGCCAGATGGACAATGACTTTCTCTAGCATTTTGCAAACTCCAAGAAGTTCTGTCTCCATCTTTCTTTACTTCTATTGTTTTGCTGTTGAGAAGTTGCTGTGATGAAATTAAGGTGAAATCTTCAGTTGGCCTCTTCTTCAAAAGTTAGGGTGAGCCACTCAACACTTATTGTGACACTGCTTTCACTGGCAACTGCATCCATGGTGCATTTATAGGTGGGGTGTTGGGGGAATACCAGTTTGAAGATTGCTGGGCTAGCTCCCTGATAGCTACTTGAAGCATCACTGTATCCAAACTGGCTGTCTTGAAATATTGTCTTGATATTCAGTATCTGAAAAAGGATAACCTCATCCCCTCAATGGTGAGGAAAGTGTGTGCCTGATGAGAGTGCTACCATAGTATTTTAGATGGTTGTTTTGATGTGTATGAATAATGTGGCCCTTGAAAAGGCAGTTCCTGGTTGCTTGCTCCTGCTGTCTTGTAATGGTACAAGAGAGATCTGGATGAGCTGGATCAATGGGCTGAGACCAACTGTATGAGGTTCAACAAGGTCAAGTGCTGGGTCATGTACTTGGGTCGCAACAACCCCATGCAGTGCCATAGACTTGAGGAAGAGTGGCCAGAAAATGGCCCTGTGGTAAAGGACCTGGGGATGCTGGTTGACAGCCAGCCAAACAGGAGCCAGAAGTGTGCCTTGGTGGCTACAAAGGCCAATGGCATCTTGGCTTGTATCAGCAATAGCGTGGCCATCAGGAGTAGGGCAGTGTTTTGCCAGTGAGTAGGGTCAGAGACACAGACACCAACTTAAGGAATAGTGTAATTTACTATAATACAAAATGCAAAGAATCACAAAAGGATAAGCTAAGCAATGCACCTAATAATTACTACAAAAGAATGCCTATAGTGATTAAGAAGGATACATCACCAGTTACCATAATACTTTACCATCATCCAAGTCCAAGAAAGATCAGCTGGGGGGCGGGAAGCTGTCACAGCAAAGGACTGGAGAACCAAACCCAGTAACTGGGAAATCCTGTGGTGCATGCACCTTGCAGGCCACGAGGCTCCCCCACTTTGTTGTGTCAGTAGCCCAACTTTTATACTGTTAAACAAACAAGCTGACGTAATTTCTAATTTCATTCTCCTGTTGGCTTTCTCCCAAAGCCTGGCCAGGGCTCAAGGAGGAACCAACAGAATTGTCTTTGATCCTATACCCCCCTAATTGGGCCAAATGTGGCCTCATCTGGTTTCCAGATACAGAAAGGTAAATACATGTTTTGCCAATAAATGAACACATATAACAATACTTGATTAATGAGTGAATATATATATATATATATATATATATATATAAAACATTTGGTCGAAAGGTTTATCTGTAGCTCAACAATGGCTTAGGTCCAGTTGTTCAGACCTCAGTCAGGGCCTATTGTTCAGGCCTTAGTACTTCAGACAGTGATCATTCCCCTGTACTGGGCACTGGTGAGGCCACACCTCAAATTCTGTGTTTTGGGCTCCTCACGCCAAGAAAAACATTAAGGAGCATGAGTCTATCCAGCGAAGGGCAACAGAACTGGTGAAGGGTCTGGAGCACTGTGTTGTTTTTGCATGGCCTGATTTTTGGTAGCGGGGGGCCACAGAGGTGGTTTCTGTGAGAAGCTGTTAGAAACTTCCACCATATCTGGCAGAGCCAATCCCTGATGGCCATGAAGATGGACATGCTGCTGGCCAAGACTGGGCCAATTAGAGATGGTAGTAATGCCTCTGTGATAACATATTTAGGAAGAAAAACAAAACAAACGGTTTTAATTCCAGCTAGAGAAGAGGAGGAGGTGAGAACGTGTGAGGGAAAACTATGGAGACACCAAGGGAAGTGAAGAAGGAGGGGGAGGAGGTGCTCCAGGTGCCAGAGCTGAGATTCCTCTGCAGGCCATGGTGATGACCATGGTGAAACAGGCTGTCCCCCTGCAGCCCATGGGGGTCCATGGGGGATGCAGAAATCTACCCACAGCCCGTGGGGGAGGTGCTCATGCTGGAGTGAGTGGATGCCTGGGAGGAGGCTGTGATCCTGTGGCATCCCTGCTTCCAGGCTGGAGCAGCCTGTCCTTGGAGGACTGTATCCCATGGAAGAGTGACCCACTCTACAGCAGTTTTGGAAGGACTATTTGCCTGTGGGAGGGACTCGTATTGCAGCAGTTTTGGCAAGACTGCTGCTCATGAGATTGGAGCCATGCTGAAGAAGTTCGCAGAGAACTGTCTCCCATGGGAGAGACGCCATGGTCTCACAAGGGAACAACTTCTCTCCCTGAGCAGCAGAAAAAAACCTCGGGTGACGAACTGACCAAAACCCCCACACCCTGTCTCCCTGCACTGTCGATGGGAATGAGGGAGGAGTTGGGAGGAAAAAAGGTGTTTTTAAGGGCTTGTTTTACTTCTCATTATCCTCCTCTCATTTTGTTTGTAATAAATTCACTTTGTACCTCTAAGTTGAGCCTGTTTTGCCCTTGGAGTGTTTTCTCCTGGTCCTTTTCTCAACTCATGGACCCTTCGTTAAATTTTCTCTCCTCTGCCCAGCTGTGGCAGGGGAGGGTGAATGAGCAGCTTTTGTGTGTGCCTGGCATTTGGCCAGTGTCAAACCACGACAAGCACAAGTCTGATGAGGAGCCGCTGAGGGAGTTGGGGTTGTTTCATCTAGAGAAAAGGAGGCTCTGGGGAGACCTTATTGCTTTCTAAATCTATTTGAAAGGAGGTTGCAGTGAGGTGGGATCGGTTTCCTGGGTAAGGGGATGAGAGGAAATGGCCTCAAAGTTGCACCAGGGGAGGTTTACATTGGATACTAGGAAAAATTTCTTCACTGAAAGGGTTGTCAAGGACTGGAACAGACTCCTCAGGGCATTGGTGGAGTCACCATTTGTCTTGGCTTAAGACAATTTAAGAGATGGACACTACAAAATTAGTTACCTCCCCTTTTAATTTTAACCCCTCCCTTTCCACCAATAAGGAGAGATGAATGCGAGTAGATATAAGTGGGAAAAATAACAGTTTACTAAAAAATTAAACAGCAACAGGCAAAAAATAACAGTAAGTAATGACTAGATACAGTGTTGCTAAACCTTGCAGACTCCCTAGCAACAAAGTGAAACTAAAAGGGTGGAGAAACCTCTCCCTCAAGATGGCACCCTCCACAGATAACAGTGTGGTCTGGGAGTCAAATGGAACATGGTGGACAAACCCTCCCCCCAAATAACAACCAACAGGGAACAAGGACAAAACAAAAAGGAAACCTGGAGTCCAAAATGAGCCAAATGCCCTTCTTATCTTTCTGGTGATGGCAGTTCTGTTGACAAAGGCAGCTTGAGCTCAGTCAGCAGCTGGAACTTGTAGAGGGATTTCACCTTCTCCTTGACAGAAGCAGCAGGCAGCTGGCTGAGATGACCTTATGGAGCAGGACTGTTCTGTTTTTCTCAGTATGGTTTGGCTGTAGACAGATATTTGTGGAATTTGCCTTGAAGCACTTTAGGACTGTGAAATACAGCTTCTTTGAGACCTGCCTGAAGCAAACCCCTCAGGGAAAAACAAAAGAAAACAAAGGGGAGCTTCTGCCTTTCACTGCCTCAAGGGAAAGAGAAAGAGCCCTTCTGCCCCAGTGTCCTAGGGTGACTTTATGATCCTTGTATCCCCAATCGTCTGTTCTGTTTATGCTGCATATTAAGTTCTGCACCTTTAAGACTGGTTCTGAGAGTGAAGGGAGAGAGAAGTGTGCAGTTTGTTTTTAGAAACTGCACTTGCTCCCCTGCATGTTTTTCCTTCTCGCAGACTGTGTTGTCTGCAGCATGGATAAGGAGCAGGAGAGAGCTCTCCTTTGCTTTTTAGTTAGTTTTTCTTAGCTAGCAGAGGCAGAGAAGTTCCCCGGACTGTGGCTTTTCTTTTTCTTGGAACTGTTCAAACCTGCTCTGGACTGAAAACCCAGAAAAACCCTGGGAGCTCATACCTGTGCCCCACCAGGGCCTGGGACCCTGCATTCCAGCTCCAGAGGGACTGATAAGAGACTGAGTGAGCTGAGCTACAATCCACGACAAGGACTTTCTGAATTTGCTATCTCTTCAGAACAGTGAGAGGTTTTATTGCTTAATATTATTAATTTTTTATGCTTGTGAATGCTTTGCTTGTTAAATAAACAGTTTTTTCCACTTTTCTCCAAGGAAATCTTTTCCTGAACCAATTGGGGGAGGGGCCACTTGAATCTGCTTTCTAGAGGGGCCCCTTTGGAAGTTTCCTCCCAAATTTTCCCTAAACCAGGATGAGTGACCCCAACCTTAAAAAAGGACCAGTACTCCCCAGCCCTGTGGTTCTATTTCCAGCTGCTGAGTCTTAAAAAGACAGTAACAATTTTGGGCACAGATATGGAATACAATAACATTTTGGGTTACCCAGGACACCATCCCTGGAGGGATTTAAAAGACATGTAAATGTGGCACTTGGGGACACAGTTTAAAGGTGGGCTTGGCAGTGCTGGGTGAATGGTTGGACTCAATGATCTTAGAGGTATTTTCTAACCTGAATGATTCCATGATTCTAAGTTCAGTTTTACTCTGATTCAATTCCCTGGTCTCTCTTACTGTCACAACAAATTTCTCAAGGTGAGAATAGGGACCAAGCAGCCAGGAGAAGTTTGGACATTTTTTGTTGGCTGACTATATGGTTGTAAGAGCTTGCTCACAGAAATGTGAAATGATGTGCCCATGCTAAGTTACTCTTTTTTAGTAATGGGGAGAGAAGATTGTTTCCTTTTGCATAGTGGACTTTTTTTTAAATAAGTGTCTTTCTGTTTATGAACTTCACAGTTCAATCCTCAAAGTCTCCCACAACTGTGATAACCAACTGAATAGTATTATTTCCTTTGAAGAGATCTTTGTGACCCACCATACCAGACTGTTATATGAAAAGGACAAGAAGTTTTCTGCAAAGTTTGAAGAATCAGTTATGTTGGTTAAGCACTTGGTTAATATAATATAATATAATATAATATAATATAATATAATATAATGTAACCTTTTAAAAACTGTCCACCTTGCTGTACCATCCTTTTAGGAGTGAAAGCTGATGTGCCTTTCTCTGTTCATGCATGCCTTTAACATGCTGCACAAAATAAAAGAATTTTCAAAATACACTGTGCAGAACTTAGGAAATAAAATAAGGGAGTGCTTAAAATGTGTTGGAAGACAGGTGATAATATTCATCAGGACTTTTGTTTGTTTGTTTGCTTATTTCATGAAGTGAGACAGATACTTTGTGTTAGAACTTGTGTTTCTGCCTGTGAATTTGAGACCCATTTAACCTATTTAATGCATGGGTTGCATGAAGGTTTATGTTGTTGCTATTGTTTGAGTGTGGAAACAAGTCTTTGAAATTATAATACAACCAAACTCAGTCTTCATTAATAAAGCCTCTGATCGGCCTTATCATAAAGCAGAGCAATAGGGCTCAGGAGCTCAGTCCCTGAGTAGGGACCGGGTGCCCAAAGCGAGCTCGCTCATGCCAACGCCACGGGGCTACCATCTAGCAAGCATGGTGATTATCAGCTCTATAGTGATTGCAAGCTCTCAGGATTTCAGCTTTGCTTGCTAGGTAGTGGTGCCCCGGGCTTGAGGCTGCAGCAGATGGAGAGAGAGGAGAAGGAGAAGGCGCAGGCTGTTCCACGGAGATGGCTTTATTTGGGGAGGTCCGTGAAGGGTCTCTGCTCTTCTTCTTCCCAACTAATGGGGTACAGTATGCTTCTTTTATAGGGTTGGAAAGGATCCAAGCTTGACCAATGGTAAGGGGTTAACATGACAGTGCCTTATAGGGTTACAGAGATAGGCTAAGGGCGGAGGACAGGGAAACAGGAATTTTCTTTTGCTGTTTCAGCATTCCTATTGTTCATATTCTCCATGGTGCTTTTCCCAAACTTATGGGGTTTACTACAATTCATCCTGGACACTTTGTTTTTAACTATACTTTTGTGTCAGGTAGTACCTAAGATAAGTGTGAAACTAGCATGATTTAAGTTAACATGTTTTACTGTGCTCCTCAAAAGTGCTTACTTGGGGTACTGTTGGTTTACCTGTGCTTACCTCTCTTTTCTTTCTAGAATATGGTATCAAGTTTTCGTGTTTCTGAACTACAAGTGTTGTTGGGGTTTGCTGGACATAATAAAAGTGGGCGGAAACATGACCTCCTGATGAGGGCACTGCACTTACTGAAGAGTGGCTGCAGCCCAGCAGTTCAGATAAAAATCCAAGAACTCTATAGGCGTCGTTACCCAAGGATGATTGAAGGACTTTCAGATTTATCAGCTATAAAACCTGCAGTTTTCAATTTGGACAGTAGTTCCTCTCCTGCTGAGCCTGACCTCACTGTTGCTGGCATTCACCCACTCTCTTCTTCAGTCACACCTCAGTCTCCTTCCACACCTGTCAGTTCTGTGTTCCTCCAAGACACTAAGCCCCACTTTGAGATGCAGCAGCCATCCCCTCCAATTCCACCTGTTCATCCTGATGTTCAACTGAAAAGCTTATCATTTTATGATGTGCTTGATGTGCTCATAAAACCTACAAGTCTAGGTAAGTGTTCAATAGCTCTGTAGGTTGCTTAATTAATGAAATAAGTGTTGCTAATGACAGTACAAAGTTGACTTAAATGGCTTTTTGCAGCTGGGAAAAAGTGGAAACTCCTTTCCCTTCTCATCTCTACCCTTGTCCTCTCTTCACCACTTGTTACCCAGTGCCAAGCCACACCTCAGAAAACAGTGTTCTCTTTTGTAAATATTATATGATTAAAGATCTTTGTCTTTTGAATATTAAATAATAGAGTAGAATACTTCAGTTGGAAGGTAACTACAATGATCCTTCAACTGCCTGACCACTTCAGAGCTGGCCAGAAGTTAGTCAAGGGCATTGTTCAAATGTCTCTTAAACACTGACATGCTTGGGGCATTGACCACATATCTAAGCAGCCTGTTCCAGTGCTTGACCACCCTCTTTGGTAAATAAATGCTTCCTAATTTTTAGTCTGAACCTCTGCTTTTGGCTGAAAGATTTGGACCTGAAGTCTTTGCCTGGTGCAAGTGAGGAACACGTCTGTCAGGGTGTGGTGGGTTGACCTTGGCTGGATGCCAGGTGTCCACCAGGCTGCTCTATCCCTCCCCAGTGGGACAGGGGAGAGAAAATAAGATGGAAAACAACTTGTAGACTTGTAGGTTGAGATAAAGCAGTTTACTAAAGCAAAAGCGAAAGTTTGTGTGAGCACAAGCAAAAAGAAAAAAAGTTTATTCTCTACTTCCCATCAGCAAGCGATGTTCAGACACTTCCCAGGAAGCAGAGCTTCAGCATGCATAGTGGTTGCTTTGGAAGGCAAACATTGTAGAATAACAAATGCCCCCCCCCCCCCCCCCCACCATTCCTCCTCCCTCCCTTAGCTTTTATATCTGAGTTGATGTTGTATGGTATGGAATATCCCTTTGGTCAATTTGGGTCAGCTGGCCTGGTTGTGGCCCCTCCCAGGATCTTGCCCACTCCCAGCCCCTTGATGGGAGGAAAATGTTGAGATACAGCACTGATGCTGTGCCAGCGCTGCTCAGCAGTAGCCAAAACACTGGTGTGTTTTCAACACCTTTCCTGCTACCAATGCAAAGGACAGTACTGTGAAGGCTGCTATGGGGAAATGAACTCCAGCTTAGCCAGACCCAATACAGAGGGTGAACAGGAAAAGGATTTCAGGGTCAGTAATTATTAATAAGTTGCAACAACATAAAGAGAACAAATGTGCTGGTTTGTTAGTTTGCCCTTATCTTGCTGCAACAATTCTGCAGGTTCTGATATCCAGCACTGAAATAGATACTTTGTGCTGCACTGTTCAGTGTTGTACTCAGACTAGTGAAGGTTTCTCAGCCTATGAGTTGTTGCCATACTGTATGTTAAAATGTTGGATGGACCTTTGTCTTCCAAATAACTTGAAATCTCAGTTTCACTTCCTCAAATGCCTTACTCTTCAATGTATTTAATTATTTGGAAATATGTTTTCTGTCTTGAAATTCAACCTGGCTTACCTTACATAGAAAAAATGTTCCCTAACTATTTAGTAGTATTGTTTAGAAACAGTTCAGCATTTTTCAAGATGTTTGTATCCTCTTATACATTTTAGTTTCTTAACTGATCATGGAGTCTTTCAGACTGCACTGCAACTCAGATATTTGTGAGGAGGAGTGGGGAAATGAGATATGAGGAATGGATGATATGCAAATAATGGGCTTTTCTTTCTCTCTTACTGAGCCAGGGGAGATTCAGATTAGATATTAGATATTATTTTTCACTGTTTGAGTGGTCAAGCATTGGAATAGGTTGCCCAAGGAGGTGGTGGAGTCACCATCCCTGGAGGTGTTCAAAAGATATATGGATCTGGTGCTGGGTGATGTGGTTGTGGGGTTTAGCGGTTACAGTGGTAGTGCTGGGTTGACAGTTGGACTTGATGATCTTAAAAGTCTCTTCCAACCTTGATGATTCTATGACTGATTTTTGATGGACAGGAGCATTGGCTGAAAGTTACTCTTACCATGGATTCATGTGCAAATTTGGACATGAGGCTTCCTTTATTTTTTTTTAATTGATATGGATAGCTTAGAGTCCCAGTTAGTAGATCTGGGTGATTGAGATATGGAACAAACAATTTTTTTGTATTTGAGAATTAAGGATTCAAATAACAGGTAGGTCAGAGAGCTAGGAGTATGGTCCACTTCAGTGCAACTCTTTAAAAGAGATGAGTATAGTTATTCTTTTGCACTGAGAACACAAGAGCAGGTGTAGGTCTGGAGTTTCATTTTAACCAACACTCAATTCAATAACAAAACATTTCCATGATCTTTTTTACATGTGCTCAAGTATTATTTTAAAATATAAAATGTTGTCTGTGGTATGTGTGTGTGCACGCATGCATACGTGTACAATGTAGCTGGTTTGAATTGTTTTGAGGAACTTGGTGTGTGGTTGCTCTACCTGGGTACTATTTCATGTTTGTGTCCTTTTTGTGTGTTTTTCTGGGCATAGAGATACTATTCTCTCAATGTCACAGTGTACAAGACAGTCTAGTAGTTCTTCCAAATTTGCCTGGTTTAGTTGTGCTATTTTTGTGGTTTTCATTCTTTCTGCTTACTTTAAATTGTTGAACAAGTCCAATGTACTTTAATTTCCGGGCAAGATTTCTAACTTCTCAAGTTGAAAGAAAGTAAAGAAGTAACATGTACATACTATGAACCTTTAATACTAAAATATTACAGCTTCCCATCACTGACAGACAAGCCAGTTTCTGATATGAAAGTTTTATTTATTTATTTATTTATTGTTAAATGCTACTGATGTAATTCCCAGACATCAAGTCTAGCTGGCTTCTGTGGCCGTAGGGGTTGTGTTCCCTCTCCCCCTTCTCCTCTCCCCTTCTTCTCAAAGGTTTAGTTACAATTAGTTGTTTCTGAATTGAGTAGTTTTCCATCTGTCCATTAATAACTTCTGGTGTACATTCTCTTCTTGTAGTACATTAAAATAGTTGTGTTATGATTTGGTGTGTGTTTGTTTGCACCTTTCTCTCTTAGGAGAAAGGATTATAATGCTGTTTGACAAGCTTCTTTAGTAGTGAAGTGTAATGTGATATTAAGCCATCTGAATATAGTTGAATTAATTATTTGTTCCATTCTTACTTCTTGATGTTTTTTGTTGCATGCAGTTCAACCACAGTTTGAATATAAATGACTTAAGCGTCATTCCAAAAAAAAAAAACCAAAAACAAAACAAATCCCTCAACTGCAGATCCTTTTTTAATCAATTTCTTTAATTACCATGGTTAAAACTCTTTTGTGTCTCTCTCTTTGTAGTACAGAGCAGTATTCAGAGGTTCCAAGAGAAGTTTTTTATCTTTGCTTTAACACCTCAGCAGGTCAGAGAAATCTGTATTTCCAGGTAAGAAGAGTGTGGCATAGTCTAGGTAAAATTTTGCAAAATTTCAGGAGAAAGTGTGGGGTTTTTGGTTCATTTTTATGCAGCACATAAAGCTTGCAGATGCTGAATGATAATCCTCACTGAAGTTACTCTGAGTTTAACTGTTCTGTTTTCTTCAGGGACTACTATGCACAGAATTTGTGTATTTAGGGTAAAACCTACCCCATTAAAGAGTTAACGATTACTCTGTTCCAAATAATTGTCACTATTTAGAGAAGTGGTGAGCTTTTCTTCCCTGCATGTTTCCTGACTGCAGGAATAGAAGGATGCTTTTTTGTCACAGGATTCATATTGTTATGTTGTTGCAAGACCTATGGTGTAAGCCAAGAGGGTTTTTTCTTCTCTGGCAAAATCATATTTAATTGTTACTATAAACTCTTGACAGAGGATGCTGATCTTAAAGTCCTGTGTAACTTGCAGTAGGTAAACAAAGGTGTTGCCTATAAGACTTGTTCATAGCTCAATAAAAGAAAAATAAGAGCAAAGTTTAGTGATGTTGGGGCAGGTGTGCCAGTTCTTTCTCCGTATGACTGGAATATGAGACCTGCTGTCTAAATGGATACTTCTCTTTTTATTTCTTTTTGTCACAGGGACTTCTTGCCTGGGGGCAGAAGAGATTACACAGTCCAAGTTCAGCTAAGGTACCTTTTTCATAGTGTTCTCTTACAACTTTTTATTGGCTAATGTAACATAAGATGTTTGTGGGGACATATAAATGTGGTGACACTTAAAAATTATGCTTTTTCTTTTTGGGGATATAGGTTATGCCTAGCAGAGACAAGCTGCCCTCAAGAAGATAATTACCCTACTAGTTTGTGTATTAAAGTAAATGGGAAGCTGTTTCCATTGCCGGTAAGCTTGTTTGTATGACTTGTGGTGTGTGTGTGTTATCTGTAACATTAGCTTGCTAAAACAGTCAAGCTGTTTATTATCACTTAAATTTCTCTGGCTACTGTTAGGTATATAGTTTGTATGTTGGCTGTGTGAGATAGCCATTACTACTGTTAATCATGTTACAGACACTGCATGGAGTAATTGTGTTTTAGCCACCTATAACAAACCTAATCTATTGCAGTTAACAAAATATATCAAAACCAAACCAGTGTCTGCATGAAGAATCCTCCTTCTAGGTATTCAAATTTAGTTTGACTTGCTTGGTAGTAGCCCTCACTGTTTGGGCTGTTTATATTTGTGATTGGCTTGAGTTCCTTCTTGTTGCAAGAGAATGGTATCACCTTCTTGTGTACAAATTTGTATACTGCTCTGCATCTGTCTGGTTAGTGCAGAATTCATTGCGTGAATGAAGAACAGACACATCTTAGGGTTCTTAGCATTTCCTGATACTAAAACAGAACAGTGTTGGAAGTCATACACTTCACTGGTATCTGATGTTTAAAAACTAGTACATTGGCACGGTCATCTCAAGGCATAATATATATACATATATACAAAAAGGTAAAAGCACCTCATTATTCTTAAAAAAATCTCTGGAATGGGTATCTCTGTACAATAGAATAGAGAAACTCTTATGTAACCTGTTCTGAAATGGTTCTGGAAGCTACTGAAGATGGAAAAAGTAGTAGTACTGAGGTTTTTTCTTCAGCAGTGGGTTTGGAAAAATGCTGTGTGGAGAGAGAAGGTATGAACCCTCCTTTTTATAATGTCTGTCACCACCTTGGTGTGTCAGATGTCTTGTCCTGTATGCTCCCTCCTGCATTTGCAACCCATGACTGGTTTTTTTGCCTTTACTCATCTTAAATGAGACTCTTTAGCTTCTCTTCCTCCTACTTCTTTAGCCATTGCATCACTGTTCTTCTGTCTGTCTTCAGTGTGTAAGAAGGTTTCTTTCATATGTTTTCTAGTCAGTATTTTTTGCAAATGCCAGTTATGTTCTCTGATAAGCTTGAGGATTTTCTCCTTTCTTATGCAGATTGTCTTCTTTTCTTTAAGCAAGGAACAAAAAAAAATTGGTCTGATATTATCTTATGGACATCAATGTCTGCTGATGCCTTGTTAATATAGTTTATGTCCTGCTATGCTGTCTTATGCTCTTCATTTTGTACATATGTCACAGTGTTAGCAAAAATTGTTTATAATCTTGGATTATTGCTTTGCTTTAGATCTAAATCCTGTAGGTTCTTCCTGCACATCAGGATTCTTTAATTTGTTCATCTGAACTTTAGGTGAGAAAGTGAATAAATTATTGCCTTGGCAACTTCCTTTCCTCTCCTTCAGTATGAGCTGAATGACAAATGCAATCTCAGTCCAAGTACTTCTGCCAACATTTTCTGTTGATTTTTGTCACTGTCTGTATCCCTCTGGTGGTTCCTTTCTGTTGCAGGAAATGCAAGATAACTTCTTTGTCTCAAAGACCACTATTGTCCAACTCAGTAGTGTTGGTGTTAATTAATCAGTGATGCCAGCCTCTATTGCCAACTTGCACAGTTCTTAAGTGAGTACTGTTCTGCCTTTCCCTAGTATAGAAGTTCACGCCTCTGCAGATGTCTGTAAATTATACTTGGTTGTTTCCTTGTCTGCAGTCCTCACCAGAAACTTCAGAAAAATGCTGCCAGTGTACCAGTACTGATTCAGGTTGTGCCAACTCATGTTAACATGGTATTTCCTTGTATTCATACAACTATCTGTGTCCTCCTTTTATAGTGTTGGTTCTGACTTAAAAGGAGTAGAGTCTTGCATGCTGCTATCTTGGTAAGTAACAAGGTTTTTATACATGATGAACTAAAAATGCAAGAGTTGGATGGTGGGTGCTGCTGCCTATTATCTGTTCCCAACAAACCTCTCCTGTAGAAAAGCAGGTTGGGTTAACATTCAAGCAACACAGTCAGATCCACACACAACACTCACCACAGCTGGCTCAGCGAGAGAGGCAGAAGGCTCTTTTGAGGGTATGTTCCAGCAGAGGTTTATTACATGGAGGCTGAAGGAAACCCAGGCAAAAGAGAAAGAGCATGTGCTCTGAACAGTTTAAGAATGGGAAAGGATGGGAGGGTGGAGCTAAGGGCAGGGCAAAGGGGATTGGTCTCCAGGGAAGAGGGGGCAGCCACCAGGGGTACCCAACCAATGCAGAAACAGAGAAAGGAGAGAACAGGGTAGGTTGTGAAATATAGGGATCAGTGAGAGAGAGGTCCGTGGGAGAGTCTTGTCTTTTCCCACAGGAGGAATGAATTCTATGGTCTTTCCAGGGCAATGTACTTGGGAATTGGCTGAGGAGAGTTCATGGGATGCTACAATGAACTACAGTAGGTGGTTCTCCTGTTGACGATTTTGTAGGCAAGACAGAATGTAAAAGTTCAAAAGGTAATTTGCTTTTCTTAGGGAAGATCCATAAACCACTGCAGGTCTCTTTCAAAGGACAAAATCAAATATGTCAGGTGTGACCATGTTCACAGGGGTTCTTGGATGAGGGAAGAGATGAGAATGTTGACTCGATGTTCAGAAGGCTTGATTTATTATTTTATGGTATATATATATTACATTATAACTATACTAAAAAGAAATAGGAAAGGAAAAGGTTTCCTCAGCAGGCTAGCTAAGAATAGAATAGAAAAGAATGATAACAAAGGCAGCTCTCTTGGACTCTGTCCAAGATAGCTCGGTCCTTGATTGGCTATTAATTACAAACATCCAAGATGGGCCAATCACAGGTGGACCTGTTGCATTCCACAGCAGCAGATAACCATTGTTTACATTCTGTCTCTGAGGCCTCTTAGCTTCTCAGAAGGAAAAATCCTAAAGAAAGGATTTTTAGTGAAAAGGTGTCTGTGACATGTCACCTTTTTTTATTTAGTTAAATTAAAAAGAAAAGTGTTTCTAATTTTCTCTGCTGGGCACATGCAGAGGAAAGGACAAACACCTGACAGGTTATCTGTTGCCAATCAAATTTCACTCAAGTGCTCCTGTGGAATGAACTGGGAATTTCTTCACCTGTAGAACATAAAATTCTATCATATCACTAAAACAATTCTACAATATAAGAAAATGCAAAAACAATGCAAAGAAAATCCAAGTCCAAGCAGCTGAGCTTCAGGAAAAGTCCATGGTCTGAAGATGTTCCTCTTTGCCATATCTGAAAGTTTCTTTTGGTCCTGAAACAGGCTTGCTACAGAAAAGTCCATCAATAGTTATCAAAAGTCCATTGACAGTCATCAAACAATTTCAAACAATTTTGAGAAGATTTCTGGAATGTCTTGGCCACAGCCCCTTATTGAACAACTTGGTCTGAAGCTAATTTTTGGCCCTTCAATGCTTCTGAGATGGTGCCAGCTCTTTCAACTCTTTTTATTAAATTTAATTTTTTTTTTTTTTTTTGGAAAGAGCAGCAGCAGCAGAGGGGCCTGAGAGAGGCCCTGGGGGACCCTGGCCCATGTGGAAGGATCAGGAACCCCAGACCTGGCCCACAAAATGGTGGCCCAGGACCTGAAGGGGGAAGCAAAGCCCCCAAACCCAGCAGGAGGCCAGGAGGTGGCCCTGGTCCAGGGACCCAAGCCCAACAGCCCAGGCCCAGCCCATGAGGCAGGCTCTGCATTGTCACAGACCTGCACCCTGATGCCAGTACAGTGGCAGAACAGGTGACCAAACGCTTCCTCCCCCCAAAACCACCGAGGCATGCCAGCAATGAGGGGACAGAAGCTGCCCCGAGGATCTTCATCTCGGGTCTGGGAATGTTTGTTCCCCATAGCAAACAAGCCATGATGGTTTTCCGCTGTTCCCTCTGCCTCTGCAATGCAAATACAAAAGGTGTTCCTCCCATGGGCCTCCCGGTACCACCCCCACCCCCTCTGGGCTGGGGACCAAAGGCAGAACTTTTGGGACCCACCGCCCCCTCGCTGCTGGGGCGCGCGAGGGGCGGCAGGGATTTCTGGAACCCCCAGGGAGGAACAACCGACCAAACACCCCCCAACCTGCCAAGAACGCTGAGTTTGAAAGCAGGCAGCCGGGCTGCACTCGCACTCAGCTGTCGGGCCATGCCTCCTCCACGGAAGGAGAGGCTGATGCCCTCTTCCCCTGTCCCAGCTCCCCCCGCAGGGGCAGCCCCGGGACAGCCTGGAATATTCGGAGGGGAAGTCACGCTGGGTGCAGGAGCCGCCGCAGCAGCTGCTGCCGTGGGCGGCAGGACCGCGGGCAGCTCCGAGGGTCCTGCGGGCTCGGCGTCGTTCTCAGCAGCATCCTGAACTGGGACTGGTTCGGCAGAAGGCGGCAAAGCCGCCGGGGGGGCTGGTGGGGGCGGCGAGGCCAAAGAGAATGCACCCCCCGCCGGGCCGGAAGCAGCAGCTGCGTCGTCGTCGCCTAGCAACACCGGCGCAGCCGCGGGAAGCGGCAGAAGCGACGCCGGATCTCTGTTGCCTAGCAACACTGGCACAGCCGGGGGAAGCGGTGTTTCGGAGGTCAGCCGCGCAGGTGCAGAAGCTGGTGAAGCCATGGGTGGGGCTGCCCGGAGAGGCAGCCACGGGGAGAGCTGGAGCAGCCCCCCAGGCAGGGGAGGCGGCCCCGCGGGCCCCGGAGGCGGGACCTCGGGCACCGATGCCACCCCCAGCTCTGAGCGGGGCAGGGTCCAGGGGCCTGGCCAGGGCGGGGCCTGCAGGGCTGCCAGCGGCGGCGCCGCCCACTCATCATCCCCCGGAGAGAGACGAGGGGAGGGAAAAGACAGCTCCGTCTGAGCATGCTCTGAAAACGCAGGAAAAAAACTTCTGCTGCGGGCGAAACTTCGCCCCTCCACTGCGATTCAGGGGGGCTGGGAAGCAGCAGATCGTCCCCCTACAAAGGATCTTCTCCCGTGAGAAATGGGGGGAATGGGGCTTGCCTTGAGCAGTTAGCAATCCAGGGAAAAATAGCTGCTCTCCATTGCAGAACCGGAAAAAGTGCGCTGAAAACTGGATAAATCCGGGGGTACCCGAACCCACTGTTCCAAACGACTTGGAAAATGGATTCCATGCACTCCCACACGAACATATCAAGGGCATACAGCACATCCATAAAAAACCCAAAGAGCTTTGCCCATCGAAAAAACTCATAGAAATGTCTCTCTAACAGGAGAATTCCGTCCTCTTCACCCCATTTTTGCCAGAGGGCAATAAGTCTCTCCTCTGAAGGGGAGAAAGGGACCTCTGCCTCTGTGGGAGGGGTCCTCCACATTTGCAGCCACAAACTGCGAAGGGCAGCATTTTCAGGAGGGGAAAAGCTAACAGTACCTTGTGACAGTGTCCAGGACTCTCTGGCCAGCTGCATGGTGCTGCTGAGCTTTCTGGACATCTTCCTGGAGGCTTTTCAAAAGGTTCTCTCTGTGGTCAGCCTTGCTGTGAACTCTGTCCAAATCAGGATCTTCAGTTCTTCAGCTCCTGGCTAGAATCCACTTCTGTGGTCACTTATGAGGTGACCATCAATGGCACACACTCGGGGTTTACCCAAATGTAGCAATGCTCCTCTGGTGTCTCACCAAGTGATGATTTTCCTCTTCAGTCACTCGGGGTCACCAACTGTGACCGTGTTCACAGGGGTTCTTGGATGAGGGCAGAGATGAGAATGTTGACTCCATGTTCAGAAGGCTTGATTTATTATTTTATGGTATATATATATTACATTATAACTATACTAAAAAGAAATAAGGAAGGAAAAGGTTTCCTCAGCAGGCTAGCTAAGAATAGAATAGAAAAGAATGATAACAAAGGCAGCTCTCTTGGACTCTGTCCAAGATAGCTCGGTCCTTGATTGGCCATTAATTATAAACATCCAAGATGGGCCAATCACAGGTGGACCTGTTGCATTCCACAGCAGCAGATAACCATTGTTTACATTCTGTCTCTGAGGCCTCTTAGCTTCTCAGAAGGAAAAATCCTAAAGAAAGGATTTTTAGTGAAAAGATGTCTGTGACAGTCAGGGAAGGCTGGAAATAGCCAGATATAAAGAGCAATCATGTTTTCTGTTGATAGCTGGATGCTGCAGCTAGGCACTCGGAACAAATCCAGGCAAAGTAGGAACTCAGTTTACCTCTGGTGGAAAAGGTTCAGGTGACGGTGAAGAGAAAAGGAGAGGATTCTATCGTAGAGTCTTAATCCAGAGTTTTATTTCAGCATGGTAGACCTCTGAATGTTGTAACAGCTCCCAATAGAACTCTCGGCCGCATGGTCTCGTCTCCTTTTAAGCCCCGGGGACAGGGGGAGGGGAAGGGACAGGTAGGGGCCAACCAGGTGGGAGGAGGGGAAGGCTCAAGGGATATAGACGCTTGGACAGGCCAATGAACCCGGACCTGAGGAGCATCTTTTGAAATTCTGCCAACCACACGACGCCCTTGCTGGACTGTTAAGATTGATGGACAGCTCTTAGCAGGAGGGCAAAAGGGGGAGGGGGAAGGTTGGCACACCTGGGGGGGTTGGGATAGGTGAAAAAGGAAATCACACTGCAACATCTCCCCCTAGTTTCGTTTAAAAGGAAGAGGACTGGGTTTGTGGTGCAGAATGCTTGCCAAACCATGGTTCGTAAATTGGTTCCTCCTCTACAGGAGGTTCAGTGCTTTCCACTGAAGTTTCCATGTCATTCATTGGAGCACTAAGGGCTTCCAAATGGTAAACTTCAGGAGGGGGAGATGAGCTTGAAATCAACTTGAGAACCATGCATTTGACTAGTCCAAAAACAATGCTAACAACTACAACAACAATAACTAATACAAACAATACTAAAATTACAGTTTTCAGAATAGATCCCAACCAGCCCGAGAGTCCCCAGTCTTTGAACAGTCCACTCAGCCAGTCATCAGTTTCTCTCTTGATGTCTGAGGTCTTTTGCCAAGGTGGTCCATATGTGCTTTGGGCTGAGGGACTATGCAGGAGATCGCTGGTGGGATGATCATGAGTAGGACGAGGATCAGGCTTGGTCTCATGGTGTCTTGAGACTACACACGAACCATAGGATCTAAACTGGTACAAGGAACTTAAGACAAACATATTACAAACTATTCCAGAAAGGAGGCTTAAATGGAATTTCCTCCAGAGAACACGTGCGGCATTTCCTTCTCCAGGCAGCATTGGCAACCTGGGGCGCTTCTGTCAATTTCTCTGAGACCTTGGGAACATAGGGCCTTACCCATTCGGAAGGAACCCACTTCAACCCAGAGGGGGTGGACACACAGGCATATCCACGTCCCCAAGTAACCAATTTGTAAGGTCCCACCATCTTCCAAGTCTCAGGGTCCTTTACTAAAACCGGAGGCTTTTCTTTCATCAACATATGACTGCTCCCCCCAAAGTGGCGCAGGATGGGCGGGTTCAGGCTGTCAAAGGAACAATTCAGACAATTGATTGTGAACAGCGCCCTGGACAACCGGATGTGGGGGGTTCCACCTTCAGAACCTGTTGTTGCTGGTCCAGGACTCTTTTAATATTGCAGTGAGTCCTTTCTACAATGGCTTGACCTGTAGGGGAGTAGGGGATGCCAGTTTTGTGCTCTACTCCCCATTGCTGCAGGAAGCTCCCAAATTCCTTGGATTTATAGGCAGGCCCATTATCAGTTTTCAACTCCTTGGGGATGCCCATGAAAGAAAAAGCCTGTAAGAGGTGCTTAATGGCATCATTAGATGACTCTCCTGTGTGGGCAGAAGCATAGACCGCTCCAGAAAAGGTATCTACACTAACATGAACATATTTCTGCCGTCCAAATGACTGTATGTGTGTAACATCTGTTTGCCACAGTTCACAACTGTTCAACCCCCTAGGGTTTGCTCCCGTACTCACTGTAGGGAGTGCATGTTGTTGGCAATTTGGGCATGTGTCCACAATCGCCTTGGCATGTTCTCGAGTGATGTGAAACTGACGAACCAGGCCAGGTG
This sequence comes from Agelaius phoeniceus, assembly GCF_051311805.1. Classification (NCBI taxonomy): domain Eukaryota; kingdom Metazoa; phylum Chordata; class Aves; order Passeriformes; family Icteridae; genus Agelaius; species Agelaius phoeniceus. The sequence continues at coordinate 19,208,502 of NC_135301.1, forward strand.
CATTTTGGTGGAAAAGCTGGTGGCTGATTTTTGCCTGTTCAAAAACTTTTGGAAGAGTGGCCATCACTGCAGGTGCAGCAAGAGCATCTGCCCTTCTGTTGCCTTCAGCGATAAACCCTGGCAAGTCGGTGTGTGACCTGACGTGCATCACATAAAATGGTTGCTCTCGGTGAGTGACTAACTTGACAAGTTTTGAGAGCAATTCGAAAAGTGCGATGTTAGACACTTCTTGCAGTATTGCTTGATCTGCCCTGGATACTACTCCTGCCACATATGCAGAATCCGTAATCAGATTGAATGGTTCTGAGAACCTTTCAAAAGCCCTAACAACAGCAGCCAATTCAGCAACCTGAGGTGAACCTTCCACCTCAGCAATGTCCGTCTCCCACTGCTGGGTTTGAGGATCCTTCCAAGTCATAACGGACTTGTGGGACCTCCCGGACGCATCTGTAAAGACAGTCAGAGCCTTTTTTAAAGGTCTCCTACTCTGAGCACTTCTTAATTTCCGAGTAAATTGAACATCTTGTTGGAACATTTTATGCGCCGGCTGCTCTACAGAAATTTGTCCTGAGTAGGAATTCAGAGCAAACTGCAACACTTCATTTTCTCGAAACAATTGTTCCAATATTTGCATAGAATTTTGACCCGATTTTAACTCAATTGGAATGTGAATGCACTCAAAGTCACATCCTGCTAACTCCCTGATCCGGGTCCTTGCTTTCTGGATCAGTTCTGCTACCAGCTCCTGAGGCTTTGTCATTCTCTTGGACCTTTTGTGACTGAGGAAAACCCATTCTATGACCAAGAGAGGGTCCCTCTGGTCCTGGCCCTTTTTAGGTGTGCCCTTTGCCTTAGGTGTTTGTTTTTCCTCCCACTGGAAAATGATTCCATGGAGGTGTGGAAACTTACCTAAGATGATAAATTTGAATGGCAGGTCAGGCCAGCATCGGTGGGCCTGTGTTGTGGACATTGCAATCTGAACCTTTACTAGAGCTTTCCGTGCCTCTGGGGTAATAGACCTAGGAGCACCTGGGTCCTCTCCCCCTTTCAATAAATTGAAAAGAGGGGCAAGGTCTTCGTTAGTCAGACTGAGCCATGGCCTTACCCAATTCAAAGACCCACACAACTTGTGGACATCCGCAAGGGTCTTGATCCTTGGATTGATTTCTAGTTTTTGAGGAACAATGGTCCTATTTCCAATTTCTAGGCCGAAATATTTCCAAGGTGGCATCTTTTGAATTTTCTTTTCCTGGAGCTCGAACCCTGCAACAATCAATGCATCGATCGTTAGGTCAAGCACATGTGTGAGCAAATCATCATTGGGGGCACACACAAGGATATCATCCATATAATGATAGATGATGGCCTTTTCTGCAGCTGCATGCACTGGGGAAAGCAGGGAAGAGACATACCACTGGCAGATCGCTGGCGAGACCTTAAGGCCCTGAGGGAGAGCTGTCCAATGGTACCTTTTCATAGGGGCTTCCATGTTGATAGTGGGGACCGAGAATGCGAAACGTGGTGCATCATCAGGGTGGAGGGGAATATTGAAAAAACAATCTTTTATATCAATAACAGCTAATTTCCAATCCTGGGGAAGCATTGTTGGGGATGGCATACCCGGTTGGGGAGAGCCCATATCTTCAATGACATTATTAATTTGTCGGAGGTCGTGGAGGAGCCGCCATCTCTTTTTGTCAGCTTTCTGAATGACAAACACTGGAGAGTTCCACGGGGACGTGGTCTCCACAATGTGACCCTTTTTCAGTTGCTCTTCCACTAGCTCCTCAAGCGCCTTTATTTTTTGTTTACTGAGCGGCCACTGTTTCACCTCAACTGGTTTGTCTGTTTTCCACTTCAATTTTTGGGTGGGGCGCTGTTGTTCAATGACTGCTGTACAAAAATCTTGTGGGGAGTCTGGAATATCAATTGTGACACCCCACTGGGCCATTAAATCTCTCCCTAACAAAGGTTCCAAATAATCTAACACAAATGGACAGATATTTGCCAATTGTCTGTTTGGACCCTCGATTTGGATGATGCTTTTGGATTGTCTCGCCAATTGCAGGCCTCCTACGCCTTGAACGTGACCGGCAATGTTTTGCAAAGGCCAATGTGCTGGCCAGTCTTGTACTGGGATCACTGTGCAGTCTGCACCCGTGTCTACAAGCATCTCAATGCGTTTTGACTCCCCACCCCCACTGACATTGCACCATAATTTGGGTTTGTCTCTCCCAATAACTTGGACCCGGGCAACTGTGGGCCCTTGTTTTTCGGTGCCTTCAGGCACAAACGGGACAGGGATAGCTTGTGCAACAATTTGTCCTTTGGGAAGAAACAGGGGTGGGTGGAAACAGTGCAGCCCGAGAACGAATTGCTCAGGATGTGATGCTGTCATTCCTGGAGCAATTTCAATCTCATGTGGTGTGTGTTTGGTGTCGCCAATGACAATGTACTTACAGCGAATTCGGTGCCAAGTACCCTTCTGTTCTGGGTTGACAGAGACAAAATGCCCATCCGTGTCTTTCAGGTGGAGTGGTTCTGTCAGCTGCAACCTGTAAGGCTCATTGACAGAAGACGTGGTTAACATAGGTTCACTTAAATCATAACAAAGGTTATTTTATTTCACTTTCAACAGTGGACCAGCACCCGTGGTCTTTGAAGCATCTGCTTCACTTACAGAAATAGCAATATTACCGCGCACTTGGTTTGTTTTGCTTTCCTTATTACCTTGGCCTGCTCTTTTTATGTCTGCACGCCTGGCAGGCCAGCGCTCCCCTTTCAGTATTTTGTTGTTGTTGACCCCCTGGGAGTGTTTGTAATTTTCCTCCTGTGCCATTTCTAAATTCATCAAATTGCTTTTTCAGGGGGCACTGGTTTCTCCAATGCCCAAAGTTATTGCAAAGCAGGCATGGCTTTGTGGGGTCAACCATTGGTGGTCGTCGCTGCTGCCCAGGGTACTGCTGTGCTGAGGGAGTGGGCGCAAAGCTGGCAACGGCGACACGCTGTGGTGGTCTTGGCAGCAGCCTTGGTCTGGTGTCTTCAGCAACACTCATCAGAGGCACTTTCCTGCTACAGACTAGAAGCATATCTTTTAGTGTAGGGGGAGGTTCTAGAGGAAGGCTCAAAATTGCCGCTCGACACTGTTCCTTTGCATTTGTAAATGCCATTTCCTCTAAAACCTCTTCCCTTGCATTCTCTTTTTTAACTTGGATTTCAATGGCTCTAGTTAACCTTTCTACAAATTTCAGAAAAGGCTCGGATGGTAGCTGCTTGATCTTACTGTAGGGCTCAAAAGGCCCCTCAGGTTGGAGGGAAAAGAATGCTTTTTCAGCTGCTTCTTTTACCTTCTCGAGTGTTTCTACAGGAATTACAGTAGCTTGGATTGAGGGTGAAGACTACTGACCTTCACCGAAGAGATGCTCAATGGTAATTGGCATGACATTAGCATCTTTTGCTGTGTTTGGATCAGACTGCAAGCCTGGGAGAGCTGCCTTTAACAGTTGTTTCCATGCTAATTCCCATAATTTGAATTCTGTAGAGGTCATGAGGCATGAGCAAAGCTGTTTTAAATCATGCGGGACTACTACAGTCCTACTCAATTCAGAATTTAAAAGGCCACGGAAATATGGACTGTGTGGGCCATACTCCTTGTGAGATTTACAGATCTCTTTAATCAATTGTCGTCCAAAAGAGCTCCAATTAGCAGTTGGGGCTGTTCCTCCTTGTGCTGCAGGCTGATACGAAACAGGGGCGAATGACAAAGTGGGACCCTGTATTGGGTCTGCAGCTTCCTGCCCTGTATCCCGTGCATTGGAATTATTGGGAAAACAGAAGCAGGTTTGGGGACCTGCAGTGGGTGTGGCCCCACCGTGGGAACCCGGGGAGGGGGCGGGGATGCAATGGGAACAGGGGGCGGAGACAGGAAGAAGGCAGGGGGCGGGGATACCGTGGGAACAGGGGGCGGGGACACCTGGTGACAGCCCATTGGCAGACGCCCCCTGGGAGGAGTAGAGGGGCAGAGCTGAGGGTACAGCAGGTGAGGGAGGGGGAGGGAAGGTGTCACGAGGAGCAGGAGGAGAGAGGGATGGGGAAGGAATTTTGGGATAGTCAAGGGGATTTGGGAAGAAGATGACCAGGTTTGGGAAGGTGCCACGTGGCATCCTCCATCTTGGGTAGCCCCTGGGGACTGGGGGCCATTTTGGGGATCACTGCTCTCCGAAAAACTAACACGTGCTCTGGGATTCAGAGCAGGGGAAGCAGGGTTTTGGGATGGGTTCCACACGACCTGGCCAGGGCCTTGTGGACAAGGGAACTCGGGCATTTTAACGTTCTCAGGGAGTCGACTTCCCAGCGTATGAGCAGGATTTGCTCTCTTTAAAATACCAAGTTTTGGGGTAGGAGGTTTAGGGCTGGAAGGGGTAGGAACAGGGAGAGCAGAGGTACGTGGCTTGATATTTGACTTTTTCTCCAATTCACTTTGTTTGAGCAATGCTGTTCGAATATGTAAGCTCCAGAACATAAATTTAGCTGAGGATGTATTCCCAGACTGTCCTAAGGTTATCAATTCATGCCCTACTTTATCCCAAAATTGAATATTGTGGACTTCCTCAGGAGAAGTTTGTGGGAAGTGTAGAAAAAGCCACCTTATAAACTGTTTCAATTTTCCTTTAGAGAACTTTACATTTGCACTAACTAAAATTCCAACAATATGATAATACACTCCTTTTTGTGCTGTGCTTTACTTTGAGCCCATCTTAGATGTAAATGGCACAGAACAAAGTCCCGCCGACCAAATACAAAGCCAAAATCAGCTACCTATTTCTAAAAAGACCACGGTTAAAAAGCGATAACGACCAGACGAAAGCTTTTACAATGCAGCTGTGTATACTGCTTTTAAAACTGCAGCGGCAGCAGCAGCAGCAGGGAAACGGGACCCGCCTCGGCCGCGTGGAGAGACAGACAAAGCCTCCCCCGCGTGAGAATGCAGCCCAGCCGCGCCACGTGGCGAGCCGAAACCGGGGCCGCCCTGCACTGCGTGTAGGGAGCACCTCCCGCCCCCGTGCACTGAGAGAGAGCAGCCCCCCCGCACTGAGAGCTGAGAGAGCTCCCCCCCCGCACCGAGAGAGAGCAGGCTGCGCTGCCGAGCCGGGGGGAAGGGCAGGCAGAGCTGTCCAGCTCCTCTGAGCCGACAGCGCGAATTCTAAAAGTGGCGAAAACACGCCGCAGAGTTAAAGCTTTACACAGAGAACCGCCTTAGCTCCACAGGGCTGCGCAGCCTAAATACAAGAGCAAAAAAGAACAAGTCTCACAGCAGAGACGGAATTTGAGCTTCCACCCCCCCAAGGAGCAGAAATACTCACTGAAATCATAGCTGTTGCTGGCAGTCAGGCAGGCTGGTCTCTTCACTGAATAGGACCCCTTGGGCAGGAGGGGCTCCCATATTCTCCCCTGGAAAATTCGCTCACCACAAAGGAGCTGCACTTTCCAGAGGCGCAATGCGTTCCTCGAGGCTTCTTGTGGGTTCAGTCCCAAAGTCTCTCTGGAGAGCTGTGCAACCACAGCTCTTCCAGTGGAAGCAAAGCTGCTGTAATGCTTTTCCAAGGTTCTGAGGTTCCTTCTGGGGCTGCAGGTTCGTGCAGCCGCACGTTTGGGTGCCAATATATTGAATATTAATCCCGATGTTTCCAGGTGTGGGGTGCCTGGCTTCGTCTAGCCCCCGCTGCTGGACCAAAGGCAACGGCTGTGGCGTTTTACCCCAGAGATACCTTTGGCCGGCTGGATGCTGCAGCTAGGCACTCGGAACAAATCCAGGCAAAGAAGGAACTCAGTTTACCTCTGGTGGAAAAGGTTCAGGCGACGGTGAAGAGAAAAGGAGTGGGTTCTATCGTAGAGTCTTAATCCAGAGTTTTATTTCAGCATGGTAGACCTCTGAATGTTGTAACAGCTCCCAATAGAACTCTCGGCCGCATGGTCTCGTCTCCTTTTAAGCCCCGGGGACAGGGGGAGGGGAAGGGACAGGTAGGGGCCAACCAGGTGGGAGGAGGGGAAGGCTCAAGGGATATAGACGCTTGGACAGGCCAATGAACCCGGACCTGAGGAGCATCTTTTGAAATTCTGCCAACCACACGACGCCCTTGCTGGAATGTTAAGATTGATGGACAGCTCTTAGCAGGAGGGCAAAAGGGGGAGGGGGAAGGTTGGCACACCTGGGGGGGTTGGGATAGGTGAAAAAGGAAATCACACTGCAACACTGGTTGAGATAGGCAAGCAGAGTCTTCTTAACTCCTGGAAGGCCAGGAAAGGAAGGTTGTAACTTGTTCTAGGAGTACAAGATCAAATCTGTTCTCAAGGTCATTGTGGAAGAAAACATCAAAAGCTTGACTGAAATGAAGCATGTGCACTGCAGGGTCTCTCTCTAAAAAAAAAAAAAAAAAAAAAAAAAAGTTGAGAAATATGAGAAATACAAGAGAACTTGCATTCTTTCTCTCTTGAAGGAAACGTGATTTCATTCTTAGTTTGGAGGCCAGCAGTGTTACTGTGGCTGGTACAGTATGGGGGGAAATACTCTCCTGAATATTGCAGGAATGATGTGTTTGTCCACATAAGATGATAATGTCACCATAGTAGAGAAAGGCCTACTACACCAAAGCAATGGGGATATATACCCTATAAATGGCAGCAGTTCTTACCTCTGATTAAAGAAAAGGCAAATCATTTATTCTTTTAAATGTGAAATTATCAGTAGTTTCCTTTAATCTGCTGCCTCTATGTTCTGTGATGAAGTGCACATGGTAAGGTCCCTAGTAGCTACTGGGTCACTCATCTGGGGTAAGAACAATAAAAGGCAGTGATTATCCTATGGTATACTTGTCTAGTTAGTGGATGTCCTGGTTTAGGGCAAATTTTGGGAGGAAACCTCCTAAGAAGTCTCCTCTAAAAAGTAGATTTCAGCAGTCCTCTCCCCCAACTGGTTCAGGAGAATAATATCCTTGGAGAAAAGTGGAAAAACTGTTTTATTAACAAGCAAAGTATTCACAAGCATGAAAAAGGAATAACATTAAACAGTAAAACCTCTCACTGTTCTGAAGAGATGGAAAATTCAGAAAATCCTTCTGTAGTTCAGAGAGAGTCCTCTGGTGCTGGAATGCAGCATCCTGGGCCCCCGGTGGGCCACAGGTGTTAGCTCCCAGTGTTATTCTGGGTTTTCAGTCCAGAGCAGATTGAAACAATGATATGCGAAATAAGGACTTTACAATTAAAATTGTAAAGCAGGTATGTTTTATTCCAGCTGGGACACATGGGAGATATTTCCACCAAAGACATGCCTGCCTGTTGAGACAGATTTCAGGTTTAAATACACATTGATCCCCCAAGCCCACGCCTCCCTGCCTGCCCATTTCCCGCCCAGAGTCTTTGGTGGTGCCATGCCTCCTGGTGGTCGTGGGTGGGAGTCTTTGATGAAGTAACATCATCTTTGATGTTCGCTGCTTGACCCTTTCTTCTGGGCAGGTGCAGTGGAGGTTTGGCTTTCTCTCAGGTCAGTTTGTCCTGGCCAAAACCAGGAGCCTGGTTCTTGCTGGCTCCTTAAACAAAAGGTTCTGCTTTATGGGTTTCAACAATACCTGAGTCTCGCTTTACTGAGTGTTGGGGTTTTTTTTAATCTTTATGGCCTTTACCTGGTAACTAAATTCTTATGTATTCTGTTACAAGTTGTCTCTATCTAGCAAGTTACATTCCTATGTGTCCTGGGCACAAGCTGTATCTGCTTGCTAAACATTTTCTCTTTTCCCCACCACCTGCCTAAGTATATTATATTCCTCTAAAGTTCTGTCTTTTCATAAGCATATGTGTTTCCCATATCAACAATTCCAGGAAAAAAGACACAGTCTTGGGAAAAATTTCCTTGCTGTAGCTTATGAGGAAAACCAGTGAAAAAACAAACTCCCTGTTTCTCCCTCTCTCTCTGCAAAAGCCAGGAACTCTGAGAGAGCACTGAGAGTCTTATCACTCTCGCTGTCCAAGTTCGGCAGCACAGTGAGAAAAGGAATTCCGGGGGAGTAAAGTGAAGCTTCTACAGACAAACTGCGTGCCACTGCTTCCCCCTCCCTTCACTCTCAGGTCTAGTCTTAAAAGCACAGAACTCAATATCCAGTATAAGCAGAACAGATGATTGGTGATACAAGCATCATAAAGTCACCCTAGGACAGTGGAAGAGGCTCTTTATCTCTGGGTTTTATTTTCAGACTTAGGGTCTTTCACAGTAACTCTTTTCCCAAGCAATAGGCTGTGAATGTGTGTGTTTCTCTGGGTAAAAACATATATACATGTGAATGTTTTTACAGCATATCCTTTCTGGGAGTTTCTTTATAGAACAATACCGTCTTGAACTAAATAAAATCTGGTGGTCAGTTCTGTGTAAGACATAGAGCTGTAATCTTTTATTGGCATTTTTCCAGTGCAGGATGAGTTTTTGAAATGAGTGGACTACAGGCTGTCTGTATGAACTCAGAACAGAGATTCTCAGTTCCTGTTGCAGACTGGCTTGCTTTCATCATGACAGATGCAGGGTGAGATGAATAAGCTGCAGTTAGGCCGTGTGCTCCTTCAGACAGCACAAGTACTTTTCTGCTCATGATACACTGGAGATTATGTGCTTGCCTAGAAGCAAAAGGGAACTGGATGACTCCCGATTCAATTTGTAAACATCATTTACGAAATAAAACTACAGAGAAAAGTTGTCCAGGTTATGAAATTTTTCATCAAAACTGAGCAAACAATATCTAGTTTATTTTGTTTCTGAAGACAACAGCAAAGCCTATTATTCCCTGCCCATGGTGAGGGGGTTGAAACTAGATGATCTTTAAGGTTGCTTCCAACACAAACCATTCTATGATTCTATGATCTCTTAAATACAACTGATATTCCATGTACAGCCCTTCTTTAGGGACCTTGGCAGAGGACAGATGACAACTCGTAGCTAACTGGGCCAGGTGTAGTTGATGCAAGGCAAAGCAGGCACCAAGGAGATGTGGAGCTCTTGGAACAAGACTTGTTTTTTACATAGAATCATTGAAGTATTTTCTGGGTGTGAAACACTGAGTTAACTCTTCATGACTTGCTGTGTTTGTCACTAAGGCTGTATCCTTGTGATGTTCCACTCTCTTTCAATGTGTGTGTATGTGGGAACAAACAAAGCATCAATATTACTTTTTATTTTTTCAGTGAACTTACCTGGACCCAAGCTATGTTCTTTCACCTTTTCAGCATTTCTATAAAACCTCTTAAAACAAAAAATGCCTTATAATTGTGGTTGACTTATAGTGTTATACTGTCAAAGATTGTTATTTTTCAGATTGTGTTGGATTTGGTCTCCAGCCTAGAGATCCTCTAGGTTTACCTGCTTCCCTAAGATCTGTTTAAAACTTACAAGTCTCTGTCAGAAGGTTTCAGAGTGCAGCAGGGAGACTTGGTAACACATTAATTGTCCTTTCTTCCTACAGGGATATGCTCCACCACAAAAAAATGGAATTGAACAGAAGCGACCTGGTCGCCCCTTAAATATAACATCTCTAGTTAGGTTGTCATCAGCAGTGCCAAACCAGATTTCCATTTCCTGGGCTTCTGAAATTGGAAAGGTAATCTGCATGTTGTGTAGGATGTGGGAAGTTGTCTAAATAACCTCATCTAGCATTTCTTCTTTCGTACTGCCTGATGTTGCTGGCTATGCATACACCAGCAAGTGTTTAGTATTAAGTGGCTGAACTTATCAGTGCCAGGAAACAAAATTTGCTCCAGAACTATTGTACTTTTCAGTAACATAAATATGATTCACATACAGATGATAAAGAATTCCTTATAGAATTCGCATCAGAAAGCCTGCTGTTAGGGGTTGCCTGAAGTGCGTGTCAAAAATAACAAGTTCCTTTTGTGGTGTAAATAGTACAAAACAGTTCAGACATGACAAAATAACAAAAGGAAGACCTACTCACTTCTTTGTAGCCTGATGGTGTGAAAAATGAAATTATGTAGGCATATATTCTAAGGCATGTTTCTTGGTATCTGTTGGAATTGTCCATTGGAGAAAACTTTTTAAACTGATCACTGTGAGAAATTATATTCACTTTCAAAAATTTTAAAAGGTTTATTAAAACCTTATCAAAAATACAACAGAAGACTGAATAGAGAAAATATTATGGCGCTGGGAGCAAAGGATTTTTTTCCCACCATGTGCTCATCCGCACAATGGAGGTGTTGCCTTTTAATCCTTTAGCCCCTCCCAAAGTTCTGTCCATCGACTCTTTCTTCACTGCCCAGTGGTGGAGTTTACGTCCTTAAATCTTGATTGGAGGTCAGATGTTGCCATAGTAACAAGCCGACCCTCCCAAATGTCCCAAACCCAGGCCACCCCGATAACAACGCAAGGTGGGGTAAAACATAAGTCTATAAAACTACTCTTAACATATATACATGATATTTGCCTTTTAATTGTGAGAGTCAATCATCGCATTACTCATCTATCACATCACTAATCACAGCTGAAAAGAAATTGGCCTTTAAAATGGCTGTGTGGTTGTTTAGAAATCCACCTATGGATTTTTTTAAAAAAGACAGTTGGAAATTTGTGAATTCATCTTAGGTTTAAATAATGTTTGCAACAGCCCTTCAAGCTGCTGCTAAGTCAAGAACTACTTATTCCTATGTGACTATTTGTGTACATGTCCTGGTTTAGCAATGGTACTCCCCAATTTAGTGCTCCCCTGGAGACCCTCCAAACCCACCACTCGCTCCCCTGCTTTCCTCTCCCCCTCCCCTGCTGCAGGCTGGAGTGGAGAATTGGAGGCACAAAAGGTAAAGATCATGGGTTCAGATAAGAACAATTCACTGAAAACAGCAATGAGATGAGAGGGAGCCATCTGGTATCGTCTGTTGTCGGGGAGTTTCTGTGTGAATTGTTCCTTTTCTTGTACCTTCGGTCATTAGTATTGTTGCTGTTACTGTTCTTTTTCTCATCTCATTGCTACATAATTTCAGCTAAAATAATAAAGCCAGCTGCACTCCTCCCCCTTCTCCATGGTTACTTCTTTTGTCTCTCTTAAGTATCAGCCGTTATTGTTTCTTAGCAACAAAATGGGAGAAAATTCCCTAAGAGAAAGAAAATAAAGAGAAAAAACCCTGACCTCCAACATTCTTAGTGAAGTCATAACTCGAGTAGGACAATTGGATTTGATTGGCAGGAGAATTCTGGCAGAGTATTGGAGTCTTTCACAGTAATGAAGTCATCTGTCTGCTTTTCATAACTATTAAGCAAAAGTCACGTGTGGTTTTTTTGCTGGATGCTACAACTAGTGTAAATAGTAATCTGTTGTCATAGTGGAAGTACTGTATGAAATCAACATTTAATCTTCAATCGCTCTTTTTGTAGAATTACTCCATGTCTGTGTATCTCGTTCGCCAGCTCACTTCAGCTATGCTTTTACAGAGGTTAAAAATGAAAGGTATCAGAAACCCTGATCATTCCAGAGCACTAAGTAAGTCTAATTAATTTGCTTGTCTATACTTTTTGAGAATGGTTGGTGGCTCTTTAAACCTAGAATTTGTAATACTTCAAGAATTTGCATAATTTTGAGAAGAAAGTCCATGCCCAGAGTATCAAAGGTTCCCTTTGCTGTTGCTGAGGCATCACACACTTTTTCAGTGAGGGTCCCTGTGCTGGTAAGGAGCACACCATCTGAAATGAATACCATGAACATGACTTACTGTGGTGGGCTGTGAGGTGGAAGTAGATGTTCTAAATTCTCTCCACTTGCATGTGATGCTGATTGCACCTTGCTCACTGATAATTATTTTCTCTCTTAGTATGTTGAGTTTTCTCTACTAATCATTGTGGCTGTTAGCACATCTGCTGCACATCAAACAACTTTGTGATGCACAGTGTTTGCCAGTTGCTTATAAATAGTGAAGCTATTGTTGCTTGGTATTGCTGTGAGAAACAACCACTCACTTAAAAAATTTTAAAAGGTTTATTAAACCTTTACAAAAATACAACAAAAGAACTAAATAAGGAAAAATAGCAGCACTGAGACCTGCCCTTGTGGCTGCCTACCACATGACCAACTCATCTTTAAGATGTATGCTCAGTCTTTTATACTCTTGGGGGGGGGGGGGGGGGGGGGGGTTGCATCAGCCAACCCTGGCCCCTCCCAAAGTCTGTCAGTCATCTCTTCTTATTGGTGGAGACTGCTTTCTTGTAACTTGATTGGAGGGTCAGGTGTTGTCATGCTGCACCCCCCCAGCAACAAGCTTTTCCATTCCCAACTGCCTCATGTAAGGGGCACATGTGCATGACTTCTTTCTACCTGTCTTAGACAACCTAGGCTGTCTGATGGCAACAATATGGGTGGGGGGGGGGGAAAGGGGACCATGGGGAGAACAGAGGACATCTAAACTACAATAACATAACTATACATCAATAAAGATTCTCTTAATATTCACACAATATTCATCCCTTAATTGTGAGAACCAATAATCTCATTATCCATCTATAACATTGCTATGAACTAGTTTCCTAGATGCTTAATTTTCTTAGATAGCTGGAAATAAAGGACATGTACCGGTGAATCAAGATTAGCATTTTAAATAATGACATCTGTGTATAACTTCTTATTTTTATAGTTAAAGAAAAACTAACTGCAGATCCTGATAGTGAGATTGCCACAACCAGTCTGCGGGTATCTCTGATGTGTCCTGTAAGTACATCTGGAAATTAACAGATACAGATTTCTATTTTTATCTTTAGTGCAGAGTTGGGCTGCTTTTAAAAAGACCCACTTTAGAAACTTCACTGGCTTTTGTTATATACTGATTCAGTAATATAAAATAGTGGGGAGAAGGGTGCATCTACAAGCATCTGATTGTAGCAGCATTCACCGAACTACAGTTTGGAACTGTGAATGCCTCAGATGTAGCACAGTCAGAATCAAATTGCTACTCGTGTGTGTATAGTAAGGTCTTTAAAAGGAGTAATCTCATATTTAAGTGTTGAGACTAATTGGGCAGGGTGACAGAATAATTAAAGGATACAGTGGTAAATAAAACTTCAGATCTGCTCATCTTGGTGGTATTACTTATACTGTCAGCTACTATTAAAAAAAAATTGATCATTGTGTAACAAGGCAACACTGCCTTGGGGTTTCTCTTCCCAGGTAGAAACTGGCCTTGTGTTTGTGACTGGTCTGTTCAGTTAAACATTAAAATGAGTCTAACATGTAACTGAACCTCAGAAAAACCCTTTAAATATTTGGTTAAAAGAAAATTATAAAAGTGGGTATTTCATTAAAAAATCCTGGAAATAATGTTGATGCAGGTCCATTAGAAATATTTCTGACAACTCAGTAGAGATTTTGAGGATGGCTTTATTGTTCCTTTAAGTGTACTATAAGTGCTTTGATAGGGTGGATTTGCTTGCAGTGCCCTTAGCCCTGGGCACCCTCTGTGGTGAGAAGAGACAGTTGTTAGCTATCCAGGCCTACTTCACTGTCTTCTGTTCTGGCTCTCTCTAAATGTATCTTCTGCAGCTGGGAAAAATGAGACTGACAATCCCATGCCGGGCTGTTACTTGTGCACACCTGCAATGTTTTGATGCTGCTCTTTATCTTCAAATGAATGAAAAGAAGCCTACCTGGATCTGCCCTGTCTGTGACAAAAAGGCAACTTATGAGAGCCTAATATTAGATGGGTAAGAGACTGGGTTTGCAGATTACACAATCACTTAATATTTTTCATGATGTACTCAATAGCAACTTTTTTGACTTGAGGTTTAGCCATTTCATATTATTTTCTTTGTCAAAATACTTTAGACTGAGAGGAACTGACTGTTAGTTTCTCTTACCATGTAACAAACAGCATAAGTTTATCTCCCAACTGCATCATCAAACTCGTGAGCCTCAGTATATTTCCTCTGAACAAATCCACGTCTGATATTTAAAGATATCTCCTTTTTATGTGACCTTATCTCTGAGGCTATTAACTTTAAAATTCAACTTTTAACTCATAACAAAGTGTCAAACTTGGTTCAAAGTATGATTATTTCTGCTTCTGTATTGAAATCTATGTATTGCAGTAATGTTGGAGTGGAATATGGGTAGGTTGGGATATTCTTTTAGTTGTCAATGTCTGCAAAGTCTATAATTACAGGCTTTCTGGTAAGAGGAACTAGGGAGAGAGCACATTCAATGAATGGAAGGTGATCATAATTGGCTTTTCCACTGTCTCCTTTTCAGTTAGAATAAAAATTTCACTTGGAATCAAAAATGAAACCACTCAGCCCTCTTTTTCAGGCTCTTTATGGAAATCCTTAATGAATGTTCAGATGTGGATGAGATCAAATTCCAAGAAGATGGGTCCTGGTGCCCCATGAGGCCAAAGAAAGAAGCTGTGAAAGTCTCAAGTCCACAGTGCAACAAAATAGAAAGTATGTACATATGGGTACTGATTGCAAACCAACTTGGATATTTAGATGCAACTTGGATAATGTTTGAATGTTGGTGTTTGTTTACTGGAGGGCTTAATACTTCTAACCTCCTTGTCTTATAAACTAAAAAGCAAGGGTTGTGTCTCTAAAAGTATGCAGTTTTGGGCTTTGTCTTTGCTCTTTATAATAGCAGTTAAGAAAGTGAAAGGTTGTTCTTGTTTTAGGTCCTTAAATTGATAAGTGAAGACTAAAACTTATGTTTTAATATTCTCAACATGACACAGTGTCATGGGTTGACATTGGCCGAATCCCAGGCACCCATGAAAGACATTCACTCACTCCCCTGCTGCAGCTGGACAGAGGAGAGAAAATTTACCAAATGGTTCATGAGTTGAAATAAGGACCAGGAGAGATAGCTCAGTAAATACCATCAGGGGAAAAAACAGGCTAAACTTAGAGATATAAGGTGAATTTATTGCTAACAAAATCAGAACAGAATAATGAGAAGTAAAACAAGCCCTTAAAAACACCTTCCCCCACCCCTCCCTCCTCAGCTCTACCTCCTACCTCAGTAGCACAAGGAGGCAGGGAATAGGTGTTATGGTCAGTTCATCACCCGAGGCTTCTCCTGCTGTTCAGGGAGAGGATTTGTTCCCCTGCTCCACTGTGAGGTCCCTCCCATGGGAGACAGCTCTCTGCAAACTGCTGCAACATGAGTCCATCCCATGGGCAACAGTCCTCCCCAAACTGCTGTGGTGTGGGTCACTGTTCCATGGGGTGCAGTCCTTCAAGGACAGGCTGCCCCAGCCTGGGAGTGGGGCCCCTCTCTCCACAGGTCTCACACAGCATCACAGCCTCCTCCCAGGCATCCACTCACACTGTCATGGGGCTTCTCCATGGGCTGCAGGTGGATCTCTGCATCCCCTGTGAACCTCCATGGGCTAAAGGGCGGCAGCCTGCTTCACCATGGTCAGCACCACGGCCTGCAGAGGAATTTCAGCTCCAGTGCCTGGAGCACCTCCTCCCCCTCATCTTCACTGACTTTGGTGTCTGCACAGTTGTTTTCCCTCACATGTTTTCACTCCTGCCCTTCTCTGACTGCAATTACAACTGCACCACAAACTTTGTTTTGATTTATTCTTAAATATGTCATTCACAGAGATGAGGGGTGGAATCTATTTGTTTTGCATGGGCTGTTTTTTTGTAGTGGGGGGCCACAGAGGTGGCTTTTGTGAGAAGCTGCTAGAAGCTTCCACCATGTCCAGCAGAGCCAATCCCTGATGGCTCCAAAGATGGACATGCTGCTGGCCAAGGCTGGGCCAATTAGAAATGGTGGTAACACCTCTGTGATAATATATTTAAGAAGAAATCAAAGCAAAGTTTGTGGTGCAGTTGTAATTCCAGCCTCAACCAGTGTCAACCCTCGACACATAGAATACTTATAAAACAGTTCCTGGCAATAGCATTCTCTGTAGTGGCCAGGAAGATAATCTGGTGCTGTTGCAGATAGAAACTGCTGATGTCAACAGCATTTAGAAAACAGTAATGTTCTATTATCTTCTTCAGGTTCCAGTGTTTTTAGGAAACCCTGTTCTGTGACAGTGACCAATGAAGTGAACAAGAAGAAAGTTGATGTTATTGACTTGACAGTAGAAAGCTCTTCTGATGAAGAGGAAGATCCTCCTACCAAAAGGAAGTGCATAATTATGTCTGAAACACAAGGAAGCCCAACCAAAGGGTTTGTCAATTTTAAAGTTAGTTGTAATTCTGTAATGTCTCAGATAAACTGATCTGTAGAGAAATGGATTTTTAATCTCTCTTCAGGATCCAGCTCCACACTTCCAGAGGAGAATTTCTAGGCCTCTCCTTGCAGAAGGTTGTATTGATACAGTACCTTTGTACAGGCAAAACACTATTAAATAGTTTTACATATCACAAAAAGCTTGTGCTCACTGTTGCTGTGTTTGCAGGGCCATTTCTCCATAGAAAAGGAAGTTGATTAAGATAATGGACAAGATTCTCCTGAGAAAGTAGATTATGCCAAGTGGAGTAGCTTTATGCATTCTTGTTAAGTTAGTGTCATCTTAAGGCTTTTTTTTTCACTGTTATACCCTTTATCTAATCTGGTCTGGTGCCCAGGAAATGAGGCTATGTTGTGTTTTTCATCCATCCTGTCAGTCTTGGAAGGGAGGCACTTTGCTGTTTTGAATCAAGACAAGATTTTCCTCCTCTATTACACTCTGGAATGTCTTGGAAACTGTTGTTGGCTATGGTTATCTGTCAGTCCTGCAATTTGGTTAGCACAACCAATAACTTCCCAAGTACTCTGTCAACTGCTCCATCTTTGTTGTCATGCCTGACTTCAGTGGCAGGCTTAACCAAGTTCTTTACTGTTATGTCACCTGTCTGTCCCAGTCTGCCCACCTTGGCTGCAGGTACTGTTTGTGGCTTCCATAACATTCTTGCTCATGGCCCGTAGGGCACAGGAGACCTGTAGGGAGTGAGGGGCACTGGTTAGGCTCACCAGTGCTCACTGCTCCACAGGGTGATTCCAAGCATCAGGTTTTAGTAATGAGTTGTTAGTGTTGCATGAGGTGTGTTTCTGTTTCTCACTGTAGTGGCTAATGTCTTGTACTAAAATAATAGTAATACAAACAAACCCCTTCTGTTTTGCCAACTCTTGAAGTAATGAGTAGGTGTACTGTGTCTCTAGTTCACAGGAATGTGTGATTTTTGGTGAGCAAATAGTTGGTCATCTTCAACCACTTTCAGCAGCAATACTGAAATTCTGTTGCTTTTTGTGAGGATTGTGGAGGAGTCCCTCTGCAAGAGACATGGTTTTTAATTTTTATGAGAAAAAATAGCTGCAAATGCATATCTTAATGAAGTTTCAGAAGGCACCGAGACTTGCTGCCATGCTCCTGTGCTTGTTTGAGATGGCTATGTGAAGGCAGCAGTCTGGGGAGGAAGACATGAGTGTATAACACTCATGGCTGGTGGGCTGGAGGGAGCAATGCAGAGCAGCTGGGAATGGGATTCTGGGGGGACTTGGAGTTTATGAAATATTTTATGCATATGGCTGGTGCCTGAATGCCTGTGGTGTTATCTTTAACAGTGCTGTGAAGTAATTGGGCAGCAGGTGAGGATGCAAAAGGGTTTTAACTAGTTGCATGCTCTTGGAGAGCTGAACTTAGCTTGGGCTCAGACTGTGAGTAAAGATGGGTTTTGATATTTAACTCCCATGTGTAATCTGTGCTTCAGAGGCTGAATAATGGTCACTTGCACCCTTGGCATGACAGGTTGTCACTGAGGAACAGTTATATAGAGAAATTTAAATAAGCACTCTCCTTCTGTCTCTGGCTACCTGCACATACCTTCCAGGGTACTCCACAGATAGATTACTTACTACATTACTTTCTCTGAATGGTAGACTGTTATAAATTACTCCAGCACTGTACTTTGTTTTAATGCTAACTTGCTCTTATGTCACAGCTGCTGTTGAGAGCCAAGATAGGGTCATGTTATTATGAAGGCTGTTATGAAAGAGGAAATTAGAGTTGGAATACTGTACAGTGAGTAGCCATGCTATAGTTGTATTATAACATAGTGACCCTGTGGATGAAAGTGCACAGTGGTGCATAATTTTTTTTCTGTAACTAACAACCAGGTTGTTTGTAATTTCCCATGCTGTTTGAAACAGGGTTCTTGTGTATCAGCCACCTACTGTCAGAGTGCCCAGCATGACAACGGTTGATGCTGCTGCTATTCCACCTTCATTAACAGACTACCCAGTACCATTCCATCATCCACCAATATCCAGTATTTCATCAGACTTGCCAGGTAGGTGGTGCTTATTTTTCACGTGTATTTTGACAGCATTATTAACTTGTGGGGTGGGTAAAAAATTGGAGAATTGATCAACTGTTTTTAATGGAACAAGACTATATGCAGTATTGCACTGATGTGATGTCTAGACAAGCCCAGTACAGACTTTTTTCCAGTTTCAGATTGCATTTTGCAACAGGGATGTGACAAACATTGCTTCTGGGGTACAAATTGGCACTTTGAAATGGCAACCAGAAACACTTCTTGCTATGTTCAGTTAGACTTTGTGTAAACATCTGATAGTTATGTGTTGTAGATGCGAGGGAGAGTAGCTACTTCTTTAAATTAATAGATGTAGGATGGCACTGACTCATCCAAACCCTAGATGTAGATATTCTGCTAACTGATTGTAGTAGTGCTCTGTCTAGACTGTATGAAAAAGGTGTTAAGGTGAGCTACAATCTGTAAGCTGACATCTATTGACTTTCTTTACCTAGACATACCTTAAATGCCTATGATGTATTCTTCAACACTGCTGCTAAATATCAGACAAAAGGTGGGGATACTGATTGTTTTCTATCCTGGCTCCTTGAAAAAAACACTGTGTATAGAGACTCTGAGGGTTCTCTTTGCTGGCTGTAACAAACCCAGAGCCCAGGAAATGGTGACTTGTGCTGACAGGTGTCACATTGCCCTCCTGTACTTCCCCTCTCCCCCTTTCATTGCCTGCATTCATTTCTGCCCTGAAACATCGCCCATTTTTTTCCCTCTTCTTTCAGCACCAGTTTGGCAGTGAAATGGATATAATTCCCCTTGTTTCTCTGTCCATTTTGTTTCCCTGTCCATTTTGTTTCCCTTACTGCTCCCTCCTTCTACTTCTCCCTTGTTAAGACATTGGTTGTCTTCCCAAACTGGATAGGAGAGAAAGCTCAGAGAGCAGAAATCTAGAACTGTTGTCTATCTCTATTGACTGAAGTTCTAAAATGTGCAAGACCAAAACAAGCTGTCAATTCTGTAAAAGCAGCTAAGCTTAAATCTCCTTCAATTTTTTTCTCTGATGGAAAAAGGGGAGATGTCACTGGCCAGAACAGATTTGGAGGTGAGAGGAGAGGGAGGGAAGAAGTTTACCATTTTTTTCTGTTGACATAGCAAACACAAGGCCAATATTTAACAACAAAACAAAAAAAGGCCATAATTTCTCATTGGTTTCATATTTTTAAACATCTTGCCCTAAATGCTTACACGCTACTGGTATAAAAGATGGATGCTAGTTGTCACTGATCTTAGAGGATATACCTTGAACTACTTGTAGTTTCCTCTTCTTTGTCCCTTTTATTTGTCTAGACACAAAAAATGATATTAAAATGATGATATTAAAATGATGATATTAAAAATGTTTTCTTATTGACTGCCCATGGGTGGGGGAAGAGATCTGCTGCTTAGTTTTGGACTTGTGCATGTTGTGACTTTACTTCATTCCAGCATCTTTATTGTGATGACACTCTTCATGTCCCGGTTTGGCCAAGTCAGGTACAATATGCTGTGAAACTTGCATTATGAACCAACAGCTCCAAATGGCAACCTCCATCTAAGCAACCTCATTGAACCACCCAGCAATATCCAGTGAATAATACATCATTGTGTCATCCTCATTCTTGAAAAGAGACACATGTACTAGATAACACATTTTGCTGCTGTCTGAGGTAGTCATTGAGAGTGGTGTCACAGTAGTATATTCCATTTAGAAGCTGTGTAACAATTGCAAAATCTGTTCTATGACCACAAAAAAAGTTCCTTAAATTTGTTGTGTATGCATAAAAGAAAGACTCATCAATTTATTATCCTTCTTTCTAGGACTGAATTTTCTTTCACTAATCCCAGTTAATTCACAGGTATGTTTCTGAACTGCTGTGCGGTTAATTTTCAAGTCTGTTTTTTTGTGACATACTGCTCAAATAACTATCACATTTATGCAGTCCACTTGCTTAGACCTACCCACAGACCTGGAAAATCCATTTTCCCAACAAGAGGTGGTAATGAAAATGCATTAAGGGAGGATTGAGTTTAGCCTTACTATGATAAATCCAGGCGTGGAAACTCAGTCTTTATTGGTAGTTTGCCTTTCTAGGCAAAACAGATACTTGCACAGCACTAACTTAAATACACTCAGGGTGGTGAGGCACTGGGATAGGTTGCCTAAAGAAGCTGTGGATGCCCCATCCCCGGAAGTGTTCAAGGCCAGGTTGAATGGGGCTTTGAGCAACTTGGTCTAGTGGAAAGTGTCCCTGCCCAAAGGCACGGGTTTGGAACTAGGTGGTCTTGAAGGTCCCTCCCAACCGAAACCATTGTGAGATTCTATGATCATGTACTCCATGCTCTGAGTTTATGCTGTCTATCTGCAGGCCAGATTAAGCTCTGTAAATAGACCACACTGATTGTTATTTCTGTTCTTTTTCATATTAGTAGAAGATTAGGTTCTAAAGAAAATATCATCATTAATTTGAAGGGCACATGACTGAATACTTTTATAATAAATTCTCCATGCAACACTTCAACTCCATTTGCTTTGGATTATATGGAAATTTTGTAGGTCATAAGGAACCAGGTGGTATTTTTCCTTCCCTGGAAATTTAAACTTTACACCATTAGGGAGAACAATTTTTACTGTAACTAGATTCCTATGTAGACAGACTACAGCCTTGAAATGTGGGGGAATATCAGCTCCCTAAGACAAGAGGATATGAAGCAGACTCTCTTTTTCACCTCTGTCACTAGAATAAAACAGTAGTAGGTCTCTTAGAGTAGAGTTGACTTTCTGGTGTCTTAAAAATGAAGGATGAACTTCCTCCTTTTCTTTCCACTTACTGCATCTCGCAATACTCTGTGCCTGACCTTGAGATCTGAACTGCCAAAAGTGGGAATAACAGAAGTTTGTTCATGCGGAAGACTGCAAGCAGGTATGCTGCTATGAACTGTCCATTTTGGACAGTTCAAACAGCTCAGGCTCAGTTTCAAACATATGCCCAAGATTTGAATCCACAGGGTAAGAGAAAATAAAGTGTGTCAAACAACATGTGTATGGGGTGTCTTATCTTCTTTGGCATCTGGCAACCTTGTTCTGTTTCTTAATGCTTAGAATGTTCAGCTCTGAAATGGCTTGTCTTTCACTTCAGGAAATGTAAATCAACTTAAGAATTTTTCTTTATCAGACTTTATCAGGGCTCATTTATCACTAATAAAATGTTTCAATACCTGCATATATTGTTACAGGTGTATACTATGAAAATGTTGATTAGTACAGCTGCTGCTATTTGAGGGGATGAAATTATTCTAACCTCCATTGAAGGAGCAGAAAGTATTTTGCTGCCTTTCATGATGAAAGGAGCCTGAAATAGGCTATTGGGCCTGGTACCTATGGGCAGTGAACATTCTCCAAATGTTAAGGGTTTTTGTGGGTGTGTTTTTTTTGTGGACATGATAGTGTTTCTTCATCCACTAATAAATGTTCAAGAGAACTAGTTAATAAGAAAAACAAAAAGGGGAGGATGAGGGAGAGGACTCATGGCTCATCTTAGCTTCATTACTTGCTGGTTTGCAGAACTCTGGTTTTTGCTATGCATGTGTTAGCAAGGTTCTGATAGTAAAATGTTTTGTGCTTGTCGCTCTTCAGAGTCTACATTTCCCTTGTGCAGTTAATCTCTTCATTCTTCATTGTTTCAAGCAGTACTGTCCTCCTATGTTTTTGGATAGTCTCACCTCAGCCTTAACAAGCAGTGTGCCTGGCAGCATCATCACATCAACCAGCCACCACGAGAGCAGCACACATGTTAGCTCCTCCAGCAGGAGGAAGACAGAAGTGATAACCAGAAGCAAAGGCAGTGCTCCTGACATCATCTCACTGGACTGAAACAAGGGGCAGCACAGGACTCCCAGAGAAATTGCACAGAGCTGCTACTTATATCTCTGGAAATTCATAATCTTGGAAGTTATTCTGATATTTATTGAAAGGATTTGCCTTCTGGAAAATGGAGTAAATTCATCAACACCAAACAGAAGTGATAGTTTTTTTTTCTTACTCATTAAACAGCTGGCATAGAAAAGGCCCCCTTCATAACATGCATTTATGCTTTTGGTTTGTTCTGGGGAAACTTTGTTGCTGGGTGGATACCACAAATGGTTTTTAATTTTGTTGTAAAACACAGGAATACTGTAAAAACAAACAAAAAGCTTTTTAATAAAAAAGGGTGCTTAACTGCTCTAGAATAACAACAACCTGGACAAAAGTGCAGAAGTGTATGCATTGGTGAATTTTTAATGTTTTCACTGGGGCCTGTAATAAACTTCATTTAAGACCATGAAGCTTTGAAATAGCCATAACTTGTGTTGTATGTCTCTTGTTCCCCATCTTCCCCTTAACTGGGGACATAGGGGAAGCCAATGTAAATGGGATTGTTTGGTTTGGGTTTTTTACCCTAATTTCATGTTTTTCACAAATGCAACAAAATCCTAAGCTGTTATGACTTAATGTTCTTTGGGCTGGGGCAGAGACAGACTATCTATCTATGCAAAACCTGCATTACACAGTCTCTGTGCCATCATGTCGTAATTAGGACACATCCCCACTACCAAAAGCTCCAAACTATGCACAATTGAATGTAGTTGAATTTCCGGTTGGAGAAATTTAAGAAGTGATAAGAAAAAAGGCCTTTAAACTCAAATTTAGATTAAGTACACTTTGAAATTGCCAGATGATCAAGTGAAGGTTGTGCTTTCTATGGCAGCTGTAAGAATAAAAAAAAAGGAATTGCTCTCTCCAGTGCAGGATTACTGAATAGGATTTCACACTTGTGGTTTCTGTCACTTCAGTAACTGCTGTATTCTGTGTGGGAATACTGCACTCTGACTTGCTGTGGGGAAGGCTTGACTTTTTGGAAGATAGAAGCTGTAATAACTGCACAGTATTTCCATAGTGTTTCTGGGGGTAACCTCAGCAGTACTCTATATAGAAGGGGTTACAGATCAGGAAAATAAAGTCATTTTCAGAGAGCTGGAATAATGGCATTGTCTATGGATGCTGACAGAGCAGCTTTTCCAAGTGTTATGGTTCTGTTGAGTAACTGTATTTAAAATTATTCCCTGATAACCAGCTTTCACTTTTTCCTAATTTCATGTTCTTATTTCTTTAGTCAGATCTCTGTTGCTTTTTGCCTTCCATTACTATTACAGTATTTGAATTAAGTACATAGATGAAAAAATATTTGTCTTCGTGTTATAGATGAGTAATGCAATGGTTGACTCTCACAATTCAAGAGCAAATATTAAGAGAAGTTTTGTAGCTATATAGTTATGTTTCCCCTCCCCCTTGCACTGTTATCATGGGATGGCCTGGGTAGTCGGGGCATTTGGGAGGATCAGCTTGTTACTATGGTAGCACCTGACCTCCAATCAAGATGTAAGAAAGTGATCACCACTGGACAGCGAAGAAGGAGTCAATTGACAAGACTTTGGGAGGGGCTAGAGGTATAAAGAGAAGAACATCCATTTTGTGGATGAGCACGTGGTGATAGAATCCTTTGCTCCCAGCGCTGTATTATTTTCTTTATTCAGTCCTCTGTTGTATTTTTGTGAGAGACAACTGCTCACTTTAAAAATTTTTAAAGGTTCATTAAACCTTGAGAGGAATAGCGGATTTATCTTTACAAATGAGCTGTGGGTCTGCTGGTAGATAAAACTAGCACTGGGAGATAAAAGAAACAATGGAAAAGATTCCACTGATTGATGAATGGAAAAAGATATTTGCTTTTACAAATAAACTTTAGGTTTGCTGATAAATGAAATTAGACATTGAAAGATGAAAGAAACAATGGGGAAGAAAAACCCCTAAATTCCATAAGAATTAAAAATTAAAAGGGAGGGTTATACATTAGAGGGAAATCTTTGGTATCAGGCGTATCGGGAAGCCTGTACCTCTCAAGTACCTCAGCCAATGGGGAAAGAGAGAAGGGAAATGCGGCCGGGAAATTAGGATAAAAAGGGAGGCTGCGTCCTCCAAAAATTTGAGAGATCCCAGGGGAATGCCCCATGGCCTCTCCCTTTATTCAAATAAAGTAAAAGGACTCCTCTGTCTCCTTTTCGAACATAAACCTCTGGTGTTTGTGGATTAATTTTCCTAATAACCTTAACAAAAATTCAACAAAAGGACTAAAGGAAAAATTGCAGTGCTGGGAACTGCCCTCATGCCTGCCCACCACATGGCCGGTTCCTCTTCAAGATGGATGCTCAGTCTTTTATACTCTTGGGGGCTGCATCAGCCAACCCTGGCCCCTCCCAAAGTCTGTCAGTCAACTCTTTTTTGCCGTGTATTGGTGGAGACTGCTTTCTTGTAACTTGATTGATGGGTCAGGTGTTGCCATGCCACACCCCCCAGCAACAATCTTTACCATTCCAAACTGCCTCATGTAAGGGGCACATGTGCACACCTTCTACCTGTCCTAGACAACCCAGGCTGTCCGATGGCAACAAAACGAGAGCAAGCTCCTGGACTAAAGTGATTTCAGCTATTATTATAAGAAAAAGAAAGGCCTAAAGCAAGAGAACCCACAAGCAAGCAGGAGTGTTCCCATCGAGGGTGCTGCCGCACTGGCGCAAGGTCTTCTTTTCAGCAGCAATGTAGTGATGTCCCCGATGTCCCAGATGGAGCGGCACAACTTCAGTGGTCGGAAGCCCCCTTTTTATCCATTTGTTTGTCCCTTTGGATTGTTTTCTCTTTGGATCCTTCATTTGCATGAAGGTTTAAGGTGCTTGATTGGCCCATTACAGTTCTGTCCAGGCTGGCTTGTTTCACTTGTGGGGTGGTGGACTTTACTTAGGTGTATTATGGTACGTTGAGTACCGTATTTCTTATAACTACCCTTTTAACCCCTTTTACAATATAATAACCAAACTAACAGTACATGCTTAATGATCTATCAACTATTTTACAACGGTTTCTAACCTATTTTTAACAATTTCCCCCCTCTAACTATTTATTCATGCTTCCAGCCTGCATCAACCTTTTAAAGTTCAACTTCTACTTTTCTCAGTTTCTTGTACTGTTCAAGCATATCTCTGGCATTCTGATCATTCTGTTCTTTTATTAACATTACTTTTTGGCCATTTTTCCCTTCTACATTACCTTGCAACATGATGCTGCTTTGGACAATGCTGGTTACTATCTGGACTAGACATGGAATTGCACATGGTAGAAATATTACACTTGCTAGTGCACACACTACAAAGAAGACCAATTTCTTCCACCATTTACCATTTCAGGTGAACAAGTTGTCCCACCAATCGGAGTTTTCAAACAAGGGGGTCCATTTTTGTGTACCAACATAAGTTAGTTTACTAATATTTTGATTAATGTTTTTAATTACATGACTATGGTCATCGATCTCTAGGCAGCATTCTGAAGTATTAAATTTCCCACAGATCCCTCCTTCCTCTGCAAGGAGGTAGTCCACTGCCAATCGGATCTGGTAAATTACTGATCGCATTTGTTGTTGCTGCTGGTTTAATAGATAAATGGTCAGAGTTGTTTGATTGGACATGATTTCAAGTACTGCTTGTAAACGAATGATTTGATTTAGCATATATACTGGGGTTCTGTACCCCCAGGATCCATCTTGGGCCCAGGTAGCCAGCCCATAAGTATCTATAATCCTATCTGGGGTCCAAATTTCATTGTTCCAATTGTGGGTTCCACCAAATAAACTCCTTTTCTTTCTGGCCAGATCATCATACACTGGGACTCCCAAGTTTGATTTTGCATCCTTAGGTAATAAGAAAAAGGATGGTTTTATTGCTCCAATTGTGCAACTCCCGGTCCACCCTCCCGGTAACTTCACATATGCCGTGTTACCACAGATCCAAAATAGATTTTTAGGTGCATCCCAGAAATTAGAATCTTGATTTGTTCTATGTTTCCAATATTTGGATAAGTTTTCTATTGCCCAGAACAGGTTGGTATAATCTCCTAAGCATTCAAACCTTTTTTTCTTTTTCACTGTATACACATCTACTTTCAGTTTTTTCTATTGACCAATATGAATGAGGAGTTTCTGGGATCCACCTGGTATGTGTGTCATTTGCTGCCAGGTATCTTTTACATGGAGTTTCTCCTACTTCCATAGCATACATTTTCCCTTTTCTTGATAAACACTCTTCCCCTATTATTGTTGATTTAAGCTTCCACTCCTCTTCTTTTGGGTACTACCATGTTTTTTCTTGATGTAATCCATTTAAAAATGTCTAAGGGACTTAAACTGATACCATCCCATGGCCAAATTTCACTTAAGTGTGTCCCACCACACACCCAACAATCAGATTAAATTCTTTTGTAATCTTTTCCACCATATCAATAAAAAGATTCTTACCATATATTTGTCCCTCTCTATCCCTTTGTCTTTTCAATTGCACTTCTTTCTCTTTGAATGTATCCTCTAAGTTGGTTTCACTTTCTTGTTTAAAACATACCCATCTTTCTTTCATAGGGCACTCTCCTGACACCCTCTGGCTTGGGTTTGCAATATTTTTAGCCAACCAATATATCTTATTATCCTCTTTACAGGTTGTTAACTGGGAGTGATCGATACATTTGGGATTTATGTTTGTGTGTACTCTGATTAATACACTTACTGTATCTCCTCTATACAAGGGATAGTAACACTTCTCACAAGTGTTTCCTCCACTTCCAAAGTGGATGAGTAGCAGCATTGCTACCAGTGGGAGTCTGGTGCAGGCTGGCCTCCTCACCTCTCAAACCACAGGGGTTTTCTTGGTGCCCAGAGAGTATTTCCCTGAGGTAGTTCCCGATCCAGTCTTGCCTCCCACCTCTGGTTTCCCCTTCTTCTGGAGACATTCTGCCATGACCCTTATCATACCGACTCCCTTCCCTCAATTTGGTCCCAATTAAGGTTGCAAGGAGAGTGGCCTATGGAACAGTACTGGAAACTGAGATGTTATTTTGATTGTCAATTCTTAGCTAAACAAAACTTGAACTTTAATTATAACAAACGTTAACAAACTTTAAGGATATACAGATAACAATGCAGATGTTTCCCAAGGGGGGGTTGTGTTCAGGGTTGCGCTTCTTTCAGTGCTTTTCTCAGGACCAGTTTCAAGTCTTTATCATCTCTGCTGGCTATAGTCCATTCACTTGCCTCAGCTGGGGGTTGTATTGGACCTTCACTCGACTTGCATGAGTCCACCCCAGCTCCTTTGTTCTTACTGCAGTGTTTGTAGTAAGCAGCACCTGGAAGGGGCCTTCAAAGCAAGCAGTTAGTGGAAGGTTTTTCCATTATTTAATCAATACCCAGTCTCCCAGGTTAATACCATGTATTTTAAAGTCCAGTGGGGAAGTTTGGGGAAGGTAGCCCTTTTTCCTTAGTTCTTCTAGGGTTGTTGTTACTGTTTCTATATATTTTTGCATTGTCATCCCTCCCTCTAGATCTTCCCCAGTACTGTACAGGGTAAGCAAGAATGGCAGCCCAAACAACATTTCCTAAGGAGAGACCCCTAAATCTGTTCTGGGTCTCTTTGTTATTTGTAATAGGGCTAGTTGTAAACATTTGACCCAATTCCATTGGGTTTCTAAGACCAATTTTGTTAAGATATTCTTTAAGGTTTGATTCACCCTCTCGACTCTCCCAGAACTCTGAGGGTGCCAAGGGGTGTGTAACTCCTACTTTATTCCCAGAGCCCTGGTGATTTGTTACAGAACACTGGATGCAAAGTAGGGGCCACGATCCTAATCAATAATATTTATTAGCCTGTATCTGTCGTAGCGGCGGGAGAGATGCGACACACCATATGCGATGAATAGCAAATCCCGAAGTTTATTGAAACTCCACACATATTTATATTAGTGTTAATGAAGCTTATACATATTGCAAAAGCCGAGCTCATTATTGGTTAAAGCACACTTAGATCAAACACACCTACTTCTATCTCTTAACAATTATTTTGCTTCTATGTGTACATTCTTCTAATTTCTCTACCTTGGGATAGCTACATTTTCTGGCAAGCAATTTTCTCCCCCGTCTTCCCGTTTTAGAGAAGGTCACTGTGACCTTCGTCAGTAATTAGGCACCGGTTGCTCAGTTCCCAGCTTGTTTCTCTTACCCTTATCCATCGGTATCACATCGGAATGTCCTTTCTCAGCTAACCAATTATCCAAAAAGCTCTCTACATGTATCTTGGAATAATTTCTTCCAAGAGAACTTTCATCACAGTTTGGGCTGTCTCCCTTCTCATGGAGAACGCTTCAACCCAGTGTGTTAGATGGTCAACTATGACCAATAGGTGTTTAGACCCTTGGGCTGGGGTTAATTCAGTAAAATCAACCTGAATACTCTGGAAAGGTCTTATGGCTAATTTCCTCCCTCCCAGAGTGGTTTTTTGTTGCAGTGTGATGCCATTTCCTGTTTCACATATCCCAACCCCTCAGATGCGCCAACCTTTTTTTTTTAAGGGACTCTGTGAATCCCTGTGAGAGGCGTGTCCACCTAAGTTGTTGTTTACATTTGCAGTCTGGGTCTTCCCATTCAAAGGCAAACCAATTCCTGCTCCCCACCTCTAACGGACAGGCCCAGAAAGCATCCTTCAAATCTATTACTGAGAACCATGCATGTTCCCATGGAATTTGACTGAGTCCATGGATTTGATACTATTGGATATCTGGAAATAGTTCGCTTGTTAATTCCCTCAAATCCTGCACCAATCGATAGGTTCCATCAGCCTTTTTGACAGCTAGAATGGGTGTAATATGTGGTGACATGCATGGTTCCAGTATGCCTTCTTCCACGAGTCCCTGTATCACAGGTGTTAGTCCTTTTTGGCCTTCAGGGGAAATGGGATGCTGTTTTACCTGAATAGGGGGAATTTCTGACTGTATTTCTATCTTAATTGGTGGAATATTTAACAACCCTTGCCCGCCCCCTTCTGCCCAGACTATTGGGTTAATTTCTCCCATATCCCGTTCAGTTAATAACATTATTTGGGGTACCATCCTCCCCTCCTTTGGCACTACTCCAATTCCCATCTTTACTTGCAGGTCCTGCCCCAATAAATTACAACCTAGTTTCAGGATATAAAGGAAGTCAGCCCTGCATTCCTTTGAATTACCTTTTATAATTATACCCTCTATAACTTGGGCTCCCAAAGGTTCCTCTTTTGCTCCCCACACTTGGCAGATTTTTTTGCCTAGCTGAGCCCCTCTGGGGCTTAGTCACACAGGATCAATCAGCACCTGTGTCCACTAAAAACTCATATTCTTCGCTCTGGGGGCCAATTCCTAAGTTTACCAGGGGCTCTATCTGGTGTCTGATCTCATTCCCCAGAGCATAGAGCCCCTAACACTCCTAATCATCATTTCTTCTCAAAATCTCCTCCAGGGTGTCCTGTTCTTTCTCAATTGCTTCATCCATTTGTAATTTTTTACAGAACCGATTAACATGTTGCTTTTACCGCAGTAATAGCAATATACATCATCTGATGGTGGTTTTTTCCATTTACTCCCCTTTATTTTCTGATCCCCTTTTGGCTCCCCTCTTCCCATTCCTATACTTTCTCTTGCTACTGCCACCATAATTTTTCCTTTTGTTCTGTTCTTCTCTTCGCCTCTCCTTAAATAAATTTTCAGAGCTTCCCTTAACAACTCGTTAATTCCCCTTTCCTCCAGTCTTCTAATTTTTCTAATTTCCATCTAATGTCAGACCAAGCTTTGGTAACAAACTGTACTTTTAATAATACTTGGCCCTCTGGTCCATCAAGATCAATGTTGGAATATAGCTGAAAATTTCATTTTAATTGATTTAGCCATGCCCCCGGGGACTCATCCTTTTCCTGACACCCATCAAATGCTAATTTGATATTGCTGCTTTTTGGTACAGATTCTTTTATGCCTCTTATAATTAGGGTCCTATAGTCTTGCATATTTCTCCAGCCCTCTTCCTGGTTGGGATTCCAATTTGGATCCACTACAGGGAGGTTTTGCTCACCCAGGGGTCCCGTACAATTTTCCTTCTCCCAGATCTTTATCCCTCCTGACCTTATGAGGCATATCTCCTCTGGGGAGAAGAGGATGTTTGTTGTTCTATTTCTAGAGCTCCATACTGCTGTATTGTTGTTCTTCTATTTCTAGAGTCCCATACTGTTGTTATCGGATTTCTAAAGTCCATACCGCCTCAGTGTGTTCTCACAGCTGCAGATCTTCACAGCACAGACTCCTTCTTCTGCATGTCATTCTCGCTCAGTTCAGGGCTCCTTCAAGGCTCTCCCTGGCTGGCTAACCCCGCCCCCTTTTATCCCAGTTATCTTCATTGGTCACAGCTGCAGCCCATCAAGGACAACCGGGACCTCCCGGGGCAAAGCCTATATACAGATATTCAAGTACAATGCATTTCCTCTACTATATTTCCCCCTTTTCTTTTACTTACAGAACCAGGTTTTTCATACAATACTTCAAGTACAATACACACATATTTCCCCATGACTCAAAGGCCACCTCTACCATAGATGTTCATAACAGAATGCAGCTCCCCCCAGGTATATATATTGGGACCCAGGAACTGATCTATTTGCTGTGTGGTGCCGATTGGGTCTTTGACCAGGTTACCCAGCTCTTTCTTAAATGTTCTTACTTCAGAAGCTGTCAGGGGTGCATTTACAAAACCTATTCCTCCTACCCCCCCCCCCCCCCCCCCCCCAACTAGTGGAGCTTCCCTCAGAGGAAACAGCCTGTCTGGATTTACTTCTGGCCTTACACCACTATTTGATCAGGTATTACAGTAAGGGCCAGCATCTGAAGGGTTATTTGACTGGCTCACTAATTCTTTGTTATTGCTTTGGGTGGGTTCAGCTGTTAGGTTGGAGGATATATCCAGGGTTTTTTTCTCAGGGAAAGGTGTTGTATTCTGACTTACAGATGAAGCAAGATGCAAGTTAGTGGGGGTAGGAGGGAAAAAGCATCAAGGGGTGGATATATATGGGGGAGTGGGGTTGTTGGAGGAGGTAAAAATTACATGGAGATTCCCTGAAGAGATAGAGGAGAAGCAGGGATCACTGGAGAGGATAAAGATAGGTTTTGAGAAGCAGAAGGCTGGGAGTTAAGGCGGAGGGGGTAGCTTGATAGTTAGGAGGGAGAGCTGGTGGGGTTACATAGTCCAAGGGATCCCACCTTTTTTGAATAATTCCTTCCTTTTATCTTTTTCCTCTGATTTCTGCCTGCTATAGGTAATAAATGAAAAAGCCAAATTAATAATAATAATGATAAATTTTTGTTTTAGGGACTGAAATACGGTCTCTGATAGCCACAATCAAAGGGACAGTGTCGAGCCTGGGATCAGCGCTGTGTGAACCCTGAGCCAACCTCTATCACATCGGATCCCCACTGTTCACGAATGCCGAATGCCGTCTCAGTCTCCTCAGTCTCCGTTGGGTTGGCTTTATACAGTTTTTCCGCCTGAGGCAGAGGTTCCTCTATTCTTTTCATTGCTTTGCATATTCATGCAGTCTCCTTTCTCTGTGAAGGGCTGGACAATGCCGTTTCTGGGAAGCGATGAATGCTGATGTCGCGTTATGGGAACCTGGCATTTGGATGCATGTTCCTGATGACTCTGGCTATCTTGATTGTAGATACTTATTGAGTATTCCTCGCTTTTGGGTGTTTCATGGATAGTGCGGGGAAAGGGCCCATCTCTGCACCTCTGCACGGGCTACGTCCTTTCACTTGCTAATTAGGTCTTCCCTTGCTGCCATCTGGGGTTTCACAATATTGTGTGGCAATCCTTTCCCTGAATGTCCGTGGTTTTAAACTTTAAAGATTTTCTGGTACAGCCACAACTTATTTCATGTATATTTTACATAAGCAGAAATTATTTCATAACATATATTACAATCCCTCCCCTTCTATATAAGCACATTAATTTGTGCTTCTTCCTACAATTTTTATGCTTTTCTACTATTTGTAAGTTTTTTGCTAAATCTGTCTAACTACTCCTAACTTCTAAAACTTATTTGTTTGGTGTTTCTTAGGAGGAGAAAGGGACCCTCTTAGTCTTCCTTGGATTCTTTATTTCTATCCCATTCTCTCTGTGGTACTTCCTGATATATTCTATAAACAACTCCATCATCTTTTATTTGTTCTTCAAATTTAGCCAAGGCTTCTGCTGCTTTACTCTCTACTTCTCCTTCTCCTAGTTTCATTATTTGGGACACTTTATAATTTAGCTTCTCGGGAGCATGCTCAGGGTCTATAGGCATAGCTGCTATCTGCATGCCCTGTACCACTGAATGTATCAGTCTAATGAAATATGGTATTAAGCAGGGTAGAAATATAACCCCGGCTACTGAACACAATATGACAAACACTATCTTCTTCCACCAAGCTCCCTCAAATAATTGAACCCACCAAGACGCCTGGAGGATAGAATTCCATTTCTGGACCAGGACATCTGCCACCTTCTTAATTTCTGCCGCAAGACGCCTGATAGTCTCCCCATAATCATCAATTTCTATACAACATTACAATTCGCTAAATTTTCTGCAGACTCCGCCTTCTTCGGCTAACAAGTAGTCCAATGCTATTCGATTTTGGTACACAAAAGCCCACATTTGAGAATGTTGCCTGCTTAACAGTTTGAGGGCCTCTGAGGTATGATTTGATACTATTTCGACTACCACTTGCAACCTTATTAACCTGTTTAATAGATAAATTGGGGTTCTATATCCCCAGCTCCTGTCCTGGGCCCATGTAGCAGGGCCATATTATTCTATTATCCTCTCAGCAGGCCACTCCTCCCCATGTCTTGCTGCCGCCTACAATAGGGAATTTCTTCTTTATGTCTCTCTTTTTCCTATTCAAAGTTTCATACAGAGGGGCACCCAATAAGCTACTTTTGGATCTGGGTAGTGCAAAGAAAACAGGTTGAATCATCCCTAACGTACAGGATCCTTTCCATTTTTGGGGTAATTCACTATATGCCTTTTTCCCCACAAATCCAATAAATCCCATTAGGGGCTTTCCATTTAATTTTTGTATTTTCAGGTTCATTCCAGTAACCCCTCAGTTCTTTCAGGGATTGGTAAGGGTTAGCTCCAGAGCCTTTGTTCCAACAAAGTCCAATTTTATCATTCCATTCACAATTTGTTCCCTTCTCATGACTCCAATATCCAGCAGGAGGTTCTGGTTGCCAGACCCTGCCTTTGCTGCTGCTTGAATTTACTGCTAAAGTGGATATACACAGGGATATCCCACTACCTCAGTATATTAATTTCCTTCTCTACTGACACAGATTGTTCCAATTACTCTTCGGTCTAACACCCATCCCTCAGGTCTCTGTATCATTCTGGAAACTTGAGTATTATCCCATTTTAAAAGCTGCTCTGGAGTTAAACTCTCACCTTTCCAAGGCCACTTCTCAGCTGATTTAAGCCCCCTGAAAATCCAACAATTAGTCCTAGTTCAGTAGCAATCTCCTGAATTAAATCTATAAATAGGTTTCTGTTTGGAGCAGACAATCCCCAATCGGTATACTGCTTTTCTAGTTGATCATATTGCTCACTCAGGGTCTTTAATCTCTCTTATTCCGTCCTCCTTTTCCTCACTTCTGACTCTTGCCTTTTTAATTCTTGGGCCACCTGTTTCATTTTACTTTCTGGATATACCCATTCTTTGTTCCTCGAAAAACAGAAAGTTTTATTGTATTGTAAGCAGGCCCTGTCATCGTTTTCCTCAAGAAGATCAAGAATAACGGGCTTATTACTGAGGGTGAGCCTATTTTCATATGTCAAATTTCTTCCAACCCAGTAAGTTTTTCTGTCTGTTACACACATTTCCAACTGAGTGTTGTCATAACACAATTGGTTCATTTGAAAATATGCTACAAGACTGATTTCATTTTTCCCCCGATCCACACCATGCGATTACATTGGGAACACGTAGGAACAGGTATTCACCCCTCATCCCTCTTATACATTCTACGTATGGGTGTTTCTGACTGCAGGTCCTTAGATCTCACTTTTTGGTTAAAACACACTGTTTTTCCATCCAATTCACATATTCTATATCGAGTGCCGTTTAAGGTACAGTACCCGCTTTTCCCATCACCGCGGCAGTCTTCAGGGTCTGGGTATGCTGAAATTCCCGTTTCTCTTTGTCCCTCCAGGTCAACCTGCAAGCATCGCCTGCACTCATTAACAGGACTCTGCCTTTCCATATGGAGCAGATTTTCAGGGTGCAGACTAGTTGTCCTGCACACGACTAGGCTCAGGCCCATCAGGATTCCCCATAGGTGTACTCCTCTGCCCTTGCCTACTCCCACTGGGTTGCCACCAGCAGTGAGGTAAACCATCTTCTCGGCAGCAAGAGTATTCTTCCGGGGTTTCATACCCGGACCAAGCCACATACCGCTTCTTAAAGGTGCCCCACCTCGATAGCTTGACCGCATCTGCTCTGCAAGGTACCTTATTCAACCTTAGGCACTCGACTGCTATGATTTGTGTCTTTGAGTCCAATTTTTCCCTTACCCTGTTTTTATACAACAGATACCACTCCGAGGAGTCCAATTCTATTATACCCAAATTAGTAGCGAGTCCTAAGATATGGCTAGTCAGATTTTGTTTGTCCTCGAGACACCTTGTGCACAAACCCTTAGGTCTATATCCCCTCTTACAATGCGTGACCCAAACCTCATTACAATATTCACATTTAAAATGAACAAATGGATAACATTCACAACCAGTCGTACAACTTATCTGATCCCTCTCAGTCATTTACTTGGTCGGCGCAATTTTATCTTTAAGTCTCCAGGGGGAGAGGTAACTTTCCACTCAGGTGTCTCTTCCCGGTGTTCAACTTTTTTTATTCGAGATGCGTGCATCCAGCCTTTCTCTGCTGTTTGAATAGCTGTGTCTGTAGTCAAAAGGACAAGAAAAGGGCCTTCCCAGTGAGGGGAGAGGGGGACCTCCCTCCAAGCTTTTATAAGTACTCTATCTCCCAGTTGTACTTTATGTGTAGCGAACCCCAAAGGGGTGCTCTGTGTCACTATCCCCTGCTTTTGCAATTCTTGTAGATTTTTATTTATTGCTATTAGGTAGGGTTGTATTTGACCATCCTTTAACCTAGGGTGTCCTACTGGCATCCCATGTTTGTAAGGCATATACCATCTCAAAAGGTGACAGCCCTGTCTCAGAGTGAGGCATGGTCCTGATGGTTAGTAAAGCTGGGGGGGGGAGGGGGGGCATTTTAGCCAGGACATCTTAGTTTCTAGCATTAGCTTTAATAATTGGACCTTTAACATCTGATTCATTCTTTCAACCTGTCCTGAGCTTTGGGGATTCCACGAGGTATGGTATTCCCACCGGATTCCTAAGGCCTCTGCTAGTTGCTTAATGATCTTTGAGGTGAAGTATGTCCCTTGATCTGAATCTATGTAATTTGCTATTCCATATCAGGGTACAATTTCTTCTGGTAGAACTTTTGACACTGTCTGAGCTGTAGCCCTAGAGCTTGGAAAGGCCTCTACCCAATGGGTCAATTTATCAACTATTACCAGTAGAAATTTATACCTCCCAACTTTGGGCAATTCAGTAAAATCTACCTGGATTCTTTCAAAGGGACGGTATGCTATTGGGTGACTTCCCAATATTGCCTGTTGTGCTCTGGCCAGATTAACCTTCTGTCAGATCATGCATCCTTGCACCTCCTGTTTAGCCAATTCATAGATCCCTTTACATTTGAAGAATCTCAGAAATTGTTCTGCAAGGGCCTGGGCCCCCCAATGTGTCTGTTGATGTAACCTCCTCAAGATTTTCCTGGTATAGTCCTTAGAGACAGCAGTTCTCTCCCGTCTGGTAATCTCCACTTACCTTCTTCTAGTTTTCCCCCTATTTTCTCATATCCTTCAATTTCTTTCTGGGAAGGATATGGGGGATATTCTTGGGCCTCACTTTCCTCGACTTCCAGGGTACTTACTTTCAGTAAAGCTGTGTTCTTAGTTTCCTTATCTGCCAAATTATTTCCTCGAGTTCCAAACTGTATACCTGCTTGATGTCCTTTCACGTGTATGATTGAAATTGCTTCTGGTTCCCTGACAGCTTCTAATATCTGTTTTATTATTTCCCCATGTACCAGCCCTCGTCCTCGAGTATTAATTAGCCCTCTTTCCTCCCAAATTTTTCCAAAAGTGTGAACTACCCCAAATGCATATTTTGAATCTGTAAAAATTGTCCCTTTCTTTCCTTTTAATCTTCCTAGAGCTCTCAATACTGCGTACAGTTCACATGCCTGAGCTGACCACCCAGCGCTCAGGGGTCCTGATTCTATTACTTCTCCTGACTTACTATCCACAATTGCATATCCAAATTTTCTTTTTCCTTCTATAACTCTCGCTGACCCATCTACAAACCATTTCTCTCCCTCTTCTAATTCCTCTTCCTCTAAATGCGGTCTTATCTTTGCCTGTAGTTCCACCACTTCTGCACAATCATGAATGGGTTCCCCTGAGGCATCTCCAAACAGAAATTGAGCTGGATTTTGTGCAGTAGTTGTTCGTAATTCTAAATCATGTGAATGGATTAATATGGCTTCATACTTCAAAAGCCTAGCATCTGTAAGCCATTTGTCTGCCTTCTGTTGTAGTATACTTCTTACATTATGAGGAGTATAAACTACCAACGGAGCCCCAAAGGTTACTTTCTTGGCTTCTTCTACTAATAATGCCACTGCCACAATTGCTTGTAAACAAGTGGGCCACCCCCTGCTTACAGGATCCAAAAGCTTTGATAGGTACCCCACTGGTTTCTTGGCCCCTGCCCAATCCTGTGTTAATACTCCATGAGCAGTATGACTACTAACATCCATGAATAACTGAAATGGCCTTTTTACATCGGGAACGCTCAATACTGGAGCTGCCATAAATGTTTCCTTCCATTCTTTGAATCTTTCCTCATCTTGTTCTGTCCATTTTAGCCTATCCGTGGTGAGTTTCTTATACAGGAATGTTACCTTTTCACTATATCCTTGGATCCACTGTCTGCAATATCCTAGAAGTCCCAGTAGCTATCTTATTTATCTCTCTTTTTGTCTGTGGGGAAGGTAGAGCAATGATCCCTGCCATCCTTTCAGGATCCAACTTCTTCTTTCCTTTTGTTAGCCAATGTTTCAGATATTTAACTTTGTGTCGTGAACGGCGGGAGAAATGCGACACACCATATGCGTGAATAGCAAATCCCGAAGTTTATTGAAAACTCACACATATTTATATTGGTGTTAATGAAGCTTATACATATTGCAAAAGCTGAGCTCATTATTGGTTAAAGCACACTTAGATCAACCACACCTACTTCTATCTTCTAACAATTATTTTGCTTCTATGTTTGCATTCTTCTAACTTCTCTACCTAAGATATCTACATTTTCTGGCAAGCGATTTTCTCCCCCGTCTTCCCGTTTCAGAGAAGGTCACTGTGACCTTTGTCAGTGATTGGACACTGGTTGCTCAGTTCCCAGCTTGTTTCCCCTATCCTTATCCATCAATATCACATCGAAATGTCCTTTCTCAGCTAACCAATTATCCAAAAAGCTCTCTACATTTCCCCCGTTTTTCTGTTGAACAAGCATGGTTTGATTAAATGTGGTAGTTATCATCTTTCGCACCATATTCTGTAAGCATATACAAAAGCAAGGCAAGACTAATACTAACAACAAAGCTACAATAGCTACTACAATGCTAATCTTAACAATAGAACGTAACCATGATCCTAAGTTTAAAGATTTGAGCCATCCATCCATACCAAGTCCTGATTCTACCTGTAAGTTCCCAGTTAACCTCCGTAACTCAGAGAGCTGTGAGTGTACAGATCGTGCATGATCAGAGAGATTCATGCAACACATGCCCTCAAATTCATCACAGCCATGGCCTTGTGCAAGTAAGAGAAAATCAATTGCAGCTCTATTTTGTAGTGTCGCATGGTGAATAGAATCTACATCAAGCAAAAGACTGGAAATTGCTAAAGAAGTTGCATTTGTTTGTTTAGCAAGCCAACACCCTAACCTATTTAAAATAGCATGAGCACCTGCTGCTGATACCCCTGGAGCTAAGAAAGATGCTGCAACTATGGCCGCTGGGGACCAAAACTTTACATCGTCTCGGCAGTCAGCTGCAAAGGCATGAGCCATTCGTCTGCCTCTACGATGGCGACGGCTCATGTTCAGTATGATGGACATGTTAGGTGTAAGTAGAGACAGCTGTCCAATTGTACATGGTCCCCCGTGCAGCATTGATGGGATACCGGCCCACGCACGGTCTCCACATAACAGGAAATATCCCGCTGGCAATTGAATAGGGTCATTTGATGAGACCGACACTCTTTTTGTTGTACAATTGCACCAGGCCAATGCATTCCGGTAGACAGCCATGCTAGAAGTTACAACATTAGAGTGGTTCTTGACTGACAGCAGGCTTCTATGGTTAAAATGAATGCATGCATCTGCCATCACTGACCCTAACAACTCCAACTCTTGGGGTTCCTGTGGTGCTATAGGAAAGCGGGAAATCCACTGATCCCAATTGTCCACACTCATCCTAGCATTGCTGACCTTACAAGTTGGCACATGTAAAGGGCACGGCCAGGGATCTGCTGGTAATCCAACCAAACAAGTTGTGAAAGGATTGCCAGGAGAAGACAATGACAGGCAAATAGTCTCTTGTTTGGTTAAGTTTGCCAGGGTGACCCATATGTTAGTCTTGGGCTGCGGTGGTGCCCATGCTTGATGGTCTACACTGTCCCCAACAGAAGCAAAAATTAATAAAGCAATAACATAAAGTTTCCATCAGACACAGCTGCTCGGGTCCATTTAGCAGGTACCCACAGAGATCCTATACATCTTTCTTTACATCATCTGTTTCTTGTACATAGTGACGAATCACAGCAGGAACCTTATTTTCCCCAAAAACACACAGGTGGTTCAAAACAAACAAACACTTTAACAATCTTTCTTGTAGCTCTCTGGTATCTATATATTTACTCAGATATCTTTTCAAGGTACCATTTGCTCTCTGCAACTGCATAAACAGCTCATGTAACCTCCTGTTTTGAACCTTTTTTGTAGAGGCATCCTCTATTTGCTCACACACTCCTGCAACATACAAAGAATCTGTTACAATGTTAAGAGGTCCAGAGAAATGCATCATGGCCCATACAACAGCCAATAGCTCCATCGTTTGCAAAGTGTCCAACTCAGTAGCTTGGAGTATATGATGATGCCATTGTCCCTCTTGTTGCCAGGTCACTGCTGCAGTTTTGGATTTTCTTCCTGCATCTGTGTAAGCAGTTATAGCATCCGATAAGGGCTTTAGTGATCTTTTTGGGCATTGAATCTAACCCCACTGTCCTATCACAACCCTTTTTGAGCAAATCAGCTAAAATTTCAATTTTCTGAAGAAGGGTTTTATGTTGTTGAAGTGGAGGAGATATCCATTCCAAGGCCCATGTCTCCCCCGTTTTTCTGTTTTGCTGAGTAAGTGCACCCAGTAAAAATTTTGGTCCACACCAAACTGTCAGCTGTATAGGGAGATCAAGGTCACATCTCCGAACACTGCCTTGTGTAACACAGTCCAATATCTGCTGCAGTGTCTCACCCTGTTCAGGGGTTATACGAACAGACTGTGCCGGATCAGTTCCCTTTAACAAAGGTCAAAGTTCATCTAACAGTTCATTGTTCGATTCGCATAGGTGGAAAAAGAGTATGCACCATAATGGAAATCTCCCCTGTATAATCAGCGTCTATTATTCCAGATAAAACAAACAATCCCATCATTGTAGCCGAGGAACGTCCTAAAAGCAAAGCTCTCATAGGTAATCCATCAATAATGAGTGGTCCTTTTACCCCAGTTGGAACCTTTTCTGGGTGAGTAGTTATCAGGGTCACTGTCCGCTGCTGCTGCCAGGTCCACTCCGAGGCTCCCGGCAGTGGCGGGCTGGAGGCAGGTTGAGCCGAGGAGGTGACAGCTGCTACTGGTGTCCGGGCGCAGGGAGCTGGTGGCCGGGAAGCAGAACTGCGCCGGGCAGCCGCAGAGCGGGTGGACCTCCCGGAGCCCGCTGCTCCACGGGGGGTGGGAGGCCCGTCCTGCCGCCCCCCCCCTTCAGCTCGGGGGTCGGGGCGGCTGTGGAGCGGAGCGGGAGGCGGCCGCGCTGCAGCTGTTAAGTCGCCCAGGACCGGGGCCGGCACGAGCCTCTCCAGCGGGGCGGCTGCGGGCGGCACGGCTGGAGTACGTGCGGGGGCGGGGGGGGGGCTGCTGCTTGAAGCAGGAGCTGATAGCTGCAGGGAGCTGCTGTCTGGAGCGGGAACTCGTGTCGGCAGGGAGCCGCCACTTAACGTAGATGCCGGTGCCGGCAGGGGACCGCCGTATGGGGCAGGAACCGAAGTCGGCGAGGGGGTGCCACTTAAAACAGGCGCTGATGTTGGCGGGGCCGTGTTGCTTAGAGCAGGCGCCGATGGGGGTGGGGAACTGCCGTTTAGAGCAGGAGCTAGTGTCGGCGGGGACCCAAACCAGTCTCTGTAACTCGTTTTTCTTTCACGGGCTACGCTAGTCTGCTGGGCAGCTCTTTCCTCTGCCTGGTATTTCAAGAATTCAGCATGCACGACCCGCCATAAACTTCCCAACTTTCTCGCGGCTTTATCAGCATCTATGACTGCCTGCCACAACTAATCCCCAAATATACGGCACTCTGATAACCTATGCACTGCGCGAGGAGTCCGAAAAAGTCTTTGAGCATAACCATGAGCTAACAACCCATGAAGCGTCTTCTGCAACTCTATACCCTTAACCGTACACTTTTATAAAAAGCTAGGAAATAAATTATATGCTGCTTGCCTTTCCTTATCCGTGTTGAAGATAACAGCGTGCTTCTTGCAGCTCTTTCAGGCTCCGGCAGCACGTCTCGGCCGGGCCCCCCTCTGGGGTCACCCAGGGCACGGCACCTTCCCTTTTTCAGCGGTGCTTTTGCCGTCCTCAGCTGCGATAGGACCTGAACTCCGCTCACGCCGCTGACCGTGGCTAGTCCCGAAGAAGAACGTCCGGGGTCACCATTTGTCGTGAACGGCGGGAGAAATGCGACACACCATATGCGTGAATAGCAAATCCCGAAGTTTATTGAAAACTCACACATATTTATATTGGTGTTAATGAAGCTTATACATATTGCAAAAGCTGAGCTCATTATTGGTTAAAGCACACTTAGATCAACCACACCTACTTCTATCTTCTAACAATTATTTTGCTTCTATGTTTGCATTCTTCTAACTTCTCTACCTAAGATATCTACATTTTCTGGCAAGCGATTTTCTCCCCCGTCTTCCCGTTTCAGAGAAGGTCACTGTGACCTTTGTCAGTGATTGGACACTGGTTGCTCAGTTCCCAGCTTGTTTCCCCTATCCTTATCCATCGGTATCACATCGAAATGTCCTTTCTCAGCTAACCAATTATCCAAAAAGCTCTCTACAACTTTGGGCTCAGTAAATTATAGTTTTGACTTCAAAACCTTTAATCCTTTATCTCCTAAGAAATTCAGTAATGCTATGGTTCTTGCCCTTACATCTTCTTCTCTTGGGCCAGCTACCAATAAGTCATCTACATATTGTAATAATTTTTTCCCTTCTACCAGCACAAATTGACTTAGTAATTGTTCAAGTGCCTGACCAAACAGGTTTGGTGAGTCTACAAACCCCTGAGGCAAAGATGTCCATATGAACTGCTGCTTTCTGTTGGTCTCTGAGTCTTCCCATTGGAAGGCAAAATACTCCCCGCTATCTTTAGCTAAGGGGCAGGTCCAAAAAGCAGCTTTCAAATCTATCACACTATACCAGG
Source organism: Agelaius phoeniceus (assembly GCF_051311805.1). Lineage (NCBI taxonomy): Eukaryota > Metazoa > Chordata > Aves > Passeriformes > Icteridae > Agelaius > Agelaius phoeniceus. The sequence goes on from NC_135301.1 coordinate 19,250,708, forward strand.
TATCCTCAGGAGAAACATTATTTAACAGGGTGTAAGGATTTGAGACCGTAAGGAATAGTGTTTTAGTCCTCCTGTTCACGGCTCTCAGATCTTGTACTAGCCTGTAACTACCATCTGTCTTTCATACTGCCAAGATAGGGGTGTTAAGCCTATGTCACTGTTGAGGCGGTCAGAACACAAAGCAGAGACCACAAGCAGTCTCAGATGGCAACTCTTTATTATCAAACATGGCTGACCTTTTATACACTTTCTAATTGTTTATACTTCTTCTACCCTAACTATTGGCCACAATAAATCAATATAACGCTGTTGGTGAAAAGTTACAGTGACTTCAACTAACTTTCTAAAAATACTTCATCCAGCTGCAAAGTTCTCATCTTTCTTCAATTCCTCACTTCTCTTGGTCTCCTTGGTTACAGCCTTGGAGAGAGCTCCTTATCAGCTTCTTCTTGCTTCTCAGCTTCTTCTCACTCCTTTAGCTAACAGGCCCGCTGTTAGCCCCTTCCACAATTCCCCCTTTTTTTTTTTTAACTGTAAATACAGCTGCAATGGATTTTTGCGAGGCTGTTTGCAAAAATCCAAGCAGACAGGGGAAACACAAAACAACAATCACAACCATCAACAAAATTAACATTCCCATTCTTAATACAATTGTTCCTGTCCTGCATCCATCTATAAGTGCTTTTAAATTTCTTAACTACTTTATCCTTAAAATTGATTAAATACATGTCCTGATATATGGTCTTAGCCAATGTCATCCGCACATTCTGCTTCAGCTGTGGAACCATCCATCCTGTCCCTTCCTGTGCGCTCCAGATAAGGTTTAACACAGCGAGCAGGAACCCATTGAGGACCATTATCTGTCAAAACACAGGCATAACCCCTCCCCCAGGTTATTAGTTCCACTGGACCAGACCACATACCAGTAATTAAATTCTTGACCCATACCTTGACATTTCTATGGAAATCTGGTTGCTTAGAATTCAAAGAGGAAAAATGCTAATAGAGTGGAGATAACTGTGAGTCAGGTAGAGGATGCAAAAAGTTTAACACATAAACAGCTTCATCTAATCTCACTTGAGGTAACTCCTGTTGTATTCCCCCTTTTTGTTTTTGAACCTGATGTTTAAGAAGACCCTTTACAATAATTGCTTGGCCCGAGGGGACATGTGGAATGCCTGTTGAATGCTCAAGCACGAAAGAATGCTTGCATTTTCTGCGAAGCATATGCTGGGCCATTATCTGTTTTTACGTGACATGGCACACGTAGGATAGAAAAGGCATGATAAAAATGACGAATAGCATCACGAGTTTTTTCTCCTGTGAATGCTGAAGCAACCATTGCATGAGAAAAGGTATCAACTGTGACATGAACATACTTAAAGTGACCACATTCTGGCATTTTAGTAACATCAGTTTGCCATTCCTCTAAAGCGCAAAGACCCCTAGGGTTGGTACCATAATATTGAGTGACATGAGTCATGTGACAGTCAGGACAAGAAGAAAGAATTGATTTTACTTCACCAGGAGACAATTTAAATTGCTGCTGTAAAGCTTGAGCACTGTGATGAAAAAATTGATGAGATAAAATTGCCTGCTGCAATGCATTAGGTACAGTTTTGATTGCAGCAGCAGCTACTAAAGAATCTACATAGGCATTGCCTTCAACAAAAAATCCTGGTAATGATGTATGGCTACGAATGTGCATGATGAAGTAAGAATGTTTTCAAGCACCAATAACTGTCCATAACTTCACTAACATGATAAACAATGGTTTCTCTTGAATATTATACAACACTGCTTGATCTAAATGCTTAACCAAATTGGCAACATAAATGGAATCAGTAACTATATTTACAGAATAAGGAAATAAAGTAAAAGCAAAAAGAACAGCAGAAAGTTCAACCAGTTGAGGAGATCCCTGATGAATCATTGTCTCATATTCCCAGTGATCATCCTTTCTCCAAGCCACAGCTGCTTTTCCAGTTTTCCCGGATCCATCTGTAAAGACTGTTATACCTTCCACTGGAACAGGAGAACAAATTTGTTTCCCTTCAAAAGGAATCTCTTTGGCCAGTTTTAGAATAGGATGAGAAGGCAAATGGTATGTTATTTGGTCTGTAAAACAAGATAAGGCAGATTGCAACTCGTGATTATTTTGAAAGTGCCATTCAAAATACCACTGTTGTACAGGTATCACAATGGTCACAGGGTAGTGTCCCAAAATCTCATGACAACGCTTGTGGTCTTTGATGATAATATCTGCAAAAAGCTCGTAAAGTCCTGGAACTGTTTTCCGAGATCTGAAAGATAAAAATATCCATTCCAGAATATGCAGTTGATCTTCCCAATTATCACTCCATTGACACAGTATCCTACATGGTATTTCATGGTCCTTCATAATAAACAATTCAACACCAACAGAGGTATCTATTCTGTTAACAAATTTGTGTGCTAAGGCTAATTCAATTTCTTCTAGGATCTTTTTTGCTGCTGGGGTCAATTGCCTCTCATCAGTAGAGGAAATGATGCCTGAGAGCAAATCAAACAATGGCTGCATCTGATGATTAGTTATGCCTAAATATGATCGAATCCAACCTATTAAACCAACCAATTTCTGTACATCAGTAGCAGTTTTAACATCAATGTCTAACTTTACAGGTTGAGGCATAACTTGAGTGTTAGTCACCAACATACCTAGATATTTCCAAGACATGTGTTCCTGCACTTTCTCTGGGGCAATGATCAGACCAAAAGCTTTCAAATTTGTCACAGCACATTGTTTAAGAGCTGATAACTGTTGTTATCAGATGTCAACAAGATATCATCCATGTAATGATAACAGTAGCAGTTTTTAAATTGCTCCCGCACTTTTGACAAGGCCTGTGCCACAGACCATTGACAAATAGTTGGCGAATTTTTCATGCCTTGGGGGAGTACCTTCCATTGATATCTTTTTTTGGGTTCATCATGATTTATGGAAGGCACAGTAAACGCAAATTTTTCTTTTTCTTGCTCAGACAATGGAATAGTGAAGAAACAATCTTTCAAATCAATGAAAACTATTTGCCATTCCTGTGGAATCATTGTAGGTGTAGGAAGGCCTGGTTGTAAAGCTCACATTGTTGCCATTACAGCATTTATCTGCTGTAAATCATGTAAAAGTCACCATTTTCCTGATTTCTTTTTTATTACAAAAACAGGGGTATTACAGGGGCTGAATGATTCTTCAATATGTCCTGCTTGCAAATGTTCTGTGACTAATTCTTGCAGGGCGGTAAGCTTTTCAGTAGTAAGGGGCCACTGGTCAACCCAGACAGGTTTATCCGTCAACCATGTCAAGGCTACAACTGGACATTCATTGTCCTACATCACAGTGGCCCCTATTAAGAATCCGTAGTAATTTTGACACCCCATTGAGATAAACAATCTCGTCCCCACAAACTTTGAGGAGCATCGGCAACATAGGGTCAAATGTTAGCTTGTTGGCCATCAGGATGTTTCACATTAATTACAATGGCTGACAAACCACCTGTTGTAGCACCACCCAACCCCAGAAGTCCAAAACTTGCATGAAAGAGAGGCCACGACTGAGGCCAGCAAAGTTGCGAGAGTTTTGTGACATCTGGTCCAGTATCAATCAAACCTGTTACTGATATAGTTCCTGGATGACATCCACTGGTGGTGAGAGTGCATGTCTTTTCTGGATGGTTCTCCATTACTTTCTCAGTCAAGAACACTTGAGGTACTCCTGTTGATCCAAAACTTCCCGTGCTGCGACTTTGGTCCACTGTATTTGGAACAGAACTCACAGATGGTACAATTTGAGCAATGCAAGTTCCTTTCTGAATAGTGACAGGAGGGTCATCAATGGATACCATAGCATGAATCTGTTCTAAATAATCGGCATCAATAAGTCCTAGATGCACATGAATACCTCTAAGTGTAGTACTTGATCTTCCTATCAAAAATGCACTCAGTCCCCGTCCTATCAGACCATAGGCATTGAGGGGCACTTTATATATTTCTTTTGTCAGAATGATTACTGTGTCGGCAGTGGGTATATCAGTCCCTGCAGACCCACTTGTTGCCCCTGAGTATTGCTTGCAAGTGGGTAGCTTTGCAGTGCTAGGAAGGCTCGTATTTGCTGCTGTGGTTGTTGGGGTATTTGTTTTCCCACACGCCCCTTTGCGCTCTTCTTTCATTTCCCTGCAACAGCTGACCATTTGCATGATATTTACTCCTGCATTGTTTGGCATAGTGCCCAGATTTAGCACGATTGCACACAACATTGTTGCTTGCACTTGACTTAGATGTTTTTTTCTGGGTATTACACTGTGCCCTTACATGCCCTTGTCCACAATTATAGCATTTCGATGAAGGTCTTAGAATTGCAGCAAGAGCTGCAATTTTATGCTCTACTGAACCAACTTTCGAGCAAGCAGTAATCATTCCAGGCAATGTGGGTTCCCCAGGTAAAGTGGCAATAATCTTTCTGCAGTCTGGGTTTGCATTTTCTTTAGCCAATTGTATACACAATTTGTGTTGCAAAGTTTCATCATCTACCTGTTTCTCAGTAGCTGCAGCAAGTTTTTCCGCAAATTGCAAAAATGGTTCTCTCATCCCTTGTTGTATAGTGACATATTTCTGTTTTGGAGCTGCCATTTCCATTGTTTTGATTAAAGCACTCATGCCAATTTGCTGAGCTTGTGCCAAAATTGAAGGATCCCACCTTGCCTGTAAATCTGGGTTAGCAAAAGGCCCATTGCCTAGTAAGGCATCAACACCCACAGCATGACGAGGGTCATGTTGAGGCAGCTGCATATTTGTTAAAGCTGTGCTCTCAGCCACTCACCTCCAAGTTTCTTGAAATACACTGTATTGTACTGGCTGGAATAAAATTGTAGCAATATGCATGATGTCATAAGGTGCAAGCATATCTGCATTAATGACACATATTAATTGCATTACCTCTGAGGAATTAATACCATACTGAGCCACTTTAGATTGGAGATCTTGCACAATCTTCCAGGCAAAGACGTGATGACTGTCATCCTGCCCTCTTCCAGGAGCTGCTTTAAAAACTGGAAAAGCCATAGGGTTATCACAGGCAACATTTGCATTAGCACTCTTCTCCTGAGGTACTCTTGGAGCACCTAATCTTTCTATCATGTCCCAATTCTTTTCTTCAGCTGCTTTCTTCCTAACAAATTCCCAAAACTCCTGAGGCTGCTGAGGAAGCACAGTTACTTGACATGGGGGCAAAGTCCATGGGTCAGTAGGGCTAGAGCTATTAGAAGGTGAACTGTCAACAATTCCTTGCCCCAACTCAGGTGTTACTATGGGCGACTCTTCACTTGATTCGCTGTTGCTGTCACTGTCAGGTAACGGAGGATATGGCCTTGCAGATTGTTCAAGCAGCTCAGAGGGGAGCAGGGGGGCAGACGTCTGGACTAGAGCGGAGGGAAGCAGGGGGGCAGACGGCTGGGTTTCTCTCTCTGCTAAAGACATTTCAGCTAACTGGCATAGTGGTGTAGTATATACAGGCATCATTGTGAGCTGCTGCGCAGGTGTGAGATAAAGAGGTTTAGGGGTCTGATAAGGAGATACTATGGCAGCTTGCCTAGAAGCTTTGGCAGCTTTCCCAGAAGCCTTGGCAGCTTCCCCAGAAGCTTTGGCAGCTTTCCCAGAAGCTTCAGCATCCAGCCCAAAAGCTCTGGCAGCTTTCCCGGAAGCTTTGGCAGCCTGCCTGGTAACTTGTGTGGCACCTGCACCTTCTTCAAGGATAGATTCACCAAGTTCCCCATCAGAGGGCCCCTCTGCCTCATCATCCCTGTCAGTTTCTGTTATCAGCCCCGATTCTTCGTCTGTGTCCCGCTCTGCTTGTTCTCGCTCTGTTTTCCATTCCTTTAATGCCTCAAAAAGCGATCCCCAAGTAACAGCTAGATCGACAACAGTTTTATCTCCCACTCGGATGACTTACCACAGACTGTCCCCAACTTTTTTCCATGCTTTAACACTAAATGCTGTGTCAGGATCAGTACCAAAATCCTGTGATTTAGCTCACAGCAATATACTATGAAGGGCATAGTCTGAAGTATTAATTCCCTTATTTCTTAACAAAACTTTCCATGTAGCCAAAACAGTCTCTTCCTCTTTAGATAAATTATTTCCCATTATTACTAGTTGGTGGCTCACCTACTTCCAGGTGTCTTGATAGGAGAAAATCAGGTCCGAACCTCCCTGTGGCTTCGACCCATCACTCTCAGCTGCACCAACGCCGCCTCCCCCACTACGTCCCAGTGGGTCACGGTTGCCAGTCGCTAGGACCCCGTATGGGTCCAGACCGAGTATGTTGTTAAGGGTGTAGTGTCACTCGGCGATCACCAGATGTCGCTGTCGAGGTGATCACAACACAAAGCAGAGACCACAAGCAGTCTCAGATGGCAACTCTTTATTATCAAACATGGCTGACCTTTTATACACTTTCTAATTGTTTATTCTTCTACCCTAACTATTGGCCACAATAAATCAACATAACACTATTGGTGAAAAGTTACAGTGACTTCAACTAACTTTCTAAAAATACTTCGTCCAGCTGCAAAGTTCTCATCTTTCTTCAGTTCCTCACTTCTCTTGGTCTCCTTGGTTACAGCCTTGGAGAGAGCTCCTTATCAGCTTCTTCTTGCTTCTCAGCTTCTTCTCACTCCTTTAGCTAACAGGCCCACTGTTAGCCCCTTCCACATGCCTAGACATGCAAGGTTCCGGAGTCCCCTTTCTTATTAGTTCTTCTATTATAGGTTTCAAACCCCTCCTTCCTTCCATAGGAATGGGGTATTGCTTAACCCTAATTGGATCTTCTGGTTTCTCTATTTTGATATGGATCGGCCCTATTTCCAGCCTTCCAGCTTCCCCTTGGGTGTGCCAGACTTTGGATCTATTTTATCCTCGTCCTCTGTGGTTAATCGGTATAGACTTACCCTGAGCTGGGATTCTTGCACAATCCATCTTATTTCCAGAGCTACCATCAAGTCTCTCCCCAAGCAGATTATAGTCTGCTTCTTCAACCAGCAGCATATTCCCTAAGCAAAACCTAGTTTCTGATTCTATTTCTACGTCTTTAATAATCGGAACTTTAAAGGGTTCCCCTTTTGCCCCGATTACCACCACAGTGTCTTTGCTTTTAGTGCATCCTGGTGGCAATCACTGAACAGTACTTCGCTCAGCTCTGGAATCCAGTAGGAATATTAGTTCCTGTTTTTGGGGTCCTACCTTCAGCTTTATCAAGGGCTCTTTAGATGTCCTACCTTCAGCTTTATCAAGGGCTCTTTAGATGTTCTGGACCCTAAATTAAAAAGCCCCTGACACCTCTAATCCTCCTGGAAGATTTTCTCATCTTTCATTCTCTTCTTACATTCTCTCTTAAAGTGGCCTCTCTGTTTACAGTAAAAGCACTCCGGGATATTCCTCTGGCTGTTTGAGTACTTATTTTGGGAGGGGTTCTGCTTCTTCCGAGGTTGATGGTTCTGCTCTGGCTTTACAGGGTCTCAGACCTGTTCCTGCTTTTGTGCTTCCCTCACCGCTGCTACCAACACCTTCGCTTGTACTTTCTGCTTTTCTTCATCCCTCCTCATATAAACCCTCTGCGCCTCGCTAAGTAGATCCTGTAATCCTTTCTCCTGCCAACCTTCTATTTTCTCCAGTTTCTTCTGTATGTCCTCCCATGACTTCACGACAAATTGTGGTTTTAATAGGATATCCCCGATTGGGGAATCAGGATCCATTCCTGAATACATCCGGAGACTTTTTCTCATCCTCTCTAACCACTTGGTGGGTGTTTCGTCTTTCACCTGGCATTCCCCGAGTACTTTGCTCATGTTCTGCCCCTTTGGTACTGCCTTCCATATGCCTTGTATTACCATATTCCTTAGTTCTATCATTTTCTGCCTGCCTTCTTCCGTCTGGGCATTCCATGATGGTCTCTGGTCGGGCCATCTCTGGTCACCTCGCCTTCCCTGGGGGTTTCTGTGTTCCCAATCTTGAATCACGGCTTGCCTTATCATTTCCAGCTCCTTGTTATTGAACAGTGACCTTAGTATAGCATTCATATCATCGTCTGTGTAGATGCTAGTTCCTAGGAATTCATCTAGTCTATCTGCTACCCCCAACAGATCATCCATCAGCCTTCCCATCTCTTTCTTAAAAGCTCTTACGCCCCCAGTGTTAATCAGCACGTTTACGAATCTGATAACTCCTGGAGCAGTTGGTACTTCTCTTAAAGGGAGGAGATTATGCTTATCTTCCTCATCCTCACTAGCGTCATTATTTACCTTCCTTGTTTTGCACCGTGTCCTGCTGGCTGGGGGAGAACCGGTTTCCCCGGTGAGGAGGGTTTGCTTTTCTGCCGTTTGTGGTGCGGGTGGGGGCTGGGAATAATCCTGTGGGTACTGTGATGTCGAAGCCTGCTCTTGTAAGAGAAGGGCTTCTGGAGGCTGTATGAGCAACGGGGGTGCCTGGGCTTGTAAGGGTTGGTGCAGAGGTCCCGTGGGTACAGGCAAAGGGACCTGAGCTTGAATAGGTTGGAGTGGGGGAGTTAGATAAGGAGGCAGGAGATTATCTAAAGGTTCCCATGCCTCACTCTGGGTCGCAGCACCCTTGCGAGTTCTGATCAGGAATAACCCTGTGCTAGCATTTCCCCATAATCCGGCATAGTTCCTTTCTTCTCTATCCTGCGGATATTTACCAGCCACATGATCGTATAAAGCTTGGCAAGTCCATCTTTCGAAGGTGCCAAACACAGGCCAGACCAAATGTTTTCTAATTTTCTTATCTCCCCATATTTCTATGCAATAGTGAATCATCTCCTTAGACTTCCCCCTCCTTTCGGGACAATCTTCCCAATGTTCTAACATCCACCCCAACGGGCTATCCCTTGGAACCTTGGGTAAACCTTTTCCTTGTGCCTTTACAGGCTTCTCCTGGGTTTTTCCCTGAGCCTTACTTTTCCTCTGTCCCATCCTTCTTAGAAAAACGACTTTCCTGGTGTTTCCTTACCATAACTCTGCGCTGGGATCCCAAAAATATCCTATGTCTTTAACCGGTACCGTATTTATGCCTAGTATTTGTTCAGGATTACCAGTCTACCAGCCACACAGTGAACTGATCAGTGAGTTTTTTGGCTGGTAATGAGCTCTCTTTTCCTTCCCTTCCTGGATTTACCTGAGTCCTGGATCAAAAAGGTTTACCAGTTCCCAAACACCTGAGAACATCCCTTCCTTTTTTGATCCTCCCCATGATCGACCCCCTGAACTCCCCGAGTTTCAGGCTTTATGCGTGAAATGAGTCTTTTGTCACTTGTGTCCGCTTCCCCCTTGACCAACCACTTCCCTCGCAGGAGAGTGGAACTGCGATCTTGGGGTCCACACTCACTTCCTGATAATATCACGTCTCACACATGCACTCGATCACACCTCACTCAACCACGCGATACTTATGGTTCCTTTTCCCACATGGGTTCTTCGTGCACGTAGAATTTTAAGAGTGAAAAGCTGCGTCGAGGCTTCGGAGATCCTTTCTCCAGATCTGTTCGAATTACCCGAGAGCTCTGGGCCCGTTTTTATTCCCTCTTTGATTGTGGATCTGGCTTTTCGGTTCAAGATCTGATTGGTTCCACAAGGTTTCCCAACCCTGTCAGGCTGCTGAAATCAGTGGGGCACCTCCTGAGTGGAGAGGAGGTCCCTGGACCCCTAAATCAGATCACATCAGGGTCACCAGGATTGTTATAGGTAATAAATGAAAAAGCCAAATTAATGATAATATTGATAAATTTTTATTTTCACGACTGAAATACGGTCTCCGATAGCCATAATCAAAAGGACAGTGTCGAGCCTGGGATCGGCGCTGGGTGAACCCTGATCCAACCTCTATTGCATTGGATCCCCACCATTCACAAATGCCGTCTCCGTTGGTTTGGTTTTATACAGTTTTTACGCCTGAGGCAGAGGTTCCTCTATTCTTTTCATTGCTTTGCATATTCATGCAGTCTCCTTTCTCTGTGAAGGGCTGGACAATGCCGTTTCTGGGAAGCGATGAATGCTGATGTCGCGTTATGGGAACCTGGCATTTGGATGCATGTTCCTGATGACTCTGGCTATCTTGATTGTAGATACTTATTGAGTATTCATCGCTTTTGGATGTTTCATGGATAGTGCCGGGAAAGGGCCCATCTCTGCACGGGCTACGTCCTTTCACTTGCTAATTAGGTCTTCCCTTGCTGCCATCTGGGGTTTCACAATATTGTGTTGTGACCATGGTCACAAGGGTTTTCAGGATGAAGAAGAGACGAGAATGTTGACTCCATGATCAGAAGGCTTGATTTATTATTGTATGATATATGTTACATTAAGACTATACTAAAAAGAAATAGAAAGGAAAAGGTTTCTTCAGAAGCTAGCTAAGATAAGAGTAGAAAAGAATGAATAACAAAGATCTGTGTCTCAGACAGAGCAAGAGCCAGCTCTGCCATGAGTGGTCAGGAAATCCAAACATTCACAGGAGACCAATCACAGGTCTACCTGTTGCATTCCACAGCAGCAGATAACCATTGTTTACTTTTGGTTGCTGAAACTGCAGCTTCTCACAAGGAAAAATCCTAAGAAAGGATTTTTCATGAAAGATGTCTGCGACATGTCACCTTTTTTTATTTAGTTAAATTAAAAGGAAAAAGTGTTTGTAATTTTCTCTGCTGTATTCATGCCGAGGAAAAGACAAACACTTGACAGGTTATCTGTTGCAAATCAAACTCCACTCAAGTGCTCCTGTGGAATGAACTGGGAATTTCTTCACCTGTAGAACATAAAATTCTATCATATCACTAAAACAATTCTACAATATAAGAAAATGCAAAAACAATGCAAAGAAAATTCAAGTCCAAGCAGCTGAGTTTCAGGAAAAGTCCATGGCTTGAAGATGTTCCTCTTTGCCATATCTGAAAGTTTCTTTTGGTCCTGAAACAGGCTTGCTACAGAAAAGTCCATCAATAGTTATCAAAAGTCCATTGACAGTCTTCAAACAATTTTGAGAAAATTTCTGAAATGTCTTGCCACAGCCCTTTATTGAACAATTTGGGCTTAAGCCAATCCCTGGCTCCTCAATGCCTCCGAGCTGCTGCCAGCTCTTTCACCCTTTTTTACTTAATTTAATTTTTTTTTTTTTTTCCAGAAAGAGCAGCAGCAGCAGAGGAGCCAGAGAGAGGCCCTTGGGGGCCCTGGCCCATGTGGAAGGATCAGGAACCCCAGACCTGGCCCACAGAAAGGTGGCCCAGGACCAGAAGGGGGAAGCAAAACCCCCAAACCCAACAGGAGGCCGGGAGGTGGCCCTGGCCCTGGCCCAAGCAACCAAGCCAGACAGCCCAGGCCCAGCCCCCGAGGCAGGCTCTGCATTGGCACAGACCCACACCCTGCTGCCAGTACAATGGCAGAAGGGGTGACCAAACGCTTCCTTTCCCCAAAATCACTGAGGCATGCCAGCAATGGGAAGACAGAAGCTGTCCCGAGACTCTTCGTCTCGGGTCTGGGGATGTCCTTTCTCCACAGCAGACAAGCGATGCTCGCTTCCTGCTGTGCCCTCTGCCTCTGCAATGCAAATGCAACAGGTGTTCCTCCCATCTGCCTCACGGCACCACGTCCACCCCCTCTGGGCTGGGGACCAGAGGCAGAACTTTCGGGACCCACCTCCCCCTCGCCGCTGGGGCGCGCGAGGGGCGGCAGAGAGATTCGCATCCCCCAGGGGGAAACCCCGGACCAAACACCCCCCAACCCGCCAAAAATGCTGATCTTGAAAACAGGCAGCCGGGCTGCGCCCACAGCCAGCTGTCGGGCCATGCCTCCTCCACGGAAGGACAGGCTGACGCCCTCTTCCCCTGTCTCAGCTCCCCCCGTAGGGGCAGCCCCGGGACAACCCGAAAAACTCAGGGAGGAAGTCACGCTGGATGCAGGAGGCGCCGCTGCAGCTGCTGCCAGCTCCAGGGCAGCCTCTGACGCAGACACGGAGGACGGAGTCCCCGCAGGCGGCAGAACTACTGGGGCGGGCAGCGGGGCCACCTGGGGAGGCGGCGGGGGCGGTGGGGGCGGCACGGGGTTGGCAGCATCTTCTGCGCCGGGCTCTGACATCGGCCGCGGAAGCGCAGTCACAGAAGGAGGTGGAGTCCACACGGGAGGCAGCGGGACAGCCAGGGGGAGCGGTGGATCGCTGTTGCCTAGCAACATTGGCGCAGCCACGGGAAGCAGTGTTTGTGAGGTCTCAGATGCAGGCGGGGAAGCCAGCGGAACTGCGGCTGGAGCGCCCACAGGCTCTGCCGGAGGGACGGCCGCGGGAGGGGCTGCGCGGGGAAGCGCCCGCACGCGCGGGGCGGGTTGGGGCGGTGCTTGCGCCGCCCACTCCCATGCCCCCTGAGAGCAACAGGAGGGGGGAAAAAACGGCTCGGTCTGAGCATGCTCCGAAGACGCAGTAAAAAAAACTTCGGCTGCGGGCGAAACTTCGCCCCCCCGCTGTGGTTCAGGGGGGCTGGAAAGCAGCAGATCATCCCCCTCCAAAGGGTCTTCCCCCGGAATTGGGGGGAACGGGGCTTTCCCCTTGCAGTTAGCAATCCAGGGAAAAACAGCTGCTCTCCGTTTCAAGACTAGAAAGAGCTTCAAAAAGGTTGGATAAATCGAGGGGCATCCGAACCCACAGTATAAAAAGAATTGGAAAATGGAGCCCATACACTCCCAGACGAACATATCGAGGGCATATAGCACATTCGTAAAAAACCCAAAGAGCTTTGCCCATCGAAAAAACTCATAGAAATCTGTCTCCAACAGGAGAATTCCGTCCTCTTCACCCCATTTTTGCCAGAGGGCAATAAGTTTCTCCTCTGAAGGGGAGAATGGAACCTCATCCTCTAGGGGAGAAGTCCTCCAGATGAGCAGCCACAAACTGCGAATGGCCTCATCTTCAGGAGGGGAAAAACCAACAGTACCTTGTGACAGTGTCCAGGACTCTCTGGCTATCTGCATGGTGCTGCTGAGCTTTCTGAACATCTTCCTGGAGGCTTTTCAGAAGGTTCTCTTTGTGGTCAGCCTTGCTGTGAACTCTGTCCAAATCCGGATCTTCAGTTCTTCAGCTCCTGGCTAGAATCCACTTCTGTGGTCACTTGTGAAGCAACCATCAATGCCACACATTCGGGGTTTACCCAGTGTAGCAATGCTCCTCTGGTGGTCTCACCAAGTGATGATTGTCCTCCTCAGTCGAGGGGTCACCAATTGTGACCGTGGTCACAAAGGTTTTCAGGATGAAGAAGAGACGAGAATGTTGACTCCATGATCAGAAGGCTTGATTTATTATTTTATGATATATGTTACATTAAGACTATACTAAAAAGAAATAGAAAGGAAAAGGTTTCTTCAGAAGCTAGCTAAGCTAAAATGGCTACCTTTGGCTCTAATGAGTGTCCGAACACAACCCAGGTCAGACCTGGGAGTGTTACCCTGTGAGATGATGTTCGGGTTTCCTTTTCTGACCACCCAACATGAAACTGCTACTTATGAAGTAAGGGAAATGAGTGTTAGAAAATATGTCACCACAACTGCAAAAACTCTTGAAAATTTGTGGTTGAAAGGGATAATCCCTCAAACCACACCTTTAGAATTTAAAATTCATAATATCCATCCAGGGGGATGGGTACTAGTGAAAATGTGGAAAGAACAATCCTAAACTACATAATGGAAAGTTTCTTTTCAGGTACTACTGACGACTGAGGCAGTGATCCAGACCAGGGAACGAAGATGGATCCACACCGGTAGAATCAAAGGACCTGTGGAAGAACTTTAAGGAGTGGACTTGGACCATAATATCTAAACGGGGTGATACCAAATTGACTCTTAAGCAGCGACCGGGTGGTAATGAACTGGGAGGACCCAAATGATCCAAGGAATGTGCAAAGAATTACACCTAATTGGGAAATAAGGCCGAGCTTATATCAGTGGTTTCAAGTATCTCCTGGACAAGTCCTGAGACACCTCCGATACCCCCCTTGGTGAGGAATACTTCCACTTCAGACAGGAGGATCAGAACAGTTTTGGTCAGAGAGTTCTCATATTCTGACCTTAGCCTGTGACTTGTACACAGAAGAGGAGGAATTACAATTTCCATCAGTGCCATATCAAATACCCTGTTTGATTCACCCAAATACCAGACATGCTAGCTGGGTTAAATGTAAGTGTTTAAATTGTGGGGAAAATTGGTATTGCAGTTCACACAATCAACGCCCTCATTGCAGGAAGTGTTGAGTGCCAAATCTATCCTCTATCCAGGTAGAACTCAAAGCAACTGAAATAATAACTTTGTTTAGTGGATGGAAATTATTAGTGCCTGTTGAATGGGAAATACCTGAGGAATGGTGGGAAACTACAGTTAAGGAGTGTCAAAAACTATTTGCCTGGAAATTAGCAAAAAGGAAGTGACAAGGAAAAAGAGGGCAAGACTGGATTGGCAGCTGTACTCGCCACCAAGAAGCTAATATACACCTGCTATGGGTAGCAACCCCATAGACATGGGAGGTGGGGGTATAAGGCATACGAGACCTCTGTTATTCCTTTTTCTGTCACTCATCTTTTGTCTTTTCCCTTTTGGGATACTGGCAAAGTCATGTCACAGGTGTTACCGAAAGCTGTATATGGAAAAACACCGAGGTTCCTTTTTTATTACTCACACCCATATCAACAGTCATTGTTATAACCCATCCAAATTAGGCAGTTGTATACAAAATGGGAAAAATACTGGATTGTGGAAAATTTAGGAAAAAGTGGTAACAGGTTGGGAAGTGAATGTCCTGAAGGAGAGAGATGGGTTTGTTTAACTTTTGTTACTGGGAGTAAAGTCCAAGATTTGGTTAAAGAACAACTGGTAAGTAGAAAGGCAAAACCAGTACAGCAATCAAAATCTGTGCCAATTTCACTACAAGATTTATATACAAAATTTGAACAGCAATTAGAAAAGGAAATAGATATCTCAAGACTGGGTAAAAATCAGTTTGTGGATTTAGGGGAAAGAATAAATAAGGAACTTAACATAACCAACTGTTGGGTCTGTGGGGGAGCTTTGATGTCAGAGGAATGGCCATGGAAAGGCAGTAGCTTAGGCCCAGTTGAACTCCTTAAGTGGAACCAGGCAAATACAAGGGGGGAAAACTGACCAGAAGGGTGGATTTTAAGCTCAACAGTGATAGCAGAGGAATGTCTCTGGCGCACTGGGAAAAATTTTCATAATGGAGTAGGAAATACTCCCTGTAAGAGATATAAAGTTAGCAATGGAACTTTTACATGGTGGATCCCAGAGGAACCAACTCATTGTTGGACTTGAGGAGAAATGAAAAAGAGGAATTGTAAATATAATATCAAAATTGGACTTTTTCAATGTAATGATACAGGCAAAAATCCTTATTCTGGGATCCTAGAAATATCCAAATTTTGGGAAAATATAAAAAAACAGAAAAATTATTAATGGAAGGCACCAGATGGCTTATTTTGGATATGTGGAAAGAGAGCATACCCAAGACTCCCCTCTAGTTGGAGAGGGAGTTGCACTTTGGGAATTATACCGCCAGGATTCTTTCTTCTACCAGGACCAAATGGAGATCAATTAGGAGTACCAGTTTATGAGGACCTAAAAAGAAATAGAAGGGACTTGATTGGAGGATCCCAAAAATGGGGAGATGAGGAGTGGCCCCCAGAACGCAGAGTGGAAACATATTGACCAGCCACCTAGGCACAAGATGGGAGTTGGGGATATCAAACCCCAATTTATATGCTGAATTGTATAATAAGACTCCAAGCAGTGATAGAGATAACAAACAGAACCGGTTGGGCAATAGAATTAATATCAAGGAAACAAACTCAAACAAGAGCTGCAGTGTATCAAAATAGGTTGCCTTTAGACTATTTATTAGCTGAAGAAGGGGGTGTTTGTGGAAAATTTAATACATCAGATTGTTTGAAAATCGATGACAACAGAGATACCATCCTAGATATAGTCAATGATAGAAAAATAGCCCATGTACCGGTCCAAAAGTGGGAATCAATGCTAAAAACTAGCTGGTGGGATAATGTGTTGGGAATAGAATGGTGGAACAAACTAGGCTTCTTCCTTTTATGCGCTACAGCTGGTTTGATATTTCTTCCCTGTTTGATCCCCTGCTTTATTCGGCTAATCACCAGCGTAGTCCAGGGCATGCAAGTGGTAACAATGCCTATAGACCCAAAATTGACTACATCTGTGACTGCACAAAAGATTATGGTGTTAAAGAAACAAAATAATATGGAAGACCCCTTGGAGGAAGTAAAACTGATTTATGAAAAAAATAAGCAAATAATGGAGGATGGAAAACAAGAAATACTGCTCAAGTCAAATGATTTGTAAAAAGGGAAGAGGAGGGTTTGGTATAAATACATATTATGTTGTTGGCTTTTTGTAAATATTAGGATGAATGTTATATGTATAATGTTAAAATAACTTTGCTTTTATTTCTGCTATTAACAAAAACTTAGACATGGTAGTAGTGGTAGCTGATAGTTATGAGTGGTCTCTTTGGTCGGGATAACATCCAATGAACATGTAATGAGGACCCTGCTATTGATATGCCAACTATCAGCACTCAACATATGAAGAAAGTATGGACCAAGGCCTAAACTGGAAGTGATAAGGAGAAGGAGCCAAAACCACAGCCAAGAAACCCACATGCTCTAAAAAGGCGGACCCAAGGAGGGGCCATGTAAAATAGTTCCTGGAAAATGTAAACTAGTGTATGGATATGCATAAGGGTCTAGGAATATGCAACAGGCTGATGTAATGTAAAAGGTATTTAAGGGGTATCCCCAAAGGTGAAGGTGTGCTCTTGGCTGAGTGCCAAGATGCACCCGGCCATAATCTTTGCTTTACTGTCTTTGTCTCCTATTGTCCTTTATTAAACTTTTTAAATTTTCACAGGAGAGTGAATGTGTTTTTCACAGTAAGCAGTAGAGAAGTGTTAGTTCAGAAGCAAAGGGAGAAATCAAGTTTTAGTAACTGTTAGGAAAGGAACAGAAAACAAAATGTTAAGTCCAGTGAAAGCCTGTACCTTTAGCACTTGTGGTTTCCTTTATTATGAACAGCTCCAGTGCAGGCTTGTCCTGTAGCAGAGCAGGAGATCATAATGAGCAGGGCAAATTTCTAGTGCCAGGGGAAAGGTAGGAGAGTGTCAAGATCGACGTGAAGCTGGCAGCATGCTCTTGAGCAGCTGACTCAGCATGAGCGGGGCCAGCAAGGACGGCGGCTGCCTCCACTCTCATGAGGGGCCCCTAGGGAGTGCGGTGAACAGAGTGTGGTGCATCAGATGGCGCAGGCAGAGTGAGCAGGAAGGTACTGAGGTGCTGCAGCTCAAACAGCTCAGTTGGTGGTCATCACTCTTGTCAAGAAAAGTCAGGAATGGTGTCCACTTGGACAAAAGCAGAATATCTTCTTCAGCCCCAAACCAACTCCTCAATTTCCTTATCAGCTTTTAATTGGGGTTTAATACTTTGGCAGTGATACCCTTAATGTGACAACACTCCTGGCACCAGGGGATGTAAACAGGGTGGGAAGGTGTGCTTGTCTGGACATGGTCAGTGCAGCATTCATCTGGGGTGAAATATTTCTCCTGAGAAATAAAATGCAATATAGGATACTGCTATAGCTTCCAGTTTTCCTAATCTGAGTTGCTAATCATCAGGAAGGAAAATGGGAAAATAGAAAGACCAATTCTAGTGAGAGGGAAGATAAGTATTTTTTTCTTTAAAGCAGACAGGAGAGTGCTTTGGGGCAGTAGCACCATTTTTCAAAAAGTGGCCAGCCAGTTCCTTGATTTAAGCACACTTGTGCTCTAAAGGAGACCCTGCTGGTATTTTCTTTTCAGCACTGATCCCTTGACAGATCCCAGCTCTTGCTCTTTTAAATAGCCCAGAGCTGATAAATGCATCTTTTGCAGGAAACACCAGGAAAAGCTGCACTTTGCGTTTGCTTTGCCATCAATTCTAACATGTGTTGGAAAGTCAGCTCTGGCCCATCTCTCCCTGTGATAAAAGTGCAATATTTTGTTACAGCTCTCCCAGTGAGCAGCTGCTGGGACCAGGCTGGAGAAGAGGGAGAAGGATATATGCATCTCATTCAGTCTATTTTCTGGTGCCGTTACTTAGCACTGATCCTGTTCCCATCATCCTGTTCATTGAGACCACCAATTTATTCTATCCTGATCTGCAGTCATTGATGTCTCTCTCTGGGGAAGGATGGGATGCTTTATTTCTTTCATCCTGTACTGTTTTAACTGAAGTTTTGATGGAAGCAGAACAGCCTCCTGAATATGCTGCAGAGATGATCATTGAACTATAATGGATATCAGCCTGCCAAAAGATCAATGGCTGATCCTGCCAACGTGTTTAGAATCAATTTCCAAACAGCCCCAAAGAGCAAGTTGCTCCAGTTAGAGCACAGTGGGAGTCCTGGGGAACTTCATAGAATCCTAGAATGGTTTGGGTTAGAAGAGACCTGAAAGACTATCTTGTTCCAACTCCCCTGCTGTGGGCAGGGACACCTTCCACTTGACCAGGTTACTCAGAGCACCATCCAACCTGGCCTTGAACACTGCCAGGGATGAGGCATCCACAAATCCTCTGAGCAACCTGTTCCAGTATTGTGGCAACAAGCCCCCTGAGTGGGGAATGATGAGCATTGACTCCGTGATTGCAGAAGGCTGATCAATGCTTTATTGTTACTATACTATACTACATACTACTATTAAGAAAAACCCATCGCCCTTGCCAGACAGTCACAACACAGCTTTGACCTAATTGGTCAATCAATCAAAACACCATCACCAGAGTCCAATTAGGAAATCCCTCTTTGGTAAACAATCTCCATAACACATTCCACATGTGCACAACATCAGATGCAGCAAATAAAGATAAGAACTGTTTTAATTCTTTCTCTGAGCTTTTTCACAGCCTTCCCCAGGAAAATCCTGGGAAAATCTGTGTCTCTCTCTGTTCAAAGGATATGTGATTACCACATTCCAGTGCCTCAGTACCCTCACAGTAAAGAATTTCTTCCTTATATCTAATCTAAACCTACCTTCCTTCAGTATAAAGCCATTCTCCCTTTTCCTATTACTACATGCCCTTGTGAAAAGTCATTCTCCAACTCTCTTGTAGTCCATTTAGGCACTGGAAGGCGCTCTAAGGTCTCTCTGGAGCTTTCTCTTTTCCAGACTGAACAATCCCAACTGTCTCAGCCTGTCGCCATAAGAGAGGTGCTCCAGCCCTTGCTAATGTCTGCCCAGGAGTCAGTAAACTGGTGAGGATCTGTGTATGCCAGCCCAACCCCAAAGCCCCACTTACTACCTTTGTCCTGCTGCTGCAGCCTTGAGGAGGTCTTGCATGTTTGGGTGGTGCATCCAACTCCCCTGCCTGGCTGCTTCACCTGTGGAATTTGCACAGGTCTTGCCATTGGCACATGACACATTCCTTCCAGTTCAAGAGAGACAAGGACACTGGAAAGACTACAGTGAAGGGCCACAAAGTTGATTAAGGAATTGGAGCATCTGTTGTATGAGGAGATGCTAGGAGAGCTGAAACCAAACTCTTCTCACCAGGGCCTGGTGACAGGACAAGAGGCAATGGGGTCAAACTGAAATTCCATTTAAACATAAGAAGAAAGGTTTTTTCACTGCATGGGTGTCTAACAAACATCTAACATATGTCTAACATACCTCTCATATGCACCACAGGGATTTTATCCCTGTCTGCTGTACTCAGGGGTTTGGATTGGGCAGGGCCAGCTCATTAAGTAGAACCTCTGGTGTTAACTAACCACACAGCCTTTGCTAAATGCAGATCCCACTGCTTGAAGGTTCAAGGTTCTACCCCCCCCGCCCCCATTGCCTTCAGTGTGTTTTTTACCAGTCCATTGCACCATTCAATTTTCCCAGTGGTTGGTGCATGATAGAATATGATATACACACTCAATGCCATGTATTCTAGCCCAGGTGTTTATAAGGCTATTTTTAAAATGAGTCCCATTGTCTGACTAAATTCTCTCAAGGGTGCCATGTCTCTATAGGACTTGCTTTTCCAGGTCCAAGATGGTGTTCTGGGCAGTGGCATGAGGCATGGGGTGCATATCCAGCCATCCAGTGGTTTGCTTCTACCACTGTGTGCATGTAACGCTTGCCTTGGTGGATTTATGGAAGTGTGATGTAATCAATCTTCCAGGCCTCCTGTAGCATCCTATAAACTCTCTCCCTTTGGTCAATCCCCAATCCCTCAGCCCTGGAAACATTAACTACTTACCATAGAGTTAGCCTTCCCAAAGGGAAAAACAGACTCCCCCATGGACTTAGTGTCGCAACTTCCTCTGGTTTCTACTTCCCCTGTCACTGGCTTGGCATCCCTGGAGGCCAGTCCCCTCTGTCCAGCCCTTAGCTCTGCCCTCCACCCCTTCCCCTTTATAAGCTGACCGCTCCATGTGGTTCATTTTCTTTCCCCAGGTTTGTCCTTCAGCGACTGTGTTACTCTGCTGGAATAAAATCTTGCAAAAGAGCCTTTCTTGCCTCTATTGCTGAGCCAGTTGTGGTGAGTGTTGAGTGGAGGTTTGTGTTGCCTGAATGTTCACTCAGCTTGCTTTTTGACAGGAGAGGCTTGCTGGGGACAAGGGATAGGCAGCAGCACCTACCACTTTAACACCCGCATTTTTAGCCTCCCTATAATGATATTTGGACCATCTACCCCCATACCACAGGGGCTTTGCTTTACTCACTTGGACTGTGTCGTGGTTTGACACTGGCCCTATGCCAGGCACCCACGAGAGTCACTTGCTCACCCTCCCCTGCCACAGCTGGGCAGAGGAAAGAAAAAAAAAAAATTAATGAAGGGTTCATGAGTTGAGATATGGACCAGGAGAAAACACTTCAAGGGCAAAACAGGCTCAACTTAAAGTTACAAGTGAATTTATTGCTAACAAAGTCAGAGGAGGATAATGAGAAGCAAAAGAAGCCCTTAAAACACTTTTTTTCCCCCAAACCCCTCCCTCCTTCCCACCAACAATGCAGGGAGACAGGACATGGGGATTTTGGTCAGTTTATCACCCAAGATTTTCTTCTGCTGCTCCGGGAGAGGAGTCCTTTCCAGCTATGTAAGAGCCGAAATGAGGGATGCAAAATGCAAAATGCAGTTTATTCCATCCAAGAGGTTACAGCAGTCCAGGGTCGTGGGTGACAGAGCCTGTGCCTACAGCTGTCAGCTCCAGCTGCAGGCAGGCCTGGAGACCCTTTGGTTTTGGTTACATTGCATTATATGCTTTTCTTTGCTTAGCATCTTAATACTGTAGAACCAATCTATACCTTAACTATTATCTATAGTCTATCATAACTACTATAATTACCATATTCATGTTACTATTCTCCAATCACTAAAAGTTAGTACATTACAGTTTAAGCTAGAAGCTGTTTTTCGGTTTTCTTGCAGTGGAAAATTCTGAGATCTTTTTTCTGCTTGCAACTTTGCTGACTTGTTTGCCTGTGCTATCTTTCTGCTTGGTAAAAACATCGTTTGAGGTGAGTTTATCCTTTGCTCTAAGTCATAAAAACCCTTCCAACCAACATACCATTTGCCTCCTTAGTTAGCCAGTAAAACTAGCTCAGCAATTCTTTTCTTCTATATCAAAACTTGCTTCCATCTCTATTCGTTCATCAGACTCTACATTTAAAAATCTTTCTGCTAAGCATACATATCTGTGAGACTTTCTTGTCAAACTTTCATCCTTCCTAACACTGCTAAAGCATGGGGTCCCTTCCACGGGAGACAGTTCTCTGTGAACTTCTTCAGCGTGGGTCCACTCTCATGAGCAGCAGTCCTATCATACCTGCTCCTGCTTCAATGTGAATTCCCTCCACAGGCAAACAGTCCTCCCAAAACTACTGTGACATGGGTCTCTTTCCACAGAGTGCAGTCCTCCAAGGACAGGTTGCTCCAGCCTGGAAGCAGGTGCCCTCTCTCACTGCTGGGTCTCCCTACTGCATCATAGTGATAGTGGAGCCATGGAAAACGTTAAAGATAGACTCTGAAAATGTTAGGCTTTGTGTTTTGCCAGATCATTGCACCTGCATAAGCAGTATGATAAATGATATAATTGTTAGATGTGATGATTGCTTAGTAATTAAATATAATTGTATAATCATAAGAAGAATCATGAGAAACTATGTTAGAAATTTAAGAGGGAGCCACGAGAAGCCATGCTTTACTGAAATCTATGTATACAATAGAACAATATAAGTTTAATAATTAACATGAAAGTTATATAACAATAGAATATAAAAACATGTTCATCCCGAATGTATGGTCGGAGTCAGATTTGGGTTGAATACCCCTGACATCCAGAGCACTTAATAAAAGCACCGACATATAATCATTTTCATGATTATGTGTTTCTGAACGCTAACATTTTGGCGACCCAGATGGGACCCTGCGAGTGCTGCTGAGCGAGTTCGCGAGTCGACTATGCTCCAGCCGACACCGAGGGATTCTCAGGGAGCTCAATCAGCCGTGACCCGCCTCTGCCACTCACAACGTCCCCGGGAGAAAGGTAAGGTGCTTTTATTTTGGTTTGGGTGCCTGCCAATAAGACGCAGCAAAAGCTACGCTTGGATTGGGCTAAGGAATTCCCTGTGGTATTGCCTAGGCGCTGTTCCATAAGGCAATCGCGAAAGCATTGTGGGTTCGGCAATTTGTGGTGTATTTTTGGATGGAGAAGCTCAGAGGGATTTTGGGCAGCAATGCCTCTATTCCGCAAACTTCTCCTTTGGGGTGCTTATTAGCACATTGGAAACAGGGTAATTTTGGGGAAGAATTACGTAAAGCTAAGTTGATTGATTATTGAAATACATGGTGGCCAGAATACGTCTTGGAGAATGGCGAAAAATGGCCAAAATACGGTACTCTGCAATATAACACTATTTCACAGTTAATGTCGTTTTGTAAACAAGAAGGAAAATGGGATGAGGTTCTGTATGTTGATTTGTTTTTCTATTTACGGGGAAAGCCAGAATGGCAGGATGAATGTGGATTAATGGTGGTTAAAGTATCTGCAAGTGATAAGTGTGGGGTTTGTGAGAAACATTGTCTAGAACACTTTGTGTTGAAAGAAAGTCTGAGTAGGGAAAATTATACAGATATTGATTTACAGGTAGCTCCAATAAGACGAGGAGAACCTGTCCCTATCCCACCTGCTTCACCTGTCCCTATCCCACCGTCTGCCCCTACCTCATATAATCCTGAACCTGTTTCTTCTAGTACACCCTTCTCTCTTTATCCTCCTCTCCTGCCGTCACCTGATCCCTCTTCCTTGGAAGATGAGCAAAACCTAAAGCAGGGGGAGGGATGCAAGTGAAAAAGATAGCAATAGTAATGAATCAGTGACACCGGTAGCCCACAGAACTCCAAGTCGGTCAAAGCTTGCCCCGGTCGTGGGTAGAAAAGACATAGGCAGACAAAAATGGACAGTGATTGCCCCCTTGCGACAAGGTGTAGGAGTGGAAGGGCCAGTATTTGTAAAGGTGCCTTTTTCTCCTGCAGATTTAGTTATTTGGAAACAATCAGCCGGAACTTATAGAGAAAATCCTGATAAGGTAGCACGAGTAGTAAAAATGGTTATAAAAACTCAGAATCCTGACTGGGATGACATACAAGTAATATTAGATACTTTGATGGATTCTACTGAGAAAGAGATGGTACTTAAGGCACCCAAAGAAAGGGCAAGGGAGGATATCAGAAACAGGCTCGTAGCAGAAACTTTAGATGAGAATTTCCCAATTGAGGATCCAAAATGGGACCCTAATTTATCTTGGGGTATGAGGAGACTACGGAAATATCAGGAATGGATCCAAATAGGAGTTCAGAATGCTGTGCCCAAAACTATGAATTGGTCTAAACTATATGAGGTCCGACAGGAAAAGAAAGAATCTCCCACTGCGTTTTTGGAGAGGCTTAAGGAGGTAGCAAGAAAATATACAGATCTCAAAATGGACACAGAACAAGCAAAGGTTCAGCTCGCTCTCATATTCTTGGGTCAGTCACAGGACGATATTCAGAAGAAATTGCAAAAGTTAGAAGGGGAGGAATTAAGGAATTTGGATAAACTACTTGAGGTAGCCTGGAAGGTATATAATAATCGCGAAAGAGAAGCTAGTAAAAGGCAGCAGCAAAATCTTTTGGCAGCAATACAAGGAAAAGGGAACCCAAATTTCAGGGGATGTGGCAGAAGTAGTCAAGGTAGAAGACCAGTTATGCAAGGGTTAAGCCTAAATCAATGAGCGTATTGCAAACAGGAGGGACATTGGAAACAGGAATGCCCAGACTTGAACAACCGGTTTTCACCAGGGCAATCAGTTCCAGCAGGAAAACATTGCCAAGGCAATGGTATTAGGCCAGTATAGCAGCTGACTAGACATGGAACCTGTAAAACAGGTTCAAGAACCTGTCATAAATATACCGTAGAATTTAATACACCAATATTTCCAGTAAAGAAACCAAATGGTGAATATAGATTAGTGCAGGATTTGAGAGCAATAAATAAAATAACAAAGGACATTTATCCAGTGGTAACAAATCCTTACACATTGCTGACATCTGTAAAAGAGATATATAAATGGTTTACTGTAATTCATTTAAAAGATGCCTTTTCTGCATACCCCTTGACAAAGAAAGGAGGAAACTGTTTGCCTGTGACTGGAAAAACCCAGGAAATGGAAGAAAGACCCAGCTCACCAGGACACAACAAGAACTCGCCAACCCTATTCGGAAACCAACTGGGAAAGGAGCTGGAGATTTGGACGGAAAATGGGCAAGTATCAAGAGACCAATACTTGTTGTTGCAGTATGTTGAAGATATACTAATAGCTACAGAAGAAAAAGCAACCTGTATAAAGGTAACCATTGAGATTTTAAATTCACTGGGAATGGGAGGTTATAAAGTATCCAGAGAAAAGGCACAAATTGCCCAACAGACTGTGATCTACCTGGGATGTGAGATTTCACAAGGGCAACGAAAACTAGGTACTAACCGTATCCAAGCTATTTGTGCTATTCCAGAGCCCCAGAATTTACATGAGCTGCGAGTCTTCCTTGGGATGGCAGGATGGTGTCGCTTGTGGATCGTGGACTATGGACTGATTGGGAAACCCCTGTATGAAGCTCAGAAGATGCAGCCATTCACCTGGGGCAAGCCACAGAAAGAAGCTTTCCTAAAATTAAAGGAAGCACTGACAACTGCTCCAGCCTTAGGGTTACCTGATCTGTCTAAAGATTTTCAGCTGTTTGTACATGAAAGGCTGCACCTAGCACTAGGAGTCCTGACCCAACGTCTGGGAAGCTGGAAACGGCCGGTGGGCTACTTTTCCAAACAACTTGACAACATAAGTGCCGGGTGGCCTTCATGTCTGCAGGCAGTTGCAGCCACTGTGATGCTGATACAAGAAGCCAGGAAGCTTACTATGGGAAGGCACATAGATGTCTATGTATCACACATAGTAACCACTGTCTTAGAACAGAAGGGGGGCCATTGGCTATCTCCCAGCAGGATGATGAAATTCCAGGTAGTCCTGACTGAACAGGATGATGTCACATTAAAAACAACTAACCTTTTGAATCCAGCTTTGTTCCTAGGTACCACAACTGAAGAAGGCCCATTAGAGCATGACTGTGTAGAGGTAATAGAGTACACCTATTCAGCAAGAGAAGACCTGAAAGGTGTCCCACTAGAGCAACTGGAGTGGGAGCTGTTTACAGATGGGAGCAGCTTCGTGGAAAACAGAACCAGATACACTGGATATGCGGTAACAACAGTCAATACAGTAGTGGAGGCAAAAGCATTACCACCAAAGACATCTGCCCAAAAGGCAGAACTGGTTGCTTTAACCAGGGCACTAGAATTAAGTGAAGGGAAAATGGTAAATATCTGGACTGACTCAAAATATGCTTTTGGAGTGATGCATGTACACGGAGCACTGTGGAAAGAAAGAGGATTATTATCTTCTCGAGGTACGCACATTAAACATCAAGATGCAGTCCTGCAATCGATAAAAGCAGTACAAAAACCTGAACAAGTGGCAATTATACACAGTAAAGCACACCAATCAGGAAACTCCAAACTCTGTGAGGGAAATCGAAAGGCAGACTGGGCAGCCCGACACGTTGCTCGAGAGGTGCAAACAACAATGGCATTGATACCTTTAAAGCTTAATGTATCCCAATTCAATTTGCCTCCAAAACCAAAATATTCAGTAGAAGATGAGAGACTGGCACGTTTGCTCAATGCACAAAAGAATTCAGAGGGATGGTATGTGACTGCACAAGGACAAATAGTGGTACCCCCCTTGATAATGACAGAAGTTCCACAAATTAAACATAACCGAATGTCATTGGGGTGCAGAGGCATTGGTAAAATTGCTAAAGCAAAGTTTAATTTTGGTACGGATGTTAACAATGGCAAAATCAGTAATGTCAAAATGTGATATCTGCTTGAAAAACAGCTCAGTGGCTAGGCAACAGGCACAGCTAGGAAGAATTCGGATAGGAATAGAGCCAGGAGACTACTGGCAAGTAGATTTTGTAGAATTGCCAAGAACTCAAGGATACAAATACCTGTTAGTGGGGGTTGACACATTCTCTGGATGGCCAGAAGCCCTTCAAACCAAGCAAAGGAAACAGTTAAATGGTTACTACAGGAGATTATTCCCAGGTTCGGGGTACCCCTAGGGTATCATCAGATAGGGGGCCCCATTTCATAGCTACAATAGTAAGAGAGGTAAGTAGATTGCTGGGGATAACCTGGGACCTCCACACACTGTGGAGACCCCAGTCAAGTGGACAGGTAGAGAGGATGAATCAGACACTAAAATGGCAAATGAGTAAAATATTCCAAGAGGCAAAATTGTAGTGGCCCCAGGCTTTGCCAATAGCACTGTTGAGGATTCGGA